>NW_022631011.1:23955796-24586188 GCF_010015895.1 Lontra canadensis
TTTGTATTTCCCTGATGACGAGTGATATGGAACACTTTTTCATGTGTCTGTTGGCCATCTGGATGTCTTCTTTGCAGAAATGTCTGTTCATGTCCTCTGCCCATTTCTTGATTAGGTTATTTGCTTTTTGGGTGTTGAGTTTGATAAGTTCTTTATAGATTTTGGATACTAGCCCTTTATCTGATATGTCATTTGCAAATATCTTCTCCTACTTTGTCAGTTGTCTTTTGATTTTGTTGACTGTTTCCTTTGCTGTGCAAAAGCTTTTGATGTTGATGAAGTTCCAATAGTTCATTTTTGCCCTTGCTTCCTTTGCCTTTGGCGATATTTCTAGGAAGAAGTTGCTGCGGCTGAGGTCAAAGAGGTTGCTACCTGTGTTCTCCTCAAGGATTTTGATGGATTCCTGTCTCACATTGAGGTGTTTCATCCATTTTGAGTCTGTGTTTGTGTGTGGTGTAAGGAAATGGTCCAGTTTCATTTTTCTGCATGTGGCTGTCCAATTTTCCCAACGCCATTTGTTGAAGAGACTGTCTTTTTTCCACTGGACATTCTTTCCTGCTATGTCAAAGATTAGTTGGCCATAGAGTTGAGGGTCCACTTCTGGGCTCTCTATTTTGTTCCATTGACCTATGTGTTTGTTTTTGTGCCAGTACCATACTGTCTTGATGATAATAGCTTTGTAATAGAGCTTGAAGTCTGGAATGGTGATGCCACAAATTTGGCTTTCTTTTTCAACATTCCTCTGGCTTTTTGGGGTCTTTTCTGGTTCCATAAAATTTTAAGATTATTTGTTCCATTTCTTTGAAAAATATGGATGGTATTTTGATAGGGGTTGCATTAAGTGTGTAGATCGCTTTAGGTAGCATAGACATTTTCACAATATTTGTTCTTCCAATCCATGAGCATGGAACGTTTTTCCATTTCTTTGTGTCTTCCTCAATTTCTTTCATGAGTACTTTATAGTTTTCTGAGTACAGATTCTTTGCCTCTTTGATTAGGTTTATTCCTAGGTGTATTATAGTTTTGGGTGTAATTGTAAATGGGATGGACTCCTTAATTTCTCTTTCTTCTGTCTTGTTGTTGGTGTATAGAAATGCAACTGATTTCTATGCGTTGTTTTTATATCCTGACACTTTACTGAATTCCTGTATAAGTTGTAGCAGATTCGGAGTGGAGTCTTTCAGGTTTTCCACATAAAGTATCCTATCATCTACAAAGAGTGTTGGATCACAGTTTAAGGTATCCCCGAGCTGAGAGTCCCCTCCTCAGCTCCATCTCTGTAATTGGCTTCCCCGCTCCAATACCTGGGAGGTCTGCCACACTCAGACACCCCTGGTCTTTCTGTGACTCCGCAGGTCCCGAGACCACACTGTCCCCGTGAGGGCTCCACCCCTGCTTAGCCTCTGGAGTGATGTCCTTCAGTGGAGCATGCTTGTAAAAAAGTTCCAGTTTTGTGCTCTGTTGCTCTCACGCTTGCCAGGAGCTGGCGCCTCCCCCTGCAGTCTATCTTCCCATATGTCGCCTCGGATTCACTTCTCCGCACGTCCTACCTTTCGGAAAGTGGTCAATTTTCTATTCCTAGGATTGCTGCTCTTCTACCTTCTGTTGAATTTGTACGTGTTTAGAATGGTTTGATAACTATCTAGCTGGACTTCTAGGACCTGATGATATTTAGGTCTCCTACTCCTCCACCATCTTACTCCTCTCTAGATTTGGCCTCAACATTTTTAATAAAGTGGGACAAAGAGTCATTTACTAAGAGTGAAGGAGGCATGCAGAGTGTTTGGGGCTGGATTGTATCCCCCAGAATTTATATACTGAACTCTTAACCCCTAATACCTCAGAAGGTTACTGTATTAGGAGAGAGAGGTAATTAAGGTACAATAAGGTCATTTAAGGTGGACCTTCATATGACAGTGTCCTTCTAAGAAAAGGAGGTGAGGATGCAAACACATACAGAGGAGAGATCATGTGGGCTCCCCACAAGAAGATGGCCATCTGCAAGCCAGGGAGAGATGCCTCGGGAGAAACCTGTCAACAGTTCCATCTAGCCTCCAGAACTGTGAGAAAATTCATTTCTGCTGCTTACACCACCCAATGGTACTTTGTCGTGGCTGCCCAGCAGATGAGTACAG
This sequence comes from Lontra canadensis, assembly GCF_010015895.1. Taxonomy (NCBI): domain Eukaryota; kingdom Metazoa; phylum Chordata; class Mammalia; order Carnivora; family Mustelidae; genus Lontra; species Lontra canadensis. Next base: position 23,957,932 of record NW_022631011.1, read on the forward strand.
GGAAGAACGGAAGACTCGGACATGTAGGAGACATTTCTAACAGCCAATGCAGGGAGTACCGTAACGAGTGAAGATGAAGGTGGAAGGAATGATTGCTGAGGGCTGATTTGTGTGTAAGTGAGTTCAGATGCTGCTATGGGTGGGCATGGGATTGCTCAGCTGGGCTTCATGTGTGAGTCCTTGTGTGTGTGTGTGGGGGGGGTATATATACAAACACACTGGTATATATCAGGTTTCCATTCATCTTCCATTTATAAAGATGTGATATGAACATGTTTGATTTAGGAACTTGTCTGGTGATCAATGCACACATAGGATAAGTGATTAATCTGAAAACTTTGGAAAGTATTACAGCAGGGCTCTGAGCTCCTAGCTCAAAGGCAAAAACAAAACAAAACAAAACAAAACCCACAAAAAGCCAAAAAACACCCCAAACGAAAACAGGGTGCACTTAGTATCTTTTCCTTCCCCAGCTCTCAACCACTCCTTCTGCTCTGTTCTATTTCTACCTGCTTGGCTTCATATTCAGCCTTCCCTTGGGAAAGGCAGATCCTCAAAGAAAACCACCATGTGATGATACATAATGTGAAAAATCTTTGTTTCCTGGTGATCTTTGGGGGGTTGTCTGACCTTGGGAGAGGAGAAATAAGCCGGTGGCTTCGCTTCTCTGCTCCTGAGAACTGTCTTGGGGCCTCTTCTCTTCCCTGCCAGCCCCCTGAGACCCTCCCAGGGCTGGCTTTAAGTGTAGGGAGTGGCCGTGGAGCAACTATGCAGGACTGAGCTCTCCTTGAGGGTTCAGGGTTTGCGTGAGGTCAGTCTTGCCACTGAAAAGGGAATCCAAATGATCAAATGTGATTTTGTGGGGGGGGACAGTGGGGGAGTCTTTTAAAGTTCTTCTTTTTTTTCTTTTCAGGACACATGCATAGATTTTAGCAAAAGTCTCTGTCAGATCTCCTGTTCTGATATTTTGCTCATCAAGCATGTTTCATTTATAGGTAAAGCATGGGATTTTTAGGGCTGTGAAACTTCTGTATGATCCTGTGATGATGGACACCTGTCTTTGCACATTCTATGGATTTTGACAAGTATAAAACACAAAGAGTAACTTTAATATAAACTATGGGCCTTAGTTAAAATAATGTATCCATATCGGTTCACCATCTGTAACAAAGGTACTACACCAAAACAAGATGGGAGGGAGAGGGCGCAGTTTCTGTACTTTCTGATACATTTCTCTATAAGTCTGTAACTGCTCCATAAAAGTAACACCTGTAAAAATAAGGGAAAAAAAAATCAAGGTTCATGTATAAATGTTACCCCCTCCTTTTTATTCCCTATCTCCAGATTCTTCCCCACAATAACTGAGTCCAACTTTGGAGACATGCTTCTTTGGGTGAAATGTCCCCTTTCCAGCCTTTTAACTAAGTTTTGTCTTTTCCCTCCTTCCCCCTTCCCCCTCTTCTTTTGTATTAATGGCTTGGGGGGGTGGTTATTGGGGTTGGTTATTCTCGTGCAGACCCCTGTGGAGAGATATTGGAATCTTGCCTCAAGGCTGAGGTATTCCTTTGTATCAACAACCTGAGACAAGTGTCCCTCAGGGTGGATAATGAGTCTCTGTAAGCAGGGGAAGGGCACTTCAGGGGGGTTGGATGCCTGCAAGGTGCTCTTGTAGTCAAATGCTCTACCAAAGAGCTATACCCCCTGCAAGGTGCTCTTGGATGGGAGGTTTTAAAGGTGATGCCTGGAGGCAAGCTGGAGGTAGAGAAGGAGCAGTCCAGGTGAGACTTCTTTGCTCTGGAATCTTCTGTGGACAGTCAGCTCTGGTCGTCTAGCCATTGGTTCCTCTTTGTGACTATTTGCCTCTTATTGTGCTCTGGCCTTTAGTACAAAGACTTCTTCAGAGCTCCTAACCTAGAGAATGAAAGGAAGGGATTTGGTCCATACTTGGGTATGAGTGTCAAAGGGGCAACACTCCCCTTCCTGTTGTGATGAAGCAGGTACCCATGTGGGCCCTAGGAGAATGTGAAGCTTAGGAACATATAAAGCTGTGGGGTCTGGGACATTATCCTACTAATCTTGAGGTATTGATTTATTTTCTTATGAGAAGTGGTCTTTTCTTACATAATGTCTTATGTTAAGAGATTATATATTAAGTACAAGATTCTTTCTCAGAAATTGCAAAGAGGCTAGACCAGAAAGGATGAGACTCTAGAGTTCATTCATACACAGTAGAGGTGACACCGGAAGATCAAACTTGCCTGACTTTCATTGATGCCAATGTCTTCCCATGGGGGTTTTATGTTGCTGGAACTAGCCTACCCCTGCACATCTGCTCCTGGAGAAGTTCATTTTCTACCTGCATATGGATAACATGCGGGGTTCCGGGCTTCTCTTGCTCTGGTCTCCCTATGTACCTATTGTTTCAGAGTAACAAGTCAGTGAGCTGAGTTACAGGGGAGGAAAATTGTCCCCATAGGAGGAAGGAAGCAGCCATCCCAAATGCCAGGGCCAGTTGGCCAAGGCACTAGTTCTTACTGTAGACTGTGGAAAATGCAATGCATGTGATCTTGTTGCCTGTGAGAAAAACAGAGAAAGTTAATTTCTGGAGGGTCTGTAACTTCCAAACATTATAGTTTTGGAGCTGAAAAGTAAGCAAAAATGATTTGAGGCAGATGAGTTTTTCATGCCCTCAGGAAGGTATGCACCATGCAGCCAGCTTCTCTGGATCTAGGATAATCTAAAACTCGGGTGTGGGGAGCAAGTGAAGGACTGCAGTGGACTTGGAGGGCAGGGCTTCTTCCACTGAAAGAACTCTTTCCAGTGGACTCTGGGTTGAAAACCAATAGCTTTCCTCCTAGCCAACCTTCAATCTCTGTCTTTTTCTCTCTCCCTTCCATTCTATATCTATCTATCTATCTATCTATCTATCTATCTATCTATAGCTAGCTATCTTTCTATCCATCCGCACATCCATCATCTAATTTTTCTAGTTTTGTTTTTTTTTTTCCTTTTCGAGAAATGTCAGGGTCTGTAGGAAGGTGCAAGTCACTACTCCTTGTGCCTGTTGATTTAGGACTCTTGGTACATTTCACTCTGTGAAGCTGTAGATACAAAGTTGAATCAGGTGAAGTTCAGTAGAAAATGATTACTGCTTTGCAGTGTCTATTAAGTGGCACCTTATAGGACCTGAAATCCAGACTATTTTATAAAATGGGCCTCCAACTATACCTTTTGGAGAAAAAAACCAGCTTCTTTTCACATGGTATTATTCAAACGGAGGCATAGCAAATAGTTCTTTAGAAACAAGTAATTGCCACCATCGAAAACAAGGTAATATGAGCGTAACAACACATATAAGCATTGTCTATGCTGATTTGATTAAGCAAGAGAAAAATGATTACTTTATTCATTTTGCTATCCGTGAACATCCTGGTAGAATTGAGAAACATGGTTGGAGCTCGGAAATATTGGGCGGGGGTAGAATCATAGTTTTTTGTTTGTTTGTTTGTTTTTGAGAGAGAAAGAAAGACAGTGAATGGCAGGGAGGGGAGGAGGGAGAGAGAGAATCTTAAGCAGGCTCCATGCCCAGTGTGGAGCCAAACATGGGCTCGATCCCACAACTCTGAGATCATGACCCGTGCTGAAATCAGGTGGCTTAACCAATTGAGCCACCCAGGTGTCCCCAGAATTACAGATTTTTAAAGACATGTTTGCTATGGGGACTCTTGCTTTTTACAAATCTGAGCAGGAGTTCCCATAGCTTCAGGCTTCTGTGCCATTCCTCTTGCATCCTTTCCCTGTCAGATCTCAGTCAGTATAATCTGGGGCTGCTTAGTGCAGCTGAGTTCAGCCAGCCCTGCCCATATCCCTTGTGACCTTCAGCTTCCTTTTAGTTGACCTTTTGGAGTTTAAAGTTTCAGGAGAGATACTTTGAGGGGGATTTGTGTAGAAGCAAAAAGACATGTTCCTAGAGATCATGAGCGAGTGGGTAGAGCCTGTGAAGAAACTGCTTATGATGAGGTCAGAACCTTCTCATACATGCCTCCATCCATCTCTCTATCCATGGAGGCATGTATCCATTCATCCACTCATGCACGCCGTTCATCTACCATCTGTGCATCTGCCCACCGATGCATCCATCTGCACTTCCATCCTTCTATCTAGCCATCATCCATCTGCCCCTATAGCAAAGGGAGAACACAAATTCCATGATTTTGGAGATATTTAAATTGATTTTTCTGCCTTTTGGGTAGCTATGATTCAATGCATAAAACATTAAAGATTAGTGTACTGTATCAAAATTTTAAACCTTTTTTTAAACAGTGAACCTCAGAAGAGACCTCATATCTGAGATAAATACATAGCCATCTGAAAAGGCATCTGGATCTCTGCTACACAAATACCCTCCTCTCAACTACTGTGGCGCCTTCACAAGATCCCTTGACTACCTGGAGCACAGCTTACAGACTGCTATGCTTTGGTATAAAACGAAGTATTGACGATGTGGTTTCGGCAATTGATCTTGGAGTGATAAGGGAAGGGAGAGGTCACTGGGAGGTAGAGATTTTGGAGGAAGTGTTTTGAAAGAGGTGGTGTGCCTTGAAAGGGAAGTCATATTTTGATCCATGAAGAGGACGTGGGGGACACACTGCTTGGCATGGTAGAGGCATAAAGGAGGAGATGGGGTAGAGGCAGAAAGGTTATCAGTCAGGGTCCAAGGAGGAAAAGATGGCACAGTAAAGCTGAGTAATTGAGAGTGTATTAAAGGGGTAATTGACAGAGCTACAGCAGGTTTGGGGAAGACAATAAAGGATAGTGTGCAATCTTGAAGCTGGTGCAGCTTCGAACAATTATGGGGGAGGGGTTGTGTGTGTGTGTGAGTGTGTGTGTGGTGTAAGAGGAAGTTGTCACTCCTGGACCCAGGGAGAGAGCTGGACCACCTAACAGGATGTGTGGCCTTCAGCTGAGGGATGCAGGGAGAAGTTCAACGAGGAGGTCAGGGAAATAAATCGCCCACTTTGCTCTTTCTCTCCTGCCATTTCATTGACCAAACCAATTGGAAGCCAGAAACCAAGGAAACCTATAAAGATTTACCTCCCAAAGTCCAGAGAATGGTGGAGAAGGGATCTGGAGGGACAGACAAAAAATAGCCATATATAGAGTAATTGGGTTAGAACCCAAGGACCTGTTACCAGTTAGCTCTTGCTTCAGTAATGCTGTGTAATAAACAACCCCCAAATCTCAATGGAACATATGTTTCATGGGTCTGTGGGTTGGCCAGGTGGCTCTGCTGAAGGCTCTGGAGGTTGAGGTGGCTTTGCTTCTCACTGCAGGTATGTCTTAGTTGGGGCCATTTTGTTCCATGTGTGTTCTCTCTATAGCCCAGGCTGCCGGGGCAGCAGCTACCCAGGGGAGGCTTGTCAGGCCTGGCATGGCTCCTGCTCCATGGCACAGGAATTGATTTTATTTTTAAAAAATATTTCATTTATTTATTTGACAGAGATAGCACAAGCAGGTGGAGCGGCAGGCAGAGGGAGAGGGAGAAGCAAGCTCCCTGCTGAGGGAGGAGCTGGACGAGGGGCATGATCCCAGGACCCTGGGGTTGTGACCTGAGCTAAAGGTAGCTGCTCAACCAACAGAGCCACCCAGGTGCCCCAGGAATTGATTCTAAGACACCTATAATTCTCTGTAGTTTCCAGCCATGATTTGGTGGGTCATGGCAATGTTTCACATGTAAAGAGTACAGTAGTGGCGCCTGGGTGGCTCAGTGGGTTAAGCCTCTGCCTTCTGCTTGGGTCATGGTCCCGGGGTCCTGGGATCGAGTCCTGCATCGGGCTCTCTGCTCAGCAGGGAGCCTGCTTCCCTTCTCTCTCTGCCTGCCTCTCTGCCTACTTGTGATCTCTCTGTCAAATAAATAGATAAAAATCTTAAAAAAAAAAAAAGAGTACAATAAACTCTGGCACCAAAGATTAGAAGACTGGCCAAAGGACAGTTCTCCATACCTGGTCAAGAAGACTAAATCAAGATCCTTTGGTTATGCCCATTTAAAAAAAAAATAATATAATTTAATTTTAAATTTTAAATTATAATTATAATTATAAATTTTAATATATATAATATATTATATTTAGTCTTGAAAAAGTAAGCATATATATAATATAAATAATATATATTATATACTATATACTTCTATATATAGTATATAATATACATATTATATATATATAGGGGCAGAAAGAGAGGAAGAAGCAGGCTCCCTACTGAGCAGGGAGCCCAAAGTGGGGCTCTATCCCAGGACCCTGAGATCATGACCTGAGCCGAAGGCAGAGGCTTAACCAACTGAGCCACCCAGGCCCTAAAGTTGGTTTGCTTAAGCCTGCTTTTTTTCTGGACTTTTGCCCAACTGGGCATGCTATGTACTTGAACAAGAATATCTAGGAAGGGAGGAAAAACGATGAATAGGTGAAGCAAAATCTTTTCAACATCTCCTTTGTGATTTATAGAATAAACATGACACCATTCCATTAAGGGATTCTTCCTAGGAAAATGGAACTATTGTATAGAGCAACATCTCAAAAACACTGGAAAGTCCACCTGTACTTGTAAAATTATTGAGTATAATAGCAAGAGAAGAGCTACTTGATCGCACTGCCGTTTAGAAAAAGTTTCTAAAGCTTTTCCCAGACTCAGGGCCATACTTTGGTAAAAGGATGAAACTGTTTTATCATCTGATTTTTTTCAGTCTATCTTCTTCCATTCATGTTGATGGAATAACATCATGTATAATAAGCAATTATGAGTAACATGAATTCCTTCATTTCTCTTGCTTGACTTCTCCCACTCTTTGGTGCTTTTATGATTTTATAACTGACTGGCCACATTCACTTTCCTCTCTTCCAATTCAGTCGTTTTTTGGTCTTGCAACTAATCTGTAGACATCTAACACAGTGAAGGAGTTTTATTGTTTCATCCAGCACACTTGTGCATAGTGTTTGGCATGGAAAGAGGAATCAGACAAGGTGCGTTTGTTGGGAAAGGAATCAGACAAGAAGTAATGCTTGGGCTGAGTCTTAAAGAAGGTTCTTTCCAGGAAAAAAAGATGAGGAAGGAGTCAGTTGAAGTGTGGGGGTGAGAAAGAGCATGGAGTAAGTGCAGGTGGCTTGGAAGGCTGTTTGGGTGCCTGTGGAGGGAGGGTGGGGTTGCAGCCGGAGGGAAAGCTAGAGGTGTGAGTGGGAACCTGTGATTCTCTGGAAGATGCTAGGCTGAGGATTTGGGGTAGAATGGACTTGGATTTTGAATTAAGAATGAGGATCCTGATCAGATTTGCATTTTTGAAGGCTACCGTGACAGCAGTGTGGGCAACAGCAAGTCTTCCAAGTAGTCCCTGTTCTCTAATTTCTAAAGTAGGGACAAGGGGCACCTGAGAGGCTCAGTCGGTTAAACCTCGGACTCCTGATTTCAGCTTGGGTCATGATCTCAGGGTTGTGAGATCGAGGCCCCATCAGGCTCCGCGCTCAGTGGGGCGCCTGCTTGAGATTCTCACTCTCTCTCTCACCCCACTTGTACTGTCTCAAATAAATAAATCCTTTAAAAATATAAAGTAAGGGCAATAGGTTTTGTATGAAGATTAGAGGAGATAATGTAGGTGAAAATGCCAAACATATTTAAACTATTCTTCTTCTTGTGTGACTTCTTTGAGTCATGAATGAGTTAATAAGCTTACTTTTTAAAGAAGAGACCAGCTTTGTCATCTGAGGCAAAAAGGATATGCTCGGTATTGTTACCTGACTTACATAGCTTCCTACTTTCTTAAACATCTGGTTTTTAAAACGGGAGTGGCTATTACTATTTGTTGTCTGCTTTAGCTTAAATTTTAACTCCTTCCATTTGGAAGGGTGGTGGGGAGCAGATGAATATTGATAAGAGAAGAAGAAAGGGTTTTTTTTTTCCCCTCCTGGTGTGGATTCATCCTTTCAAGAGCCAGTAAGGAAGACAAAAATTCCCTTCTCCCAGCATGTAGGAAATCAGGTGCCTGAAGACATCATAGTTCATTAAATCTCTCCTCCCAAAAGAGCATCAGCTGTGAGTGGGTGAACGGAAGCCTGGTGTGTAAATCGCTAAATGCACAGAGAAGCACGTGAGGCATCTTATAATGTGAGATACTCAGATCTGATTTTATTCAGGGTGGTATTAAGAAGGACCTTGGTTTCTAAAGAAAATTAGATCATTTTCAGAGCTCAGATCTGAATCCTGTCTCACTGGTGATGGTGTGACCGAGAAAATGATGTCAACTCTTTCTGATCCTCCCCTTTTCTGTCATTGGGGAGGGTTGAAAAGCTTGTTTCATAGGGCTGCTGGGAGGAGGACATGAAATTGTCTGACTCAAGCAATTGCTGTAGTGCCTGACAATGAGAGCACTGTAAGTTCAGGGCTAGGACAGGAGCAATCCCAGCTGTGGGAACTAGCTATTCCCTTCTCATGGGGGCAGAAGACATTTAAGTTGCTTCTAGGCATGAATCTTAATTACTTAAACAGGAAAAGGACAAAAAAGGCGATTTGGTTTAGTCTCTGAAAGGTCTTGAGGGATTGGGTTTCATCTATGAATGGTCTTGAGCCTGAATAAGTACTAGAGTCTAGCGCTTACCTTGTGTCATGGGGTCCAGATGCCAGTGGGTCCTGCCCACCTGACCAGGCTACATGGACTGGGCATCAGGGCATAAAGGTGCTGAGGAGATGGCCACTTTGGGCTGCAGAGATGGGAGATAGCATGGATGGTGACCAGGGGTAAGACAACATAGTCCACACAGCTACAGGTGTGAAAGTCAAACTCTGTGTTTATTCTTTTACCATTTTATTTGGGATAGGTAGCAGCATTGCCTGGGAAGCTCCTTGGAAGGGGAGGAGAGGAATTCTGTGGGATAGAAATCTTACCTTTGAGAATCAATGATATCTAATGCCTATTTTCAGCACATTTCTTGTTAAACTTTTCAATGGCAAGTCAAGGAATAGGAGGAGGATGGACTCAGAGGAAAGGTTCTTTGCAGTAGTTCAATGTAGTGGCCAAAAGTTGACTCTTGCATTTCATTATGCATGTACCTTGGAGTTATGCTTTTTGGAACATGAACTAAGAAAACACAAACTTTCCAGATAGCGTATAGCTTTCCCCATCTTTCTTGTATCTCTGTCCTTGGTTGATAGGATGCTATACTTTCCTGACAGTCATTAGCAGCTGTATTATGAGTCCGATACCACACACATTCATACTGCAGCCACAAAACAAGGCTTTCTAGGTGCTCTGTCTTTTCCAACAGATACCTTTCTACCACCCCTAACTCCCACCAAAATGAAGCAGAAGCACATCCTGAGTTGACCACTTCCTCTGGGCCCAGCCAGGCATACAGCAAGAATGCTGGCTGGTGATGGACTCAATACACAGCCCACCTGACTGAGCCATGTATATGTTCAGGCTTGACGTACCCTGGCAAAATCTGCAAGGATATTTGTAGACATTTCAAGTGATTGACTCTTCTGAGGAAATGTTACATTAAAAAATATATACACACATATATTTAATTTTTTTTTAAACCACAATTGAAAAAAAAATTTTTGCCATTGGGTAGAATTAAATCTGACAAGAAACCCTAGGAGTTTTTTTTATTAGTACCATTATTGTTTTCTTTGGCTCCATGTATTATATTGGTTAAAGGACAAAAAAAAAAAAAAAGGAAGAAAAGGAAAAAATTGTAAAAAGGCAAATATTTTGTACAAAAATACAAAGTTTTAAAAGCTCTTTAAGTATATTTCATATTATCACTAAGAGTTGGCCTATATATCTGTATGTCTGCATATTTTTCTTACGTTTGGGATTTTAGAAATGTAAGGTACTGTTTACACAATATAGTTTAAGTTCTTAGAGCTCAACAACCAATGATAGCCTTTTTTCTGATTGGAGCAATCCATACTTTGGAAGATGTGTTTTGCATAATTATACAGTTACTGGCTGAGAAAAATCTATGTGATTCAGTCCATTTGCATACTGAAAATCAATATATCATACTGGGGGAACATTTTAGTTCTGAAGTCCTTGAGTAAAGGAGGATGGTAAAGATAACCAGCCGTCGATCTTTTCAGAAACTGGTCTTCAGTGCTTTTTTTTTCCAATCTGGAGAGAAGGTGATACAATCAGAGAGCAGTATCCTTTCCCTTTGAGAACCATCCAGAAGTTTGCTCATGTTATTGTATCACAGTCCATTATAATGCAGATGATAGTACTAAAAGAGAGGAAAAATAATGGGCATTTAGTTTTTCTTAAAGAATACCATTAAAGTACAATTCAAAAAAAATGAATATGTATTTTAATAGGAAAGATTCCAAAATGCAACATTCAGTTATTTTTTCAAAGAAATGCCTGTAAGGTCATATTCAGATTAACTAAAAGGTAAATTTCCTTTTGAAGAAGCCTATTCTGGGCTCAACTCAAATCCCAAGTGGCCAAACAAGGCAAACAAATGACAAGTCTGGGTCACTTCTCACCCTCTACTGTAATTTCTTTTTTTTTTTTTTTTTAAATTGAGGTATAGCTGACACACCACATATTAGTATGACACACCACATATTAATATGATTTGGTAAATGTGTACATTCTGAAATGATCACCACAGCAATCTAGTTAACACCTGTCATCACAGTTAGAAAAACAATTTTTTCTTTTTAACTTCTTAAAGTTTTGATTTTAATTCCAGCTAACACAGAGTGTTATATTAGTTTTAGGTGTATAATACAGTGATTCAACAATTCCTGGTGCTTATCATGACAAGTGCACTCCTTAACCTCCATCCCCTATTTTGCCCATCCCCCCAGCCTACCTCCCTTCTGGTAGCCATCAGTTTGTTCTCTATAGTTAAGAGTCCATTCCTTGGTTTGTCCTTCTCTCTTTTTCCATGTGTTCATTTGTTTTGTTTCTTAAAATCCACATGTGTGTAATCATATGGTATTTGTCTTTCTCTTCATGACTTTGCTTATCATAATACCCTCTAGCTCCATCCACAATATTGCAAATGGCAAGATTTCATTCTTTTTTGTGGCTGAATAGTATTCCATTGTATACATATAATACATCTTCTTTATCCATTCATCTATTAATGGAGGGTTGGACTGCCTTTCATTTTTTCGAAAGTTTCCTTTGCTGTGTAGGAGCTTTTTAGTTTGATGTAGTTCCAATTGTTTATTTTTGCCTTTGTTGCCTTTGCTTTTGGTGTCAGATGAAAAAAATCATCACCAAGACTGATGGTCAAGGGGTGTACTGCTTATGTTTTCTTCTAGGGATTTTATGGTTTCAGGTATTAAGTCTTTAATCCATTTTGAGTTAATTTTTGTGTATGATGTACACTTCATGATTTTGCATATGGCTCCAGTCTGCCTAACACTATTCATTGAAGATACTATTCTTTTGCTATTATGTATTCTTGGCTCCTTGTCAGTTAATTGACCATATACGTATGGGCTTATTTTTCTATTCTGGTCCATGATCTGTTCCATGATCTACATGTCTGTTTTTATGCCAGTACCATACTGTTCTCATTACTGTGCCTTTATAATATAGTTTGAAATCACATTTCAAAATGCTTCTAGCTTTTTTATTCTTTCTCAAGATGGCTTTGGCTCTTTGGGGTCTTTTGTGGTTTCATACAAATTTTAGGATTGTTCTATTTCTGTGAATAATCTCTATGGAACTTTGATAGGGATAGGACTGAATTGCTTTGGCTAATATGGACAGTTTAACAATATCCTTCCAATCCATGAGCATGGAATATCTTTGCATTTATTTATGTCATCTTCAATTTTTTTCATCAATGTCTCGTAAGGTTTCAATGTACAGAACTTTCACTCCTTGGTTAATTTATTCCTAGGTATTTTCTTTGATGCAATTGTGAGTGGAGACATTTTCTTAATTTTTCTTAGCATTCATAATTAGTGTATGGAAATGTAACAGATTTTGGTATACTGGTTTTTTATCCTGCAACTTTACTGAATTCATTTACTAGTTCTAACAAGTGTTTTGTTTGTTTGTTTAGTGGAATCTTTAGGATTTTCTACATATAAAATCATGCCATTTGTGAATAGTGACAGTTTTACTTCTTCCTAATTTGGATGCCTTTTCTTTTTCCCTCTAATTTCTCTGCTTAGGACTCCCCCACCCCATAAATTTGAAAACACTTCTATCTCCATAAAAAAAGATGTTAGTTGAATGGGATTTTTTAAAATTTAAATTCAACATATAGTACATTATTAGTACATACAGGACAACATAAAGCCAACATATAACACCTCATTAGTTTTTGGTGTAGTGTTCAAAGATTCATTAGTTGCATATAACACCCAGTGCTCATCATGTCACATGCCCTCCTTAATGCTTTAGCTAGGACTTCTAATACTACGTTGAACAAAAATGGCAAGAATGGGCACATCCTTGTCTTGTTTCTGATCTTAGACAGAAAGCTTTCAGCTTTTCACCATTGAGTATGATGTCAGCTATGGGCTTATCTTCTAAGACCTTTATTATATTGAGGACTTTCTATTCACTTTGTTGAGAGTTATTTTATTCTAAATGGAGGTTGAATTTCATCAAATGCTTTTCTGTATCTATTGAGGTATTATTTTTATCCTTCATTTTGTGAATGTATCCTACTGATTGATATATGGATATTGAACCATCCCTGCCTCCTTGCAATAAATCCCACTTCTCATGGTGTATGATCCTTTCAATATATTGTTGAATTCAGATTGCTAATATTTTCTTGAGGATTTTTGCATCTATGTTCATCAGAGATATTGGCCTGTAATTTTCTTGTGGCATACTTCTCTGGTTTTGGTATCGAGATAATGATGGCTTTGTAAAATTAGTTTAGAAGTATTCTCCTATTTTTTGGAAAAGTTTGAGAAGGTTAGTATTAATTCTTCTTTGCATTGTTTGATAGAATGCACCAGTGAAGACCTCTGGCTGTGGACTTGTTTGTTGGGAAGTTTTTGATTAGTAATAAGGAGATTAAATCAGTAATCTGTCTGTTCATGTATTCTCTTTTCTTTGTTATTCAGTCTTGGTAGGTTTATGTTTCTAGGAATTTATCCATTTCTTCTAGCTTGTCAAATTTCCTGTCAATAACTGTTCAGAATAGTCTCCTATGATCTTTGTATTTCTGTGGTGTTAGTTGTAATATCTCCACTTTCATTTCTGATTTTACTTAAAATTGAGACTGCTCTCTCTTTTTCGTGGTGAGCCTAGCTATAGTTTTGTCAGTTTTATCCTTTTAAAGAATCAGCTCTTATTTTCATTGAGCTTTTACAGTGTCTTCTTAGTCGGCATTGCATTCCCTTCTGCTCTCCTTTTTGTTATTTTCTACCTTCTGCTAACTTTGGACTTCATTTTCTAGTTCTTTGAGATGTAAACTTAGGTTACTTATCTGAGCTTTTCTTGTCTATGGAGGTGGGCGTTTATTGCTATAAAGTCTCTTAGAACTGCTTTTGCAGCATCCTATAAGTTTTGGTATGTTGTATTTCCATTTTCATTTGTCTCAAGGAATTTTTTTTTTTAAAGAATTTATGTATTTGACAGAGAGTGAGAGAAGGAGAGAGAGCACAAGTGGGGGGAGCAGCAGAGGGAGAGGGGGAAGCAGGCTCCCTACTGATGCGGAACTCGATCCCAGGATCCTGAGATTATGACCTGAGCTGAAGGCAGAGGCTTAACCCACTGAGCCACCCAGGTGCCCCTCAAGGAATTTTTTGATCTCTCTTTTGATTTCTTCTTTGATCTACTGGTTTATTTAGTAGCATGTTGTTTAATCTTCACATATTCGTGAATTTTCCAGTTTTCCTTTTGTAATTGATTTCTACTTTTATATCACTGGGGTCAGAAAAGATGTTTGGTAGGATTTCAGTCTCCTTAAATTTAATTTAACTTGTCTTGTGGCCTAATATATGATCTTAGAGAATGCTTCATGTACATTTGAGAAGAATATGTTTTCTGTTGATTTTTTTTTTAAGATTTTATTTATTTATTTGACAGAGAGGTCACAAGTAGGCAGAAAGGCAGGCAGAGAGAGAGGGGGGGAAGCTGGCTCCCCGCTGTGCAGAGAGTCTGATGCGGGGCTTGATCCCAGGATCCTGAGATCACAACCTGAGTTGAAGGCTTAACCCACTGAGCCACCCAGGCGCCCCTTCTGTTGATTTTTGATGGAGTGTTTGGTATATCTGTTAAGTCTATCTGTTAAGTCTATCTGGTCTAATACATTGTTTAAGGCTGACGTTTCCTCATTGATTTTCTGTCTGGGTGATCTAGCCATTGATGTAAGTTGGGGAATAAAGTCCCCTGCTATTGTACTGCTGTCTATTTGGTCTGTTAAATCTTTGTTTCATGTATTTAGGTGCTCCTATATTGGGTCCATAAATATTTATAAATGTTACATCCTCTTGTTGGACTGGCCGCTTTATTATTATGTAATGTCTCATATAGTCTTTGTTTAAAGTCTCTTTTGTCTGATATAAAATAGCTATCCCATCTTTCTTTTGGTTTTTGTTTTCTTGGTATATCTTTTTCCATTCCTTTATTTTCAGCTTGTGTGTACCTTTATGTCTGAAGTGAGTCTCTTGTTGGCAGCATACGCACAAGTCTTGTTTTCTTATCCATTTGGCTACTTCATGTAGCTGATTTTGATTGGAAAATTTAATTTAATTCATTTCATTCACTTAAAGCAACAGTTGATAGGTGTATACTTAGTCATTTAAAAAACTGCTTTTTCATTGTTTTATAGTTCCTCTTGATTCATTTCTTTTGCTCTCTTACTTTGTGATTTGATGACTTGCTTTAGTGGTATGCTTAGATTTTTTTTATCTTCTGTGTATCAACTACAGGTTTTACTTTATTGTTATCATGAAGCTTACATGTAACTATGTATATTTATAACTATTTTAACTTGATAACAACTTAAGTTTGCATTCTAAAGCTCTACATTTTTACTCTCACTTCCCACATTTTGTTTTTGATTTCACATTTCACCTTGTGTATTCCTAATTTTTGTAGTTATAGTTATTTTTACTACTTTTGTCTTTTAACCTTCTACCAGATTTATAAGTGATTAATCCACCACTTTTACTGTTTATCCTTACCAGTAAGATTTATACTTTTGTATGTTTTCTTGTTATTAATTAGCACTTTTATTTTTTTAAGCTTAAAGAAGTCCCTTTAACATTTCTTGTAAGGCTAGTTTAGTGGTGATGAACTCCTTTGGCTTTTGATTATCTGGGAAACTCTATCTCTGTTTCAATTATGAGTGATAAGGCTTATGGGGTTTCCCTTGCAAATACCAGTTTTCTTTTCTCTTGATTCCCACCCCCCACATTTTTTACTTAAATTCTAGTTAGTTAACATATATGGTAAAATTGGTTTCAGGTGTAGAACTTAGTGATTCATCACTTACCTGTAATACTCACTGCTCATCACAAGTGCCCTCCTTAATACTCATTACCCATTTAGCCCATAAATTCTCATTACTTTTTAATTGTTATGTGTCTTGGTGTAGATATCCTTGGCTCCATCTTATTAGAGGCTCTGTGTGCTTCTTGGGCCTGGATGTCTATTTCCTTCCTCAGATTAGGGGAGTTTTCAAGTAAGTATTTTGCCCTTTTCTCTCTTCTGGGATCCCTATAATGTGCATGTTATTATGCTTGATGATGTTACAGAGTGCCCTTTAACCTACTCTAATTTTTATTCTTTTTTCTTTTTGCTGTTCAGCTTGGCCACTTTCCATTACCCTGTCTTCCAGACTGCTGATCTGTTCTGCATCCTCTAATCTGCTTGATTCCCTCTAGTGTATTCTTTGCTACTGAAATCTTTCCATCCAACTGGTTCTTTTTGTATTTTCTATCTCTTTGCTGACATTCTGAGTTCATACATTCTTTTCTCAAGTGCAGAGGGTACCTTTATGACCATTACCTTGAATTCTTTATCAGCCATATTGTTTATGTCCATTCATTTAGCTTTTTATTGTGATTTTATCTTGTTCTTTTATTTGGGACATATCCCTCTGGCTCCTCATTTTGTCTGTTTCTATGTATTAGGTCAGTCAGCTGCAATTCCTGGTCTTGAAAGTAGTAGCCTTGTGTAAAAGAGGTCCTGTAGGGTGCTATCATGCAATCCCCCCAGTCACCAGAACCAGGTGGTCCAAGGGTATCCCCTGTGTGGGCTGCATGTGTCCTCCTGTTGTGGCTGAGCTGACTGCCTTCAGCACAGTCAGCTACAATGACCCACTTTGCCTGCTGTGGGTGCACCAGGCAGGGTTTGCTCCCTGTGGTGTTGAGAGGCCTGTCAGGAGCCACCATGAGTTCATAAATGGATGGGGCCAGCAGTCAGGCTAGCTGCCTGCATCTGAGCAGGCCCACCAAAGGACAGGCTTGTTCCCTGTGCAGCAGGCTGTAGGAACATCCCCTCATCTTCCCGGGGCAGGAGTCACTTTGGAGTAGTGGTATCCGGGCCAGGGTTGCCTCCCAGGTGTGGCAGGGTAGGACCTGCTCTGGAGGGATGCTTGCTGAGATGGGTGGGTGGGCTGGTTGGGGGGCAGGGGATCTGCAGGAGATTGCCAGGGCAGAGCATATAAGGTAGATGGAGAGTGTTAGCAATGGCTCCCCTTCACTTGCTAGCCTTGGCTTGCCTTGGCTATCTAGGCTGGGAAAAAGAAATGGTGCCCACCAGTACTTTATCCCTAGAAAAATCTTCAGATCTCTGCCCTTCCAGCACATGTTCTAAGATAAGTCCCAGGTGTTTTTCAAACTACTGCTTCTGTGCCGTGTCTTGGGTAGAGTTATGTATGCTGACATTTTAAGGGTAGGGACTCAGTTTCCCTTTGCTCTCCAGCTCTCCAGGTGCCTGGCGTGGGGTCCTATCCTCTTGCCTCACCATGCTTGTGATGTCCCTCCCATTTTCGTTCGTCACAGTGGGGGTTTGGTTTCCAACCACATCTCTGCCCCTCCTTTCTCTTATGATGTGACCTCCTCTCTGATTAGCTGTGGGAGGTCTGTTCCGTCAGTTTTCAGTTAGTCGCATGGAGGTAGCTGCTCTCTTGGGTGTCTTTGCCACAAGTTGAACTCAGGATCCTCCTATTCCATCATCTTCCCCAGTATTCCAGTGAGCAGCCTGATCGCCATTACCGTGAGCACTTTATCAGGGAAGTTACTTATCTCCACTTTATGAAGGGTTCCCCCCTTGTTGCCGAAGTTTTATCTTGCTCTTTTGTTTGGAACATTTTCCTCCGTTTCTTCATTTTGCTTGACTATCTGCTGGTTTCAGTGCATTAGATGCATTAGATGAGACCACCTCTCCCAGTCTTAAGGAGCGGCCGTATATAGGAGATGAACCTTACCGTTCAACCCCACTCTAGCTCTTGGTTGTCTCTCAAACTTTCTGATTGTCCAAGCAGCCTATTTTATTTTTAATAGCTACCCATAGTTGAGGGTGTGCCAAGGTCAGTGTCCCAAAGGGGAAAATCACAGTCAGCACCTAGATGCAGGCTGATTGGAAGTCAGACCTTCAGGCAGCAGTGTTTAAAGACTGCAAATAGACACAGTCCTGTGGGACCACATGTGTAAGCTCTGAAGGCCACCAAGGCCAGGTGATCTGGAGGTGTCATTTGCAAAAATACCCGTGGGCACAGGGAGAGCATCCCCCAGCCTCTGTTCCCTAGGAAGGCCTCAGATGTATGCCAACCTGATAGGTCCCCTAGCCCACCAGACACATGCAAGAGCTCCCCTCCAGGAGACGCTGGTGCTCTGGAGCGCTCTGGAGCACAGCAGAGAGAGAGCACGGAGATAAGTGACTGTCCTCCAGACCTCTGGAAATGATTACAGTCAGGCCTTAGAGGTGTCCTTCATCACAAGCCTGTGCCTCAGTCTGCAGTCATGGTGATAAGCGGACACGTGTCTTTCACAGAAAGTGGAGCTCCTGGGTCTGTTATCTCTTGCTGTGCCCTGGAGGGGGGTGGTAACTGTGTAAGAACGCTTTCTCTGCTGGTTACAGTCCTGCGGGATCCATGAGTATAAGACCCACAGGCCACTGGAACCAAGCCATGTAGAGATGGCCCCTGGTGACAGCTGCAAACACGGGTGCACTGGACAAGGGTCTAAGCTCCTTTCTGGGAGACGCCAGTGAGCTTAAGTGAGTCTGAAGGATAGTGTGCAAGGGCTGCAGCCACTACCCTCCGTTCCCGAGGAATACATCCACAGGCCCCTAGATGTGGTCTAAACTGGAGGCTGCCCCTTAGGCCAAAGCCCCTGGACCTGAGCTGAAATCAAGAGTCAGACGCCTGACTGTTGAATGGATGCATGGAGAATCTGCCCTGGTTACTACCAACAATAGTTTGAGAAAATGTATTTGAGGTTTTTTTGTTTGCCACCACCATTTTCATAAAGGTTTTATGAGACATAATTCACATATAAAATTCATCCACCTAAGGTATACAGTTCAGTGGTTTTTAGTATATTCACAAATTTGTACAATTTAGAAGTACCTAATTTTAGAACATTTCATCACTCCACAAGAAATCCATACTTATTGGGATTCACTCCCCACTTCCTCCTACTCCTACCATAAATGTTTAAATCTAGTCCTGATGAAGAAAACAAAGATGCCCCATTCTGAAAAGGGTCATGTATTATGTGAAGCTTTAGATAAGGATCTGTTAAAATAAAAAATAGATACATCCAAAAGCTTACAGGCTTTTCAGGGATATAGACCATCTCCCTCCATTATCTAGCATAGCCCCTGGCCCAGATTAGATGCTTAATAAATACACATGGAGTTGAATGGTTGGCTGCCTAAAATCTCCGTGTGTGGAACTCTATAAAAGAGGCACGACACTGGTACCAAATTTATTAACGGACAATATTACAAGATGATGACCTAGAACTGTTAGTCTAATACTTACTTCCTGTATGTTTGAGGCACATTTATCAACTTATTTAAGCTAATACTTACTAATACTACTTCCTGTATGTTTGAGGCACATTTATCAACTTATTTAAGCTAATACTTACTAATACTACTTCCTGTATGTTTGAGGCACATTTATCAACTTATTTAAGCTCTCACAACAACCTCATGAAGAGGATACTGTTATTATTTCCCTGGGGTTTACAACCTTCCCTCTAACAAGCGGCCTAACCAGGACTAGAACCCCATTGCAGAGCCTGCATTCAAAGCCCTTACCCTCCTTATATGTCACCCTTGAACAGGAGGTAGGCTCTGCAGCCCACCCGCAGATCCCCGCTCCTGCTTACCTGTCTCTCTGTCCTTTTCGCAAATGAAGTTATTGATGTCTTCACACTGGAAGTCATTCCACTGCCCAGCATAAATCAGCCCAGCACAGTCTTCTCCTGGCCCGTGGCCATGACCCCAGTTATCTGGCTGTCCAGCTTTCCAATTTCTTTTAATAAAAAGAAGTTGAGTGTTATTTGCAAGTCACGCCACAGTTTTCTTTACCCAGGAGCAGCAGAGAAATGTAACAAACAAAACTGCATCCTGTCATTTGTCCTGGAAGGAAAATGCACTGTTTAAAGAGTGTTCTTCTTCAGAATAAAAAGCAGCTGTTTTGCAGGGTAGTGGGTAACACAGCATCTCCCTGTAGGCTTGTTATCTTTGCCACGGAGAAATCAACTCACTGAGCTCCTGCATCAGAATGCTGAGGGAGTGAATCCTTCTGGCAACATGGTTAGATGAGTAACCTTCCAGAGTGTGTGTGTGTGTGTGTGTGTGTGTGTGTGTGTGTGTGACTATACATGCACTCAGTGGACACGATACACATACTCTCTCATTCACAAGAGAACCAGGGGAATCCTTGCACATTTTGATACCTTGCCCGTGACCAGTTAGTGTCAGGCAGGGAAAGTGAGGGACTGCTGATATACATTTCTGAGAATTTACACCCACCAACCCTGGGTTATGACAGTCTGCTTTAGAAAGAAAAAGTAATTTAATCTTACTGAAAATGACTCATCGATTTCCCTGCCTTTTTTGGGAGGGAAATGATCAAAAATAAGTTCTATTTAGGATGCATTCACTTGGGGCTTGTTAACTTGGATGCCGCAGCTCAAAACACCACTTTGCCCGAGTCTGCACTTCTCAATTCTGTTTCTACGCAATTCATTAGATGTGCTTCTAGGACTCAAAACTTAAAAGCTGAATTTTCTATAAGAAGCAGGTTCTTGCATAAAAGCTTGTGGTTACTGCCTGAGAAGACAAGCTTGCCTCATGTGGAGGGTCTGAAAAAACATGTGCGGCGGAAGGTTCTTCCCATAAACAATTACTCATTGACCCGTCAGCTATAGGGTGTCCTACGGTCACCTGAGGACACAGTCCCTATTGTCCTATGTCTTTTTTTTCTTTATCTATATCTATATCTTATATATAATACATTATATATATGTAAATACATTTTATATAATTAAATTTAAATACACATTATATATACACATTATACATATATACATTATATATGTGTACATTTAAATACATATTTTATATATATATACATTTTATATACATTTTATATATATATAAAATGTATTATTTGCCCCAGGGGTACAGGTCTGTGAATTGTCAGGCTTATACCATTCACAGCACTCACCATAGCACATACCCTCCCCAATGTCCATAACCCAACCACCCTCTCACTACCCCCCCAAGCCCCTAGCAACCCTCAGTTTGTTTTGTGAGATTAAGAGTCTCTCATGGTTTGTCTCCATCCTGATCCCATCTTGTTTCATTTTTTTCCCCTCCCTAACCCCCCATGACCCCCACCTCTCAAATTCCTCATATCAGAGAGATCACATGATAATTGTCTTTCTCTGATTGACTTATTTCACTCAGCATAATACCCTCTAGTTCCAGCCACGTTATTGCAAACGGCAAGATTTCAGTTTTTTTTGATGGCCGCATAGTATTCCATTGTGTGTGTGTATATATGTATATATACACCTCATCTTCTTTATCCATTCATCTGTTGATGGACTCTAGGTTCTTTCCATATTTTGGCTCTTGTGGACATTGCTGCTATAAACATTCAGGTACATGTGCCCCTTCGGATCACTACTTTTGTATCTTTAAGGTAAAGACCCAGTAGTGCGATTGCTGGGTCATAGGGTAGCTCTATTTTCAACTTTTTGAAGAACCTCCATACTGTTTTCCTGAGTGGCTGCCCCAGTTTGCAGTCCCACCAAAAGTGTAGGAGGGTTCCCCTTTGTCCCCATCCTCGCCAACACCTGTCGTTTCCTAACTTGTTAATTTTAGCCATTGTGACTGGTGTGAGGTGATATCTCACTGTCATTTTGAGTTCTATTTCCCTGATGCTGAGTGATGTGGAGCACTTTTTCATGTGTCTGTTGGCCATCTGGATGTCTTCTTTGCAGAAATGTCTGTTCATGTCCTCTGCCCATTTCTTGATTGGGTTATTTGTTCTTTGGATGTTGAGTTTGGTAAGTTCTTCATAGATTTTGGATACTAGCCCTTTATCTGATATGTCATTTGCTAATATCTTCTCCCATTCTGTCAGTTGTCTTTTGGTTTTGTTGACTGTTTCCTTTGCTGTGCAAAAGCTTTTGATCTTGATGAAGGTTGAAGCAGTCATCAAAAATCTCCCAACAAACAAAAGCCCAGGGCCAGACTGCTTCCCAGGGGAATTCTACCAAACATTTAAAGAAGAGTTAATAACTATTCTCCTGAAACTGTACCAAAAAATAGAAATGGAAGGAAAACTTCCAAACTCATTTTATGAGGCCAGCATTACCTTGATCCCAAAACCAAAGACCCCATCAAAAAGGAGAATCATGACCAATATCCTTGACGAACACGAATGCAAAAATTCTCACCAAAATACTAGCCAATAGGATCCAACAGTACATTAAAAGGATTATTCACCACAACCAAGTGGGATTTATTCCTGGGCTGCAAGGTTGGTTCAACATCCACAAATCAATCAATGTGATAACACTACATTAATAAAAGGAAGAACAAGGACCATACCCTACATCTTTTGACAGGAGTATCAGGTACGACCAGAGGGTAGTGGGAAAGGATGGGTGAAATTCACAGTTAAAGGGTGAGAAGATGAGATAGAATTGTCTCCCCCACACTAAATATATACATATTGTGATTTTTAAAAAATGAAAAGTCATCTAGTGACAAATAGATAATCTAGATGAAACCATCAACTGAAGAGAGTAAAAAAGGGTTGATACTTAGGAAGGAGCATTAGAAATACTCACTCACACATTCAGTCCAGCAGATCTCCCCAGAGCACCTACTATGTGCTAGGATGAAGCTACATGACGGCAACACTGCAGTGCAGGGAGAAGACAGAATTCCAGCCTTCATGGAACTTACATCACTGACAAGAAACAAGTGACTTAAAAATCTCAGACCACCATGGTGATGCCAGAGAGAAATGAGGTTGGACGCAAAAAGAGGTTACTTTCACGGCTGCTTTTCTGTGTGTATTTCCATCCACCTCGTGGGACCCCTTTGGCAATGTCAACAATGCCTGAGCAGCTGGATCCTTTTGCCTAATCCCTGCCAGCAACCCGAGGGGGTTTGATTCCAATTTTGTTTACAGAATTTGAGATCTGTGATTCCTGAATGTATAATGATGGGACATCTGATAGTCTTTATCTCAGTTTACTAGGAAGTTGTATAAATAGGACTTTTGGAGAGAAGACCTGCTTAGTATTATTCCCTTGCATATCCTTCCATTTAAATAGATAAATGGGATTTAGATAAATGGGATTTAGAGAAGAGAACAAAAGATAACTGACTGATAAGAGAGGAGGTAATGTTTATCACCATTCTCCGTTATTTTTCTAAGCCATTGGAATTCTTTGCCCGCAGTGCTCGAGAGATTTTCCTGTGAAACAAGAACTGGGTCGTAGTCCTGTGGCTGCGAGGGAGTGACTTGAGGGGACACTGGCGTTGGGGGTGGGCCGGTAGAGGAGCCTGAAGCCAGGCTGCAGGGGGCAGCAGTTCTTCCAGGAGCCCAAGCACCCAGTCTCAGAGCATCTCTTTGGAAAAGCCAAAATCACATGCAGTGATTTGTAGCAAATACCCTGAGTCTTCATGCTTGTAGTACAACATAACAGAACATGTCACGTAAACAGAGTTTATATATTTTAGAGAAAATTTTTAGCTTAAATCGTGCCTTAACTTCCTTTACAAGTAGAATCAGAAAAGAAGATGGCTGAAGATGGCCCCAATCCCTGAGTCCCATACTACACAGACACATCGCAGAAGTGGCTGGGTAGCGACCGACAGAGGTGCTCGGGAAGCATGCTCTAGATACACCAGGGACCTGGGAAGCGCTTGGACTCCCTGCTCCAGTCAGCTGCAAACACACAAGCGTGTAGGCCAGTGGGTGTGAACCTCCCCACTGAGGATTTTGGTTTCTCCTCATGGCAGTAGAACACACACTCTCCATCTTGGGAACCCCTTCCAACCTCACGAATTAGTACTTTCTCATCAACCACAAGATTGAGGCTTCAGGGCCAAGAAACTTCTGCTGGTAAAGCCTGGCCCCAAAACAGGAAAACCTCCATCTTGAGAAGTGTTACTTGGCTGTAGAATTTTCTTCTGATACAAGGTTCTACATAGATTTCTTGCTGGTGGCCTAAAAGCCAGCGCCACTCTGCTAGAAATGTGAAGCATAGACCAGAGTGAGTTTTTAGTCAATCAGGTGACTCTGAAGGTTCCCTTCTGGAGGCCACCATTCTATAGCTCTCTAGTCTAAAAAACACAATACGTAATAGTATGTGGAGGGGTCTGCATGGATAGAGAGGCAGCCCAGAGCAGAGACGGGAGTGCTGCTCATCACTTGATAGGATACTTCCACCAAATGATGTCCCGTGCAGGAGACCAAGAAATGGACAAGAGGAAGAGAGAAGCTTCAAGTGTGTTTTGAGAAACCCTTGGGAAGACAATCACGTCTCTGCTGATCTAAGGTGGGCAGGTGCAGGCAGGGTAGGCAGGAGAGGCCTTACAAGGCTCCCTTACAGTTGTGCTCTGAGCCAAGCCAGTGGGCAGAATCTACACCCCATGTGGGACCAATTCCCCCACTCCTACTGGGCAGCCTCCGTGAATGGTGACGAGCTCTGCCAAGCGACATACTTGTATTTATTCCATCAGGAGCAGAAAGCTCCGCTGGGATGTGCTCCTGGTTTCACCGGTCCTCTTTCATTGTCTGCTTTCTGGTCATCATTATTTCCTTCCTTCTACTTATTTTGGGATTAATGTGCTCCTCTTCTACTCATATAAAGTGGCAGCTGAGATCATGGATTTTCAGCTTAAAAAAATTTTTTTTTTCCAAACATAAGCACTCTGAAGGAGTCTAAACCCTGTTTCAGCTGCATCCCACACATTTCAATATGTTGCATTTTTCTTTTCTTGGACACATTTGCAGATTTCCTTTCTGATTTCTCCTTTGATCCATGGGTTATTTAGATGTGTGTCCTTTCATTTCCAAATATTTGGCAATTTTGCAGCTATCTTTTTGTTACTGATTTCTAATTTAATTTTGTTTCGGTCAGAAAACATACTCTGTGTAATTTCCATTCTTTTTGAATTCATTAGGATTTGTTTGATGGCCCACCACGTCTGTCTTGGTAAATATATGGAATGTACTTGAAAAGTGTGTATTTATAGCTATTGAGTGAAGCAGCCCATAAACATCGATTACGCCAAGTTAGTCGACAGCGTTTACCATATCCCTACTGATTTTTCTACTTGTTCTGTCAACTCCTTCAAGGAGAATGTTGAGATGTCCCTTGAAGCCCTGCTCTTTTCTGTGTCCACATTTAGGGCTGGTATGTCTGTCTGCTTGATTGTGACATGGTCTTGGAAATCAGACTTTCTATTTATTTATTTATTTATTTATTTACTTGACAGACAGATCACAAGTAGGCAGAGAGGCAGGCAGAGAGAGAGAGAGGAGGAAACAGGCCCCCCACCAAGCAGAGAGCCCGATGCGGGGCCTGATCCCAGGACCCTGGGATCATGACCTGAGCCGAAGGCAGAGGCCCCAACCCACTGAGCCACCCAGGCGCCCCGGAAATCAGACTTTCTTTAGAGCAACAAGTCTCATGAGTACCACCGGCCCTATACTCTAGGAAATATCCTCTAGGCCAGCACAGAGGCTGGCTCACAGCGGGCTCTCCAGGATAATTTAGTGAATGTGGACACGGGACAGTGGGCTGCTGGATCCCCATTTCCAGTCCAGGGTCTGATGCTGGCCAGGAAAGAAGTTTTCATAGACATGTTGTGAAATATAAGGACATACTGGTGAGAGACCCCTAGGAGCCTGGAGCTCAGACCCCATCCCCAGGTCATGGTGGAGAATGTTCTCCTTCACGGCCCTGGTGTGGGATCTGAGTGAGGCAGCGCGTGTGGCACCTCAGTCAGGATATGGTAAAACACCTCAAAGGCAGGTGGTCGTGTTTTGCAGTGACTGACCGGTGTGAAGACACTTAGATTCTGACAATGATAGTGATACTCATACAAGGACGAGCAGGTGACCTTTCCCGAGCACTTCCCATGGGCCACACACGGTCTTAAACGTTTTATATACATAATCCCGTTTCCTTTCGTTTTCACAATACCGCTGCAGGCCCTTCTGTGACTGGTTGCTAGAGAAGGACATGTGGTCCGCAAGCTTGAGTACTGGCAGTGACGAAGGCCACGTCCGAGCCTGGAACCCGGACGGACCTCCCTGCACGGGCTCCTTTTCTAGTTGGAGCAGTGTCTATTATTCTATGTCAAATTAAATTAACCTTTCGTTGTTGAGGCCGCATAAACCATCTGCTTCATTTATTCTTGCTTTTTAAAACTTGATCCCGTGGGGGCGCCTGGGTGGCTCAGTTGGTTAAGCATCAGCCTTTGGCTCAGATCATGATCCCAGGGTCCTGGGATCGAGCCCCACATTGGGCTCTGTTCTGTGGGAAGCCTGCTTCTCCCTCTCTCACTCCCTGTGCTTGGGTTCCCTCTCTCGCTGTCTCTCTCTCTGTCAAATAAATAAAATATTATTTATTTATTTATTTATTTATTATTTATTATTTTTTTTAAAGATTTTTTAAAAATTTTATTTGACAGAGATCACAAGTAGGCAGAGAGGCAGGCAGAGCGAGAGGGGGAAGCGGGCTCCCTGCTGTGAGCAGAGAGCCGGATGCAGGGCTGGACCCTGGGATCATGACCTGAGTCAAAAGCAGAGGCTTTAACTCACTGAGCCACCCAGGTGCCCCAAATAAATAAAATCTTTAAAAAATAAAAAACAAAAAACAAAAAAAAACTTGATCCCGTGGACTCATCAAGTGTATGTGTTCCTCTGGGTGGGAAGCGAGAGGGATGGGGTGCTGTGGCTGGAGTGCAGAAGACCAGGCCCTCGCGGGGTTCCGTGGTGGCTGTGACTGGGGACGGAGTTTCCGGGAAGGGGCCTGGTGAGCTCATCCTTCTCAGGTCCCAGGTACTGATGCAGGTGTTCTCCTCCCAAGTCACCTGACTCTTGTAGAGCCAAGGGAAGGGGAGAAGATTTCCACTTGGGGAAAGCCAGTGAAGCCTGTAATGGTCCAGCTCAATCCATCTCACATAGGCCAATACAGTTTTTTCTTGGAGGAAGGCTTCCCACTAAATTTCTTAGTGAGTCTAACCCAGACCTTTTTTGCACTTAGGGCTGTGAGGAAAGTAGAGGTGGCTGGATGTGTTTTTTTTTTTTTGACTCACCTACTTTCAACTCCCTAAAAAAAAAAAAAAAAAAGACCCCGGCAATCTTGTCTAAGACCAGTTTTATCTTTTTCCTTTAATAACTTCCATCTTTCATCTCTACTGCCGACCTTTCCAACGGTTTTGAGTCTCCTGAGGTATAATCATGCCGTGCTGGGTGCTCTCCTTGGACTGTCAGCTAACCCCCCAAGTGCAGGATGTGGTATAGCTTCCTCTCCCGAAGGACAGGTGCAGAAGGGGCACACAGGATATCTGTTGCCCCAGCAGGCAGATAACCAACCATTTGCCTTGGGGGCACTGTGAGGCTTACCTTCCAAGCAGACTTAAAACCTTCCAATGTTCCATCTTGATGTTTAGTCACTGTTCTGTGAAGAAATTGCCTTACACTGGTTTCTGCCTCTACTTTAATCTTGCTTGTCATGTGGAAGATTTGTCTCACTGTGCCCAGGCACACGCACACACAGAAACTTTTTTTTTTTTTAAGATTTATTTTTTGCTCCACATCACTCGGCATCAGGGAACTACAAATCAA
Source organism: Lontra canadensis (assembly GCF_010015895.1). NCBI lineage: Eukaryota > Metazoa > Chordata > Mammalia > Carnivora > Mustelidae > Lontra > Lontra canadensis. The sequence continues at coordinate 23,985,261 of NW_022631011.1, forward strand.
AACCACAATGAGATACCACCTCACACCAGTCAGAATGGCTAAAATTAACAAGTCAAGAAATGACAGATGCTGGCGAGGATGTGGAGAGAGGGGAACCGTCCTACACTGTTGGTGGGAATGCAAGCTGGTGCAACCACTCTGGAAAACAGAGTGGAGGTTGCTCAAAAAACTGAAAATAGAGCTATCCTATGACCCAGCGATTGCATTACTGGGTATATATCCTAAAGATAAAAACGTGGTGCTCTGAAGGGGCACATGCACCCGAATGTTTATAGCAGCAATGTCCACAATAGCCAAACTATGGAAAGAACCTAGATGTCCATCAACAGATGAATGGATAAAGAAGATGTGGTATATATGCACAATGGAATACTATGCAGCCATCAAAAGAAATGAAATCTTGCCATTTGCGATGACGTGGATGGAACTAGAGGGTATTATGCTTAGCGAAATAAGTCAATCGGAGAAAGACAACTATCATATGATCTCCCTGATATGAGGAAGTGGAGATGCAATGTGGGGGGGTTGGGGGGTAGGAAAAGAAAAAATGAAAGAAGATGGGATTGGGAGGGAGACAAACCATAAAAGATTCAATCTCAAAAAACAGACTAAGGGTTGCTGGGGGGAGGGGGATGGGAGAGCGTGGTGGGGATATGGATATTGGGGAGGGTATGTGCTATGATGAGTGCTGTGAAGTGTGTAAACCTGGTGATTCACAGACCTGTACCCCTGGGGGTAAAAATACGTTATATGTTTATTAAAATAAATTAATTTAAAAAAAAGATTTACTTATTTTTTAGGGGTGCCTGGTGTTTCATTCGGTTAAGCATCTGCCTTTGGATCAGATCGTAATCCCAAGGTCCTAGGATGGAGCCCTGAGTTAGGCTCCTTGCTCAGCTCCTTGCCCCTGTGTCCATGCGCTCTTTCTCTCAAAGAAATTTTAAAAAGATTTTATTTTTTAGAGAGCCAGCAAGAGAAAGCGCATATGAGTGAGCCGGGGACAGAGGGGGAGAGAGAATCTCAAGCAGACTCTCTGAGGAGTGCAGAACCTTGGGGCTCAAGCTGACTTGGGGCTGGACATCACACCCTGAGATCATGCCCTGAGCTGAAATCTCAAGAGTCGGATGCTTAACTGGCCGAGTCAACCAGGCGCCCCCACAGAAACATTTTAGACACACTGGCTTCTCCACCACCTCTGGCCCCAGCTCCCGGTCCTTAACCACGACGGGTCACACCTCAATACTCCCCGACACTGTCTTAGCCTGAGGCACCCCACGGTCTCCTCCCCCATGCGATGATCGCAGCTGCCTCCAAACCTCCAAACTGTGACGCCCTCATGCCTGCTTGAGCCTCTGCAGGGTGTCTGCCTTCTCTTCTCCAGCAAAGGAAAGGCTGGTTATTTAGAGGTGAGTTTTCATAAATTCTGCTGCATGTGGTACCGTGTGTGGCATATTTTCACATTCATTAGAGGCAAAACAGGAGTTGGAAGAAGTGAAATTCAAATTGGTACAATTCAGCAATCTCCTGACCCTGGGGTTGTATTAAGGAAGAAGTGGAGAGGACAGCCCTAGCGGTTGAAAGAGGGGCCCAGAAGTCGCCATGAGCCTGGGAGCCTGTGCAGGTATTGTAAAGGGTTTCCATTCTTTGTTGCTGCCTTTATAGAATTCAGGTCACATCAGACTAACAAGGACTTCTCAAACACTTAGAGGATGATTATCCCCCACACACCACATCTTTGTGCCTGGTGCATCTGTCACAAACTTGTAGTTCATAAATGACACTCTGGCCAGAAGCCCAGCTGGGGTCAGGGCCACTGACGGTGTTATCCTGAAGCGAGCTCCCGACCCTTGAACAGGAGTGAGCTCTCATTGTGCCTGGTGTAGTCTTTTCCTTCACAGCAGCGATGGAAGAGAACACCTCACCACACTTAGCATACTGCGAGATGTTATGAGTCTCTGGTTTTTTTTCATAGGAATGAAAAAAAATTCATGCCATGAAAAGGAAAAAAAAAAACCCAAAAACTTGTTTATAGCATACTGATTCTCAACCACACATGGAAACACACAACGGGTAGCAGAAGCCTCAGTGTGAGGGGCATCTAGGACACAGGGTGTTTAAAGACTGCAAGGGGCCAGGGAAGGGGTGAGAACCAGAGAATAGCCTGGAAGGCTCTGAACACTCACTTATACTCTGGAGATGTCCCATCCAGCCACTTCCATTCGTTTTCATGCTCTGAGTCTGTGAGGCCGATCCAGTGGCTCGCTCTCCCTACCATCTGCTTCTTTATCCATTGCTGAAACACAAATCAGTGGCAGTGTGTCATTATTTGGGGGGGACAGGTATCTGGAGGAATGCCCCCTTCCCTGCAACATTTGGGGAAAAGAAAGGACGTTTAAGAGAAGGTGTGTTATAGTGTGTACATGCTTCTGCTTTTTTTTTTTTTTTTAACTGCACCTGTTTTTTTTGTTTGTTTGTTTTGTTTTTTGTTTTTTGCAGTGGCTGGGGGCTTGGACGCATTTTCCTCCTATAGGTTTGTAAATGATATTTAAGGGATGCTCCTCTTCCAAATCACCCAGACAACTTAATGAAACCCACCAGGCTCCATTCCTTTCTATCACTCGTCGCTCCAGTGTTCTGATGACATGAACAGCCATGGAGTTATTGAGCGTTTCCTTGGGCCAGCTTCCATGTCCATGTGCCACAACCTGTCTGTAAGCCTTCCCAGCAACCAAGGTAGTGAGTGGCTGAGCTGAGATGGAACCCAAGTCTGCATATTCTAAAACCCAGGCATCTGACTGGATGCCCAGCCCCAGTTAGTGTAGGAAACATCTGTTGTCAGGGCTGCGTCTGCTGAAGATACTGAAGGAGGACACTGGAACAGTGTGGCACCAGAGAGCACTGGCATTGTTGCTAGAGGGACCTCAGTTTCAGTCTCAGCTCTGCATTTACTTGTCATCCTATGAATAAAGCCATTAAACCTTGTGGGGCCTCAGTTTTCTTATCTGTAAAAGGGGAATAATAATACCCCAGGTTCTGGGCTTGCTGTGAGGTGTAAAGAAGAAATGCCTTGTACAGTGCCCGGCCCATAGTAGGGGCCTAGGGAGTGGTCACCAGCATGATCATGAGGGAGCTCGGCCTCAGGGCCTTCTCTACTGCTGATGCCACACACCTCGTCCCCTGCACCCACCCCTATAGTGCTCATGCCCCTTGGCTTCTCTCTCCACAGGTGTTTGGTGCCAGCCAGCGTACTTCTCTTCGATATTACAGCTCTTCTGGGAGAAGCCACCAGGAGGAGCCACCATCTCCAGGCTTAATACAGCAGTATCTTTCAGGTGGAAGCAAGAGGACGTAATTCCCATGCCATGAATGCTCTTGTCACTGGATAAAGCCCAAATCGCCAGAATGCAGCCTTCTGTGTTTATGTGACTTACGGATTTTTGATATCTTTGAATCCCCAGTTAAGCATGCAATTTCCAGATGTAAACAATCCTTAAATGATAGTTTTCTCCAAGCATACTGCAAACATACCTGTTCCTCTCTTGTGTTTATGAAAACGAGATGTGAAGACTTGTCTTCGCAGAAGAGTTTTGCATCCTCAAAAATTTCTTTCTCAACCGAAAAATAGTAGCATTTGTCCGTGAAGTTCTTCCAGTGAGGGGGGCAGCCTAGGAGCGCAAACGTTTAAAATATTAATTAAAAAACCAACAAACATACAAAGCACTACGCCCTTCTTCAGTTATATTTAAGAGGCCATAGCTCTGGCCTTGCTTCCCTCCAAGGCCAGGAGCAGTTCGCGCGTCCACGTGTGAGCCTGCGACTGCCCGTGCTGGACAGGCTGGGAGCAGACACTAGTGGGGAGGAGGGCGGCAGGCCGCAGAGGACACAGTACTAAGAACTACAGAGCCTAGAAAGTTACGGACACTGGGACTTCGTTCCTCTGCGTCTGGATTAGTCTTTACAATGACAGAACAGAAACAACAAAAGGCTAAGTAGCCACAGATGTGCCACATTAGTCTGTAGTCCTATGGAACCCATCAGTAAATACAGGGGAGAACCCACAACCAAAACGGGGCTTGTGGAAAAAAACGAAGACGACCAGAGTCGTGCTTAAGGAAATCAAGTGGAATTGGGTGTGATTCAAAGGAGACAAAAATAGGCTTAGTCGCTAACCAAACATTGAGGGTTTTGCTGAATTATCAAAATTTGGTAATTGAATTAAAAAAAGTAGAAGAACCAGAACACCCTCTCAAAACCATGCAGTCTGGGCTTTAGTAACAGAAAGTTCCATCTACACGGTTACTGAGGGGCATAAGATGAGAACAAGACTGGCTGGGGGTAGCCAGCCTCAGACTTGCGTGAAGGGGATGCATTTGTCCCCAAGGGCCTGACTTGTCTAAATAAACAAGTGTGATAGAACATGATGGTGTTTAGAGAGAAACACAAAGTTCCTGAGAGACCCCACCCGGGGCAGAGGTCTGTGAGAGCAGCCAAGGCCATGTGCCTGCCCTCACAGAGGCTTCAAAGCCAAGCAAAACGGGGCACGGGGGCACACGGGGCTGCATGCTGGGGCCGGCCATGAGTGCACAGAGCACCCCTGACCCCGGGTGTGAGGGAAGTCTCAGACTTACCATTAGCCTCAGGTGTGGGGGTTGGCTCATTCTGCAGGGCTAGGGGCATTGCTGCCCCCGATGGGCCTGGGGGGCCGGGGGGACCCTTTGGGCCCGGCATGCCAGGCACCCCAGGCAAGCCCGGCAGCCCCCGTGGTCCAGGCACCCCCGGCTCTCCCACAGTGCCCTGCAGTCCCTGGAAGCCAGGAGGGCCCTGAGGGCCAGGGGGTCCGTCCTTGCCAGTTGGGCCAGGGGGGCCTGGGTCCCCACTGGGGCCCTGAGGGCCAGGCTTCCCGGGGGATCCACGGGAGCCTTTGGGGCCCTGCAGGCCTTTGGAGCCTTTGCTGCCACGTTCTCCAGGGGGGCCGGCGGGCCCAATTGGGCCCCTCTCACCGGCGGGGCCAGGTGGACCAGGCTCCCCCTTCTCTCCTTTCTGTCCTTTGTTGCCAGTGGGACCAGGGGGTCCCTGCTGTCCTCTGTCACCTTTTGGACCTCTGGGGCCAGGAGGACCTAAAATATAAAAAAGCATAAATGGTGTGAACATGAAATCCACTGTGAGTAGTGGTGAAGAATTTATCTTCTTATAAACTCTCCAACTAAAAAAATAGATTTTTTCCGAAGTATATACATTAAGGAGGGCTACTTGTTTCACCATACTATTGTTGATTTTTTTTTTTTTTAATGGAAAGGTTTCTTTACTAAGTTCACCCTTTCTGCTCCAAACATTTAGAGTATCTCTTAATGGCACACAGCCCTCTGGTGTCCACTGATGTCTTCTTCCCGTCAACCCCACAGAAGTGACTCATGCCATTAACCTGGGTTCCCTTAGTCGTCTGGCACTTTTCTGTCAGCAGCAGAAAAACTGTGCAGGTTGGGATGGGGGATTCCCTCCCACAGATTTCCCCTTCTTTTCATTAATTTGACAAATATTTATTAACAACCTGCTATATGCCAAGCACTGTGCAAGGGGTTATGGGAAAAAAGTTGAAGAAAGATGCCATCAAATGTTGAGAGGCACCAGCCTGCTAAATCCCTCAGCACACCAGGCGCCAGCCTCTTCTTTGTCATGTCACTGCTGGCCCTCTTGTCTCCTCCACCGTGCTGTGGGGACGCTACTGTCCTTGGGGCTGAACCTCCCTCACTCTTGGCTCAGAGGGTCTTGGTGGGAAAGGGCTCGATGGGCTGAGCTGAGAAGAGTGTCCTCTCTCCCAGCTTGTTAGTCTAATAATGCAAACAGGGAAGGTGGGCTAGAGAAAAAAGCAGGTGACCATCGAATTGAGCAAGCAAGGGAAAAAAAGGATACCATTTATTCCCAAAGGAAGAACGTGACTATCCGCTTATCCTTTATCATCCTAGAGAAGGTGGCGTAACCTGAGATTGTTTTTCCTGTAAGTTCTCAGGGGCAACAGGGAACTGCACGCAAATACACCACAACCAGGATTTATAGAGTGAATGAGTTTTCGAGGTACTTTCACATATATTATGTCACCTGACCTTCATCTATGACCTTTGATCCCCAGAGCACCTGTGAGGATAGGTTGAGCCAGAGACGTCAAACTTCTTATTCAACACTAGCTCCTCAAGATAGATACACCCGGGAGGATGAGACGTGGACAGTCACAGTCTAGCGGTGGAGCTGGCCCAGGAATTCCTTCTTATGTGGAAATAACTGGACCTGGGAGGACACCATTCTCAAATATTCTACTCTCCAGAATTCTTGAGTTTCTGAAATCTCACTGTTCTACAGGAGTTAAGTGAAAGAGATCTATACTCATTCTTTCCATAGAAGTAGAAAGCCTTTCAGGCTGGCTGGGCAGAAGTGCTGGGGAGATGAAGGGTGGGTGGACCTCCCACCCTATGTTTTTCTTGATCCCTCTTACCCAGTCCTCCCCCACCAGCTGGACAAGACAGAACAGTGAAGTAGGCCTTCCTGCCTCTGTAGGGCGATCTCTCTGACCCATTCCCCTTTCTAAGCCTCAGTGGACATCCACTGTACCCTCACACTATCCATGGCCCCAACTAGCCCACCCATTCTGTTCTCCCTTAGCAAGAACCTTGGCTCTGGACTCAGCTTTCCTTATTTAAGGCTACCCATGATGTCGTCCTTGGATTTATTGGTGGACGTTCTACTGAGCTGTAAGAGAGTTTTATGCTAATAGTTCAGACTGGTTTCAATGTGTCCCTTTCTAGGGTTATCTGCTTCATAAGCGAGAGACTTGAGAAGACTTTGTGATGAAAAATTTTCTCTCTGAATCCAACTCACTGACCTCTGCCCCCCAGTTCCTGTTGGCGCTTCTCAGTCATCAGCTCTCCTGGTCCTTATCTCCTCGTCAGATGGTCCCCCTTTCTCTGGGATGTCTTGCCAGCACCTGCAACCTGGCGTGTCTAAAACGGACCTTATCCTCACTTTATCGTTACACCTTTCATGACATCATCACAACCATCTCTTCCGTCACTCATCACGACCCAGTGTGGGTGCTAACCTCTTAACTGCTCTTCCTACCTTTGATTCCTCTCCCTTCACTCTACTCTGCATCTTTCCCACATTTGTCTTCCTTACTCTGATCTGATCTCCACTTGCTCTAGAACATTCAGCCCCCGCTACTTGGTCACCCAGTGTTAAATCAAGGCTTTCATGACCTGGTCTAGCATGTGTTTACTCCATCCTCCTCTGCCCTTCTGCAGCTCAGCTCTTAGAATTTCCTCTGCCCACATTCATCTGGAAAATGGTCCGCCTACCATACAGTCCTCCCAGGTGGAAGTGCTTCCTCTTTCATCTTTTAGTTCTTGTTTGTTCTTTGAAGGCAATTCCCCAACTAGCAGCTAGCAATGTCTCATGCACATTTTTCAGACAGGATTTACCAAATGAATGTGCGTCACAGATCCAAAGACCTAGCGCACTAATGCCAACATTTTGGGTCCCAGGAGAGACCAAAGGGAGAGGTTTCTGGGGGAAAATGGCCTGGTATCCCTCACCTTATTCTAAGAAGCATAGCTCCACTCAGTCTATGTCTCAGGATGACCCTGGCTGCTGCTATGAAATGACCCTGGGGAGACTGGTCTTTCTTGACTCTACTCACATTTAAGAATTGATCCAATGGTCTCTGCATCTACAATCCGAGGGTTTTTTTGTTTTTTGTTTTTTTTCTTTTTTAAACTGAGGAGGCTCATTAAGTGTATTAGTAAAAATAAGGAAGGTGGATTTTCACTGCCAAATCTATCTCCTGTGAAAAAGGATCTTAGTCCCTTTGTGTAGTTGAGAAACAACGTCCTAGAGATTAACAGTGGGAAGGTGGCATATGCATTCCTACATAATGGTTGGTGCATTATGGAAGTTCTAGTGGAACAATACTGACAACAGGCCAAAAAAACAAAACAAAACAAAACCCCACAACAAAATTCTAATTTGTTAGAATAATAGCAAAAATAAAAGTACCTTTTCTTCATACCTATTTCTGTTTAATGTTCTATGTTCAGCCTTATGGAATCTAAATAATGGAGAAGGTCTGTTGAGAAATTCAAGGGCTTTAGAGATTCTTTATCCTTATTCCTTTTATGGGTTTTGCCAACAATCAGTGTTTCTCAATGGCTCACAACTGGGTTTGTTACTATACTTGCAGGTGATGGGAAAGGAATTTACCTGTGTGCTTGGAACAGAGACTGTTCAGGGGTCTGTCTACCTGATGGGACAGACCAATGTGACAGGGAGTTCTGTTTCTCCCAGAACACCTTCCACTGGTTTCTGACAGACCTCCAAAGACACATAGTTCTCTCTTACTCTCCTGATATGAATCTGAGACCTACCTCACCTAGGATGACCGCTTTTCATTAATCTTATTTCTTTCTGGGGTTGGGTAGTTTATGGCATTTAGCTATTTCCCTCTGAAGTGCTGCTCAAATGTCCCCACTCACTCCACACAAAAGTACTGGCTTATTTTAAGAACGGCACCAACCATGGATCCCACAGTCAGTGCAACGTATCGGCAGATGCTAACTTCTAGATCTTGGGGAAGAAAGAAAAAGATGTCAAAAGATGATGCAAGTTGTTGCCTTTGATAAATCTTACTTGTGAGGCATTTACCAGCTGGATGAGCATAAAAATGGATTTTTTTTTTTTTTTTGCATGAAGCACTACATCAATCACAAATCAGTTATCTGACTCTCTTAATTAGTTTGAATACTCATCACTGTGGATAACATCCTGGCAAGCACCGTGTTACTGACTTCTTCATCCACAGCTGCCCCGGCCTTGGGAAAATCGTCACGGTGCTAGAGCAGGAAGCTGGCCTTCCAATGCTGGGCTAAATAAAAACGTATTCTATGTGTCCCCATATGTAAGAGGATTCAGTCATTAATACTTACATATTCAGTAAGACCATACTTTGCTCATTAAGACCTAGACGTTTCCTACTTATTTCTTTTTAAAAATTACTGAGAAAAAAGAGCTAAAGCCACTTGAAAAGCCAGTACTGGACACCCAGAAAAACAGATTATTAATGCCCATAAAACAGATTATTAACGGGTATATCTTCCTCTAGGACACAGGACGGTAGTATCGCTTGTTAGCATCTGGATGATCCCAGACTTTAAGGTCTTACATGCACCTTTTATTGGGCAGCTGTTGAAGTGAAAATAAAATGAAATAAAAGACAAGCCACCCCTAGTGCCTTAAAACAGTGAGATAAATAACACAAGAGTATTTCTAAGCATGCGTAGTAATGACTTGTCCTCAGAGTTGAGAATGTGTTAGCTCCCAGGTGGAGGCATGTGTGATGGCCCTCTCAGAAGCAAATTTGAGAGTTTCTTTCAAGGCCAAGTGAGTGGCTCTCTGGCTCTGGTTCTGACATGCCAGGATATGCACTGAGGTACTGGCAAAGCCAGCCCAAGCTCCCGAAATGTCTGAGTCTGACTTAGACCAGGCCAGGGAGCAGCCCATATTTCGCTGCCTGCAAGGCCTCCTCCCCGTGTTCCCCACCCTCCAGAGCAGGGAGACTGAGACACCTGAATCCTCCAAACAAGCAGTTAGAAGGACAGATGATTTTAAATCGTTGCACCATTTCTGCTTTAGACACTAAACTGTGGACCTTGGGGAGGGCCCAGCCCTGTGTCCTACCCCTGAGATAAGTTTCCAATTTATTTGCCAACAAAACAGAAAGTAGAGAAACCGCTTTAATTCTTACTGCTGTCCAAAATTTTGGAGACTTGATTTTAGAACCTCTAGCGGTAAGGTTGGAAGCTAGAGAAAACTAGTAACATAATCGGAGACATTTTACTTCATTTAAAAAAAATCTAGGAAAAAAATATATGTTTATAAAAAATAAAATTAAAAAAAATCTAAATCAAACATTTACTAAATACCTACATTATGAAAAAGTCATCCTGTTTCACTGAAGTACTTTCAAAGCCCTTATATCACTAGGAAATGGACAGGATATTATTTGGCAATCATTTTGAAAATTAATTCAATTCTTAACCTCATGTTTAAGATAGCCTTCTGGAAATCCCCAGAGGCTCCTTCTCCACAAACACACCCTTGTCCGCAGGGTATATTTAAACCGCTATTTCTCACCCACTGGCAACAGTCCACTTCTTTGCCTTCCAGTGCCTGCTCTGAAGGGTCCTCAGACAAATGGTTTTGTTTGAGGAAGCGTGGCAAGAGTGGACGGGGTTGGCAGTGAGAGAAACTGAGGCCTCCTGCCTGATCCTTTCGGCCCTCCTAGGTATCTGTTAAGATGCAGCTCAAATGTCAATCTCTTATTTAACCTCTACCAATTGCTCTCCTGAAAATAAAGTCTCCCACATTTCAACTTCCCAACATGCCGTCTGTTCTCTTTCGTTATCACACGGTAGCAGGGTGTCATGTGGAAGCATGGCTTTGGGAACTAGAAAGATCCAATGTTAGTACTGACAATTTACTAGCTCCTTGACCTTGGAAAAGTTACTCGGGCTCTCTGTGCCGTGGTTCCCAGCCCTGCAAATGGAGACTGGTAATTCCAACCTTAAAGAGCTGTAACAATGAAAGCAGACCCCTGAACCCAGGGCTCGGCAGTATGCCTGGCATATTGAAAACACGGGACTGAAAAATGAGTTGAAGCTTGCTGTCAGCAGCACCTGAGTCTGATTCCTCTCCAGGGCTGGGCCGCAGGCTACCAGCAGTAAGCACTGTTAGACCCAAATCGAAGTTGACCTGCTTCTGTACAATTTTATTCCTTGGGCACAGAAGCTGTTGTCTTCCACTGTGATGTAGCGGCTGGGGCTGCAGGAGAGGGGAAATCTTGCAGAGGTGCTGAACTTACACTTGGGTATGAATATTAGCCCACTACCTGCTAGGCACTGCACTAAAATCTTATTTACATTATCTCCTTAAGTTCTCGTCACTTGAAAGGGTAGATGCAGACGAGGATGAGGAACTTGGTATTTGTGTCTGGGTCTGTCCCATTCCAGAATTCTTGTTCTCACTTACTGAATCTGATGCCTCTCTCAGAAGAGCAGAGGAAGGGGGCCCTCTGCCTGGGCTAGGAGGGGCAACTTCACATTCTCTGCATTATGCATTATGACATATGAAGTCCTTCATATACATAATGAGCACAAAAGTATTTATATTATTTGTAACAAAAAATAAGGCTTTCTTAGTAAGGTTTGTTTTGTTTTGTTGGTTTACAGATACAGAGATAACTGTTCCTGGGATTCAACATGGAGTTTAATGTCTATTTCCATGTTATCACCTAGCTTAGTGCAAGCCGTCAACTTCCGCTTCTATTTTGCAATGAGGCCAGTGTCTCCTGTGAGCCATCCCGTAGGCATGAGGGTTCATGAAGTGCGAGTCAAAAGGATGTCCCAGAAAGCATGAGAGCACTCTGAACCTTGCAGAGGCAAGGCCAGCATAATCCAAAGTGAATCCAATCCTGGCTCCCTCCTGCTTTGTCCCATCTCTCCCTCCTCCTCGGGGAAGAGATCTGCTTGGAGGAAAAGGAGAGAGGGAGCAAAGAAGTGCACTGGGAAATGGAGCCCTGCCCCCAGTCTCTTGTTCTCTGGGAACACCTCATGGATAATCCTGTTCTGTAGGAAGTTGAACAGATGGAACAGAAAGGGGGCAACTAGAGATGTTTCTGAGGTCAATTCACAAAAAGCACAGGTAATGAAAAGACCAAGGATAAAAGTTATACGGGAAGGCAAATGAGAAAAGGAAAATACCATTCAGAAGCCAGGATCTCCAGTGTTTTAGAAACACAGAGTCAGAAACCTCCTCCTCAAAGACATGTTCCTCTTAATATGTCTAAACGGGCCTCTCTTCCTGAACCTCCCCAGTCTGTCCTTCCACCTACTTGCTCAAGCTAAAAACCGAGGAGACATTCTGCTCCTCTCTTTCCCTCACCCTCCACTATCGATCCACCACCAGCCTTGTCCAATCACATACATCAGCCCCTGACCCTGTGTTCCATTTCTGTCCACACCCCTCCACAAGCACCCCTACAACACACAGCCTTGGCTGCTCCTCTGGGCTAAGAACACGTTGGGTAGGAAACTCCAGGGTCCTGAGCACCAAATGGGGGTCAAGAACAGGTTGATGTGAGCTCTGAATACTCCTATCCCCTTCCATCTGTAGGTTCCTCCCCTTGGGGAGCATAGCTGGATAAAGCCAGACAGGGTCCTGATGGCCAGGGAAGGACAAGCCTGCCCTTGGTTCTGCCTACAACACTCCTCCTGAGGAAGGAGAAATGAGGAGACCCATTTCTCTTACCTCCAAGTCACTCATAACTGGCCCAAAGCCCTGCACTGGACCCCTGTTGCCCTGCTTGCTCCCCTGTAATCTATCCTTCTCCCACCTCACTCCCCTCCCCACACCCAGAATGACCTTTTAAAAATATAAATCAGATCATGTCCCCACCATGCCGCACTTAGAATGAAATCCCAGCTCCCTGCACTCACAGACTGTGGGACACCTAAGGACTGGGAAGAAGGGCATGCACTTTTGGTGATCCAAGATGGGGTTAACAGCATGGGCCTTGGCACCAGAAAGCCTGGGCTCAGATCCTGTTTAGCTGCTACCATCTCTGTGAATTTGAGCAAGTTCCTTAAACACCGCTCCAAACCTTAGTTTCATCTATAAACTGGTGATGATCTTGTAAGTACCATCTTACTTGGGATGCCTAGGTGGCTCAGTCGGTTAAGCATCTGACTCTTGATTTTGGCTTAGGTCATGATCTCAGTGTTGTGAGACTGAGCTCCACGGTGGGCTCCGTGCTGGGCATGAAGCCTGCTTCGGATTCTCTCTCTCCCTTGCCTTTCCCCAAACCCCTCCCTGCCCCTGGCTCACACACAATCTCTAAAAAAAGAAAGAATATAAATAAGTACCTGTCTTACAGAGTTTGAGTCAAGTGCTCAGTGCATTCACACTCAATATTAGTGAATAAAAACAATCATACTAGTGGAAACATTACCTAATTGAAAGCCAGGGTCTGAATCTTCAGTTAAAAAGCTTTTTGTACACTTCCTTAGCTGCCAAGCAACACTGTCTACACACTAAATATGTTAGAAGTTTACTTGTAGAAGGCAAGCTAGCAACTGGATGGAATAATAAAACTGTAAAACTTATAGGTAGAAAATATCCAGAGTACTGCAACAGGATTCTCTAAGGTTTCACAGTGCCAACAGAAATTGAGAAAGCTCTTATTTTATGTGGTTGCGCAACTACTGATATCTGCCCTCCTTCTGAATTTAGGTTGAGAAAGAATAGGAAAAAACTAAAGCAATCACTGAAGAACTTTCTGATCATCTGAAAGCCTGCCCCTTATTCAGAGTATGACTCGTACCCACAATGTCTGTCTCCTCTGGAGCTGGGACACCAATATTGCTCAGGGAAGCCATTGTATTTACAGGCAACACCAATTTTTATAAGGAACATCACATAAAACCAAAATTTGTTTTCTATTCATGAATACCCACTAGTCCTGTTTCACCCTCCCCAGATGTCACATGAAATTTCTTCCATATGATAGTCTTTTTTTTTTTTAAGATTATTTATTTATTCATTTGACAGACGGAGATCACAAGTAGGCAGAGAGAGAGAGGAGGAAGCAGGCTCCCTGCTGAGCAGGGAGCCCGATGCGGGGCTCCATCCCAGGACCCTGGGATCATGACCTGAGCCAAAAGCAGAGGCTTTAACCCACTGAGCCACCCAGGCGCCCCCCACGTGATAGTCTTTAAATACCTGTAGATAGCTGCCTTGTCTCCACTAAAGCAGTGTCTCCTACAGGTTAATGTTCCCGGGTCTTGCAATCCTTCCCCAACCACATCTAGACTCCATAATCCTGGGTGTATTTTTCTTGAGCATGCTGGTCTGTCAATGACCCTTTGAAAGAGGTCCCTCAAAGTACACACTATCCTGCAGGGGTAGTCTTGCCATACTGAACAGAGTAAGGTATCACCTCCTATCATTTTCATTGATATAATCAAAGATCACATTAGATTCACTGCCAGACACAGTGACTTGCTTACAGTCGATTAAAACCACCATGCTTTTCATACACATGCTCTTCCATCAACATCTGTCTGTCCGGCCTTTTCCAACCTCAAGCAGGATTTTACATGTATTCCCTATCTCTTCCATTTTGTTGGCACCTCTTAACTATTCTAGCCTCTCCAGGTCATTCTGGATTATGATTCTAGCATCCATGGGCTAGTATATGTAGTTTCACGTCACACAAGTAGTGGATTATCAGGTTATCTATATCCTCATGCTAGTCACTGACAAAGCTGTTGAATGGGGCTCTGCCATCTGCCATCCAGACCTGCTGCCAGCCCCCCAGGGGCTCATTGAACTGCCATTCTTTATGTACATACTGTGGAAGACATACCCTAGGGTCACCCCCAATGACTCATGCCCTTGTATCATCTCTTCCCCTTGAGTGTGCAACCTGTGACTTGCTTCTAACCAATAGAACATGGCAAAGGTGATGGCATGTCACTCCCTTGACTTCCATTAGATGAGATTACATTACATAACACTGTCTCAGCAGACTAGAATGAGAGACTCCCCTGCCAGTTTTGAAGAAGCTGCGGTGTGGTTGGATGGTCACATGGCAAGGGGCTACAGGTGACCTCTAGCCCAGTACCCCTTCTTGCCCACAAAAGACCCCAAGAACCTCAGTCTCACATTTGCAAGGACATGAATACTGTCAGGCACCCAAGGGAGCACAGAAACGGAATTTCCCCAGTCAAGCCTCTGATGAAACCTCAGCCCCTCAATGACAGGGTATCCTGCTTTGGGGCAGAGGCCCCAAGCCTTACCCAGACACCTGATCTACAGATACTGTGAGATAAGAAATGGGTATTGTCTCTTGCTGCTGAGTTTGTACTTTGTTACATAGCATAGAAAACCAACATCACTAATAAATTCACCCAACTGCGATGTAATTCAGCACCTACTTTCTCCATCTTGTTCTTGACAGCATCAATGACAAATGTCTTGGTAAAATCCAGGTACGCTATTTTTTTATTCTTCTAGGTTTTTTAAAATTTTATTTACTTATTTGAGAGAGAATGAGTGAGAGAGAGCATGAGAGAGTAGAAGATCAGAGGGAGAAGCAGACTCCCCAAAGAGCTGGGAGCCCGATGTGGGACTCGATCCTAGAAGTCCGGGATCATGACCTGAGCTGAAGGCAGTCGCTCAACCAGCTGAGCCACCTAGGCACCCTTATTCTTCTAGTTTAAACAATCTAATAACTCTATTAATGTACAGAAATAAGATTAGGTTCACCTGCCTTCTTCTTAGTGATCTCACTCTGATGACTGCTGCTTTCCCAAAAGCTAACAAATTATCCTCTTAACAACCTCTTTTCAGGCTTGAAGACCAATTCCCCATTCTACACAGTATGTCTATGCATATTTCCTCTTTTTGAAAATCAGGATTTCTTTGCTTACAGGCAATCTCCTGATACTCTAAAATTCTCCTGATTTTAAGCTACCTGAGGGGAAAGACCATCTGGGCCTCTCTGCATGCCCCAGAGTGCTTAGTACATCATCTTTCACATAGTACTTTCAACATAAAAGCAGTGAAAATAGTTCATGACTGAAAAATGTTATTAATATATGGCTGCCACAAATCTTCAGAAGGAGAGTTAATTTGACCCAAGAATTTTCAATTTACGTGGGTGACCTGGATCAGAGTAAAACTCAGATTTTATATGCAGGTCACATTCTTTCTGTCTTCTGTGGCTTTACAGTTACTGTGATGGCCAACCATCCCTCTGCTTATGACACTTAGAAACGGGAATCCCTGTGACCTAAACAAATTAATCCTACTTTCAAAGGAGCCCGATTTATAATGACATTGAAAGAGCAAGGCACTGAGAAAGTCCAAATTCAGCAAATAGTTAATGGACTGCCTTTGAGTGCTATCCACAAAGTCACAGTTAAAACTCTTTTCAAGATGTGGAGCTTAATCTACCTGCCCCTTGAGTGTGGGTTGGACTTAATGACATTTTTAAAGAGCAGAATATGGTGGAAGTGATAGTATGTGACTTCTGAAGCTAGGTCATAAAAGGCATGTGGCTTTTTCTTGTGCTTTCTCTTGGATCACCTACTTGGCAGTCAGCCAGCTGCCATACTGTGAGAACACTCAAGCAACTTCACATTGCCAGAATCGAAAATCTCTTGCCAACAGCCAGTAGGGAACTGATGCCTCCTACCAAGAGCCATGTGCATGAGTTATCTTGGAAGGAGGTCCTCAGTCCCAGTTAAGAGTTCAAGATGACTGCAGCCCTGGCCAATATCTTGACACAACCTTACAAGAGATACTGAGCCAGAATCACCAAGCTAAGCCACTCCTGAATTCCTGATCCACACAAACTTGAGATGGCAAATGTTCACTGTTTTTAAGTTGCTGACTTTTAGGGTAATTTGTTATATATCAATCAGTAACTAAAACGAATACATTCAGAATTTTCACTTACCTTGTAGTATTGTAAAGTTCTTGATGAGCTGACCATGCTTGGAGTCTACCAGCTTCATTTCTTCCATAATCACTGATAAGTTGGCTACTTCAGTGTCTAACCTTGACCTCATCATATCTTGCTGCATCCTGAGAGAAACAGAATCCAAACGGATGTTGGCTAGTGTGTTATTCAAGGAGGTCAGATCATCTGTGTGTTTGGTCAGTGTATCAGTGCACGTGGTCCTGACTTCATTCAGATTGCTGGTCAGCGTCCGCAGGTAGTGGGCAGTGTAACTGATGTTGCTAATGATGTTCACTATATCCGTCTCAAAGAGCTGGAAGCGTTCCTCCAGCTGGCTGAACTTGATGGCCGTCCTGTTCTCCGCGTCCTTGTGTACGTCCTGCAGGTCTTTCAGGTTCTGCTCGTTGGCTTGGGAGGCTGTGGTGATGTTGTCCATCTGCCCCGTGAATGAATTGAGCTGGCTGTTCATATCCTCCAGGGTGTCATTGTTAGCTTTGGCCAAGGCAGAGTTATTGGCAGCCAGTGTCTGTAAGTTCTGCACTTTCTCTTTCAGCCAATCAGTGTCCTTCTTGGCTTGAAGGAAAACCTGCTGCAGATTTTGGAAGTCATTCTTGATTCGCTGGATGGCCTGGCTCGTATCATCCACAGACCGCTGCAGATTGGTGATGAGGTTCCTCTGCTGCACCTGGGTCAGGTTCAGGTTGTTGAGGTTCATAACGACCACGTTATGAGAGTACATTTGGCTCTGCAGGTTGCCCTGCAGCACGCTGGTGTCTTGCTGCAGATTTGTGACATATCCATTATACGCCTGGAGGGTTTTGTTCACAGTGGTGATGAGGAAAGAGTTATTCTCCAAAGTTTCTTTCAGTTGACTCTGCCTGTCCACCAGGGCATCCCCACTTGCCTGTAACTTCTCCAGAGTGTCTTTGTTCTTGCTGGTTTTCTCTGTGATTTCACGCAGCTGCTGACGAAGATCCAGTATGTCTGATCTGAAGGTAGAGAGTTCTGAGTTGGTGCTCATAGCTTTCTTCCCAGTTTGGTCCCCTGGAGTAAGACATATTTATTACTTAGATTGGTGGTATGGAGAAATGCTCAGGTGGGGTCAAAGATCCCAAAGAGGGGCACCTTGGTGGCTCAGTCATTAAGCTTCTGCCTTCAGGTAAGGTCACGATCCTGCAGTCCTGGGATCAAGTCCCACATCAGGCTCCCTGCTCAGCGGGAAGCCTGATTCTCCCTCTCCCACTCTGCCTGTGTGTTGCCCCTCTCTCTCTCTTTCTGTCAAATAAATAAATAAAATCTTAAAAAAAAAAAAACAAAAACCAAAAAAACAACCATAAAGATCCAAAAGACACTTAACTAGTATGAACTGTGTGTCAGATATAAAATTTGTGGTCTATGCAGAGTGTTTTGCATTAGTAAAACCCATGTATCTATTCAAAGTGGGTTCTGGGAAATTGGTGAGGGTGCTAACTTCCTAAGCACTTTTCTCAAAGAAGGAGGGGGATTTTATCAGATTTTAGAGCACTGGGCAGGGTGTCAAGAAGGAAATAACTTACTATTTATTAAATTTACCATTAATCCCTTCCTAAAAAATGAAAATAAAAATCAAAGTATAGAAATAAGTTGGAATCTTTTAATTTTTTAAATTGATTTCTGTAGCTCTTCTATGCAGTTTAGAATATTTCAAGTACGAATTTACTGAACATTTTATAAAGGATATTTTTTTGTTTTTTTTTCTCTTATTTTTTATTGAGATGAAAATTATAGCATATACACAAATTTTAAACTTTAAAAATTACCCTAGGTTCACATTTCAACTGTTCTTCTTCCTGGTTAAGTCACCATTTTCTCCTGTATAAATTAAGGAGGACAATACCAATATCCACCTTGCAAATACTTCGAAACTTTCTCTGCAGGTTTACTCTAAAGAGCTTTTACTAAAATCTATGTGTGGTCCTTTTTGATCAGGATTGATCTTCAGATTTTAATTGGCACACAGAGTGGTTTTTTGAAGAACTCCAAAATTGCTCCTTAAGGTTAAAATGTAGAAGCCTTTAAATAAAATCATGAGGAAAGACTCAACACACAACACAAAAATTTAACATCCTTCTGGATGAATATGAATTTACAACAGTATGGTTCTAAATAGCAACGGTCATTTAACATGGAATTAGAGGATTCAGTTTAACGGTTCATTCTTGTTGCAGATTACCTAATTTTTTCAGGTCGCTTTCCACTGCTGTAAGCTTGTCATCATAGGTCTGGCGAGATGTCTCCATGCCACCTGTAACATTGTCCATTTTTTCTACAACTAAGATTTAAGAATTAAGGATTAGTACACACACATGCTCACATTTTATTTTTCAGTTTTGATGAAAAAAACATTTCATTAGCGAATAAAGGAAAAGATTGAAACAAAAAGAGTATAAATGAAATCAAATATGGGGGAAAAGCGATTCTTTTAGAAAAATAACTTACTCGTTACAAAACCCCGTGGTAGGTTATTTGGTTGAGAATTGTGTGTTTTAAAGATTTATTTATTTGACAGAGATCACAAGTAGGAAGAGAAGCATACGGGGGGGGGGGGCGGGGGGGCGGGGGGTGTGGAGGCAGCTTCCCGCTGAGCAGAGAGCCCGATGTGGGGCTTGATCCCAGGACCCTGTGATCATGAATCCAAGCCGAAGGCAGAGGCTTTAACCCACTGAGCCACCCAGGCGCCCTGAGAATTGTATGTTCTTAACTGTTCTTAGGATTCTGTAATGCCTTGGATGTGTTAGATGTTGTCTGGAGCTCAGCTTTAATTTTTATGTATTATATAAGTCCTCAATCTGTATTATTTTCTAAAGTGTTTTTCACAGATGGAGGTATAACACTGTGATCATTTACAAAGTTTTATCACTCATCACACTCCCTACCATTCCTGGAAGATGGTATACATTTGTCTGGAAGAAAAGTCTGAGAAAAGTCTGTAGTAAAGAATACCTAGCTACTTCTATAAATAGTCTTTGTAGAAGGAAGGGAAAGAAAGTCAAGCGCATTTGCCACTCTCTTTCATGAGGCCTTGAAAAAGTCTACTTCTCAGTGACAAGCCAATCTGTCCTTCGTCATTTCCCAAGAAGATCCCTACATAGATTTCCAATTATTCATGAAGAAGACTTTTTTTTTTTTTTTAAGCATTTTCTTGATTGTACATGAAAGGGAAAGAGTTAGTGACACGGTGTTAAGTATCAACTTCTGCTCTTATTTGTTCTCAGACGGCAGCTCTTTATGGTTGTGAATACAAGTTTCTAAAATATTGCATAAGAGTGTGTTTCTCCAGAAGTGACTCCTGCGACATTCAACCTCTAGCAACTCGAGATCAAGTCTGTCTTGGTATCAATGGCTTTCTGAAAAGAAGGACTTCATTTTTTTTTTTTTTGAAGCATGAATATATTTTGTATATTAATTGTAAGGTAACGGAGCCAATTTATTTTTATTCTTCAAGTGTTCCACCCGTGTGTGATTGTATGAGAAGATTCTCCTGGCTCCTTAAAGGAAGCAGAGGTATGCTCCCATGGGTCTGTATGACCCAAAGTGAACCAGCCCTGTGGCTTCTAGCACCTTCTCTGGGGAAGCTTGTCCTGCTGTCCCCCTCAAGCTTCTAGAGTGTGGCTATAATGAAATGGGTGCAAGGCACCAAATGCTCTTTCACACCCAAGCGCTTCCAAGTGCTCTTCTTTCTACCTAAAATGTTCTTCCCTGGGATCATCGCCCGGTTAAGCCCTACTTGCTCTTCGAGACTCAGCTCATCACCTTCTATGGGAAATCTTTGCTGCGGTGCATCTTTCAGAAATTCTCTTGGCAAGCAGTCCTTTCTCTGCCATAGGACTTACTTCGCTGTGTGGTCCTGGCTTGTTTACTATTAGATCCTTTAAGGCAGGAAAATTTGCATTCAGTTTGATCTGTAGCTCTTAGTGTGGCACTTAGTAGGTGTTCAACACATATTTGTTTATTATGCTATTTACTTAAATCGGTGAGAGTCTGCCCCCTGGCTACTGAGGCCTGTGAAAAACTGGCTGAGCTAGAGGTCCTGCAAACAGACATACAAATCAGCCCTCCCCACCCCCACACCACAAGAAGAACAACAGCCAGCTGAATTATGACTCCTTTTTTTTTTTGAAAGTGACTATATAGACAAGAGGGGTATTGTTATAATAATCTGTATCTTAGGACTGTTAGACAGGCATGCATATTTGTAAATCCCCCCAAACTCTGAGGAACACAATGTTTCATCTGTAATTTTGCAAAGTTAAACTTTAAAAAAAAAAAAGCATAAAATGTTGATGAGTTAAGATTCAGTTTTGATTCTCAAATCAAAACACATGGCTCAGTCTGTCCTCAAACCACACACAGTATCTTAAGTCCTGCCCATTTTTTCCCGGAAGCCGAAGAAACTTCTAAATATGCTGACAGGCAGTCATTTTCTACCCTCTCTAATTTTCCTTCCATTTTAGTTTTTAAAAACACAGAACTGTCATGGACAGAGAATTCAGGTTTGTGTAAAGGCAATAAATACATTTGTTAAAAACAGAATGAAAATCTGTTCGATTTCTCTTTGGTGCAACGATGAAGCTATTGGCCTTGGCCACAGGGGCTAATGATCTGGTTACATGCATTGGGGCATGTGTGTCTGCATTTTAAAAATAGGATCTGGGTCTAAAGCTGCAAACTTCAGGGCTGCAAAGTTGGCAGCTTGCTACTGCATAAAATATACCAGGCTGATGGGCATCCAGAACCAACACTTGCTGTAACAGCACACAGCATTTTTGTTGGTTTTTACTCTTAACCTATCAGCACAAGTTGTCAATCAGGAAAACAGTGACAGAGCCATCCTCCCTTACCCTAGAAACTCCCAGTCTATTGATGCAGACCTCGGTTTGTAGATCCTTCTGATGTGAGAAAGATGAACATCAAACGGAAGAATTCCTAGCAGCCTGTTTTTTCATGGGCTCCCCTTTATTCTCTCTTTTTTTTATTGTGTTATGTTAGTCACCATACCGTACATCATTAGTTTTTGATGTAGTGCTCCATGATTCACTGTTCGCGTGTGACACCCAGTGCTCCATGCCATCGGTGCCCTCCTTAATACCCACCACCAGGCTCACCCATCCCCCACACCCCTTAGCAACTGTCTCGTCAGTTTTTCTTCAGAACATTACTGCTTCGGAAATCATACCCAGGGAGTTGGCCCTCTTCGAGTACCAAAAGCCTAATCCTCGTGGATAATCTGACAATCATACCTTTTCTATAAAAGCCTTTTGGCCTGGGCCATGAACCTCTTTCTCCCTTGTCATGATTCCACCCATCCTTCAGGGTCCACTCCACTCTCACCACCCCAATGTGCTAAGCCTTCCCTGACAATTGGGTTTTATATCACATCAATAATAACAGCAATAACAGCCTCTGTTTACCAAGTGCCTACTCTTTGAGAGGTGCACTGCACCATCACCAAAGTTAATCCTTAAAACTGCTGTTTTACAGATGAAGAAATTGAGACTCAGAGATGTTCAGTAACTTGCCCAGGGTTATACAGTTTATAAAGGACCAAGTGAGATGGCAGGCCAGGAAATCTAATTCCAAAATGAATGCTTTCTCTAGAATTCCACATTACCTCGTATTTAGTACTTCTTTTTCCTCAATATGGTTACCTCCCATGAGAGACATAGTTCACGCTCCAGGCCCTGAGGACAAGGAACAAGGGCAGGGCGAAGAGCTCCTTCCTGGCTCACGCGTGTCTGTCCCAGACGACGGTGCTGAGGGGGGAAACACGCCCCTGCGTGGGTACCTGGGACTTCCGGGAACACCAGCTGCACTGCCCTGGAATGCAATCAAGGCATTTCCACCTTGAATGCTATTTCGGGTCTCACTACAAAAGTACAGAAGATCTGGCTGTCGGGTGTTACGCTGGCTTCTCACAGGAGCCCCCCAGTGTG
The DNA here is from genome assembly GCF_010015895.1 of Lontra canadensis. NCBI lineage: Eukaryota > Metazoa > Chordata > Mammalia > Carnivora > Mustelidae > Lontra > Lontra canadensis. Next base: position 24,007,797 of record NW_022631011.1, read on the forward strand.
ACTTGATGCCCATGTGGAAAGCCTATTGAACCAGCTGTCTCTGCTACTTTAGCAGAGCTTAGCAGCAAGGTAGACATTCAATGACTAGGAATGTTGAGTTAAAGGAGATTTGTCTTGAGAAAGATTCAGATTTTTTCCTTCTCTATCCTAATTCTCTTGAGATGGATGCCTGCTGATTTTCCTGTTCCGGAATGTTCTGGAGGAAACATGACCCGCTGAACTTAGGAGATGGCGTCTGCCATGGTAGCTCCATGACGGAAGGAAAAGAGCCCAAGGCAGAGAATGCCCCGAGCTGGAATTATCCAAGAACATAGTTTCTGTACAGCAGCTGATGAGCCTCTGGGGTCATAGTCACTGTACAGCCCTGTGGGGGTGACTCAGCAGTTCCCTGCCTTATGCAGCAAATTCTCCAGAAGGAACTTCAGTTATATCCTAACTCGTGGTTGTGTAAGTGACATAAAAGGAGAAGTCAAAAACTGTTCTGAGGAAAACAGTACGGAGTTGCCTTTGCCAACTCTCATACATAAAGCACTTTCTATTGTACTTCCTAACTTCTCCTTCAGAGAAAGATCTCCTTTGAATATTCTTTTTCTTCTTTCTTTTTTGAAATGGAAAGAGTTTTCTAGACTTCAAAGGGAGACGTGGGAAAGGAGAACCAGGTCTTATCTTTCTGCCTCTTCCCTTGTGGGGTTGCTAGACTCTTATCAGCAAGAAAGAAGATCTGCTGTACAAGAGAAAACACATCTGGGAAATACCCACATTTTAGTTCATTCAGACTATGTTTGGGAACCCAAACTGCATGTGGTTATTATTTTGTATGTGTTAGTAGATGCTTGAGGGATGGGAGCCCCTTCAGGAGGGAAAAGGAGTAAGACCATCTCCTTGCATCCACCCGTACTTGCTCCCTCAGCACCTCCCTGCTTCATCCTGGGTGGATTACACCCGCAGATAGCAGGCCATGCTGATCTTTAGGATTTTAGACTTCCTGGTAGGGCTCTGAGTGGTAGCAATGCCTTAAATGCAGAATGGTTTACACTCCCTGGGCACTGACTTATTGTCTTTACAGAAGTCAGCCCTGATCTACAATCCATCCATCCATCCATCCATCCATCCATCCTCCCTCTCATTAATTTATCCAGTAACTTTAACTGGTGCCTAATAAGTACCATGAGCCTAGGTGCTAGTGGGAGATATGACAAACTAAAGATAGGAGTCTCTTGTTTTCATGGAGCTTAGAGTTTGGGTGGTGAGACAGACAAGCCCACTGGCCATCATGATTGAGTATGACAGGGGCTAAGTGTAAATAAGGGAATGCTTTGGGAACAAACAGGAGGGCCTAACTCAGCCTTCGGGGCTTCTTATGGGATAAATGTCTGAGACATGAAAGGAAAGGAGTCCTTTTAGGTGGAGAGCAGAAAAAAAGTGTTCTCAGCAAATGGACCAGCATGTGCACAAGATGCCAGAGCTGAGATGGGCTTTCCAATGTCATAAAAATGGAGGAAATATCTGGAATAACTTTAAAAACAAACAAAGGGGGAAAAACCCCTCTCCTTTGGAACTTCTATACAATTCTAAAGGCACAAAGATTCTAGATCTTATTTCTCTGCAGAGAGAAAAGTTATAAAATACCATATGGTAATATGCTCTTCAAACCTTTGTCAACTTTCTTCCAGTAGTTGTTTGCTTTCATGATATCACACAGTACTGAGCCCTAAAGGTACTTATTAAATGGCTATTTGATCTCAAGATTCTCCTTTATCTGGGTTTTCTGGGAAACGTGAAGTAAGTAGTGTTCTAAATAACCTGGTAAAGGAGGAGAGCCAGTCTGACTCACCCAGGACATAACAGACCCTCCCTTTCCCCACTAGACTCCCTCCCCCACCCCTTGTCCTGCCTTGCCACAATTTAATAACCTTTTTTTTTTTTAAGATTTTATTTATTTATTTGAGAGAGAGGCAGTGAGAGAGAACATGAGCGAGGAGAAGGTCAGAGGGAGAAGCGGACTCCCCATGGAGCTGGGAGCCCGATGCGGGACTCGATTCCGGGACTCCGGGATCATGACCTGAGCCGAAGGCAGTCGTCCAACCAACTGAGCCACCCAGGCGTCCCATTAATAACCTTTCTTAATGCTTACTTTGTTATTCTTAGGTTGGATTAACTAATCACAAATGTATAAAATGACATGGTAAGTTTCTAGATTTCCACTGCTCAAATTCATCAGTCAACACCCTACAGGATGCACACAATTTTCCATGCATCTGGCCTCAGAGATGGGACTTTCAAGCTTCAACTATACTAAGTATTTTTAACATTTTGCCATTCTACTGGCCACAGCTGTATAAATGCCGTTATGAAGAAGCAAGAAACAGAAATATGGCCACTATCTACTAGAACCAACTACTGGACAGGTTCAATGACATCATCTTTGCTCATTCCAAACTCCTTGAAAAGTGGTATTACTGTCATTATAAGAAATAGGAAACTCAAAGAGGTTGTGATTCATACCCAGGTTACACAGCCATGTGGAGGACTTAGCATGATGCCCAGCATGTCAGCAAACACTTAATAAACTCTCACAATTGTTTTACAAATAGAGGAATCAAGAGTTAGCTTGGACCATCTGGCTGCAAAGCCCATTCTCATTTTAATACATGGGGTTTCCTCAGGAAGCCTCTAGACACTTGGAGAGAGGAAAGAGGAGTGATAGGTTGGAGGGAATTCACTTCTCTCCCCAGGGAGGAGTGTCTATGAGCCAAGAAACAGAGAAGGGAATATGTGGGAATTCTCCACTGTTAACCTGTCAGTTCTGAGGGAAGGCAGCCAGGATAGCTGCTGAGTGAAGGTTTTGAAGATCAGCAGCCCTCATGCCTGCCTCTTGCTGAAACCAGACAACACATCTGTGTCATGTATCTTTGATGGGAAGGCTTCCATGGCTGTTTTCTATAAAAAGGTTTATGCAGCCCGTGATTCTGAATCATGACACCTTCTACCTGTGGTGTCTGGAAAGGGTGTGGTGGTGGGCGGGGGAGGGGAAGAAGGAAACCCATTTTGTCTGCAAGTCTGAAGGATTTAAGTAAAAATCTTCCACTGACCTTAAACCAGACATACTGAAAGAATACCTAACATCCCATAATTTATTATTGGGGTGGCGGTGCTCCCTCTATGTTTTACTTCTACAGGGCAATATTTTTACGGAGCTATATAAACAACAGTGGTCACGGTAAATGTGCTGAAGAGGGAAAAAAAGGAAACTAGCTGCCCAGTCCCTGGGGTGAAGTAAGTCGTATCTCTGGAGATCTTGTGTTTGGCTTACCCTCTGTCAGTATAATTTTCCTGTGTGCTGACTCCAGGGTTTCCACAGGACCTCTTAGAGATAAGATGAAAAAAGATTGAGGAAGAGGGTGGAGCTAGAAACAGGTAGGAAAACACAACAATGAGGAAAAAGCTTTATAACTCATAGAGGACCTTTAGGATTGTGGAAATGCGTCAAAAGGACTCAGATCCCACAACTACAGAAAGCGCAAGACACAAAGTTTACGTTGTTGCTTACTTTTACATTTGAGTTGTATTAATGACATACTTCATACTTGCAAACATGGTTTTTTTTTTTTTTCATGTTTAAATTAATAAAGGGAAATGTGCCATTTGGAAAGAAAAAGGAGAGAGTACTTACCTTTGTATCCCAAAATGGCTACTGTGATTGTTAGCAAGGCACACAAAATGTATAATAATATGATAGAAAACTTCAGTGCCCAGTTATTTTTACATTTGGTACACTGCGTTCCTTCCTGAATACCTGTAAGAGAAGTCAAATTTTAATAACAGTAACCAGAGATATCATTTCAAAAAGTATCTTTCTGCATGTTGCCTCGAATACTATGATGAAGACTCATTTTTCCATATGCCTTCCCATAGGATGAGTGGTATTTTAAACATACCATTTTAGCAACATAAGCACTTTATTTTTATTTTTTTTTTAAGATTTTATTTATTTATTTATTTGACAGACAGAGATCACAAGTAGGCAGAGAGGCAGGCAGAGAGAGAGGAAGAGAAGCAGGCCTCCTGCTGAGCAGAGAGCCTGATGCTGGGCTCGATCCCAGGACCTTGGGATCATGACCTGAGCCGAAAGCAATGGCTTTAACCCACTGAGCCACCCAGGCGCCCCGCAACATAAGCACTTTAAATATCACCATTATGATGTTGTAGTTTAATGTCGCTGTATTTAATAATGACTTGGAAATAGCATGTAACTTTGTGTCAGAATAATTTCATATCCATTATCACTAGCATTTCAATAAAAATCTCTACATGATCAAAGATTTTAAACACCCAAATTGACTTGTTTCAGCTCTTATTGGATCTATAGCAATTCAAACACAACCAACCAGAAAAACTGTGGACTGTCCCTTGATGTCTGTTTCAGCGGTGTGCTTGAGCTAGTTCCTACTGGCTTACAAGAGCCAACTGTTACATTTGTAGGAATTTGGGGAGCTGGTTGTCAAATTGTTGGAAACCTAAAATCAGTCCCGGAGGGAGTATTTATACCATGGAAATGGGCGACCACCACATATTGTGACCACCCCCCATACACATTGTTTTACCATGCCCCTGGCTGCAATGCTCTATAACCTATAGCAGAAAATATAGGTAATTTTATGATTAAAATGCTCAGTATATAACCATTTTTGGATATCATATGTATATAGAAAACAGACACTGACCCTTACTTAAATTATCACAGTGATTTGAATAACAATTAGGAAACTAAAAAAAAGGACATTTTTGATGAGAAGAGGTAAATTTTGACTGCTCACTATTCAATTTTTTGAAAAACATTCTAGCCTAAGTGGTAAACCACTATCACTTCTGCAAGCGACTCCAGAAACTAACCTATAAAAAGGGAACTTTCCGTCACACTGATTAGAAACACAGAAGACAGAGACTGTGGACATTTTAATGTGAAAATCACATTGTAAGGAATATCGGGAGATCCCTTATTTTCCTATGTACATTTTACTAATAGCGTCTCACAGGAGCAACAGCACATAAAGGACTGATCTCCTATAATTGTGCTCAATAACTTTTGAAGGGTAAGTCGTGAGGATTAAGCCACAGCGAAAGATCCCCCCTTTCAGTTTATAATTTTACGCATGGTGCCCTTCTTCTGTGAAAAGAGTTCTTCAGCTGTGTTTAATGCAATATGATGAGAGAAACAGCAAAGAACAATGACTCCAATTTAATTTTCAGGGTTTAACCAATCTCTCTGGTGTTCTGAGCTACAAACTCAAGGGGAGGGGGGGTCATTCCATCTGTTCCATGACTTAGAGCAGTGGTTCTCAAACTCTGGGATGCATCAGACTTGTCAGAACACAGCCTCTCTACCTCAAGAGGTCTGGGAAGGTGCCTGAGAATTTGGATTTCTAACAAGTTCCCAGGGGATGTGGACATTGCTGGTCTGGCCACCATGCTTGAGAACAGTGCTTCTCAAACTGCAACGTGCTTACAAAACGCACTGTAAAATGCAAATTTCTGATTTAGTAGGTCTGAGGCAGAAGCTAAGATTCTGTATTTCTCCCAAGGTCCAGAAGATGCCTAATTAGAGAAACACATTTTGAAGAGCTAAAGCTTATTGAGAAGATGGTCATTCTGGATCAACCTTTGGTTAGCCAACACCCTGAAGGTAAAGTTGTAAAATCTGACTCAAACAGACCAAGAGTAAATCAACTTCTCTGGATCGGTTTTCCCATTTCTTTTACTCCATTTCCTTTCCGTCCTCCTTTAATTGCCCTTTGGATGTCTCAGTACCACCTCCCTATGCAATATCATCCCCACCAAACCAGAACTCCAACTTCCACCCTAAATACCACCATTATCCCAATCCCCCACACCAAGACACCTTCGAGTTTTCTTTTCTATTCTTTAATTCACTCAGTTGCCAGGCCCTGCTAATCTTCCCCATGAGACATTTTTATCACAGTCATCTCCTCTGTAGGTTAATCTGGTCCTGCCTATGCTCTAAGAGATTCTGAGCCAAGTGCTTTCCATATGGCCTCTTTATTCACAAGCACCCTTCAAGGAGGCATGGCAGTGATAGCTGCAATGATATCCCACAGACACCATAGGCAGGATTCAAACTCGGGTCTGACTGACTTTTAGCACCATGCTCTCTCTGCTCTGCCAAGGTGACTCTCTCTGGTTATCCCTTCCTTTCTACTTCACTACCATGGTCCTCAGTGAGACCTTTTCATCTCAGTGGGAGCTTCGTCTTCCACTCCCACTGGAATCCAGCCTTACCCTGTACTCAGATACTGCTATCCTCACAACAGTGCCAAAGAGAAAAAAAAAAAAACAACACTTTAACAACTCCTCCTTAAATAATGACCACACACACACACACACCCATCAGCTCTTAGACTCTCTATAATCCGGCAGCTTAAAATGAAACAAAGACCCCTTACATCAGTCAGAGTGAAACTATTTTTGGAACTGGGATTGGGGGGGGGGAGTATAAGTAGACCCACAAGCATGCCACATCCCCTGTCCAGAACCCAGAAACTTGCTTTGGTGGCAACGGTAAGCACAGAAGGATGATAGACACAGCAACGTTGGACTGAACTCCCTTGGAAAAGACTGGCTGACGCTTTTGTGTTTGATTGGGGGGGGGGGCGGGGGCGTTACCTTCCTTTTGGATTTTAGGACGGTAGGTGGGTGAATTCTTTATGTCTCTCTAGGGCGATTTCTTGCATTCCATTAGAAGAGCCTCAGAAGATTTGGTCACAGGGGAGGTTAGGGTAGATAAGAGAATCTCGGGTGAGAAAGCTGCTTGGAGGTCATCTGGTCAAGTGTCATTGTGTTATTGATGGGGAAAGTGAGGTCAGTGAGGCAAAGCAAATCCAAAGCCACGCGTCTGCCCTCTTAGGGTGAAGGTCCTTCCCTCCCACTCTGCCATGTGTGCTGCTGTTGGGTTTGCGGCTGGACCTCCTGGGCATGTGGTCTTCATGCAGATTGCTCACGGACAGTTGTCACTGGTTCATATTCTGAAGAGCAGGGTCACTTCCTCGAGATGCGCCTTTCTCGCTGCTGACTGTATCAAGCATTTAATCAATATCAGATGGCACCGCCTGGCCTCCCTTTCCACTTGACACACGTTCTGTGTCTTGTTTCTTCTCTCCCCAGAGACTTATTTTTAATAAGAATTCTGTTTTATCTTTCCCTCTCTGCCCTCCGCTGGGAGGACATCTGGCCAAACATACAGATGCCTACTACAAAGAGACCCTGCTGGCTCATGAAGCTGGGGGACCCCCTCCTCCGTGAACCTAGATGGTCACAAAAAAACATTCGAGAGAGATATCCCCCTGTTCCCCGCCTTTGTACTGTTTGTTTTCTCAGCATTACTTTCCAGAGACTGGGGGCTTTGTTCCTGTGGGCCGGCCTGGGTGGGGTGGTGGGAAGGGCAAGGGAATCAACCTGCAGGCTGCTGCAGATAAGACATTCTCGCTCAGGAAGTGGAGCAGTCTTGCCCCTTACCGGGAGATTCACATATCAAAAATCCTGGCCCAAATAGCACATTTGCAATTCAGCACACCACAGACGGAACGTGCCTGAAGGATCCCTGCTTCTGCATTGGTTATCCCTCTCAAACTCTCTCCCATTGAACTTGAATCTTGGCTCATGTTTTAAATGTATTTTCCAGTGTCCAAGTATTTATTATGCAAAAAAAAAAAAAAAAAAAAGGAAAAAGAAAGTCTGGGGGCCCAGTGAAATCAGAATCACTCCAGTTAACTCCTTGGGTATTCCACGGAAGTTCAGAATAGGCTGACAATTCGGTCCCCAGGGCTCAAACTCTGGATTCCTCGGGTTGCCCTGTTTCCAATAACACATGTTTAGAGTAAGAAGAGTGGGGGCCGGGTGGGGCCGCCGATCAGGGGGCAGCGGTTAGCTGGTTGGAGAGAATAATTGAAATACTGCAGGAATGACAGTGCAAAGGGCCAGAAGAATTCACCAGCAGAGAATTTCTTTCTGCTGTGGTTCTCCATAAAAAGCCCTCCCAAGTGCTGCGGTCCAGGCTCCAATCCAGTCTGTTTTTCCAATCTTTTTGGAGAACAGAAGTGTCTCCTTCCTTCGCTATCGTATTTTTCGGCCATCACCCAAGGATCGCTTGTCTTTTGATATGGACTCATGCTGATCCGTCCCCTTTCCTGTCAGGGGAAGCCTGGCACGGTGGGCAAGTGTGGGACACTCCTGGTCTGTCTGAATTATCACAAATGTCTACAGAGCTCAGTGGTGTTGCCGTAAAGATCATGTTACTGGAGAGAAGCTTCAAAAAGCTGGTGGGTTGCAAAATCCAGAAAACCACAGGTTTTGATCTGAGATTTGCAGTGACCTTTTCATGTGGTTTTTTTATAGTTATTAATCTATTGCCTGGTGGCATCTATTCCCATAAGCCCACAAGAATGATTTGGCTCTAACAGTAAAACTGATGATTCAAATAAATTCCTATAATTAAAATGCCCTTAAAGGCAACAACATAGTAAGAGTTAACAACCTGGTTAGTTATTTAGATGTTATGTAATATCACTAGAACAAAAGTTAAATACATAAAATACTTTAACCCACAAATAATTAATTTTTCCTTATTATAAAGGCCATTTACTAAATGACAGAATATGGATTTAGTTAGCAACAATTTTTTTTTATTAATCAGCAATTTAGTTGCCCAAATATTAATCTCAGCCGTGGACACCTCATTAGGTCAAGTTTCCTAAACGATGTGGAGAAGTATGAAAACAGAAGCAGGACAAGACCCGGGAATGAAATAACTTTCTGCACAAAATAAATGAGGCCTCTAGCATCCCTGTATTCATAAAAGTGCCCTCAAACCAGAAAAATTATTTGGAAGAGAGTTTTAGGAGTCTGAAATCTTCAGCACTCATTCTGAGCTTATATTAATAACTTGCACAGTCAACAAGGGTATAGTTTTTTTCATTAAAACATTTATATATGTCAGTCAGTTCTGGTTTGATATTTAATGTTCAAAGAAGAGTATATAGTATTTGTTTACAATTTATCATTTATACCCTGCCTACTAAAAAGAATTATAGGCAAAAGCCAGATACAATGAGCCACTCAGAACATACATACAGAGTCTCCCAGAATATATAGTGTCTCAACAGAACACCATTATTTTTGGTTTTTATAAGAAGAAATCCTTTATTATATGAACTGTACACAAATGCTTTCAATTCTGAGGGAAGGAATCCTTGCTCCTCGGGGAGCTCAAGCATCACATCTCCAACAGTTGTCTCTCCTCGCTGGCCCCCTTCCTCTTGGCTCTATTCCTATTCATTTTATTCTAGGGACACAGCATGAACTGTCAACAATCCTGATGATACATTTCAGCAGCTCTGACGGCTTCATTATCTGGTACTACCAAACAATGTCCTTCTGTGATTAGGCACTGAGTCTTTTAACGGAAAGGACTTACGAAAATGCAGTTCCAGCTCGGAGCATCAGAGTCTGGTGTATAAGTGAGCTGGACACGGACACTGCGCAGGTATTTGGAGGAAGGCCACCGGACGTTTGCTTAGTGGGCGGGAGTCTGCCATCGCGCCGTGAATGCAAAAGGTACTGCTGGGGATGGCTGCTGGTCCTGAGGCCCTGAGAGGTGCCAGGCATCTTCTCCTGGTTACTTACAATGTCTTCAACGATTCTGCAAAGTAGGAAAGCTGGCCCTAATTTTATAGAGTTTAGGAATGTGCCCGTGAAAGAGGTTGACTCTCCAAGCCAGTAAGTGTCTGAGCTATAAGATGAACTTGGGGTTATCACATGCTGCTTCTCCAAGCTTACTGAATTCCAGAAGTGGAACGCAAAACAAAGCAAGATTAAGGATGCCTAACAAGATAAACCCTAGAAAGCTGACAGGTTAGACTTCTAGAAGTATTCTGTCAAAATAAAGGGGTGCAGAAACATCTTTCCAAACATTAATAGAAGATGCCTTTCTCAGAAATGAGCAGTAAAATTCAGTCTCCAGTAAGTTAACTATTACAGGCCTGGGGCTTCTATAGGCTGTAATTTCTGAATATTCTGTGGTGACATACTGAGCAGCAAGTTAATTCCACCCTAAATAAATGCTCATTATCTCTGTTAGAGGTCAGGATTGTCTTGGAGGTTGGCTGGTAAGGTCTCTTAGCCCTTTAGGAGAATAATCCCCCAATGGCGATAGAATTTTTGGAATGGGGTAGGCTGGGAAGAGAAGATAGTTTTATAATTTCAAGGCAAACTATGAGACATGCAGGGGGCTTGCGCGGTTTAAGTCCAAAACCAAAACAAGTTTGTTGTTCCTACTGAGGTTTCTTCTGAGCTTCTAATACATTATATAGTAGCCACAAAAGCCAGTGTCCAATGGCTCATTCATCTATGGGTGGTGGTCCTTACCTCCAGAAGTTGGGTGAGATAAGACAGTGGAAAGAAGGCAATGAAAGAAGGATTAAATGGCGATTAAAAACATTAATTTATCTCTAGCCTCTTATACCCCCTCAAACAAAAAATTCTGCCTGGAGTACATTGGCAAAAACCTCTTACAAACACCAGCTTGAGCCCATGTTTCAGAAAACCATGGTAATTCTCCACTGCCGCAGTAAGTTCCAGGTGGCTCACAGCAGATTCCAAGATGCAGAGCAGCTGGCATCCTCTAACTCTGCAGGTTCAAAGAACCTCAGCGCTAGGAAGAAAATCGGCTGTCATCTCGGCCAACATCCATCTTACAGTGAGGGAACTACAGTCCAGTGAACTCCACGGTCTTCCCCACTCACACATGAGCCAGGCCTGGCTTTAGGCTTCCCGGTTCCTGATTCTCCTCTGGAACTCTAATTTAGTTCCTGAACTCTGCCCACTTTACCATGCTTCTTTCTTGGTCCATTCATTTATTCAAGAAATAAGTATGGAGGGGTGCCTGGATGGCTCAGTTGGTTAAGTGTCTGCCTTCAGCTTAAGTTATGGTCCCAGGGTTTTGGAATTAAGTCCCACATGGGGCTCCCTGCTTGGAGGGGAGTCTGCTTCTCCCTCTCCCTTTGCTGCTCCCTCTGCCAAAAATAAATATTTTTTTTTTTAAAAAAGGAAAGAAATAAATATGGAGCACCTACTATGTACGAAGCACTCGGTATAACGGTCAGCAAAACAGACAATAATCTTGGTCCCTGTGGAACTTACACTCCAGTAGGAGGCTATGGTAGGGTATCAGGAGGTGATAAAACACTTTGGAGAACAATAAAGCCAGAAATGGGCAAAGAGCATGTGGGAGAGGTGGTGGATGGCAATTTTAATACAGTGGTCAGAGGAGGCTTCAGAGAGTAAAGCAGAAGCAAAAGCTTGGGAGAGTGCAGGAAAGAGCCCCAGGATACCCGCACAGAGCTCGCACTGCACCCTCCAAAGGTCTGCTTAGTCCTTCCCCAGGTCTTGAGATTTGCCCTCCTTCTCCCCACAACAGTTTTCCTCCCCCATGAAATGACTTATTTTGAAACCTTCGCTCACCCATCTCCTCCTCAATGAGTCCTGTCCTCACATCAGCCTCGTCCCAAGCCCAGCTGCGCCTGAACCCTTTAGTACCTGTGTGATTCACACCAGATAAATCTAGGTATGTGTGTGTGTGTGCGCACGTGTGCACATGTGTGTATGCGTGTGTGTGTGTGTGTGTGTGTGTTTTAAAGGCCATCTGCATGGCCACTGCATTGCAGTGGTGTGGGAATTTTATTTCTCTGCACTATTGCTTTTGCATTTCTTTAAACACACCAGGGAGTTCTCTAGAACTCTACATGTCAAGCAGTTTAACGAGTACATGACTGCAGTGACGTAGATCCCAGCAGGGGGAATCACAGGCTCTGTCACTCCCTCAGGGACCATGTCGCACACACGTTGGAAGCAACGTGCCTCCTCCACCAGCTCTTGGATGCCTGGAACTCACGACCTTCCCTCCCACCTTTGGGTCCAGCTTTCTAGGTGATGAGGGACATGCTCATCTGTCTTGTTGTCCAGGGGGTAGGGATCCTGGGAGAGCATTCAGCTCTGAGGCCTGACAGTCAAAATGAAGACTTTGGGGGTGGGGAAACCCTGTCCTCCCAAACGATCAGGTACCCACCGCCTGAAGGGAAGAGTTTTCTGTTCACCTCAGGACGTGGGGAGTGCAATAGGGTTTACTAGCCCCAGGAACACAAGGCATTCTTTAGACCCTGGCGCAGCCCAGAGCGAACCCCAAGATCTAAAGCAGGAGGGCAGCATTTCTACACTTTCTGTCCCTTAGCACTTGTAAAACTAAATCCGACAGGGCCAAGATGACAAATGTAAACCCACAATTCAACACCTGCCTTGAATGCTGTTGTTTTAAAAAGTGTTCTTTGGGGGGCAGCTGAGGAGCTAATATCAGGATGAGGGGAACCCTGCTGAGCTGGCGGTAGGGGGGCAAGTCGCAGTTAATGATAGTGTGTTCACTGTTTATCACCGAAACAGTGTTGGGACATGTGGAAATTATGTGTGGGGCAGGTTCTGGCAGAAAGAGGAGACTAATCTACGCTCTCTCACATACCTACCTGGTCTCTTTAAAGCAACAGAACTAGTGTTTTGATGGGGAAAAAAGGGCCTCCATGTAAATGAAAATATCAATCAGCCCGACAGACATTCCTCATTCCTTTGTGAATAGGTGTTTTTTACTTTCTTCAGGTGAAGACTATAGTTGAGGACACTTAAATTAAGGGAAAAGGGAGCCAAGACGGAGCAACAGATTTTACTGTCGGTGTTTAAAAGTAATTATCTGCTCTGCACTGAATGTAGCCTCAGTTCTCAACTGTGATGAGAAATGGGTCAATCAGCTTGAAGTGACCCAAATGAGGAAACGCTGGCAAATAAATAATGAGGGAAATGGGAGGGGTCTATTTTAGGGACAACGGCCCAGCAGTGAGAGGAGTGAGGTCCCCGGTTCCGTGAAGAGTCCCCTGTTCACCAGCTTCTTATTCATACTTGTTATTAAATCTGGACAAAGGACAGAGAGAGGAAGAAATGTTTTCATGGGGCAGGTAGCTATGGTTGTGGAGGCCAAAGGAATATAAAAATGGAAACCTGATACACAAAAAGAAGTCATGTGACCGAATTATAATTGAATAGAAAGTAAATGGGAAAATGTATGTTTATTAAAATTTTCCATGACTTTGTAAAGAATTCATAGAGGACAGAGTTAAATTTAGAAAATTATCTAAAACTGAAATAACTAGATAAAAAATGGATAAATGCACATATTTATATAGACACACCCGCAAACAAAGTGATTTCCTTGACAGTAAGAGATGTTTAAAAAATGGATTTCTAAGTCACGACTCAAATTCACAATTTCCCAGATTCCTCAGGGATGTGCTGGGACCAACTGATGCTGACTGGTAAGAACCAAGTGTTTGTATCTCTTCGCAACTCCACGTTCAGTGACTTTCCATTGGCAGCTTGGAACTGGTCACACCAGGAGTATTTACACCAAAGAAATCAGCAAATACTACAAAAATCAGGGCTTTTGACTCCTGGAGGCCCACCTCTCAACCCGTTGCAACTGACCCACCACATTTAAACAAATCAAACAGCTCCGTCCATATGGCGTAATCACTAGAGAATTTCAGGGTCACTGGACAGGGTGAAGGCTATGCTGGACCTTTGTCTTTCCTTTTCTCTCCCTCAGGGTTACAGAGATCGTATGGGCATTCTTAATAGTGATATTTGTGCACATTAGATGTTTTGGAATTCAAAAGTTCCAGGGACACTTAATATACTTCAAATTCATGATCTCGGTGGGGTGTGATCATCTTAGATTCCTGGTGAAACTGACAACATCCGGGGCTCAGGTCCCACGTGTCTGTTAATGTCATATCACGGATATAGGTTTGACTTTACTCTGACCAATCACCCTGGAAGTGAATTTCCCTCTTGCTTGGGGGATGATGTACAGAGGACTAGCCTGATCTGTTACCTGCATGAAGTTAGTATGGCAAAGTTATGAGCACAGATGAATCAGCCTAAGGACAGGCAGTGGTGGAGAACACACGCAGATTCAGAGGAAGGAATCACCATGGAGGAAGGGATTTCAAATGAGAAGCTTCAGTCTGGAAGATATTCTCTTTGCCTCCTACATTCATGCAGGGATTAAAATCCCAGCTGCCAGAAAGAAAAAATTCAAGAGTCCAAAGGAGTATAAGATCTTGGTACATTCATGAAATGTACAAATTTCTGACAGCAGCAACCAGACCTGGAGACAGAAACGGGAAAACATCAGAAATACACCAGCGGAGTTACCAACAGTGGAGGCAAAATACCTTTTGAACTTGACCTCTTGTAGCAGAAAAATGCACAATTTGGTCCAGGCCACATTAGCTCTGGTCTATTATTCAGTGGAGATCAGAGATGCAGACGATAAAATACACAATTTCACCAATACGAACTTCTTAGTTGATAAAATCACTTAATTCTATTTCATGCTCAAAGAAATGCATCTTATTGCTAAATGGCCAAACAGCTTCTAATTTAATCTGTAAACTGGGGAAACAGGTGGAAAGAAAAGGCTTAGGACAAGCTCTTAACAATACTGCCCAGCCCACACCTAGCTCAGGGTTTTCTTCTTTACCCCAGTAAATATGGAATTTGAAACCTGTATCAGAACCACCCACTCAGGAGTCATTCATGTATTTCATTTCTAATTTGAAGCATATATTCGTTTGCATTAATTCCTCCTAAGCTGTGTGAGTTCATTGCTTATTATTTTTTAAAATATCTTGTGGTTCCTTCCAGTTAAGAAGTATTTGTCTTTTTTTTTTTTTTTTTTAAGATTTTGTTTATTTGAGAGAGCGAGAGCACATGTGCATATGCATAAGCAGGGGGAAGCGGCAAAGGGAAAGGGAGAAGCAGGCTCCCCACTGAGCAGGCTCCATCCCAGGACTCCAGATCACGACCTGAGCCAAAGGCAGATGCTTAACCGACTGAGCCACCCAGGCGCCCCAAGAACTGTTTGTCTGGATTGGCTACTTCACAATGGGATGCCAGGCATGGACGCAGCTCAGCAGACCAAGGACACACACCCCTTCTAGAGCAGGGTCTAAGCACGGCTCTTCTTTCCTGGGGCAGCAAAACTTCCCCAGGAAGTCTTGGAAGTGTTGGAAATGCTCTCATCCTATTGCTGACAGGCGGGCAGTGTGATCTTGCAATCAAGACAGTGCTGTTTCATTCCTTTCACAACATGCATGGCCCTCAAGAGGCACTAAAAAAGAAGGATTCGGTCATTGACAAAGCATCCATTCCTAAATGAGGAATCAAATCAAGTCTGGACTTAATAACCCCAGCTACTATACAATGTTCCTTCCTGCCAGAAAGTAGTTGTGCTATGGCAGCAAAGCTAGTAAAGACAACCGACCACCTGTAAATACAGTCCACCAGTTGCCCTGAAACAATCCATCACTTTATACAGCACTTAGGGGAGACAACACCTAATAAACAATACCTAGTAAAGCACAGGAACATATACTCCAGTAAAAGGAAAAATCCCACTTACAACTGTGGTTATGACAGTGCTTATAAAATTAGAAGCACTAATTTACTAGGGTATACAGAGCCCCCAATGATTACATGATTGTAGATTTACTCAATTGTATCTGTGGGACTATGACATAGAAGTAAATCTTCTCGGCTTTGAGCTTGGTGGGAAGATCCGACAGTTTCCGCACTTGCTCACTGCCCAGACGGACATCATGAGTGGGCACAAACCACCTATGAGAAATGTTCACTCAAGTGGGGCCAGGAGAGTCAGGGGCTCAGGGAGGGCTCTTTCTTTCAAAGGCTTTAGCTGTACAGGCCTCAGGGAGGATGGAAAGGCTCTCAGAGCAGGGGAAAGAAATAACCATCGCCCCCCCATTTTTTTTCTTTTTCTTTTCTTTTTAAGGAGAGCAAAGATTTGTGATTATCTAGAAATAACATAAGAAAGGGGAGAGCTGTGGCAACAGGGAAAGGAAAATAAGCCACAACAGGCCTTGGAAAGGACACTATAAGGAAGGCTGCTACCACTGAGTGCTCTGTGATCCAGTCACTTGGGAGACTCTGAGGGGGAAGGTCTGTGCCTCACGCCCTGGGACACAAAGATGACAGAGATAATTTCTGTTGATAATGAACAGTGGGTTCTCGAGAGTAAAGGGAAAACAAACTAGTGCATGAAACAAGTAGTGTAACATTACAACGAAGCAAGTCTGTTAGGTAAAGAAAGGAACACCAGTCTCACTCCTGCTGTTACAGCCTGGGGACTTTCTCCCAAATGGCCAATACCGAGGTTTGAGATCTAGCAGCATACCTGTCCTCAGAGCAGGGCGAGACCTTGGCTTCCACGCAACTCCCTCCTGCCCCACCCCACTGACCCATGGCCACGTTGGCCTCAGGTGCCCCCCAACCTGGGACCCAAACATGGTGGCTCAGCACAGACGCCAGACGCTGCCCACTTGGGGTGCTGTTGAGACAATGAAGGTATTCTCTCTTGGTAGATGCAACTCAGAGTTCTGCCTCAACCTCAATGCCTCTCCCTCCTCCTTCCCTCATGAAACAATGAAAATGAAGAGACCAAACCGACTTGGCTTATTTTTCCTGCACTATCCCATTTCTAGTAAGTCAAGCACCATGGTTCTGAGTCCCTGTGCCCCTGCTGGGAGCAGCTCCGTCAAACCCTTGAATTTGTGCAGGAGTGGGTATAAAACAGTTTCCCAGCTGCATCATTCTGGAGGGTGCACCCGACACTGTGTGAGGCAAGGGTGTACCTCAAGCCCCTTTCTGCCAAGGGGACATGGAAATGTACTGATTGCTCACACAGAGGAGATCCAGGTTTTGGTCTGATCTTTTAGCAAACAGGTTAAACCTCCCCCCATCTGTCCAGGAAACACAGAGGACAGCTCAGTAGCAAAAGATACTGAATGCCTCTGAGAGACTGGTATCGTTAAAGTAATTGGACAAGGAGGCCGTCAGACTGAGGTGGCTCACTCGTCCCGGTGGCCCACAGGAGCAAACCAAAACCTAAGACTGTAAATGCCTCTAGGTTACAGAATCGACATCCAAGGACAGCCAGCCACACAACAGGCAATAACTAGCCTCAGCATTAGCTAATCAATTGATGTTCTTTCCTTGCTGCTGGGCACCTTCTCCACAGAAGTCTCTCCCCTGGCTCCTCTTGGTGGAGCGTTTCTAACTACTTCTGGTTTGTTGCTGTGCTGGTTTGAATAGATGTCTGCTTCAGCCCTCAAAAAACTTTTTTTAAGATTTTATTTATTTATTTGACACACAGAGAGAGATTACAAGTAGGCAGAGAGGCAGGCAGAGAGAGAGGAGGAAGGAGGCTCCCCGCTGAGCAGAGAGCGCAACGCGGGACTCGATCCCAGGACCCTAAGATCACGACCTGAGCCGAAGGCAGAGGCTCAACCCCCTGAGCCAGCCAGGCGCCCCAGCCCTCAAAATTCTTAATATGCCCCAGTTTATCCTCTAACAATATAGTCAGGTTAGAGAGGAACAGAGGCTAGGGCTTCCCTGTGGCCAGGACAAAAACTGAAATGTTGTCCGTGCTGGGAGACAGAAACACAGACTGAACCCGTAGCAAGTGTCCTTGTCATAGTTCTCCTCTTATAATCTCCACCTTGATAAAAAATGTGAAATTTCTATGCAACCAAAGAACAAAATACACAGACTTCTGTTTCATAATTTGTATGGCGGATCTTCTCTACTTATCAAATATGAGCTTATTGCATTTGATCATGTTTCTATCGTATTTGATCATGGCCCTACTTCTTCCCCACCACAGCGATAAACGGGGGTGGGGGTGGGGGCTGCGGACGCTTCTGACCCTGACGTGAGAGGCAGACGTTGCTTCGGTCAGTTGACACTAAACAGTGGGGGAAGGGGCAGTGGGGACATATGGAAGCAGATTCAGACAGGACCAGAACTATTTCCTTAGCCGCAATGATGAAGGGTTTTTTACCAGTTCCTTTAGTGAGGAGGAACTGGAACCTGATATCAAAACCCACTGTATGTCCTTTATAGTTTATTGTATATAATTACGTACCATAAACTGTGTGGGCTTTGCATTCCAGGGCGTGGGATCAGTCATTCTCAACAAATCCTTTTGTTGACTTCTCTAAGTCCTGGCTAGGAACCCCTGGAGGGCTTCTCTGAGCTGGGCCCCGTGGACTAATGTGTCCCTAGGAAGCACTGAATCCCACCTTCAGGTATGTCTGCACATGCACACCCTGCGTCCGGAACCCAAATGTGTCTGCAGGTGCCAGCATGACTTCAGAAACATCTCTTTCTAGCACTGACTGTTGCAAAGTCACTAGGCTTCCCTGTTAAGTTGTTCTCTTTGTTCCCCTCTGCAGCTGGGACCTCATCTTGTGTGTGAGCCCTCTTCCACGAAGGACCAGAGGGGATGGTGGGGGGAGGGTTCTTCCAAATACTTAAGGCCTAGGTTGTTGTTTTAAACTATTTGGCTCATGAGCATGTCTGTAAAGCATTGCTAAAATTGGAGGTGTTTCAAAGGCAATGAGGAGCATATGAGAATAAGTGATCTAATACAGCCGGGGAATTCCTAGCAGTTTAGTCACTGAGCAAAAGGAGGCAAAACAGACCCCGTGTGATAGCACACCTGATGCCCCAAAAATACATTCTGTGCCTTCTAAGAGACTACGACTTCTCTTTCTGTCTTAGAAACCCTACAAGTAACGTTTGTTAAATAGAGATATTACAGATTCTTAATATTAGGAAGCTAGGCCCCTTCTTCGAAATGTGTATATTGTCACCTGGTTGCATATAGGTTAACGCACTAGCATATCCAAGGTTGCAGATATGGCTTGCAGTTGTGATGAAGCCATTCTAGGAAGAAGCAACATGAAAGTCATGACCTCTCCCCAGAAAAATACACCCACACATATATTTGGACTTTACTTCAGGAGATCTCTGGGCTCTAAAAGCTCAGAATCTGTGATGCCTTGCCACTCACAGGAATATCAGGATACCATAATCCTCTCCCAAAGGAATTTACAGGGGCTAGTGAGTTCTTGGTCACAGAGGGAGCAAGTCCATTGACAAACATCTCCTTCTTCATCCTTGCTTTCCATTGGTTCCCCTGGTGGCCTGGCCAAGGCAATATTTATCTGCGAGTCCCTGCGCCAATAACTAATGCAAATGGAACACACATCACGAATCACAAGTGTAGACCACAGGCGTCTATGCAGCAACTTTAGTAGCATCCTCAAGACAATCCAATGCGGAGAGGCAGCAAAGGATGGAATCATCCAGAAGGGAGGAGGCTGGACGCAGATACAGGGGAAGCTGGGCAAAGTTCATCTGTTGTTAAAATCAACAAGTACGATGTTGACAGTGGAGGCCCAGATGTCCTGTTAAGAAATGTCCTAGTTAAACAGTCTCAAAAAGTTGGCAAATGTCCTTGTGGGAACCAACAGCAGGGGCAGCAGCTGTAGTGAATGAATCAGAAGTGTGCTTTCTACACATCTGGCTTCATCTTGATCATGCCCCTCGTCTGCTCAAGCTCTTCTGGTAGCTTCTCTTCTCACCGAGACACGGAGCTGAGGCCCATGAAGCCCCATACAGTCTGCCCTACCCTGAACTCTCTGACCTCATCTGCTCTCCCCTCTGCTCCTTCAGCTCCAGCCACACTGGTCTCCTCGCCACACCCTGGATATACCAGACACGCTGCTAGAGGACCTTCACACCTGCCTTTTCCTCTGTCTAAGACTCTCTTTCTCCTGGTTATCCTCATAGCTTCCCTCACCTTCCCCCACCCCACCATTTTCTGAAAAAGCATTTACTCAAATACTGTCTTATCAGAGAGGCTCTCCCTGATCATTCTTTTGAAAATGGCAACACTACTCTCCCCCACTTCCCACCCCTGTTGCATTTCTCTCCATAGCACTAAGCACCATTTATCACATTATTTATTTTACTTCTCTTCTGTCTTTCCTCAAAAAGAATGGAGGTTTCACATGGGCAGAGATCTCTGTCAGTTGCCACTCACCACTGTATCCCCAGGGGCTAGAACATGGCCGGCATGATGCCCAGCCCACGGGGCTGTTGAGAAGATTAAATGAGTTACTACATGTAAGACACCTTACACCACACAGCATATGATAGGAATTAAAGAAATGTTGGCTATTATTCTGAATTCTGTTTTAAACTTCACGACAACCTAATGAGTAGTTACTACCACGCCATTTTACAGATCAGGAGACTGAAGTTCAGAATAACTCCCCCGAGGTGACATATTAGTAGTTGGCGGAACCAGGATTCACACCCAGATCTCACTTTCGGTTCTGTGCACTCATTCCCCTCCCTCTGCTTTCTAAGTCCTGGGATAGCAGAAGGGGCAGAGATCCATTCATTCTGGAACAAGCCCAATCCCTCAGAAGGCTCCAACCCCAGGGTGTTGGGGGGCAGGGAATAAAGTTTCCAGGATCCAGAGACTTTAGTGCTACGTGAATCTGAAATGGCATGTGGCATTCTGTTTACTTCCTCACTTCACCAAAAAAATGTAATCGAGCCTGCCAATTAAAAAATGTTTTCATGACCCCAGAAAAGCCATGTATTGGAGACATTTACTTTAAACAGTCATTCTACCATAACAGGAAAAAGAGGTAGAGCAGAGTCCTTTATTATAACAGCTGCTTTCATACCCCAAACAAGGTTTGGCTGTTTTTGGCAGGTTGTACTGTACTCGTGTTGGCAAGAAGCGGATGGACTGCGTGAGTTTCCTTTCAAAAGATCATTTTGCTTCCTCAGAGAAACCCATGACTGGACTATCTAGTGTGAATTGCAGATGTTTGTTCCTCCTTTGCTCCTCGGTCCCCTCCTGGGGCTTCCAGCCTGCGGAGGCCTAAATGGGGCACGAGCCTGTAGAGCAGAAAGACCGTGGGCTTTGGAATGGTGAAGGTCTTGGTTAGAATCTAGTGTTTCCTTTCTTAGCAGTTCAGCTCTCTGAGATGTGGTGTCCCCAGCCACAGGGCTGTATGAGGACTAAGTAGGGCAGACGCTCCTCCTAGCTAATTACCAGGTACCCCTGGTAGCTATTATTGCAACAAAGTTATTACTGTGACTTTAGGTGGCTAGAGGCTTGAGTCCCCATTTCTTCCGAGGGTTCTCCTGAGAGATTCCATTGTACAAAATGCACACAGCAGAGGATGTAAAATCCAACTCCTTTCCTGGGCGCTTTTTAGAGTCACTCTTTAGAGTGACTTATTTGCATCCCCACTTCAAACCTACAAGGTGGGCAAGAAATGACATAAGGATAGATATCAGGACCTCCCCTTGCCCCCGCAAGGATCACTGCTCTTGAGCTCCAAAAAGGGAGGAAAAGGCATGGATAGAAGGGGACCTGATGATCCTGATGATGGCTTGGAGGGTAGGCTTCACTGGATTTTAAACTGGAAATCCTACAGGAAGTAAAGGGCTCCTGGCTCCCAGAACCGGGGCTGTGCTGGGCTGTGCCTCTTGCAACACCGGAGTACACAGCACGCAGCCGAAACCATTTCAATGCTAATGGCTTCCAGATGGCAGGAGAGCAACCAGCACACGATGCACTCAGCACAAGTGAGCCCAAGGGATCTGATGCCCATCAGTCCTGCTCGTGGCCCAAACTCATAAGAACCCAAGTGAGTCAGAACAGGACCCCCAGCAAACTTGGATGCCCTAGCTGGATGGACAGCACCCGTTGCCGTATCCCAATAAGTTACAGACTCCTGTGTTCCGCAGAGTATCAGTCAGCACAGAAGCCACCTCCCTCCCACCTCCAGGAATGCCTGCTCCCCAGCATCCAAGTCTGAGACCCGCACACAGCATAGGTCTTGCTGCACAAAGGAAACGAGCTTCGCCAAGTATTTGGGAGATGTGTGCTGGGCTGGGTTTTTGGACCCACGCTGGGAGAGGAGGGAATCTTCGGCCACTGCTGGCGGTTTTGAAGACCTATTTTTGACTTCAAAGGCCTTAATCCTCTGTCTATTCAGAGCCTAACCTTGGAGCATTTGCCTGTCAAAGAAAGACGGGGGAAGCCAGTGAGCAGCACTGGGAACTTCCAGCCCCGCCCCCGCCTCTGAGCTGGGCACAGTTAAGTCCTTCTCCTGGGTTCCAGCATGTCAATGAGTAGGGTTGGGGAAAAGTAGGTGGGGGGTGGCTATGCTCCTCCCCCACTGAGACGGCGCAGGGGGCGGGGAGGAGTTTAATTCAGATGTCAAAATATCCCATACTCCAGGGCACCAGGGTGGCTCAGTGGGTTAAAGCCTCTGCCTTCGGCCCAGGTCATGATCCCAGAGTCCTGGGATTGAGCCCTACATCGGGCTCTCTGCTCAGCGGGGAGCCTGCTTCCCTTCCTCTCTCTCTGCCTGCCTCTCTGCCTACTTGTGGTCTCTGTCAAGTAAATAAATAAAATCTTAAAAAAAAAAAATCCCATACTCCAATACCTGTTCAACCAGAAGGAAAGACCCTGTACAATTTCAGCCTCAACCCCGTATCTAGGGGTGATAGTCCACATACTTAATCAGTGCTCTGGCATGGGATATACCATGGTGCTCCCCCTGCTGAGCACTGGCCCTGCTTAGGTCCTGACAGAGATGTTTTAAAAATACCACGGCAATTACTTGTGGGTGGAATATCCCAGAGCAGCCAACACACTTTCCGCTGTTGACACAGAGCTCTCACTGCCTGGAGCCTTTCCTGGAGGGCACCCCGCTCCATGGAAGCCCGGCCACACAGAGCTGATGGGACATTAGAAGATGGACTCTATGCCCCAGTTGTGAATGAAAAACAAGAACTGTTACAAAAGTAGACAGATGAATGGCTATTTTAAGTTGTTCCACTGTTTTGGGAAAGTGGCTGCAAGGACAGGTGCCAGGGCTTGAAGAATATCCTTCTATTCCTGTCAAACTGTGTAAAAACCCTAAGTGTACCGCTTGGCAAACCCAAAGACTCAGATGCAGCCGCCACAGATCCTTCAGCAGAAGACCAACATGGAGTCCTGAAGGGCATGGCTAGTGAGGGAGAAAGAATGAAGCAAAGGGCACCCAGTTCCCACCCTCCAGAAACTTACAATCCAAGTCTTTGCAATTTTTGTCATAGTTTTAGATAACTAGCTCCTTCCACGCAGCAGCCGGTACTGCTCTCCGTGGGGGAAATTCTGAGTGCCGTATTTTGTTTTGTCCTTTCAAGACTTTTCCGACACGGTGTGTTTCTTCCCAGTCTATTTTCCCTTCTCCTTCTCACTCCTAGATTGCTACCTCTCAGTTCTCACCTTTCTTTTCCTTCTTCCTCCATAGCCAGCTCTCTGCAGCAGACCCTTTGATTCTTAGCAGTTCCATGTCCTCCTTCTGGTTCTTTCTTTACAACAGTACCTTCCAGAGCCTTCCCCCAGGACTGCCTGGAAGAACTCTGAGTGCCCCTGACTGAGGATGGAGTGGGACAAGGTGGAAATGTGCAGGATGGTTTCCACCACCATGCCCACACCAGCCCAGAGCTGCCCAGACTAGTCATTCTTTTTCACAACATAGATCCCCACTGGGAGAAAAAGTTAGAACATGCAACCCAAAAATTTTGGAGAAGGAAAAAAAAAAAAAGAAAGAAAGAAAAAAAGGGGGGGGATTGGAGGGAAAAAGGAAGAAATAAAAGGAATAAAGAGCAGAAGAGAAAGACTCAACTTCAGAGTGATCACAATGAACTCAGGTCAAAGTTCAAAATACTAAAACTGTTTCTAATGTTCCACTAAGTAGCAGCCTCTCAGTGCCTCTGACAAGTGATTTAAGGGAAGTGGTCTGTTCCCAAGGGGGCCCATGAATCTCCATGCATGATGGTTCCATCGAGAGAGTCTGGAGTCACACAGTTGGGAAGGTGGCAACGCAAAGGTCAGAAGTACAAGGGAGGAGTTCATTCATCAACCCTGACAGGCGGGCATGCCCAGGACGGTGCAAAGGACAGGAGCCATCTGGTAGCTTTGCTTGCAAGACCAGATTAAGAAAGCACCAGCCCAGAAACCACAAAGGAGAAGACGAAGCTGTATTTCCGGAAGAAAAAGCAAAGATTTCTACCCAAAGCTGAGGTAAGAGCTTTATTTATTTTTTTTCCAATGATGAAGAAAGAATCCTACTTCCCTCTGATTTGAATTATTTTTAGCATACATGCCTCAGCTTTGATGCCCAACACGTCTGGCCATGTCTCTCTTCCCCTGCCTGAAATTTTTCAGTAGCTTCCCAGTCCCTAGAGTATAAAACACAACCTCCACTGCATGGCTCCTAAAGGCCTTCATGAAGGGACCTCCGCCCAACACTTCTTGTCTTCTTCCTGCTTCTTAGCTCAGACTTCAGAGGACGTGGGCCTTCCAGAATACACTAACATCGTCTTCTGCTTTTCCCTCTGCTTGGAACACCTTCTCCTGTTTGCCTGCCTGCCTGTCTGCCTGCCCAAATTTTACTCATCCTCTATAACCCATCTCAAAACTCCAGCTCCTCTGGGAATCCTGACTTCTACAGGGTTCCCTCTCCTGGCACTTGAATGCCATCCCATTACACTAATTATCTTTTACTGTAATCCAGACTAGAACTGTACCTCCCATCTTCTTGCAACCAGTGCCTCGCACACAGGAATTTCCCCAGATGTGTTCAGACTACTCAGATGATCAATTGTTTGCATTCTATATGTATTCATATTTAATCTCTCTCTCTCTCTCTCTCTCACACACACACACACACACACACACACACACACACACACACACTATGTCATCACCTCATCACCTCCTGGGTCTCTAGGATTGTGGGATCTAGGTTAGGACACTGGTTAGAAGTTAGGGCCCCAAGGTTGAGATGGATGTGAAGAACAGAGTGAGTCATACATCAGAAATCAAGTTAGAAGCCTAGAAATGAATGGCTTCAAGTGCTTAGATGTTTCCTATCCACAGGCCTCAGCTTTCCACTCAGGCAGAATATATGTATGTTTGCAGAGAGAGGGCGGCTAGAGCAAAGTGAATGAGAGCAGAGAGAGGGCTACAGGGTCTTGTGCAGAGTCTCTCTCCTGGTCCCTTTCCAGCCTTCTAGGCAAACAGCCCCTGGCTAGTGGTTCCATACAAAGAGTCATATATTATTTCCATCCATTTAAATTTCATTTTTAATTAGCCCTTTCCCAAAGAACCACAAAACGTCCAAGGTGCTGAGGTAAGCAGTTGAGACATTTATAAGTGTCAAAGCCAGTGGAGCCAGACTCAGAGAAAGGCAGGTAAATGCAGGAAGGGACCAAAACATGTGCAGAAAAGTGCAGAAGTCAGTATTTATGGATGGAGGAATTTTTGAAATAGTCCATTGCACTGAGACATAATTCTGCTCCAAGACCTCAATTTTCACTAAGTCTGGCATGGAACGGACAAGCGAAAAACCATCTAGATACTTAATCTCAAACGTTCTGTAGTTCTGAAATTTGGTCTAGTTTGTGTTCCACTAAAATAGTTCACCTCTCATCAGGAAAATAATTGCTGGATTGGCAAATGTCAAGAATGGGCATGTTAAATAAGCATACCAGGTCTGTGATCTTCTAGAGATCTTAAAAAAAAAAAAAACTAAACAAAAAACAAAAAACAAACAAACAAAAACCAAGGCAAAAAGCCACTGCCACCCCAGGGGAGACAGGAGCTTTGCTAGGAATTAGGAATACACGGCTATAATAATCCGTAACATGCTCATGCTGGAGTTGGAGTAGCGTTGTCACGATACAACCAGGTAGGCAGCAGGTTAAACAGGCGTTGCAGATAGCCAGAAGATGAAATATTATTTCTAGGGCAAAATGTATCTTTAAACTGATCCAACATCTGCTTTACAAATCACTCTTCCTGTTCCAAATTAGGAACCACCTGTATAAATCACTCAGACACACTGATGAAAAATAAATCCCCCTTTTCTTTCTACTTTTCATGCACAGAGTCAGGGATATAGGATCAATTAGTTTCTCAAGTGTATGGTCTGCTGTACGACTTTACATAGCACGTTGCTCAAAGGCAGGTAGAGTGTCTCCTAAGCATTCTGCATTCCCTCACAGTGGAGGAGGTTTTCCTAACCTAGACAGTGTATGCTGTGCACAAACAGGACTCAGAAAGACCGAAAGCCTACAACTCTGGGGTAAACCCAACACAGTGAAATTCAACATCCTTAGCAGGATGGTGTAGGGGGGAAAGGCATGACACACATTTCCATCCTGACACCCCACTTATTAGTGCTTTGCCCTTCTGAGCACCAGCTTCCTCATCTATAACATGGCCATCCTTATATGCACATCACAGAATTTTTGGACAGATTAAGTGAAACCATGCATTTACAATGATTATGGTCAGTGTGGTACATATTGGGTCAAAGCATCACAGATGCTTCCTCTTCTCTCCTTGTAAAATGCAACTACCTTTTTGGGGTGTCTGTCTGCCCACAGAGGGCACACTTCTTCTCCATGCAGCACGTTCTACAAGCGAGTCCCCACATAAGAAGTCTATGGTTTTCTAGTACCGCCTGTGGGAAAGTCCAGCTAATTCTGGAGTCCACGACTGAGAAACTCATTGTGGCGGCACACCTACGCCACATCCTCCCACCTTGCCTTTATCAGTATTAAAAGTGAATTTTTTAATTAAAAAAAAAAAAGATTGCCAAAATATAAGATGGGGGTAATGGCTTAGGAGGTAGCATGAGGAGGAGAAGACTAGGAGTCTTTTTTTTTTTTTTTAAGATTTTATTTATTTATTTGACACAGAGAGAGATCAAAGTAGACAGAGAGGCAGGCAGAGGGAAGGGGGGGAAGCAGGCTCCCCACTGAGCAGAGAGGCCAACGCGGGGCTCAATAACCCAGGACCCTTAGATCATGACCTGAGCCAAAGGCAGAGGCTTAACCCACTGAGCCACCCAGGCGCCACGACTAGGAGTCTTTTTTAGGTGAAGAGCAAATTCACAATACGCAAGTGCTCTCCTGCAGCTAATGTGAAGAATATAGTGCGGCAGAGGCAGAGAGAGGGGCGGTATGTCAGGAGGGAGATGCATGCACCCCCACCTCCCGACTCCCCAGATGCCTTGTCATAACATCCAGAGAGAAAAAATATCTGCTAGAAACATGATAAAACGTGAAACAGAAACACATGAGCTCACCTAGCTCAGCTGTGAAACTTAAGTTATGATTATATTGGTTTTGTATCAATGTAAAATAATTCAAGATGAAAGCCTAAAAGCCCAATAAGAAGTACTAGTTCCAGCTTAAGGAGAGACCTGCCAGTCCGACAAAAGGTTGCAGCTTCTCCTCCACCCCAACCACCCTCCCCATTCCTTCTCTACACTCAAACCATGCAGCCAGCAATGCCTCTGATTGGTAAAGACTAGAAATAGCGGTGCTCAGCCTCCATTGCATTTGACGTACCCCAGAAGCCTGGACAAATGTTGTCCCCAGGTCAGTGAAGTCCAGGGGACTCCAACATGTAGCCAAGGTTGAGAACAACTGCTCCAGAAGGCTGGTCCCCCTTGAACCCAGGGGATGGTACCAGAGAGAGTCGGGAGCCTGCTCAAAGGGCAGTGACCAGGATAGTGACATAAGGACAACCGGCAAGGGACATGGAGATGAGGAGAGTACACTCAGGGAGGTATAATCAACACTTAAAATACCTGAAGCCCTGTCAAGTGTCAGAAGAAATTGTTTTGTTCTCCCTGCATGGCTACTAAAGGATGGGAACTAGAGGGAAACAGGTTTCAGCTCCATCCCAGGAAGAACTTTCTTAAGAGAACTCTTTAAAGACGAGGAGACCTCGAGGGAACTCACAACCCACAGCTGAACACATGCAAGCACAGACCCCACTGGCGGGAGGCCCCACTGGGCAGAGATCTGTAGGGGGAATCAGGCACTGGATGGAGAATTGGACTGAACTCTTCTCAGGTCCATTCAGCTCTGTGATTCCTGGGGCTCCATGCGAGTGATGGACGAAACTGCAAACTTTCCACAATAAAGAAAACATTTTTTCTCTAACTCAGGAAAACAAATCCATTATAAACCTTGCCAAATGGAGAAACATGAGTGGGCTGGGATGGCAGAATAAAGGCATGACGACTGAAATGCTCCAAAGTTCTTTCCACAATATCGTACAGTTCATTAGAACAATTCAAAACGCAGCAGTGAAAGGCTGCTATGCTGCATGGCCTCGCCGGCCGCTCTCCGGGAGCTATCTGCTGATTTAGGAAGGCAGACACTCTGGAGGAGCCCCCTGCTGTTTATATGGTTGTCCAAGTTAATTATCCCTATATTTGCAGATGAAGTGAATGGGAATCTGTTTATCTAGGTCAAATATTTGGAGCTGCCTCTGTCCCTTGATAGTTGTACAAAAATACATAGTGTTGTCCTTTTGGGCATTATAAGAAAAGATCAAGTTAAAAAAATAGCATCCACTTCTTTATAGGTTCAACATAGTAAGCCCCTATTTGTGAAGTAGCCTAATTAGACCTAACTCTAAACAATGAGTTTATCACGGGATTTAAAAAAAAAAGAAAAAAAGAAAAGAAATTTTGAATTCATGCCATATTTTTGTCTTGAGTTTATGAATGTTTCCATAAAGATAATGAAAAGCTGACCTCTGGCCTCTGCAACCATTCCTAAGAGTAGTAACTTCCACCGCATAAGGAAAAATAAATGCACGGTGCTACCACAGACAGCTAATAAGGTGCTGGTATTGGTTACCAGAACAAAGAAGGGTGCTGGAGTGGAGGCAGAAACTTTATATGTCGCAAGGTATGTGGGAAGGATGCGATTTAAGATGCAAAATAAAATCTCTGGAAGACTAGGTGCTTCCTAAAGGCATCTACCAGCTGTCCTTTAAGATCAATTTCATTTTGGATTAAGTCAGTCAGAGTGAGCTGGGGACAGAGTTAGGGTGAGCATGCCCACATGGAGAAACTTATACAGGAAATCTGCTGTGGGTGGGGGTGGGGAGAAGGCCAGGCTTGGTTTGGTCCTATAGCTTCAGATGACTGAGGGTCACTGAGCAGCCAAAGTTACAAGCTCCCATCCAACCACGTCCCTTTGAGCTACTTTTCTGTACTAACTACGTCCAGTGTACCTAACATTATTACACGCAAGGCATCTAATCAATGTAGGCATGCAGCCATGACAGGAAGATGAAGACATGCTTGCTGCCCTCTTGGAGTCTCAGAAGGATGATGCTGTAAGACCTCCATTCTCAAAGTGCTGTCTGCACCAGCAACACCAGCATCACCTGGAAGCTTTGTAGAACCTCAGGACTCTCCCCAGACCTGTTGAATCAGACTCTCATCTTAGCAAGATCCTTAGGTGATTCCTTTGCCTCATTAAAGTTGAGGAACACTTTGGTAAGAGACCTTAGAGTTAATACCCTCTCATGTAAAAATTTAAAAAAAAATTAAGATTATTTCTTTAGAGCAGTTTTAGGTTTGCAGCACAATTGAGGGGAAGCTACAGAGATTTCCCATGTACTTCCTGCATCCCCCTCAACTTGTACAGCCTCCCCCATTATCCCCACCCCCACCCACGAGAGTGGCCCATTTGTCACAGGTGACGCACCTACATGAACACATCATAATGGCCCGAAGTCCGCAGTTCACATGAGAGTTCATTCCTGATGTGGAAAATTCTGTGGGTTTAGACACATGTATAATGATGTGTATCTACCTTTATGGCATTACATGGAGAGTTTATTGCTCTAAAAAACGCTGTGTTCCATGTGTTCATCCCTCCCTCCCTCACAGCCCCTGATAACCACTGACATTTTTACTGTCTCCACAGTTTTGCCTTTTCCAAAATGTCACATAGTTGTATTCATACAGTATGTAGGCTTTTCATCCTGGCTTCCTTCACCTAATAGTATATATTTATGTCTCTTCCATGTGTTTTCATGGCTTGATAGATCCTTTCTTTTTAGTGCTGAATTATACTCCATAATCTAGATGCCCCATAGTTTATCCATTCATCTACTGAAGGACATCTTGGTTGCTTACAAGTTTTGTCAATGATGAATAAAGCGGCTACAAACATCTGTGCACAGGTTTTATGTGGACATAAGTTTTCATTTCCTTTGGGTAAATGCCAAAGTTTATGATTGCTGGATTGTACAGTAAGAGTATATTTAGTTTTTGCAAGAACGACCTTTCATTTCTTAGCTACAAAGCTGAGACCCAGAGAAGTTCAATGATTTGTCCAAATTCATGCCATAAATTCATGGCAGCCAGGTCTACAATAAACATTTCGTGATGTTTCATCGGGAAGCATATGCTCTTGGATATGAAGAATGGATATGGGAACTAGGGAGACCTGAATTTGGAGGCTCTGTGCCTCAGTTTCCTCATCTATGGACACTAACATGCTAATATTTCCCCATAATTATGTGTGATTATGAAGATTTAACAAAATAACACACCTGCAGGACCTCAAGGTACACAAAAACTGTAAGTCCAGAAAAGTTTTTGTTCCTACTGGCACCTTGTAGGGGCACAGAGCCTCTGGAAGGGGTCAGGTGCACACCTGACTGAGGCCTGAGGGGCTCTCCACGTGGTGAGGAGTTTTGTTGAGCCAGAATGGAGAACTGCTTCATCTGCTGAAAGGTGGGGTGCCACACTGCTGTCCATGTTCTCTAGACAGTTGTCCAAGCTTTATATAGATCCCTGGATGTTTCCAGTCCTGTTTTCTAACACAGTGACATGCTCGCTTTTGGCAGATTAATTGGTAGAGCTGTCAGCACAGCTGCCTTTTATTGCCAATAAACTTGGGTCTCTCTGAGCTGTGGTCTTAATTATTTGTTATTTCTTTTTCCAAGGGGGATAACGTACGCCCTTCTTTAAGACGGCGTTTTCTTGCATCAGGACAAGAAACTGAAGAATGCACAGAGGAATTTAGCATATGGCAGTAACTGGGAGTCACTAGGAGAAAAAGCAATAAACTAGCAGAAACTGGAGTGGCCTTATATCGGTCTTTTTCCTTGCTTTTCTTACTCCTCTCACCCCCCTTTCTCCTCCACCCAACCCCCAAAACCCATGCTTAATGGCAAGAGACAGAGAAACATCTGCTTCTGGTCTAAGCCTCATGATAAAATTTCCACCAGGATAATACTGTGATTTCCCTCTCCCCACTTAAGAAAAGGTTGAAGGCCTTTATGCCATAGTGCAATCCCCCAGTGATGTTTTTCTATGCCGCATTTGAGAACTGATCAATCTCTCATACCACCACTGAGTGAGATACAACCGTAGATGACTGTATTTCTACATAAAAATAAAAAATGTTTCCTAAGAAAATTGAGAAACTCTGTTGACAGTATTTACAGATATAGGCAAAAATGGTTTTGATGAGTGTAATCACTGTCAAATCGGGTAATTTTAAAATGCTTCAGCATCTCGTTGGATTTGTCACTGTTTTCCCTTACATGTGACAAAACTAATGTCATACAAGCAGAAACCTGCTAAGTTTACTTTTTACCCTACCTACCAATGATTAGCTCTAACACTGGGGATCTAGGAGAATCCGAGGAAGATGTAATCCATGTGGTAACACACAGGTATGTTTTCAGCCAATAGTTTCAGTATCTTCCCTACAAAACAGTTTACCAGATTTGCTGCTAGGCAGAGAGACAGACATGAGCTTCACCTTCTTCATGTCTACCTTCTTGTCAAGGGGCTAGTGAACTGTGTAACGGTCTCAGTTGGACAGCGGGAGGGATAATAAACAAAAATAACTTGGTAATAAGCCATCTACCTAATTAGTCTATGAAAAAAAAATCAAGCTAACGTGGTAACTTTTAAGGCTGTGAGTAGCACTCAGCTTCCACAATAGCAAGACCCAGTAAACTACTTATTATACTATTTTATTATACTCAAATACCACCTCATTTTAAATGGAAGCCTTGTAAAATTGAACTAGATTGATGTCTTAGACAGAGTTATCCATATAATCTCCAACTAAATCTGCCTAATTGGGTCATCGGCAATGGCTCTCTTGGCCATTAGTCTTAATTAGCATGGCGCCATCAATACTACGCATGCTCCTGTGGCTTCCAAGTAGGAGCTCGCATCAATCACCCACCTCTTTATGAAGAGATTCACTCAAAGTTTTTGTATGTATGTGGGTCTCCTCAAATGCCAAGCACACATGCAGTGATGTTTGTAAACCTTGGCTTTAGTTTACTGAAACCATTTGATTAACTCCTGTGGCCACCCAATGTCTGAGAGCTAATGTGTCACACAGAGATGGAATAAATACAGATAACAGTGGAGAAATAATGGAGGGTTCCATTATTCTCCTCATTCCTGGCAATGACAGGCTACCAACTAATAATGTGACATTAAAGCCAGCTTTTATCACAAAATCTGATTCCTTGGGACACTTGAAGAGGAGTAGACACATCAGTAATTACATAACTGATTGTGCTTATAAAATTCTCACCTACCATTGCTCCCTTTCTTTCAGGGTAGGGAAAGCATACACCTTTCTTCCCAAACCAGGGTTTGCTTTGTACTTTCAACATGGGAAGAAGTTTATCTTTGGAGTCCTCCTGCCCCTACCTCTTTCTCCTGAATGCCATCTACCTGCCCCTGGTATCCTCCTGTGCCTGTCAGCTAGTGAAATTTCCTCACGTGCTGCTCTCCTCCTGAATTCCCCTGGATTTTGAGTACCTCTTCCTTCTACAACACTCCTGGAGAGTGTGTAAACCAGGTGTTAGAAGTAAAGCAACCTGTTTACATTATTCACAATTTACTGTGAAGCTAGAACAACTCACCACAACTCTCCCAAGGATGTTAATAACAGAAAGAAAGCTTACTAACAATACTGAATTTATTATGATAGACTTTCAACCAATGTAACTTTGAAAAGGAAGCTGTTTTAGGCAGAATTAGGAGATGATGTTTGAAAAGCGAGATACATACATCCATTTCACACACACATAGCCAAGCTGTAGGATACTCTATAGCAATTTTAAAAAATGAGATTGTGTTGTATATGCTAAAAGAGAAGCTCTCCAAGTTACTGTAACAGCAAGTCCCTTTGGGGGTTCTTTAATCCAACGACCAGGTCAAAAATAAGGTCATCCCTGGTCTTCTGTCACTGATTCAGAATAATCATCCCCTCTGCTTCCTCTCCTCCCTGAGAGAATCGAGCTCACTCAAATGCCACCCACAGACTTAAGCCTGAAGAACAGAGCGAAAACTTGGTATGACCCTTCTGAAAAATTGCTAATCCCTGAGCCTGGCCAATGGATGTGGAAATCTCATCGGTAGTCAAAATCACCCTCACAGATCAGGCCGCAAATGCAAATCCATTTTCTGCCATGGTATCCACAGATCTCATCTATTACTTCCTGTTGATCGGCTTTTGTTCTAATTGAAAGGCCAAAGAGAAGATCCTGATGGAATTTTTTTTTTAAGATTAAAAGCACAAATAAATAAAAACATGGAGCAGACACACTGTCAGACTCTTTTTTCACAGGACATCATGTCAACCTGAGGCCTTTCCCAGGCCCCACGAGTGCTTTGCCCAGCAGGGGGCTACACTGCTCTCAATCACATGTGCATTTCCCAAGAGCAGGAGGCCTCAGATGCCCCCAAAATCTGGGAAGGGAAGCCGGTCCTGCTCCACAAAAGCTGGTTTGCTACCGAAGCAGAGATGGCGTACACGCCTGTCCTTCTAAGAGCTATTTTTGGAAAAAGAGGCAAGATGAGAACCTTGAAACACAATCTTTCAAAGCAGAAATGACCCTCTGGGACCCAGACATTTTCAAGATGTTCCATTAACTATTTCAAGGCACTAAGGATCACTTTGCAAATGACCCTTTTCTGTACTTCAAGATGAAAAGGTAACAAAGTCAAAGACCCCTTTGGTGCATGTGTTAAAATCCCTAAGACTTCAGAAGGCCCTCTGTTCCTAATACCCTTGTTACGGTATAGTAGCAGGTCACAAAGACACAAGGACAGTCTTCTCCCACTACAGGGGTGGCTCAGACATCATCTCCACGGCAGCAAACTAGTGTCTGTCAGGAAGAAACCATGTAGGTGGCTGTGGACAGTTGTGCATTGATAGGGAGCTGATTCCACTCTTCTTTCTCTCTTCCTTCCTTTCCTATCTTTTGTGTGTGAATTTCTAGTTACTGCAAAGTCATTTCTAAAGAGTGGGCTTTTCCAAGCCAGTCTTGGGTTTGGCTGCCAGAGGGTCTTGCTTCCACTAACTTAACATGAACTCCATCTTCAACAACTTGGGAGGCTGGAGAGAAGAAAGCTCTTCGGATGTGTAGCAACTTTCACCTTGTAGACTTCCAATGTTTTGAACTGAAAATGACTCAGAAGATGATACATTCTCTCATTTTTAGGAGTCAGTACCCAACTGGATGCTAACTGGAAAGGAGTGAGTGGTATTGTGTGCCCAAACAGAGAAGAGAATAGGAAAACACATTCCGGAATGCTTTACCTGGATTGATTTGGGGACGGGCTGCTCTTGGGTATCGTTGGCAAGTAACTGCATCAAAAGGTTCTCAATTTTTGAGTGAATACACAACAAGTTATGAGTTAATGGGTCTGACTGCCATACTGAGATCTGGGATTTCCTCCTGGAAACAAACTGGGGATATATGGTGCTGTCTTGGGATCATCTCTTTGAGTGGCAGTGACTCTCTGGTTATGAGAACCCTGGTTGATCAGGAGGAGATCCTGTCCTTTGGGACGCCAGTTTACAATTTAGTGCATTATGTCAGCGGTGGCATCGATGTGTGAATTTTACTTCCTATCTTTGTATTTTCAGGGAGAACCAAGAGAAAACAGTCTATATCCACAAATTCTCTGCTGCACATTAAAGCAACTAGACACAAGTTGGCTCTTCAGATGTTCAGTGCAAAAGTAGGCAGGAAGCAGAAAGAGTTTACTTTTACTTAAGCAGAGTACTCAGAAAAGCAATTATTACAATATACAGAGTTCAAGTTCATCTTTATAGCTACCATAAGTACCTTCGGGAAGATTTGGTCATTTGGTATCAACAGATAAGATTATTTAAAGTTTCTACAATATCTGTACAACTAATCTTACATTATACAGAGAACAAGTGCTTCCACACAATCATACATGGCAATGCACTGTATGTTTGGTAAACAGAAGGCTGGTAGAACAGACCCTTGGATTGTCTCTGGCCAGTGCACACCTGGGATCACCCACGGACTACAGGAACTAGGAAGTACTTGTCTTTCCATAACAGATGCCTCACATTCCTGCCTAAGGAGTTGATATTTTTTTCTGAGTTAACTGCAGGGTGCCTTCCCTACTTACAGTGTATGGAATTTTTTCCATTTGGCAGTACTGTAGCCTGGTGGCTATGGAGCGTGGTTATCATACCCTACAATTTGTTCTTCCTTTGAGTAAGTCAGGTGGGTCTTGGAAGAGAGAAAAATAACTGTACTAAAATCAAAAGAGCCAAGTTATGATCCTTGTTCTCCTACCCCATGTGCGCGCCAAACTGAGCAAGTCTTCAGTTTTCTCATAGGTATTATGGGATAATCATACCAGTCCCGTTCAAAGTTCTGTGTAATTCGAATTAGATACTGGGTGGGAAGGATTAAAATATCTTTTATAAATTGTACAGTGTTGCATAAATACGTGGAATTTGTTTTTTAGGTGTAGTGGAATTTACACTCTTAGTTTAGATGCTATTTGGTGAATGCCACAGGCCTCCTGAGACGAAAACAAAACACACACACCCACAGTCTGTTGGACCTACATTTATGTTTCACATAATTGATTCAGCTGCTGAGGAAAAGGGCCTAATGTCAAAAGATGCTCAGCCCACAGCTTTCCTTGTATAATGTAAGGACTTATTTATGCTCCCACCTTCAGCTTAGGAGTTCACAGCAAGACACGTGCTGTCAGGTCAGGGAACTCCACTTAGCAACTCAGCCCTAATTCCAGGTCAGCTGGAACTGAGCCATGGATTACACCATTAGTCCGGGATGACCAATTACTTTCCTTCCATGATTAAACATCTTTGGAAAAGATTTTTCTGTTGCATAACCCAAGGTTCACACTCCTTTGTTCTTGAGGTCTTTGACAATGAATAGAAGCTTAAGTTCACTGCTTGCTGTCCAATACTTTTTAAGATCCTGTTGTAATAAATAATATTCATGGATGATTGCCCAAAAGATATGAAGAACTTCTCTTCCTTTATACACCACAAATCATATCCGTACGTCAAGCCAAACCATCACAAAGCAGCAGGCTTAGCCTGAACTGCTATGGCTCTGTGCAGAGCGGCTTTTACTGAATTACACTTTGGCAATGTGCCGTTGGCTTAACACTGAGGGGCATTACAAGAAACAGTTCTATAAAAATTGCTAGTGTAAGAATATGGTTGAAGATATTTCCACTGTATGCCCCCATGGAGCCTTTGATAAGAATCAATGGATGAATTTCCCTTGGGTCCTAGTTCCAGCAAAAGCCCGTTTCTCTGGCTTTTTTCATTAGTTCAAGTTTCTCTTTTTGCTGTGGCATTTAGGAAGTACAGAGAGAAAATCTTTTTAAGATTTGCTTGAGAGAGAGAGTGAACATGTGCATGTGTGAGCAGGGGGACCGGCAGAGAGGGAGAGAGAATCTTCAGCAGACTCCCTGCTAAGCTCCAAGCCCAACTTGGGTTCGGTCTCAGGACCCTGAGATCATGACCTGAACTGAAATCAAGAGTCAGACACTTAACCAAATGAGCCACCCAGGCGCCCCACAGTGTCAAATTTCTGTCCTAACTGTAACAACTAATTGTACATAAACTATATAGGAACAACTAACTTTCATGGTCTTTTCCATCCTCATCCCTCATACTTCCTACAATTCAATTTCTTCTGTATGTATTTATTATGTGTGTTTCTGTAAACTCTGCTAATTTTCTGGAGAACAAATGTGTATTTAACTCATGGTCCCTGCATAAGGCTCTTTCTGATCCCAACCTGCCTCTCTAGCCTTCCAGCCTTATATTTTGCCATCTTCCACCATGACTCTGTAATGCAATCACACTGACCTGCATCATGCCTTGATTATGCCGTGTCCTTTTATGCTGCTCTGCATCTGCCCATGCAGATTCCTCTGCCTGGAATACCCTTAGCTGAGTGAAATCCTGGCAGAACTCAGAATTCTGGTCTCTGTTCCTATACAGCTTTTCATACGTGCCCCCGGTGTAGCTTTTACATTCCATTCTGGCACACTATGTATATACCTGTGTCCTTTACTAGGTGATAAACTCCTTGAAGGCAGGGCCATTTGCATATATCTTTGTATCTCCAGTGCCTATCCAGGTATACAAAAGGTGTGCAACAAATGTTTGTAAAACTAATGAGTTAATGAATACTGCTGTTCCAGCACCAGCACTGGGACCTCTGGGACGCTTGTTACCAAGGTTGATAACAAGTTGCATTGCAATATTCACATGGGCGTGATGGTGGTGGCTGCTGGAGGTATAGGTGATGGTGTCTTCCATCAGTCCTTCCTCAGAGCAAATCCCAAACCTCAAACTCTCTTCTGAAGGCAGGAATACAGGGATGCTTCCCCCTCCCCCAACACTTGCCTGTGGATTTGCTACATGGTCAAATTCCAGCTGCGTGGCATGGATGAGGCTAATACCACAACAACAATGAAATGAAGCCAAAAACAAAAAAATCTACACCGGGCTCAACTTTGTGATTCCATATGACAGAGAAGAGGGGCTCAGAAAATGGGAAGCAGTCTGGTATACTGGGTTACACCTAGAGGGTGTAAATGTGCAGATGAGTGCTGAGGAAAGTTAACCCCAGAAAGCAATTAGTCAATCAATTTTCCAAACAATGGGATGGAAATGATGCTACCAGAGCCTCCCTTGTTCTTCCAGTGCCAGAATCATTTCTCTTTCGTTCAAGAGTCCAAAATATCCATGGGATGGTGAGATGGAACGTGAAAACAGCGTCACAGAGTTTGCAGAAGAAGGTTGCACCAGAACATGTTCACAGAGCTTTGCAGAGCAATGTTTAACATGCCTTGGAGGTTCTGCCTTGGAGGTTTCCCATCTTTGCCTTTTGCGTGGTCTTTGTTTTCCTGGAAACCTTACAGTAAAACTAACAGGACAACTACTGTTTCAACAGGAAGACCACTACATCCAACACCTCCATTCTACAAATGGGCAAGCAGATACACTGAGTTACCCAACACTACACAATGAACTGGCAAAAGAACCAATGCTTGATACTCAGTCCCTGTCCTTCCCAGGACATCAATATCATACCAGCTGGCTCTTGGTAGTCCTCAAACAAAAATTAAGTACAAAAAACTAGAAGCACCTGGGAGAATAAACCAGTTTACTTGTTTCTACCAACTCAGTTAAAAAAAAAAAAAAGCCCTGTATTAAAGGGCTAACAGACTCAGCTAAAAGGTTTGAGCAAGGGGTTAATGTGTACAGGGACAGGGACAAGATTGCTAAGAAATGTTATATTTTCAAGCTTGGCATCTGGGACTCATTCTGCAAACACTGGGAGCGGAGGGAGCCTAGCATCTGCTGACCCAAGTGCTGGAAGAAGGAGAGGAGGTGAATGAAAGAGAAGAGTGGAAAAGTGCAACAGAAAACTAGGTCTCAGACCTCCTGCTCTGTTGATGAATGTGTTATGTATGTCACTTGGCAACTGGCACATGGCGTGCATCAGCAAAAAGACACTCAGGGTTTCTGCAGTTGAGCTGGGAGGACACAAGGCCCTACAAATGGTTTACAATTCAGTTGGAAGGGCCCTAAAGAAGACAAGAGTTTGGTGCCTTCTAGTTCTAATGCTGGCACAACACCCCAGTTCTGGGGGGGGGGGCGCATGTGTCTACAATGCTGGGGCACACACAGCACAAGGGAGAGGCTCATGTGCGGATGTACCGATTCAAACAAGCACAGAAAGGGCACTAGACATTTTGGAGTTTCTGATGGCCTTTTTCAAACAATAAAAATGTGGATCATAATCCTTCCCAGAAAAATGTGAGGTTAAAAGTTTAATCTGAGTTCACAGCACACACATTCCAAGGGGGCACTGTACTTGGGGAAATTACTCACCTAGAGTTTATATAAGTTCCGAGGCGATTAGAGTCAGCCGACAAATTGGAGCCAGTACACGTTTACATTTAAGGCTTAAAATGTAGAGTCCTCTTATGGAAAGAAAGAATTGGGGGGGGGAATCACCCACCACCCAATGTTTCTTGTTAAGGGAACAGACCCCATTAAGTGTCAGTCCATCATCTCAAAGAGTGTGGAAGATGCCAACACACGATCCCTCTCTGTCCCTCTTGAAAAGCAAACGTCACATCTGCTTGCTATCAGCATTTATCTCACAGCGTGCGTCTGACTCATTTGGAAAACTCAAAGCACATGTTTATTCCTGCCGAGGAACCGGCCATTACTGTGCAATTTACAGGTCTTCTGCAACCCAGACCGCACCGTGCTGTAGGGAGAACTTCCAGGGAGACGGGCTGGACACTCAGTGCTGCTCAGTTTGATCACTTTACTCCCAGTTTTCTGAGTGGAGAGGGCACTGTCCTGGTCCTCTGGAGAGCCCTCCTTCACTTCCCAGCCTGGATCACAACTGACTGTCCCTCTTAGCCAGTCTGAGTGGGTGAGGATCCCAAAGCAAGCATGTTTGGGAAAGAGTGGCAGCGGGTAACGAACGAGAAGCACATGGCTTGTTAGTTTCTGGAAACAAGTGGCATTTGTGCAGCAACTCAAAAAGTCTTGGTCCCAAAATGAAATCCATCCCTGTTGTCTTCGGGATGGCTCCTAGTGATAGCAATACAATTCTCACACTGGGCTCCTCTCCACCACCTAATCTGATTTCAAGTGGCTTCTCTAACAATACTGAGGGTGAATGCAACATGAACCTTCCTTACTGGGCCTTCATAAAGCCACACTCCGGGCTGAAGAGTGAAAATTCATTAGACTTAGTGCTTGATTTTTTTCTCTCTCTCTTTTTTTTGCTCTATTCTGCCAAAATTCACTGCAAAGCCATGGCAGTTCAACGTAAGCGTCTCTGTAGGAGTTAGAAAAAGGTGCCTTCTAGGCAGATCAGGCCTTCTGGAAAACTTTCTGCACAGCAAAACCTGCACAACCTAATGCAGCGGCCCTGACAAGAGCTCCTGGGCCTTTTCTTACCAGAAACCTTGAAAAGTGATAGAAACTCAAGGTTTGTTTGCCTTCACGGGAAAAAGCCATACTGGGATGGTGAAATGCAAAAGGCCAAAGGTTCGAATCAAATCCTAGCATATATACCTCTATGTGTGTTCTCTGAATGCTGAGTCCCACCCACAGCGGGGAGGTGGTGAGGCTGGCATGAGTTATCTGCACTCAATGGGCCTCCATGACCAGATGAGCTGCTAACACTCACCTTTCCCGACCAGCTCCTAGACGGAACCTGGTGCTCTGGTCAATTTGTGTCCACTTTAAGTTGCTTCCTTAGTTTTGCATCCCTCTGGAAAAAGAGGGACATCTCCCATCCTCCTCATTTGTATATATCCTCTCACTTCTCGTCTGTGGCCTCTATCATCCCTCGGTTTGCAGGAGGGTCTGTCCCTGGAGGCCACGCCTACCTCGGAATAGACCACCAACCTTAGACCGTCAACTTAGTAGGTACCATTTCTTAGAGCAAGGGGTTCCAAGCATTTGAACATATAACTCCTGAGTTCCTGACTTTATTCTTCACTAACTTATAAATTATCTACACAGGCTATCATCATTACTTAATAATTCAGGGCACAAAATACACTTAGCATGTGATCTATCATAATAATTATACATGTACATTTTTATCCATATCCTCCAGTGACATTTTAATAACTTTGAAGGTTTTCTGGCCAACTGCTTGGCAAATCACATCAGACTGTCACTGTTTCTACCCTGTAACACTGTCACCCTGTAATGTGATTGGCAAATCATTTTCAGGAAGGATGATGGAAAAGTTTCTTGCGCCATTATTGTCTGATTTTCTTGGGGATGTACTGTTAAACAGTGCTATCTTTAATCCCTGGTTCCTTTATAAGAGCTTTTTAAAGCCACATATCCATTTGTGGAGGCTAAAACTAGGTAATACAACTGTAAATCCATTTAACTAGGTACCAGTAACCAAGCGTGGGGGTACTCTCCACCTTTGATTTTGAGTACTTGAAGACCGAAGTCTAAAGACTGGCTCACTCTTTCACTTAGGGTTCATACTATGTCACCCAACCAGGAAAAAGTGCAGAGGGTTTTGGGGCCACCAGAAACATGAGAGTTTCACAGTTGACTCCTCATTTTTATCACTTCTGGTTCAGAGCACTTTCTAGCAAGAGAAGGAAAGTTATAGATACTCGGTGTCCAAATGTTTTAAATGCCTCCTAAGGGAAGCAGGTAAGGTATATGACCTAACTTTCTAGGCTGAAAAAACAAAGCAGGGTCTGTCTTCATTCGTCTTTCCTCCATGGGCACTTCCAAAACACATGGGAACTGTAAGACAGTGGCGATGGGCATGCTGTTCTTCCTTCCACCAACCCCCACTGCCTCTCCCTCAGCAATAATAATGCCTACAGTCCCAACACTTTCTGGAAACTGATTTTGTCACCCCATTCTATGTTTGAAAAATCAGAGCTGCTATATACATTTTCAGTCTCAAGGGTCATGATTTCTAGTTTTTTAGGAATGTTGCTACTTTATCCAAGAAAAGCAACCACCACCAAGATGAAAGGAAGTAGCCACAAATTCCCCCTTTCCACCCACTTCTACGGTAAAAACACAAGATCAGCATATTTCTCCCATGTTGTCAGTGAAGACTTTTCTTCATTGCTTGAAAACTGGCCCTTCTGACCCAGGTCTCCTCTCTGGGCTTGAGCCTCTCTCTGAGAGAGAAGCAGCTCTCTGCAGACAGTGGGCCTGGTACAGGGAAGGGGACCTGTGGGAAGGGTCGGTAGCTGACTTAGCCCGGTCAGTTGCAGGAAAATTCCACAGATGGGAAAAGCAGATTTAAACTGTGGAGGAGTCAGAGGAGCTAGTTAACCATAACTATAAGTTAGCTTCCACACTGAACTATCTGACTCAAGGCTGTCCACAATGAAATTCAACGAAGTCAGTGATTAGCTGAAGAATGAGAAGAAAACTGACATTGAAGCCAACTGAAGCCATGGATTGAGATCTCTGGAATCTCCACGCTTTTCTAGGGAAAAGCTCACAGCTCTGACCTCAAGTTCCACATGCTGCCTCTTTTCGCACTACCTGGCAGTGTTTATATACCAATTCTAAGTGCCCATGGACTTAAATGACACAAGAAGAAAAGAAGGAATTAAAAGCTGGTCTATCTGTAGTATGCAGATCTAAACCTTAACCTAAACATATCCAAATTCCTCTGATCTTGTTAAGATCAATTTAAGACAACAGAGCAGGTTCAAATAATGCCAAGCATTTGGGGGCCACCCGTGTATACCAGGCTACTTTATCAGCAGCTCAAGGCGCTATTTACAAAAAGCAAAACCAACCAAATAAACCAACAAAAAACAACACAAAAGAGACCCAAACCCAAAATGCCATCCAGAGAATGCACAAAGGAGTCTGAGGTTGAGGACTTTTCCACCCTGTCTCAGGACTGAATTTCAGATGACGAGGGTGGGGACCACCAGCAACAGCGGCCTGTGGTATGTGGCAGGGAAGTGGGCGGGGAGAACAGTTCTCACTCCCGGCCTGTGCCCCTGCGTGGTCTGTTCCCGCTAGCTGGAGTCCTTTCTTGTCAAACTTTCCCAAATGGCAGGCCATGCTCTGCCATCCATGTCCTGTCACTCACTAGTTTATTTGTCCATTTAGCAAATATTTATTGAATTCCTCCTAAGGGTCAGGCCCTAGGGATATACACATGAATGGCACACACACGGCCCCTACCTTCATTGGACGCTTTCTCTAAGTCTCTCTGGCAGGTTGTTTGCTTGAGCTGTAATCCTGGTTAAAATGTAGACGCTGTGAGGCAGAGCCAGACTTGGCTATTCCTTGTTGTTAGTTAAGCAGGGGTCTGAAATTTGGACTGATGCTGAGTGCCTGGAAGGAAGCGCTGGGACAGATGTGTGGTGAGGACCATGGCGGAGCACTTGGGAAATTAATTTTCATCTGGTTCACAGTTTGCTTGGGACCAGCTCAACCTACAACAGACCCCAGTTCTTGGCTCAACCCTCAGACAACCCTTGTTAAAAGGGTATACATGGGGGACAGTGACTGGAGAGGCTGTATTTATTCAGAGCCTACAGAAAGTCCCATGACACAGTTTTAGCTAGACTTTCAGCTTTCTCTTTGTATAAAAGTTAACCCTTTTCATCTCCATTTGCATCCCCAGCGCAGGGCTCTTGGTAGTGCTCAGGAGGAGTAAAACTGCAAAAAGACTGGCAAGTGGCTACGTAGAACCTGGAAAAGGCCCAGATAAACTTTCACTTGGATCATCTCTAGGTCCTAGATAACAAAGCACTGACATGCTCTAAAAGTAGAGTGACTTTGAGTCTAAATTATGCCAATTGAGTGTTCAACAGTTTCTAGAGTAAGTAGATCCTTTTAACCTGTCATAAGTTCATGCACTTGGAATGACCAATAATGTATACTTAAACATATAATAAAACTTAAGGGAAAAGAGAGTCCAGGGGTGCAGGGGAAATGAGCTATTACTCCTCTGGCATGGAAAGGCCATTGTGTTTCATGTATAAATTGACCATGCTTCAGGAAAGCAATTTTGGCTTTAAATGGCACATTTCCTTTCTTCTTTATTAGGCTTCCAGAAGGGTTATTTCACCCCAGGTACTTTCTTATACTGAGTAATATTTCAGCTGTTTCGTGCAAACCCAGAGATCTTGCAGCGATCTCAGTAATACTTGGTATGTCACTAATGGTCAACAACTGGCAGACTGTGGTTCTGGAATCCTGAGCTGCATACTTGAATCTGTGATGGATGTTTATAACTCGGAATGTGTCTTCAATCATCACAGAAATGCCTGAACACATGGCTGTCGGTTGCGCAATGTAAGACGTGACTGACCGCGTTTCTTAAGATGGGCATCTGTGCCATTGTTTATTATTGTTCTGGTAACATTTACTATTTTTGAGGGCTTGTTGTTCTGTTTTAAGAAATAACAATTTGAGTGTTGCTGTTTTCCTTTTTCCCAAAGAAGTAGCCTTAATCTTCTTTCCCCGAGTTTTGGAGCAAAGCAGCATCTGGGAACATATGGTTTCAGCTTCCTGAAAAATAAACTTTCCTTCTTTATTTTGTTAAGATGCATTCTTTTTTCCTAGTGAAACCAAAACTACATTAGTTAATGGAATTTTATTTCCTTGGAACTTATCTTCATGGGAACATCAATCTCATTAGAGCCTCTGGAAGCAGGGGATAATGGAATGTAGACTGTCTTGCACATTAATGTCTCCTGATCATGAAGCAGCAATTCTCACTGAGGAACTGCATGTGCTTTTTTCTGATACTATCTGCATCCAGGCTTGCTTCCACCTTCTTAGTATTTAGGTATCTGAAATTAGTTATTCATGAGTGAAATAAAATATTTTTATTTGCATTATAGTT
This sequence comes from Lontra canadensis, assembly GCF_010015895.1. Lineage (NCBI taxonomy): Eukaryota > Metazoa > Chordata > Mammalia > Carnivora > Mustelidae > Lontra > Lontra canadensis. The sequence goes on from NW_022631011.1 coordinate 24,052,444, forward strand.
CTTCAGATCTGGAACCAGCTCATACCAGCTGGCCTTTTAAATAATTCCTCTGTAAAATCTCCAGCAATTTTGCCACTCAAAGCAATGCAGTTACCTTTGGCTTCATTACAGAGATGCAACATCTATTCCAAGGGAAACAGACCACGTTTTCAAAAAGCTGAACAGTCCTTGGCTCCTTAGCTGCTCATGAAAGTTCAATTATTATCAACAGAAAAGATACTTTCTAATTGTCACCAAGAACTTAGTGTTCTATGATTTTTCTTGGACCAAAATTCTCCAGGTGTCATGTGCAGGGCCAGTGCCAGCACCAGCTTAGATTCACTATGCATCCTCTTGGCATCTCAATGTTGTTTATGAAGCTGGGCTGGCTTATCCTTTAGAGATACTCTACAAAGCACCTCAGGGGAATATGCTCAAATACTTGCTTCAGTATAATTCCTGGGGCATGGCACTGGCCACATCATATTCCATGAAGCTTCATAGCAGGCTTCAAACCCCCTTTCTTCAGGGTTCAGGGACAGGAAGGCTGAAAACTAGCAGTGCTACATGATGACCTGGAACTCAGAGGACCCAAGAGGGCCTGCAAGGGATGAGTGGCTTCTGCAGGAGTTAATACTTGACTTTGCCAAAGGCCTCCAACATAAGACAGCACAAAGAACCATCCACTGGAAAGCACAGTTAATACACTCTTGAGTCCAACTGTAGTTTTACCATGGTTTATAGTTTCTTCATTCATACTGTGAAGGTTGGATATTCAACAACCTTCAGGACTCCTTCAAGTTCATTGTATGTTTTGTAATTCCATTCTACTCAGAATTATATTTTAGCAGACCATGGTGGAGCAAAGCTGCAATGTAACTGTATGAAAACAGGGACTTAGCGGGTGGCTGGGTGGCTCGGTCAGTTGAGCGGCTGCCTTTGGCTCAGGTCGTGATCCCAGGGTTCTGAGATTGAGCCCCACATCAGGCTCCCTGCTCAGCGGAGAGCCTGCTTCTCCCTCTCCCTCTGCCGGCCTCTCTGCCTACTTGCATTCTGTCTGTCAAATAAATAAAATCTTAAAAAAAAAATTAAAAAAAATTAAAAAAAAAAGAAAACTGGGACTTAGGATACCCGGCCAGATAACACAAAGGTGAACCAGAAGTGAGGTAAAGAAGATGCCCATGTCTTGTCTAGTGCAACTGGGAATCTGGTGGGGATCTAAAAGATCCAGATGTTCTCCTTTCACATAATAAAGGTCTTAGCAGTAGTTGAATTAGGGCTCTCTCCATGGCTGATACAATTTCATTCCCACCCCTCATTCCCCACCATGGGTAGCAGTGAAAGTCTGTTCCTTTTGGGTGTCTGTATGTGGAAGCCTCTTCGTGTCTCAGGTGTGTACACAAAAAGGAGGAAACACATCTACTGGGCAAAAAGTGTTTAAACAGCCATGGCCTGAGTTACCAATTGGGGGGACAGTCTAAAGTGTTTTCTAGTGCCAGTGCCTCTAACAATGAGCCTTCCTTATTCACTTCTTTAAGGGTTAAGTTATTCTGAGCTGATTCCAAGATGGCAGAGGAGTAGGAGGCCTTGGTTTCATCTGGTCCCAGGAATTCAGGTAGCTAGATATAAAATCATTTTGATCACCTGCAAACTCAACCAGAGATCTAAAGAAGAATAGCTGCAACTCTACAAATAGAAAAGCAACCACTTTCTGTAAGGACAGAAGGACAAGACAGAAAAACTCACCTCAAGAAAAGACAACAAGAGGGAGCACCAACTGCCAAAGACCTAATAAATATGGATGTTCATAAGATGTCAGAACTAGAGTTCAGAATAACGATTATAAAGAAAGATACTAGCTGGATTTGGAAAAAGCATAGAAGACACTAGAGAATCCCTTTCTGGAGAAATAAAAGATCTAAAATCTAATCAAGTTGAAATTTAAAAAAAGCTATTAATGAGATGCAATAAAAAAACAGAGGCTCTAACTGCTAGGATAAATGAGGCAGAAGAGAGAATTAGTGATATAGAAGACCAAATAATGGAGAATAAAGAAGCTGAGAAAAAGAGAGATAAACAACTACTGGATTGGGAGGGGAGAATTCGAGAGATAAGTGATACCATAAGATGAAACAATATTAGAATAATTGGGATTCCAGAAGAAGAAAGAGAGAAAGGGGCAGAAGGTATACTGGAGCAAATTATAGTGGAGAACTCCCCTAATCTGGGGAAGGAAACAGGCATTCAAGTCCAGGAGGCACCTGAAATCAATAAAAATAGGTTAACACCTCCAACATGTAATAGTAAAACTTGCAAATCTCAGAGACAAAGAGAAAATCCTGAAAGCAGCTTGGGACAAGGGGTCTGTAAACTACAAGGGTAGAAACATCAGACTGGCAGAAGACCTATCCACAGAGATCTGGTAGGCCAGAAAGGACTGGTATGATATATTCAGGGTACTAAATGAGAAAAACTTGTAGCCAAGAATACTTTATTCATCAGGGATATCATTCAAAATAGAAGGAGAGACAAAAAGCTTCTAGGGCAAACAGAAACTAAAAGAATTTATGATCATTAAACCAGCCCTGCAAGAAATATTAAAGGGGATCCTTTAAGCAAAAAGAAAGCCCAAAAGTACACAAACCAGAAAGGAATGGAGACAATATACAGAAACAGTGACTTTACAGGTGATACAGTGGCACTAAATTCATATCTTTCAACAGTTACTCCAAATGCAAACAGGATAAATGCCCCAATCAAAACACACAGGGTATCAGATTGGATAAAAAAGTGAGACCTGTTGATATACTGTCTGCAATAGACTTATTTTAGAACCAAAGACACCTCCAGACCTAAAATGAGGGGGTGGAAAACCATTTATCATGCTAATGGACATCAAAAGAAAGCTCGGTGGCAATCCAACAAATTAGATTTTAAACCAAAGACTATAATAAGAGATGAGGAAGGAAGCTATATCATACTTAAAGGGTCTATCCAGGGGTGCCTGGGTGGCTCAGTGGGTTAAAGCCTCTGCCTTTGACTCAGGTCATGATCCCAGGGTCCCGGAATCGAGCCCCAAGTCAGGCTCTCTGCTCAGCAGGGAGCCTGCTTCCTCCTCTCTCTCTGCCTGACTCTCTGCCTACTTGTGATCTGTCAAAATAAATAAATAAAATCTTTAAAAAAAAAAAAGTTCTATCCAACAAGAAGATCTAACAATTGTGAATATTTATGCCCTTAACGTGTGAGCAGCCAATTATGTAAACCGATTAATAACAAAATTAAAGAAACACATTGATACTAATATAATAACTGTAGGGGACTTTAACACCCACCTCAGTACAACTGACAGATCATCTAAGCAGAAGATCAACAAGGAAATAAGGGCTTTGAATGACACACTGGATCAGATGAACTTCACATATATTCAGAGCATTCTATCCTAAATCAACAGAATACACATTCTTTTCCAGTACACATGGAACATTCTCCAGAATAGAGCACATACTGAGTCACAAATCAGGTCTCAACCAGTACCAAAAGATTGGGGTCGGGGTGCCTGGGTGGCTCAGCTGTTAAGTAGCTGCCTTCAGCTCAAGTTATGATCCCAGGGTCCTGGGATCGAGCAATGTCCACAATAGGCAAATTATGGCAAGAACCTAGATGTCCATCAACAGATGAATGGAGAAAGAAGATGTGGTATATGTGTATATATACATACATATGAGTAGTATCCCATTGTGTATATATACATATATATGTGTATATATTATATATCTATATCTATATCTATATCTATATATTAATTATATATATATTATATAGGCAATGTCAAGGGTCAAAAACCTAGAAGATGTAGCCAGAGGAGAATAGGATGGTGTGGGGTAAGAGAACAATAGGAAGGTAAACCAGAAGTTCCCATTGTTGCATATCTGTGATTCATTTGTATTGGCCAACAGTCATATGACTATGAATGGATCATCCTGGTTGAAAGTCCTGTGTTGGAGTGGCTAATTTTTCATTCAATTTTTTTGGTCCCATCCCTAGCCCTACTTTAAATTAAGATGTGGCGCCATCCTGTCCTTTGAATATTTTGTTTTATTCAGTAACACAAGTTCATGACTTGGTCAAAAAAGCCTTAGTTTACAACACCATAAGCCAATGCCCCATAAATTTCTATCACACTGATAATATCTTTAAACATATGAAAGGCATTTTGGGATCCCGTATTGTTAGAGTAAATTTCAATTTATTTTAGTGCCTTGTAAATAGCTCACAGAGGAATGATCCTCTTGTTTTATCATTTGCTTGTTTTTTTGCTATATTTTCCCAAACTTTGAAAAATAATCACTAATAAAGCCACAGAAATCAATCCTGTTCAGCGAAATAAACAGACTTCGTGGGATTAGAAGAAGTCACCTAAGTTCATCTAGGGGTGCATTCATAACTATTGTATTAGTACATCAGTGCTGCCATGTGTGCAGATAAAAGTATCAGTTTTCATTTCACGCTTAATTTTCAGATGATTTTGCTATTATTATTTTACCAAAAGTAAATTAAAAACCAACTAGGGAAACATTTGGGAGAAAAAAAGGAAGATACTCTGGGTTGGATCTTAGAGTTCTTCCAATTCCATACCAGCAAAAGGAAACCTCTTCCAACCCCCCTTTTTTTTAGTACCATAGGTATGTGAGAACAAAATGTAACCATCAATTTTCCACGTATTCTTGGCTTCAGGGGAATCAGAAGTCTGCCCAGGGACCTGGCAAACTTGGCCCTAGACAGAGTGTAGACATTATAGATTTGAAAGGATAACTTGTCTTTTATTTTTCCCCAAACTGTATAATTTTTTCAGTTCTTCACTTTGGTTAGCTAATGGAAATACAACTTTTTAATTTCTTTGTCTCCATTTATCTTTTGGATTGAAATTTCCAAGAGAAATTAGATTCATGGTTTTCATTCAAAGCTGTCATTTTAGGAAGTTGGACAGCAAAGAGTCACTGAAGGTAAAAAAAAAAAATAATAATCTTTGTTTAACGCTCTCTTGTTTTGTGTATTTTTATAAGTGTGTAGTGGTGGTATTAGCACACCCAGTGCTAACTGTCTGCTGTATATAGGAAAGTTTGGCAAATGGCTGCTCCTAGTCTGGATTTTCCCCACTCTGGGCATCAGAATCTTGTATTTACAGGCACTTGTGTCCACCCAAGATGTATCTCTATTTATAACAACCTCTGGAAGTGTTGTTACTGTTGTTGTTTAACCCAGGGTCTATATGGAGACACCAAAGGAATTTCTTGGGAGTGATTAAAAACACACCCTTTGATAAGTAAAGACTTTATATAACTTGTGTACACACCACAAACCATAAGAAAAATGAAGTGAGTTTTGCTATCAATTGCCAGTTCTGTCTCACTAAGAATTTCATCACCTTTAACCAGTGGTGCTTTGGTCCCATCTGAATCCTTTCTGTCCTGACTTCATCCCAGTTGGTCTGGTTTACACTTCTTACTTCACAGTCTTTCATGAGCTGGTTACACATAGCTATTAGTCTTTGTTTCTTAGAGTCTAGTTCTTAAGAACCAAGTATCTAAAAGTCCTCTCAGGATTAGCATTCTGAATATTAAGGCTACAGATGGGAAGTTGAAAAGTCCTTTTGAAGGGCAGAGTAACTTAACCCTTTTTTAAATATATTTTTAATTTAAATTCAATTAATTAACATATACAGTATTATTGGTTTTCAGAGGTAGAGGTCAGTGATTCATCAGTCTTATATAACGCCCAGTGCTCATTACATCATGTGCCCTCCTTTAATGTCCATCACCCGGTTACCCTATTCCCCCTCCCCTCTCTCCTCCAGCAACTCTCAGTTTGTTTCCTAAGATTAAGAGTCTCTTATGGTTTATCTCCCTTTCTGATTTTGTCTTGTTTTATTTTTTCCTCTCTTCCCCTATGATTCTCTGTTTTGCTTCTTAAATTCCACATGAGTGAGATCATATGATAATTGTCTTTCTCTGATTGACTTATTTCCCTTAGCATAATACCCTCTAGTTCCATCCACTTTGTTGCAAATGGCAAATGGCAAGATTTCATTTCTTTTGATGGCTGAGTAGTATTCCATTGTGTACATATATACATATATGTACATATACTGGCTGAGTAGTATTCCATTGTGTATATATACATACATATGTGTATATATATGTATGTATACGTATAATATATATTATATATATGTATATAATATATATATTATATTTTTCTATATATACATACATATGTGTATATATATGTATGTATACGTATAATATATATTATATATATGTATATAATATATATATTATATTTTTCTATAATATAGATATATTTTTCTATAATATAGTTATCTTACCCCATACCATCCTATTCTTCTCTGGCTACATCTTCTACGTTTTTGACCCTTGACTTTGCCTCCCTCTCTGACGCCCTGCTTGCCCCTTGCCTTGCATGGGACACCGGCTTGGCACTCAGTGGGACTGGTTTGTACCCCTCTTTGGTTCATATTTCCCTTGTGTCTTTGTGTGGTCACCTCCCCACTCAGTGCTGGGCTCTAGATGCCAAGTTCAGCTTTGGCCATCTGGTCAATACCCTGAGCAGAATGACTCCAGACCACCAGGAGAGACAAATAGACAACATGAGTTAACAGTGGACATCCAATATTAACGTGCCTTTACCCCTCAGGTAGCTCCTCCTGTGATGATACCACTTTAGGTAGGCTACATTTAGACAGAAAGGTATTTTGTTCTTTGATTTCACAGCTGCTTCTCTGAACAGGCACCAAGTACAAAGGCCAAGAATCAGACCAAGCTGGTTGAGAGAAGCACAGGAGCAGGAATGTGAGGTTCTTATGGCTGACCTGCAGCCTCTGCATCAGTGTTGAGGTGGAACCTTCAAGAAATGTTCATCCCAACCCCATTTTAAAAGAGCTTCCTGGGAAGCCTGGGTGGCTCAACTGGTTGTGTCCAACTCTTGATTTCGGCTGAGGTCATGATCTCATGGTCCTGGGATGGAGCCCCTTGTTGGGCTTCACACTCAGTGGGGAGTCTGCTTGAGGATTTTTTTCTCTCCCTCTCCCTCTGCCCCTCCCCCACTCTCTCTCTCTCTACTACATAAATAACATAAATAAATCTTTTTTTTAAAGATTTTTAAAATTTGTTTGTCAGAGAGAAAGAGAGAGAGAGAGAGAGAGCGCGCGCACATGCAAGGGGAGAGGCAGACAGAGCAGCCGAGGGAGAAGGAGGCTCCTGGCCGAGCAAGGAGCCCCATATGGGACTCCATCCCAGGACTCTGGGATCATGACCTGAGCCAAAGGCAGTGGATTAACCAACTGAGCCACCCAGGTGTCCCTACATAGATAAATCTTTAAAAAAAAAAAAAGTTTTCCTTGTGATGTCTCAAGGGACATAAAGTATGAAAAACCTCAGAGACTGAAAATGTGTCTAGAAGTCTTAGTTAAAAAGTAAGTGGCTCAGTCAGTGAAGCATCTGACTTCTGCTCGTGTCATGATCTCAGGGTCCTGGGATCAAGCGCTGTGTTGGACTCCCTGGTCCATGGGGAGTCTGCTTCTCCCTCTGTCCCTCCCCTCCGCTCATTCTTGCTCGCTCTCTCTCGGTCTCTCTCTCTCAAATAAATAGATAAAATATATATTTTTTTAAAGTGCGTTAGCTATGGTTCTCCAGAGAAACAGAACCAAGAAGATGTACATACGTATAGAAAGAAATTTATTATAAGGAATTGGCTTGTGCAATTATGGAGGCTGAGAAATCCCAAGATCTGCAGTTGGCAAGCTATAGACCCAGGAGAGCTAATGGTGTAAGCTAGACTACAAGCCAGTTGAGACCCAAGAAATACCAGTATTTCAGTTCAGTCCAAAGTCAGGAAGAGACCAACGTTCCAGTTCAAGGCAGTCAGACAGCAGGACCCATTTACTCTCAAGAGAGTCAGCCTCAGTCTTTTTGTTCTATTCAGGTCTATACTAATCGTAGATGGCCACCCACATCCAGGAGGGCAATCTGCTTTACTCAGGTCACTGCCTTAAATGTTAATCTCATCCAGAAACACCCTCATAAATACACCTGGAATAAATATTTGACCAAATGTCTGGGTACCCCATGGCCCAGGCAAGTAGACACACAAAATTAACCATCACAGGGAGTAATGTTAGAGATTATAGAAGCCAGGAGACTGCAAGGTGTCAATCCTGGCTTCCCATCAAAGACCCTTGGGGACTTTAAAAATAGCTACCTGGGCCCCATACCAGGCCAATAATCAGAATCTCTGTTGGGTGGAGTCTGACATAATTTAAAAAAACTCCCCAGTGATCTGATGTGTAGTCAGAATCTCAAAGCTCTGGACTAAAAGGAAGGAAAACAATTAAGTGGCTGGACAAAGGATGAACAGATGGAATCCACGGCTGGTGCTAGCCTAGGAGATGAATTTTCAGTAGGTCTTCTTCAGAATGCAAGAGGTTAAATCGTTTCTTTGGCTTTCAGCTTAAGAGGATTTTTTAAAAGATTTTATTTATTTATTTATTTGACAGAGAGAGATCACAAGTAGGCAGAGAAGCAGGCAGAGAGGGAGGAGGAAGCAGGCTCGCTGCTGATTGGAGAGCCCCATGCAGGGCTCAATCCCAGGACACTGGGATCATGACCTGAGCCGAAGGCAGAGGCTTTAACCCACTGAGCCACCCAGGTACCCCAAGAGGATTTTTTAGTGGTGTGGGAAAAGAGTACGGGCTTCAGGGTCTGAAAGACTTAGGTTCATTATAGGTTCATTTCTAGTTCTACCACACAGCTATTTAACCTCTTGCAAACTAACCTCCCCCTCCCCCCCAATTTCCTAACTGGTAAACTAGGGATAATGATGGCTGAGATGATACCCTTAGAAGGTCAGCACAATGCCTGGCCCTGAGAGGATACCAGCAAAGGTCATTCTCTTCCTCTAAACTCAGCAGGGATCAAGTATTATTAAAACTTGAGAACCAAAAATGTGACTATCATACATGTAATCCCATCTGTATCTTCAATAAATAAATAATACATCACATACCACATCTCCTTTAGCCATCTTTCTTTTCAATCACTATCTTGTACCAAACTCCTGTGGTTTATAAACAGAAAGAAAGATGTCAGATTTTGAACTTGAAAAGGAATGAATGCGGGATTAAACCTGAATTATTCATAGCTGTCTCAAAGCTGAACCTCTCCAAGGAATTCAAGTATTGCCAAGTACTGGGGGAAAGTAGAAAGGGAAGAAAAAGATTAAGATGATTTAAATAAAATTTCAGGGACAGAAAATAGGTCTAAAATCTGTAATCTGTACAGAGTTGCCACAACTTCTCTCACATTAAAATAGAATTTGAAATGCCTATCTCAGAAATGATTGTGTTCAACAGTTATTTTCAGTTTTTTTAAGCTTAAATGGAGTCAATGATTTTTCAAAACCAAAAGAACATTATTTGGATATTCCGCCAGCAGACAAATGTTTTAAGTTCTTAAAGAAATGTCTCGTTTCAGGGTGCCTGACTCAGTCAGTAGAGCATGAGACTCTTGATCTTGGGGTTGTTTAAACCCACATTGGGTATAGAGATTACTTAAAAATAAAATCTTTAAAAAAAAAAGAAAAAGAAAAAGAAATGTCTCCTTTCCCCAGAATGCAAGCATTCCTACAAAGAGCAGCAATGAGTTCTTTTACTTATGATTTTGTATATATTTATTTACTTAAAGAATTAGTCTACTGTATTGTGGGCACAACTTATATGGCAATTCTAGAACACGTTAACATGGTGGGATCTCTCTCTAATTTGATCCTATAGGTATTTACTAAATTTCCTACTGTAGGTATAGGACTCCCCTCTACATTTATACACAAAAACCACACCTGTATGAATATGTTTCACCTAACTGATAATTGAGGTCGAGTTGCATGGGATTTACTAGGTATGGCCATGCAAAAGAAGCAGGAATGGTCATTTCTGTCCTGGTTAAGCTAAAAAGCTGAGTGAGGCATGTGGTGGGAGAAAAATGTGAGCAAAACTGGCTTCACACCCTGGCTCTGCCAACTACTAAACTGTGTGATCTGGAACAAGTTACTTAATTTCTCCAAACTTCAGTTCTCAATCTGCAATTCAGGCTTAATAACACCCTCCCTGTGCTATTATTTTAAGGATTAAGTGAAATTATGCATAAAGTGACAAGCATGAGGTAGACACTTTTCCTTTCACATAAATCCAAGAAAGAAATGTTTTCCACGGGTGGTTCAGGGTCCTTCTGGTTTGTGAGGTGGTGCTGCACACTCATACAATACTGAGCTTGAAAGCCAAACTGACTAAAAATGAGAGCTCAAGAACTTCCAACTTCCAGGAAGATGAAGTGGACGCATGTCCTCCCATTTCTCCCACTAAGTAAACCTAAAGCCTTACACATCAGATATTAAATAAATATAAGGCTCTGAAAGGGGAAGAGAAGAAGGCAGACTAGTTAGAAGATCTCAGGATGCATGGAACACCACAATGGTGAGTTGTACTTAACTCTTTGGATGTCAAACACCCCAACAGAAGCCTGCTTTCTCAAGGAAAGGGACAGCTTCAAAAGGTAGTAAACTTTTAAATCAATAAATGCTGTGCTCCAGCCAAACACCACACAGAAAAAAGTGTGGCCAAGCTTCCACCTCTGCCAGCAAAACCCAGGTGGGGAGCTTAGACTTCCACGTCTGTGAGGCTGTACTGGTGTGTCCAAATATCTCCACTGAGGTCGTGTCAGAGAATGTCCAGTTGAGAGTCCGGACTTTCATTATGTCCTACTGATAATGAGGCTGCCCTGTCTGCATGTGTCAAAGGGGAACCTCCACCCCTGCTTAGCAATAATGCTTAACAATGAGTAATGATAATAATGAGCGATAATGACACCCCTCACGTGTCAACAGAGGTTCAATGGGGGACCTGCACGTCTGCCTCCACTGAAATAGCAATAAGGCAATGTCCACCCTGTCCCCTGCCAAAGCCCCAAGAAAGCTTAAAACACAGGATTTCCATAAGATCCAGAGTCTCATAAAATAACATGAAAATATCCCAGTTTCAATTAAAATCACTTGTCATACCAACAAACAGAAAAATCTCAAATTCAGTAAAAAATGACAACTGTAGATGCCAGTACTGAGATGACAAGAGATTTTAGGACTTTTGAGCAAAGATTTTAAAACAGCCATGATAACTGCCTCTATGAACAATTACAAATACATTTCAAACATGAAAAAAGTTAAAAACTTAGAAAAGAAATATAATGTTTCAGTAAAAAAGCAGATGACCTAAAGAAGAATGAAATGGAAACTTCAACAACACATTTACACATAATAAATAATATATAAAATATACATATATAATATACATGTATATATGTGTGTGTGTGTGTGTATATATATATATATATAAAATAATTAAAATACAAAGCTCATTGGAGGGGCTCCACAGCAGAATGGAGGGAACAGAGGAAAGAAATAAGAAAATGGAAGACAGGAGAGTAAAAATTACCCAATCTTAATATAGAGAAAACAGATTAAAAAGAAAATTAACAGAATCTCAGGAACCTGTTAGGAAATCTAACATTCATGTCATCAGAGTCCTAGAATGAAAAGTGGAAGAGGGAGGAGCTGGAAAAGTATTTGAAGAAATAATGGCTGTGGAAACTTCTCAAATTTGGCAAGAGACATAAACCTACAAGTTTAGAAGCTGAATCAATCCCAAACAGGAGAATGCCAAAGAAATCCATGCCAACACACATCATCATTAAACTTCTAAAAACAAAAGGCAAAGAAAATATTTTGAAAGCAGGAAGAAAGAAACAACGTGTTACCTACAGGGGGAAAGCAATTCAAACAGTGGCTTTCTCTTCAGAGAATATGGCAGTGGGAACGAGATTTTTCAAGTGCTGACAGAAAACAACAGTGAATGCACAATCCTGTACCTCGCAAAAACATACTCCAGGAAGGAAGGGAGAAATGAAGACATTCTCACAGGAAGGAAAACCAAGAAAAGTTGTGGTTAGCAGACCTACTCTGAAAGGATAGCTAAAGAAAGTTCTCTAAACAGAAGAGAAGACGTTGTGGAATGTGAAGAAAGGAGACAGTACACAAAAATAGGGATAAATATAACAGACTTCTCCTTTGGAGTTTTCTAAATTATGTTTGATGGTAAACCAAAATTAACAAAACTGTTTGATTTGATTCCAAATGTGTGTGGATAAACTATTTAAGACAAGTGTATTATAAATGGAGGGAGGTAAAGAGAAGTAAGGTTTCTATACTTCAGCTGAATAGGTAAGAAGAAAACAGCAGTAGTCTGTGATAAGCTATGTAGATACACAATGTAATACAAAGAACAACCTCTAGGAGAAAGCTATCCAAAGAGATACACTCCAAAACACTATGGATAAATCAAAATGGAATTCTAAAAAATCTTCAGCTAACCCAGAGGAAGGCAAAAAAACAAAACAGAACAAAACAACAACAAAAAACCCACAAAAAAACAGAGATGTAAAAAATAGAGGTAGGAGGGCCTGGGTGGCTCAGTGGGTTAAAGCTTCTGCCTTCGGCTCAGGTCATGATCCCAGGGTACTGGGATCGAGCCCCGCATCAGGCTCTCTGCTTGGTGGGGAGCCTGCTTCCTCCTCTCTCTCTCTGCCTACTTGTGATCTCTGTCAAATAAATAAATAATAAAAAATCTTAAAAAAAAAAACAAAACCAAAAATAAAAAAAGAGATATCAATGACCAAAAAAATAAAACAGTTGACTTAAGCCTTAACATATCAATAAATGCTTTAAGTGCAAACAGTCTAAATAAACCAATTAAAAGACAGAGAAGAGCAGAACAGATTTAAAAATGTGACTCAAGTATGTATACATTGTCTATAATAAACTTATTTCAAAACAGCAATACAGGAAGGTTGAAATTATGAGGATGGGAGAAGATATAGCAGGCAAACATTAATCAAAGGAAAGCAGGAGTGGTTATATCAATATCAGATAAGGTAGACTTCAAAGAAAAGAAAATGAGAGACTATGGACTCTGAAAAACAATCTGAAGGGTTTGAAGCGGCGGGGGTGGGAGGTTGGGGGAACCAGGTGGTGGGTATTAGAGAGGGCACGGATTGCATGGAGCACTGGGTGTGGTACAAAAACAATGAATACTGTTATGCTGAAAATAAATTTTTAAAAAATGATTAAAAAAAAAAAAAGAAAATGACCAGAGACAGAGAGGGACACTACAAAATGATAACAAGGTCACTCCAAGAAGACACAGGAATCCTAAATTTATGTGCACAAAACATCAGAACTGCAGAATAGGTGAAGCAAAAACTGATAAAATTGAAAGGAGAGAGGTGCCTGGGTGGCTCAGTCACTAAGCATCTGTCTTTGGCTCAGGTCATGGTCCCAGGGTCCTGGGATCTAGCCCCACATAGGGCTCCCTGCTCGGCGGGAAGCCTGCTTCTCCCTCTCCCACTCCCTCTGCTTGTGTTTCAACTCTCATTGTGTCTCTCTGTGTCAAATAAATAAATAAAATCTTTTTTAAAAATTGAAAGGAGAAATAAACAACTTTAGAATTACAGTTAAGGAATTCAACACCATTCTTTCAAAAATTGGTTGAAATTGATTTTCAACAGCAAATCAGGAGGACATAGAAGAACTCAATGCCATCAAAAACCAACAGGATCTAATTATTATTTACAGAACACTCCATCCAACAACTGTAGGATACGCATTCTTTTTTTTCTTTTTAAAGATTTTATTTATTTATTTGACAGACAGAGATCACAAGTAGGTGGAGAGGCAGGCAGAGAGAGAGAGAGGAGTTAGCAGGCTCCCCATTGAGCAGAGATACCGATGCAGGGCTTGATCCCAGGACCCTGGGATCATGACCTGAGGCGAAGGCAGAGGCTTTAACCCACTGAGCCACCCAGGTGCACTAGGATACGCATTCTTTACAACTTCCCACAGCACATACACCAAGACAAACCAAACCCTGAGCTTTTATGAAACAACATCATCAATCTAAAAGAGTTGAAATCATACCAAGTGTGTCCTCTAATCACCATGGACTCAAACTAGAAATCAGTAACAAAAAGATAACAGTAAACTTTCCAAACACTGACAGTAAATAACAACCTGATAATGAATCCATGGGTCAAAAATGAAATCTCAAGGAAATAAATACACTGAACTGATGAAAATGAAAATACAACATATCAACATTTGTGGGGCATAGCTAAATCAGTGCTGAGAGGGGAAATATATAGCACTAAATGCATACATTAGAAGAGAAGTCTCAAATCAATAATCTCCCTGCTCAAGAACCTACAAGGAAACAAAATAAACCCAAAGCATGCAGATGGAAGGAAATAATAAAGATAAGAGCAGAAACCAATGAAAATTAAAATGCAAAAACAGTAGAGAAAACAGGAAATCAAAGAACTGGTTCTTTGCAAAGATAATAAAATTGACAAATCCTCTGTAGGCCTGACAAAGGAAAAAATATGTAAAGTACCATTATCAGGAAATCAGGGGGTGGGGGGAGGACGTCATTATAGACCCTATAGACACCAAAAGGATAATAAAGGAATATTAAGGACAATTCTACATGAATACATTTGACAACTTCTATGAAATGAACAAATTCCTCAAAAATCCCCACAAACTAACACGACTCACCCAACATGAAATAATTTAAGTAGGCCTATATGTATTAAGAAAAATGAATTCATAATTGAAAAACTCCCAAAAAGGAGTAGAGGAATTGAAATAGCTAAAACAATTTTGAAGGGTGCCTGGGTGGCTCAGTGGGTTAAGCCTCTGCCTTTGGCTCAGGTCATGATCTCAGGGTCTTGGGATCGAGCCCCACATCAGGCTGTCTGCTCAGCAGGTAACCTGCTTCCCCATCTCTCTCTGCCTGCCGCTCTGCCTGCTTGTGATCTCTCTTTCTCTGTCAAATAAATAAATAAAATCTAAAAAAAAACCCCTACAGTAATCAAGACTGTAGTGTATAGGCAATTAAGAATAGAGAACCTAAAAAAAAAAAAAGAAAAAAAGAATAGAGAACCCAGAAACAGACTCCCACAAACATGACCAACTGATTTTTGATAAAGGTACAAAAGCCATTCAACAGAGGAAAGATAGCATTTTCAACAAATGGTGCTGGAGTTACTGGACATTGATAGGCAATTCTCACACCTTACATAAAACTGAAATGCATCATAGACTTAAATATAAACAAAAAACTTACAGACAAAAAAAATAGAAGAATATCTTTAGGATCTCCAGCTAGCAAGTAAAAAGACAAGCTACAGAGAGGGAGAAAATATATGCAAACCATACTTTCAAAGAATTAGTACAGACTATGTAATGAACTTTCAAAAACTCAAACAAAAAAGCAAATAATTCAATTGGAACATAGGCAGAAGGCACAAAGAGACATTTCACCAAAAAGATAGACAGATGGCAAGTAAGCACTGAAAAGATATCCAACATCATCAGCCATTAGAGTAATGTAAATTAAAGCCACAATGATACACCACTACACACCCATCAGAATAGCTAAAATAAAAAACAGTGATACTACCAAATGGTGGTGAGGATGTGGAATGTAAATGAGGAACATAAAATAATGCAGCCACTCTGAAAAAAACTTTGATAGTTTCTCAAACAACTAAATATGCAAATACTATAGGATCCTAGGGATTTATCCCAGAAAAATATGCTCATACAGATCAGTAAATAAATGTTTATAGAAGTTTTATTCATAATCCAAACTGGAAACCCAGATGTCCTTCAACGAATGAATGACTAGCCCATGGAATACTATTCACCAATAAAAAGGGACAAAGTATTGATATATGCAATAATCTTAATGAGGCTACAGAGAATTATACTTAGTTGGGGGCTGGGGGTAGAGCCAATCATGAAAGGTTATATATTGTATAATTCTATTAATACATTTCTTTTTTTTTTTAAGATTTTATTTATTTATTTGACAGAGAGATCACAAGCAGGCAGAGAGGCAGGCAGAGAGAGAGGAGGAAGCAGGCTCCCTGCTGAGCAGAGAGCCCGATGCGGGGCTCGATCCCAGGATTCTGAGATCATGACCTGAGCCGAAGGCAGCGGCTTAACCCAATGAGCCACCCAGGCGCCCCTATTTATACATTTCTTGAAATGACAAAACTACAGAAATGGACAACTGATTAGTGGTTGCCTGGGGCTAAGAGAAGATGGAAGAGAGGGAAGTTAGTAAAGCTATCTATATAAGGGAAACATATGGGAACCTTGTGACAATGGACATTTTCTGTATCTTGACTCTACTAATGCCAATATTCTGGTTGTGATATTGTCCTACAATTCTTGCAAGATGTTACAACTGGGGGAGACTGGGTAAAGAATATACAGGATTATTCTGTATTATTTCTTACAACTGCATAAGAACTTGCAATGTTTCAAAACAAAATTTAATTTAAAAACTTAATGCTCCAGAGGTGACTTGCAAACTGGTAAAGAAAGCAAGCAAAAGCAAAACAAAACAAGCAAAAACCAAACTCTCATGCAAACATTGACCCTTAAAGATAGAAGAGCTTTTAGTTATCAACTAGTCTGATTTCTTAATCTGAAGATAAGAAATGGAGGCCTAGAGAAATAGATTAGCAGAGCTTTTCTGGATAAATATGCAGTAACATGGAGGTTTATTCAGTTGTCTGTCATAGTGACATATGAACCAATTAAACCGTAATTCACATCTGTCTTTCTTCAACTACTCTCAATACTCTGATGTTGAATATGTTAGGCTTAAAATAAGTTGGACTGAAGAAAAATAAATAAGAAATGATAATCAACAGCACTAGTTCCTATTCAGGCTACTGATTTTCACCATCCTCAAATGAGTTATCATCATGCTATTAGATGTGGGTGAAATATTTGTAGGGTGGAGAGATGACTTTTTTAAAACTCTTTCTAGATTCTCCAGTTCCTTTTCTTTTTTTTTTTCCCTTAAAAAACCCAAAGGTCCAACAGATCAAGTTTCCAAACTGACATGTGACATGCATTGAACAAAAAATTAGTTTGAGAATTGTTTCATCAAAAAGCAAAAGCAAACTGAAAATAATAAAGACCAGCCAGGCACATCCAGGGAAGTACTTATCACATGCTGGTTACTGCAGGTGATTCAAACATTAAACAGAACTGGGTTTCATGAGATTATCTGATGTGGAAGAAAAGAAGGGAAAAAAAGATGAAGAAGGTCAGAGGTTGAAAAAGAGATGTAATGAGAGAGTCGCGGTCATAATACCTTTGAGTTACAGTCTCTAACTGCTCTCTCAACATTTTACTTAAGAATTTCACAAGTCATTGAAAGTGGCTTCTCTGCCTCCTCTCTGGTAGGGAATCTCTTCTGTTACAGGCAGGGAGAAAACTGCAAATTTCTATCCACACAATGAGGCGTTGAGTCTCATCCATGCCCTGCATGCCCATGCATGCCCATGCCCTCACATAAGTCCAGGTGTGCCTCCTCGGTATCAACTTTTCCCATTCTCTCTCACTCCCTGTTTCTGTGCTGTCACACAGCTGGAACACTGTTCACATACTTCTCTTGAATTCATCATGGGGAAATACCAGCTCTAGAGAAGACCGAAGTCCTTAATCAGAGGGTAGGTCTCTTAAAGTTTTTAAATAATCATCATAATAATAAAATTAAAGTTAAAAAACTCATTTTGCCCTACATTCTGAACAGCACAAGATAAAATCTGGTAAACTAATTTGGGAATTACAGAAAAAGAAGAATGGTGGAAAAGGGTTTTCTAGGTAGAGGGTCCAGCATGTACAGTCATGGATGTGTGGGAAAACATGTCAGGTTTGAAGAACTGCAGTAACTAGAATAGTTCATTAATTTGACACATATTTGTTGAGCACGTGGGTCAGTCATTGTTTGTAGGGTTACAGTGGTGACCAACAGACAAGGTCCCTTTTCCATGAACTTGCTTCTGAGAGAGTATGGGGGTGGGTAAGAGACGCACAATAAACAAATAAAGTAACACGAAAATATCAAATAGTACTAAAAAAATATCAGAGACTCAAAAGTCACTCAAAAGTGACTACTTTTAGATTGGGTCCTTCAGAAGTCAGGAGGTGAACAGGTCTACTAGACAGAAAATAAGGAAATACCGGTCTTAACAACATGTTAGACCAGATGGACCTAACAGAGAGCATTCCCTCTGAAAGCAACAGAAAACACACTCTTCTCAAGTGCACATGGAACACCCACCAGGATAGATCATATCTTAGGTCATGAAACAAGTGTTAATGAATTTAAGAAGACTTGAAATAATATCAAGCATCTTTTCTGACCACAGGAGCATGAAATTAGAAATTAATTACAAGAAAACCGGAAAATTCACAAATAATTCACAAACAATGTGCTACTGAACAACCAATGCATTGAAGATGAAATTTTAAAAAAAATACCTTGAGACAAATAAAAATGGAAATATAACATACCAAAATGTATGAGATACAATAAAAGCCGTTCTAAGAAGGGCATTCATAGCAATGAATGCTACCTTAAAAAACAAGTAAAATCTCAAATAAACAACCTAACTTCATACCTCAAGGAACTAGATAAAGAAAAACAAAGTACAAAGTTGGTATAATAAAGGACATAAAGATCAGAGCAGAAATAAATAAAATAGGGACTTAAAAGATAATAGAAAACATCAATGAAACTAAGAGCTGGTTCTTTGAAAAGATACAATTGACAAACCTTTAGCTAGATTTACCAAGAAAAAAAAGAGAGAGGACTAAAATATGTGAAAACAGAAATGAATAAGACATTACAACTGCTACCACAATAATACGAGAATTGTAAGAGACTACTATGGATGACTATACACAAACAAATTACAACCTAGAAGAACTGACTAAATTCCTAGAAACATAGAACTTACTAACACGGAAACATGAAGAAACAGAAAATCTGAACAGACTGATTACCAGTAAGGAAATTGAGTCAATAATCAAAAACCTCCTAACAAACAAAATCCAGAAGCAGACATCATTACTGAATTCTATCAAACATCCAAAGAAGAATTAATACCAAGCCTTCTTCAACTCTTCCAAGAAATAGAGAAGGAAAGAACACTTCCAAACTTATTTTAGAAGGCCAGGATTATCCTGATACCAAAACCAGAAAAGGAGGGCATGTGCGCATGCACACACATACACACACACACCCCAAAAAAGAAAAGAGAAGAAGGAAAATTACATATCAATATCCCTAGTGAACATAAATATAAAAATCTTCAGTAAAATATTAGCATAATTGAATTCAACAATATATTAAAAGGATCATACACCATGATTAAGTCATTAAGTAATATGTATTCCGGGGATGAATGATGGTTAACATCCACAAAAATCAATCACTGTGACATACCAAATGATAAAATGAAGGATAAAAATCCTATAATCGTCCTACTAGATACAGAAAAGGATTTGAAAAAATTCAACAAAAAAAGCGCCTCTCAACAATAAGTATAGAGGGAATGTACCTCAGTATAATAAAGGCCACATATGATAAGCCCACAGCTAATGTTATACTCAATGCTAAAACTCTGTAAGCTTTTCCTCTAAAATCAGGAATAAGACAACGATATCCTCGCTGACCACTTTATTCAATACTGGAAATCCCAGCCAGGGCAATTAGGCAAGAAGAGGAAAAAAAAAAGCAACATAGTGGGGTGCCTGGGTGGCTCAGTGGGTTAAAGCCTCTGCCTTCGGCTCAGGTCATGATCCCAGGGTCCTGGGATTGAGCCCCACATCAGGCTCCCTCCTCAGCAGGGAGCCTGCTTCCCCCTCTCTCTCTGCCTGCCTCTCTGCCAAATAAATAAATAAAATCTTTAAAAAAAAAAAAAAAAGCACCCAAGTTAGAAAGGAAGAATTAAACTCTCATTATTTGCAGATGATATGATGTTATATACAGAAAACACTAAAAACTCCACAAAAAAGTGTTAGAACTAATGAATGAATTCAGTAAAGTTGCAGAATACAAAACCAATATACAAAAGTCTATTCCACTTCCATACAGTAATAATAAACTACCAGAAAAAAATTAAGAAAACAATCCCATTTACAATGGCATCAAAATGAATAAAATACTTGAGAATAAATTTAACTAAGGAGATGAAAGAGCTGTACACTGAAAGCTATAAGACATGAATGAAATAAATTAATGGACATAAATAAAATATTCTGTGTTCACTGATCCAAGGAATATTGTTAAAATGTCCATATAATCAATCAGTCAATCAATAAAATGTCCATCCTACCCAAAGCAATCTACAGAGTCAATGCAATCCCCCATCAAAATTCTAATGGCATTGTTCACAGAAATAGAACAAACCGTTATAAAATTTGTGTGGCCACAAAAGACCCAAATAGCCAAAGCAATCTTGAGAAAGAACAACAAAGCTGAAAGCATGATGCTCCCTGATTTCAAACTATATTATGAAGTCACAGTAATCAAAACAGTATGGTACTGACATAAAACAGTCACAATGATCAATATAATAGAATAGAGAAAGCTGAAAAAACTTGCACACATGTGGTCAATTATGACAAAGGAACGAAGAATATACAATGGGAAATGGACAGTCTCTTCAATACATAATTGGGATGGATGGATGACTGGGCAAACTGAACAGCCATATGTAAAAGAATGAAACTGGACAGTATCTTATACCATACAGAAAAATTAACTCAAAATAGTTTAAAAACGTGAATGTAAGATCCCAAACCACAAAAATCCTAGAAGAAAACATAGGTATAAGGTCCTTGACAAAGGTCTTGTTTTTTTAATCTGACACCAAAAGCAAAAGTAAACAAGTAAGACTACATCAAACTAAAAGCCCTTGCACAGTGAAGGAAAGTATCAACAAAATAAAAATATCCAAAATGTATGAAGAACTCCTATAACTCATTAGCAAAGCAAATAAAAAAATATAACTCACTAGCAAAACAAAATAAAAATGTCCAAAATATATGAAGAACTCCTATAATTGACTAGCAAAACACAAGAAAAAAAACTAAAAAAAAATCTGATTAAAAAATAGGCAGAGGATCTAAACAGGTATTTTCCCAAAGAAGATATACAGATGGCCAGCAGATACCATGAATAAAATACAAATCAAAACTGCAAGATAAAACACCCACACCTATTAAAATGGCTATTATCAGAAAGACAAGAAATAGTGAGTGTTGATGAGGATGTGGCAAAGAGACCCTTGTACACTTTTGTTGGGAATGTAAATTGGTGCAGCCACTATGGAAAACAGTATGGACTTTCCTCAGAAAATTAATAATAGAACTACCATACAATCCAGAAATTCTACTTCTGAGTAGTTACATTATTATTCAGCCATAAAAAAGAATGAACCTTGCCATTTGCAACAACATGGATGAGTCTTGAGGACATTCTGCTCACTATAAGAAGTCAGAGAAAGATAAACACCATATGATCTTATTTACTTATGGAAGCTAAGAAACAAAAACAAAAAAACAAAGAAATCAAGCTCCTGGAATCAGAGAATAGACTGGTAATTGCCAGAGGCAGGGAGTGGAGGTGGGAGAAATGGGTAACAGGTGTCAAGAGGTACAAAATTCTAGTAAAAAAATAAATACATCATGGGCATGTAACGAACAGCATAGTGACTATAGTTAACAATAATGTATGGCATATTTGAAAGTTGTTAAAGAGAGTAAATCTTAAAAATTCTCATCACAATAAAAATATGTAATTACCTTAGGTGATAGATGTAAAGTACTTCATTTTTAGTGATCATTTCCCAATGTATACAAATACCAAATCATTAAGTTGTACATCTATAACTAATATAATGTCATATGTCAATTATACCTTTTAAAAAGTCCTGAAATAATAATTTTTTAAAAGATTTTATTTATTTATTTGAGAGAGAGAGAGCATGAGCAAGGGGAGAGGCAGAGGGAGAGTGAGAAGAAGAGTCCCTGTGGAGCAAGGAGCCCCAAGGTGGGCTCGATCCCAGGACCCTGGGATCATGACCTGAGTCAAAGGCAGATGCCCAACCAACTGAGCCACCCAGGTGCCCCAATAATAATAATAATAATTTGAAAAGGAGTCAGGTCTAAATGATAAGGAGCTAGTCATACCAAAATTAGCGGCAAGAGGGAGTAGCTACTGCAAAGATCCCAAAGCTTGAGAGAAAGATGGCTACTTGTAGCAGTGGGGTAGAATGTGGAACCAGGAAATGTGTCCTGTACGTATGGACAACTGTCAGCAATATTGCCTATATCTAAATGGAAAAATGGAAATGTTTATTAACGTTGTTTCAGCTGAACAAATAATGAAATAATTTATATCCTAGTCTCTATGACGACTACACAAGTATGGGCTATTTTGGATCCAGCCAAATATTCACCAACATATGTTCAGACCTGGGTTCCAAACTCCCTCTTGCCTTCTGCCTTCCCCTATCTTCAAAGATGGCCACAGCTGAACCACGTTCCCAAGGCCACTGACAACATGTCTATCTGGTGACATGAGCAGGGACCTCCTTCTGGCCAGGAGGAGATCATAGTGGGAAATGGTAGAGGGACTGAGATGGTAGAGACAAGTTCATTACTATAAGCACCAGAAGCATGATTAACAGAGAAATTTCACTCCTAAGGCCTGTTGCTGTCAGCAAATTCTAAGAAACACTGGTCATTACTATAGCAACTGATTTCACATGCATCATGAGAAATCATAACAGTATTAGCTTTTCCTGGAAACAGTCAAAGTTGAAACTGCCTACGATTAGAGTGTTCCCCATTTCCTCTAATGATGCCAGCGCTGCCCCCAATCTTTGTGCCTTTCTCTAACCACCGTGGATTATTCAGTCCTCTAGGGCCTCCTCCATTTTTGTCCCTGAAGAGGCTGGTCCTGCTCTTTACAACTAAGCCATTTGTATACTGTTCTAAGCTTTAAAAGGCCAAGAAACTGGGTGTATAGGCATAGGGAAGTAAGGATCCAAGAGGCAGAAATGACAGGATTCGGAATTTAACGTTCTGGGCTTGAGCACCAGCTCCAGCAGTCAGCCATATGACCCATGAGCAGTTTACTTAAACTCTCTGTACTTCCGTTTCCTCATCTGAAAAATGGTGCTACCTCTCATGAGATTGGCATGTGGAATAAAGAAGATAGTAAGTGTGAAAATACTCCGTAAGTATAAGAACCGTGCAAACACCAAGTATTTGCCTGAGGCAAAAGATTTTTCTTCACTTCAGGAAATTAATATCCAAAAAGATGAAATTTATTAAAAGTCCTTATTATCGCCATTGGCTTCTACCTATATTAAAGAATTCAACAAAGCCATCAGTGAAAAAAGAGGATGAAAAGCTAACCTAATTCTGGTCCTGCCTCTACCACTATGAGTAGCCATTCAGAGCATCTGCTTCCTCATTTACAAAATGAAGATAATAATACCCAAGCACAGATATAGGGATTAGATCACAGATAACTTAAAATTCTTTGGAAAATATCCAGCAAGTACAAGGATATACATTTCAATATCCTAATATACACTGCACATATCTTAGGGGATTACCAAATTATAATTTGAGTTTGAAGTCAAAATTTTTTTTCATCAAAAGGTCAACAACCTTCATAGAGAACTCTGAAATGAGCTACAGATGAGTAAGTACCCTTTTTTTCAAAACAAGATTTTTAATTTATTTTAGAGAGAGAGAGTGAGAGAGGGAACACAAGCAAGGGGAGTGGGGAGGGAGTAGCAGGCTCCCCACTGAGCAGGCAGCCCGTGGGTTGGGGGGCTTGATCCCACAGCCCAAAGCAGCTGCTTAACGACTGAGCCTCGCCCCCCTCCAATATCCACCTTTTTAAGGCAGGTACAGAATCAGATAAAAATAATCTCCTTTTTGTAGATATGCAAAATGCCCTATAGTAGACTAGATAACCACAAATTCCTTACTATTCCTCCAACTGAGAGGTGAAGTGTCTGTTCTCTCCCCTGGAATCTGCAGGGTTGGATGTGTGTGTCTCTGTGAAAACTTAACCAACATAACCAATATGGCAGAAAGAATGCGGTGCCATGCCAATTTCCAGGCTAAGCCTTAGACTAGCACTTTCTGACTCCTGAAGACTTACTTTTGGAGCCCCGAGCTACCATGCAGGAAGCCTACCCTGAGACTGCCGTTCTGTGAGAAAATTCACACTAGTCACTAGGAGAGACCATATGAAGAGATAGAGCTGCCTGGCCGCCCCAAGTCTTGGAGTTCTCAGCCATTCCTATCATCCCAGCTGAAACCCCAGGATGGTGCTACAGAGGCAAGCTGTACCAAATCCTGGACGCACAGATCAGAGATAAAAGAATAATAAATTATTTCAATGCCACTAAGTTTTGGAGTGGTTTGTTTCACAGCAAATGATAACTGGAAAATCATGCAAACATGAAATGATAAAATATTTGGTGGTAATTTATGAGTGTGTGTGTCACTAAAATGAAATTTCAGCCCCACAGTTGCTTCAGTCCTAGAACAGGAAAACATTTTCTTATGGCCAGCCGCCAGTGAGTGTCTGAGAAATTATGGCAAACTGGAATGATTCCTCAGTATTTCCAAGTACACAAAAAGGGGAAAAGCCTCATTAAGTTTTGTAAAGCAACAAAACCTATAAATGCTAAATCTCTTTGGCAGAAATCCAAAAGGAAAAAAAAGAAGTCTAAAAGTCTAATAAAAGCCCTCAAAAAGTTTTTGGGTAAGGGGAAGAAGGCTCTGGATTCCCCCCAAGGTCGAGATTAAACTTGATATCGGACAGTAAGTTAGGACTGTATAAATACTATACCACTCATTCAAAATCATGTTAGACCACTACAGGCAAATCACTCAGAACACATTTGAAAAATAATTGAGCAACTCCACAAACGCCAACTAAGATTCTGACAAATATGCTAAACTCATTAGTATTGTATATATATTTTTAATTTTTTGTACATTATATTGTTTTAACATTTCAAAAACCCTTTCTAGCTGAGGAGACTGCTACCCCTCCTGGGCCAGTCAATTCTTGGAGATCCAAAGGGCCCAGCTGGGAGCATGCCTTTGATATGCAAACTAACCAAAATCCAGAGCCAGACCTCCTCAATCTGTTCCCTTAACCCAGGACACAATATCCCTCTGCCTTAATCATCCCGACGCCAGGTACAGAACTAGAGACCATCTCCATCGTCCAAATCCCTTGGAGGTTATTACAACTAGCCAATTCTATTTCTCCTGTCTTGTCTTTCCTTTTCCTCAGGCCCCGAAATAAAGGCTGTGGCATTATTTACCATGCCATATCCAACATGGTTATTCTCAGAACATCACTCAAAGGGATTACATGTTCAAAGATTTAGCACCAAGACCTAGCAACCTTCTGACTGGTGCACTGATGTCAGTGAGGCCTGGTCTGGGAATGCAGATGGGTTCAGCATATCTCCCATTACAGTTATAAAGACACCACAGAAACTGTGAAGGATAAGCCATGCCACCGTCCTTAAAAAGGAGAACAGCTGAGAGACAGAACAGAAACTCAGCTGTGTAATTCCGAAGTTCAGTTTCTCAAGTCATCTAGCAGAAAAAGTTACATGGATTGCCAAGTACCTACTTCAATTAGTTCCTATAAATAAAATATCTGAATGGTTGCATAGTTTTAAAAAGTGTACACGGGGCACCTGGGTGGCTCAGGTCATGATCTCAGGGTCACGAGGTCAAACCCGCATGGGGATCTGCACTCTGTGAGGAGCCTACTTGAGATTCTCTCTCTCCCTCTCCCTTTGCCCCTACTCCCCTGCTCACACTCTAAAATAAAATAAAATAAAACAAAACAAAATAAAATAAAAAGTGCACACACAGCTTTGAGTTGTTCAGGGCTGCCTATCTTCTAAAAATGAAGCCTGTCTCTATCGCTGAGTTATGAAAACTACATATTAAGTTTATAAGGATATACTTTACTAGAAATACATGATAAAATTGAACCCTCTTGTCTGGTGATAGAAGCCAAATGTTTTATTAACAACCCATGCTAGTAGACAGCAAATGACAAAAAAGTATATAAACGTATGTCTCAGTTCTACCATGAACTGTTCTACTATTTACTATCATCAGAAATCAGATTTTGTATCTTCTGAATGTCCCAAAAAGTGTCTTCTTTCTTCTATAGTGTAAACAAATTAACTGAGGTCTTTCTTTTGCAGATCCCCTATGTTCGTGATTGTTCATCTCCTGCCAGTAGGTTGATGAAGCAGGAGGCAAACATGGACAAACAGGAGGCAAACCCAAAGGAATGTAGGAGAAATTTGGAGGTGTAATTAAAAGAATTACATGTCTGGCTTCCCGTGCCTTTAATTTAGGAAGTCAGTGGCTTCAATCACGTATTTCACAGCATGAGTAATGCACAGAACGTCTGTGTGGGAGCCACGGTTTAGAGGACCCTGCCACCCAGACTGAGGCCAAGTGGCACTTTCTTCACTTGATCAAAATACTTAAGTGATTCCAACAACTGAAAACTGATGGTAATCTTAGCTAGACATTCCTGCCATTGGGATCTTTCTACTAGCTTCTTCAAATGGCCGCCAAACTGCCATTTAAGCATTTTTGAATATTGCCAACTCATTTCTTAGATGAGGGGCCAAGAAAGGGTTCCATGCATTTGGGTCATGCCAGCTGGACTGGGGTTAAAGTTCACACTCATCATGTCCGTTTCTGGACATCAGGCTCCATGACAGGCCAGATGACTGTGATTGAACCACTAAATTATTGTCTCCTTTTCCATATGGTCTCTTGAGTTTTTCAGTTGGTCCAGCCAACCAGCTGTTGCCTGAACAGGGCTGTGAGTATAAAGGCCTTTCAGACTGTCATGCCCGTTCAGTCCTATCAGGTTAGCAGGTCACCAGGATTAGTGGCCTTCTTGCCAGGCCATTGGCCTTTGTGGAGTCAGTAGATAAACCCATAGGAACACCTAGGATTAGGTGTAATACTATGTTACTCCACATAATACTATGCTATTTGGTAACAGTGGATAGCTAATTTGGGGTTATTTAGTTTTTAAAATTGGAAAATATGTTGATCAACAGCAACCCAAAGCTATTCCTTTATTTCTGATAGCTTCTTCCAGTGACCTAGATGACGATGTCCTCTTTTTCCCAGGTCTTCAGTTCAATTTCTTTATCATCATTCTATTCCTAACTCTCTCAAAGTCAAATGTTTGAGTATAACTTTCAGGCCACTCAATTTGCTGATTCACGTATGTGTGTGTTTAACATTGAATGTTTGCTAAGTGCCAGACCATGTGTTAAGAATTAAGACACACAAATGCATAGTCATTATAAGAATTCAAAAAATGAGAAATATAGAAGATAAAATGTGAAAGTGCCCTTTATCTTTTTTGAATTTACTCTCTCTTTAGAGATAATTACTGTTAACTGTATTTTCCATATCTTCAAAAAAATCCACAGATATGTACATACACGTGCATACAGTCTATGCATCACATTCTAAGCATGTGCCCATGGAAGTATTGGGGTATATGTGTGTTCATGAACAATTTTAGATATGGTATTCATGAGCTTAAAAAGTACGTATTATTAAAAATGATAATAAATGTTCTTTTAAAATTCCCACTCTGATCTTTTTGTTTATACAAATTTCTCAGAGTCTGCAGAAAGAAGACACCACTGGACTCACAGCCAACAAGCCCAGAGGCTTTTGCTCTGTAAATATTCTTTTCACTCACTGATTCAAAAAATACTTATTGGGCCTAGACCATCTTCCAAACACTGTGCCAACTAGGAGTACGAAAATGAAGGTGTAGCCTTTCCTTCAAGTCCAAAATTCACAGAATTAAAATGAACATATGTACTATTTTTCCAAATAAAGTTCTTATTTTTTAAGAAAATAACCTCAAAAATCCTCCTTTGGGCTATAAATAGTTGTTATTTAATTGTGCCACCAGGTGTTATAATGATAGTTGTTCAAATATTAGCCTTCCCAGGTAACAAGACACGGCAACCGATTAGCAGTGCTTGTCTCCCCAAAAGAGCCATAAGAAGTATGCAGGAGCACTGGGGGTTATACGTAAACAATGACTCATGGAACCCTACATCAGAAACTAACAATGTACTGTACAGTGACTAGCATAACATAATAAAAAAATAAATTAAAAAAAGTAACGTTTTAGGTATGAGAAGTTTGGGAAACTTTGGGCAGATTTCATATCATACTGGTCACACATGCATAGGGCTGGCCTGATAGTAGGGATAGTTTAGGAGCACTCTGTTTTTTCCTTGCTTATAACTGAGGTTGGCCCAGTCGGAATGTGTTGATGCGGTCCCTGATTCGGGGATCAGGAAAGAAGTGACCTAGAGACCCATCTCGCCTCCCTAGGAGACAATGATGCAAGTTGAGAGAGCCAAAGAGTTCATCTGATTTCTTGCTCCTCTTTCCAGTTGGGAAGGAAAAGACAGTGATTTGGGAATGTACTACAGATGGACTTTTATAGCTGCCACTGAACTCAGTTTTAAGAACAACATCTTCTAGTGAGAGAAAAAAATTACACAACAAATGTCCCTGATCACTTTTCTATGTAGAGGGAAAGCCCAGTTATAAATTACATCCAGTACTTAAATCATGGCATGACCCACAAATGACCTTCTGCCTTCTTAGTCCAGCCAGCCTTGTGACTCCCCCTGACCACTGTGACCATGGCAGCTGGATTACAGCAGGGATGGAGGCTGTAGTGGGACTTACGTAACCCACAGGCCTGTCTCTGCCCTGGCCCTCTGCTCACATTAACACGAAGCAGTATATAATTTAGAAAGGGGGAAATGCGATCATAGCTTTTGCCCCCACACTGCTATGAAATTCCAGGCTTTTATGTGCAGGAAGCTCCGTGTTGATCTTGGCGTCCCCATGGGTTAAAAATCTTGTTTAAATGTTGCAGCCTTAGAATAGTCTTTGAGGTTTTTCTATGTTGTTTTATAAAAGGCTTCTGCCTGATTATTTACAGATGCTGTCTCTGAGAAAGCTGAAAATAGTCTCACTATGAATACTAAAATTTGGACCCAGGCTTCCCTTACATTTTTATGGTGAACAGTCGAGCCCAAAGATTGGGCTGCTCAGTTGGCTTTTAAATGGGTTTCTGTCAGTGTCTCTGCCACTGAGGTGTCTGTTGACTTGACCTCAGTCTGTCAAAGGAGTCATCATCAATGTACTCATGTGACAAATAATTGCTGAGCCCTACTACGTGTCAGGTCTTGTGCCAAGGCCTGGGCGCACAGGGATGAAAACCAAGGCTCTGGCTTTGAGGAGCTCACTCTAAGGAAAGGAAGGAAGTATGAGAAATGCTATCACAAATGCTGGGGTCCCCTCACAGGGGACAGGGAAGTACAGGTAAACAGGGAGGCCTGCTCAGTTACTCAATCGCTTTCCCACCTTCACTTGGCCCCAGTAGTTGTAATAAACTAGGTAGGATCAGGTGCGGTGTTCTTCTCTCTGGTTTTCCCTTCAACAGATTTGAATTAAGCCTCTGCCTCTGGGAGGACCTGATCCATAATATTTCATACTAAGAGAGACCCATTCTTGTTCTTCAAGATCTCTGGAGAAGAACTTGGTAGAACCTTCGTATATGTGTCCACAGCATTCCCGAGTGTAGGCAGACAGCACTTCAGTCTCCATAACCATAACCCTTGAGCTGTCACTGAAGTTACTCTCTTCTGCACCAGGCATGCTGGAAAGCCTGGTATCTGTCCATACTTAGAGTCATGCCATGACCGGCTCCTTTGCAGGCTAAGCAGTCCTGCCCACCCGCCCCATCCCCTGCTCCAGGCTCGCTCACCTCCTTTCAATGTGTTCAGTGTCAGGTCCTGGACTCACTCCAAACCCTCCTTATCCCTTCTCAGTTACAAAACCCAGAACTGGGCCAGAAAAGGAGTGTGCCGGGCCAAAGACTTTCCTTCCCAATTCCCGCAAATTCCTGAGAGTCTCTACAGGCTGGTTAAATGAATCTCTTTTTACAGGATAACTAGGGGAGACTCTGGGATGACAACACTAGGGGAAGAGGTTGAGGAGAGTAAAATATCATCCTTACAGGTTTAATTAGGGACACATGGCTTCCATGGTCTTCAACATTACCGCTCCTGGCACCATGAACTTCTCCCTGGAGCCATCAGGACATGTGGGTGAATACTGGAGAAGTGCTTTTGGATCAACAGGAGTGCCATAAATCACCGTTACTGAGTTAAAGACTTCTCCATGTGATTTACAACTTGCAATAATAATGACCTGGTGAGTTTAAGAACTCACCACTCCATCTCTTATTCTATAGACTCTTCTTAAAGAAAAATGAACCAATCTAAGCTGAGAACAATCATATAATCACATCCCATCTTGACATGGCATTTTTTATTTTCCAAAGTACTTTCCCACATAGAACCTCACCTAATTCTCACAATAACCTTGTGTAATGAATCTTAAATGCACTAACTTATAGCTAAGGAAAGAGAGGCACAGAAGTTCTCAGTGGCTCGCTCAAGATTACACAGAAAGTAGCAAGGTAGGACTGAAAATGCAGGTTGGCCTCACCAATCTCTTTAATTCTAACTACTATTGACAAAATATACCACAGCTTATATGGCAAGTTTTCATAACCATTATCTTACTGGTCCTCAAAATATTCCTAAGATGCAAATAAGGAACCAGCAATAACAAAAACTGTGCAGAAAATGATTGTGAAGAAGTTTCAAATGGATCCGAATGACTAACGGGTGATATCAGCGGAAACCTGGGCATTGCCTACTGTAGCCTTCCAGGTTACCTGAACCTATGAGGTCTTTGCACGTTTCGTGGTCTTTGGGCTACTTTACAACTTTTAAGTTGCAGATGATTGAAAGGAATGTATGTCATTCTTACCCACAGACATGCACATGAATTTTGTCCACTGGAAGTGCAATTGATTACCCTCTCTCTTTGGAAGAACCCAATCTTGCATCTACTAACCCAATCCTAATTGCCTACATATGCACCTGCCCTTTGGATTCTCCTTTGCCCTGGCTGTAACATTACTGATTCTCTCATTAATGAATGAGTTAA
Source organism: Lontra canadensis (assembly GCF_010015895.1). Classification (NCBI taxonomy): domain Eukaryota; kingdom Metazoa; phylum Chordata; class Mammalia; order Carnivora; family Mustelidae; genus Lontra; species Lontra canadensis. The sequence goes on from NW_022631011.1 coordinate 24,083,635, forward strand.
ATAAATCCTTGACACACTGGGCGTCTGGGTGGCCAGTGGGTTAAGCCTCTGCCTTCAACTCAGGTCATGATCTCAGGGTCCTGGGATCAAGCCCCGCATCAGGCTCTCTGCTCAGCAGGGAGCCTGCTTCCCTCTCTCTCTCTGCCTGCCTCTCTGACTACTTGTGATCTCTCTCTGTCAAATAAATAAATAAAATCTTTAAAAAAAAATCCTTGACACCTGTTCATTTGACATTTGTATGAGAGTCATGATTTTCTGTTTTAAAATAATCATCCTTTAACAACAGCTAACATTTCTTGAGCACGTACTAGAAGCCCTTACTAAGGTCTTTACATACATTTAATTCTCACAACCATCACAAGGCAGGCACTCGTTACCTCTGTTCTCTAGATGAGAAGGTAAAGGTTTAGAGAGATTTGATAATTGGCACAAGGTCCCACAGTCACTAGAGAGGGAATCACTTGTGTCTGAGGCCACTGCTGTTGATATTTCCTTGGGGTCTGCAATATCTGGAATGAAATAATTAGGGAAGCCATGAGACCCTGACAGAGGTGGGCACGCGAGGGCCTCTGGAGCAGTTGTGGGAGGCAGTCTGCAGTTTGTGCACCCTGAAGTTAAAATCATTCTCATCTTGGATGTTGGTCAACATCCCAAATCGTCTATCTAGATTAGATAGACGATTTGGGATGTACTCCATGTTATCTGTCTCCCACACAGCATGAGCAGAGGGAAGAGAATGTCCTGGATACAGCACTGGTCCCACAGTGAGAAGAGGTGCATTCTTGCCTTAGCTCAGCTACTGAAAAACAGCGTTATCCCAGACAAGACACTTAACTTTTCTGGTTAGTCTGAGTTGACGAAGATCAGATGGAGAGACAAGAAGGACAAATTCAGCTATGCCCGCAATGCTAACAAAGACCATGTACGCAGAGCAACGTATATGGGTCCCTGCTCTTTCAATCGTTGAATGTGGGCCTCTGAGGAGGGGGAAAGTCCTCATTTAAAGCAGCAAGAATTACAGGTCACCCAATATACACAGGTGGAAGAGTTCTACATCTTGCCCCTGCGGACAGGGCTGTCCTTGGGTGACCTCCATAGGCTGATCCTTTTAGAGGTTTCTTCAGTGAATCCCTGGGGAGTGACTCTGGGATGCAGTGCTTTTGGAAGAAAGTGAAATTCTGTGTCTGGACTAAAAAGATGGAGGCTTATCTATATAATTACTAATCTCTAGAGGAAAAAGAACTTTCCTTATTCATACCTTTGAATCTGCCCAATCACTGGCACAGCTCATAACTAACCCTCAAATGTACACTGAACATAACTGAAGGCAAGTCCATTAACTAGTTAAATAATTCATGCAATAAACATTTATTGGACATCTTATCACATGCTTGGCATTATCCCAAATGAAGGAGAGGCCAAGCCTATCCCACCACATTCATGGGCAAGTGGGATGTGCTCTCTGGATTCCACTCTCCTCTCTGGCTGTCTTTGGGGAGGTACTCTTTACCCCCTTCAAAGTGCCTTTGGTGTTAAATTATCATGTTAAATTATCATCTTTTACAAAATGCACAATTCTGGGTGCATGGGTGGCTTAGTCGTTAAGCATCTGCCTTCAGCTCAGGTCGTGATCCTGGGTCCCAGCATCAAGTCCTGCAACGGTCTCCCAGGGAGCTTGCTTCTTCTTCTGCCTTTGCCTCCCTTTCTCTGTCTTTCACGAACAAATAAATTAAATCTTGTAAAAAATGCACAGTTCTACACAAACTGTTATTTGCCCTCATGGAATTCCTACTTAATGACATTTTCCCAATAAATATTGACTAAATGTTTGCCATGGGTTATGCCTTGTTCTATGTGTTGGATTAAAACAGAGAAACAGAGGAAGTCTTTGCTCCCATGGAGTTTATGTGCAATTTAGGATGCTCAACACTCTGTCTCAGAGTGTTGAGAGGAGACAGATGAAACTCAAAGAACCTTTTAAAAATACAACCAATTTGTAAAGAGAGAAGTAAAATTGTCTCTATTTGCAGATGCAATGATACCATATATAGAAAACCCTAAGGACTACACCAAAAAATGGTTATAAATAATCAACAACTTGAGTAGTTGCAGGATACAAAAATCAATATATAAAAATCAGCGACATTTCTATGCATTAACAATGAACTATCAGGAAAAAATTAAGAAAACAATCCCACTTAAAACTGCATTAAAAAATAAATAAAACAGGGACGCCTGAGTGGCTCAGCTGGTTGAGTGGCTGCCTTCGGCTCAGGTCATGATCCCAGCATCCTAAGATCGAGTCCCGCATCGGGCTCCTTGCTCAGCAGGAAGCCTGCTTCTCCCTCTGCCTCTGCCTGCCACTCTGTCTGCTTGTGCTCGCTCTCTCTGACAATAAATAAATAAATAAATAAATAAATAAATAAATAAAACAACCTAGGAATAAATCTAACCAAGGAGATGAAAGAGCTGTACACTGAAAACTATAAGACATTAATGAAAAACTGAAGATGACACCAATATATGGAAAGATGTTCTGTGTTCATGGATTTAAAGAACGTTAAAATGTCCACACTACCAAAGCAATCTACAGAGTCAATGCCATCCCCACCAAAGTTCCAATGGAATTTTCACAGAAATGGAGCAAGCAATACTAAAATCTGCATGGAGCCACAAAGACCCTGAAGAGCCAGAGCAATCTTGAGAAAGAAGAACAAAGCTGGAGGCACCATGCCCCCCGATTTCAAACTATGTTTTGAAGCCACAGTAATCAAAATTGTATGGTATTGGCATAAAAACAGCCACACTGATCAGTGGAACAGAATAGACAGCCTAGAAACAGACCCACGACCATATGGTCAACTTATGACAAAGGACAATAATAGTGTCTTCAATAAATGGCATTGGGAAAACCTGGACAGCCACATGCAAAAGAATGAAACCCTATCTTACACCATATACAAAAATAAACTCAAAATGGATTAAAGACTTGCATATGAGACCTGAAATCATAAGACCCCTAGAAGAAAACATAAGATGTAAGCTCATTGACATTGGTCTTAGCAATGATATTTTGGATTTGACATCAAAAGCAAAGGCAAGGAAAGTAAAAATGAATAAGTAGGATTACATAAAACTAAAAAGCTCCTGCACAGGAAAGGAAATCATCAACAAAATGAAAAGGAAACTACACAATGGGAGAAAATATTTTTAATTGGGATGGGTTTTTTTTTTTAATTGAATTGGATGAGTTTCTTGTGTATTTTGGATATTAGTCCTTTACTGGATATGTGGTTTGCAAACTTTATACCAGGAAACTTTAAAAATTAGAACTCTTGAATTTCAGAAATAAAATCTTAAAAAACCTAAGCAATACAAATTTATACATTTTATCTCTCTCCAGATCAAGTTAAATGATGGCAAAAAAAGGTTGATTTTCATATGATCCTGTGGTATCTCCCATTTTCAAAGAAAACAGAAATCAGAACTTTTTATTAAAAATAGTGCTTCAAAACAGTTTACTTCAAGTTACTCAGTGAGTAACTGACCAAATGGTCAGAACACATGCCATGATTGCTAAGTAATCTGTTATTATGGCTAAAAAAGTGACTGATTAGAAATTAAATACAGGGGCACCTGGGTGGCTCAGTGGGTTACGCCTCTGCCTTCAGCTCAGGTCATGATCTCAGGGTCCTGGGATCAAGCCCCGCATCAGGCTCTCTGCTTAGCAAGGAGCCTGCTTCCCCCACTCTCTCTCTGCCTGCCTCTCTACCTACTTGTGATCTCTGTTTGTCAAATAAATAAATAAAATCTTAAAAAAAAAAAGAAATTAAATCCAATTGATACATACAGCCATATGTCTGCTGGAGCTCATTTGAAAGAATTACTTTAAATAAAGTATTATTTCCCAAATGAGTCAGCATTGCATTTAATTAGGTAACTAAAGGCTCTATCTTTTTTTGAGTCTTAAATTAAAAATTATAAGCCAATATAATTTCGAACAATAGTAATTAAAACACTAAACTATATGTAAATATAATGGCTTTCCGTTAAGATTTCATTAACTTAAATGTTTTTCTCCTTTTGGATTAAATTACATCAGGCCAAAATGAACTCGCCCCCAAGCAAATTTTCTAAGGAACGAATATAACATTTACTAGGAAACACAAACACAGTAAAGGAATTTTTTTAAAGATATTTTTTAACCAGATGGAAGGCTTTTATTTTAAAAATGTAAAAGGTTATAAAAGCCCCCTTTTGGGGGGGCAATCATAATTTTTTTAACAGGCCAAAGTGAATATTCTTAACACACAAGTGTGACTTTTAATTCTTTAAAATGCAGTGGGGAGTAATTTTTCCCTAACAGTAAGAAGGAAAATCCCTCTGAGATTGTGAAGCTGTAGAATTTGAGACTAAAAATTTGCTAATATCAAGACACAGTTAACCATCTCTTTTGTGTGTTTGTGTTTTCTTAATGAAAGCTTTTTGTCTCCCCACTAGTAAGGATGCAGATTTCAAAGTAGCTAAACTACTGTTAGATCAATGTGTACCACACCAGACAACTTCTATACTTGGCTGATTTGATTGTGAGCAACACAAACAAACAAAGCTATTTTCTTACGCAATTCATTACTAACACAGGCTAGCTGAGAATCTGCACCAGAGAGAAAGGGAAGGTAGGACTGTGTGATGGTGTATGTCAACTTGAACATCTAATTCCAAGCTACGTGAATAATGAAATCACAGTGAAATACCAAGCCAGGAGAAGCCCTACAATCTGTGAGAGATCCCCTACCACCCCCATCTATCTAATCTAGCACCCTTTACTTGCTATTTTTTTTTTTTGTGAGATGATTTTTACCTACATTCCATAGACACGGCATGCTTATAAATTTATAAAAAGTTTTACATGTATAAATAAATTTATAAATTCATAAATGTCTATTTATACTAGAAGTTTCACTCCAGTAAGAGAATTATAAACTATGCAAATCTTTTATTTAAAACAATGCGAGGGGCGCCTGGCTGGCTCATTAGGTAGAGCATGTAACTCCTGAACGCAGAGTCCTGAGTTCAAGGCCCACACTGGGCGTGGAGCCTACTTTTTAAAAAAATGAGGTGATAAATTATAATTAATGTGTAAGTACAATAATGGCACTAAATTTAGATATGGAAATTCTCCAAGTTGCTGAGTGTGAAGAGTATCAAACCTTTCCTTTCTGTTGATGCTTCTGGCTGAGAATGGAAGGAGCGATGGAGGCTTGAAGTAATTGAAAAATTCTTCACCTGGTTTCTTGTGACCATGTGTGGAGGGCGACATCATTTTCTCTAGAGTCTCAAGGTAAAATGTCTCTGAATTGAAATGAGAATTGATCTGCTGCTCGGCTAACCATGGCTCGAATACTGCCAAAAATCTTTGATGGAGGATTTGCCAGGAAGAGGTTGCAAATGATGTTCTGGAAAGAGCCAAGATTGGGAACTTTTCACATCAGCCCAAACTATCCATGTCCGTTTCATGTTCTCTCTGGTGAGTTTGGTTGTTCCTCCTTTGCCAAGGATCCTTCCTATTGCCCTGGACACGGGGTCTCCCTTTACGGGCTTCACATCTGTAATTTTAAAAAAGACTCTAGAAAGAGGTCATTCAACCTAATGAGGGCAAGTGCATCCTCCACAGGAAGCCCCAAGAAGAAAGGCTTTCACAAAATCAGCTGCTTCTGTCAGAGTCCGAACATCCTTGGTTTCTTTACAGGTCCTCATTTCTACATTCCTCGATTTCAGGGTAAAGCGTATCTGAAGTCCCAAATGTTCTACGATGGGAGTAACTCTCTTCATTCAGTTCTCTTTTAATGGCATGTGGCTGCTGGCTGGAACTGGGATTTTCCCTGTTTCTTCTTGCTCACCCAGGAATCCAGGGCCAGGGGCCGTGGCAAAAAGGGCTTCACAGGCCAGGCCTCCACAGTGCCCACACAGCCCATGTCCCTACGTCCCCTGGCCCCAGACAGCCTACCTTTTTCCCCACTGGCCAGCTGGCCTGCTGGGTGAGCTGGGTGAAGCCATCCTCAGCCTGCTGCTCTGTGATTCCATCCCCTGGAATCTCCAGCCCACAAGTGCTTCCGGCCCTTATTGCTCTTACTTTAATTCACAGTTCTTATCACTGCCTGGCCTTACAGGTTTATTGTTTGTTCATTTGTTTTCTGTCTCTCCCAGTAGAATGTGAACTGCCTCAGGGTTGGCTGTTGTTTGCTCACTGCAGCATCCCCAGCTCCTAGAACAGGGCCTGGCACAAGGCAGTTGCTCAATAAATAAATCCTTTAGAGAACTACAGACTCTGGACCTAGATAACTCTGCTTATTAATTATCTCTATTTTGAAAACTTCTATTTTTCCAGAGCTCTTTCTTAATTACCTAATTATTTACTAATGAATATATTGTTTATAGCACATTTGAAAGATAATGTTCCTTTTTCAATTATATGTTACATTCAAAACTTACAGTGAATGGAAGATCTCTTAGGTTTTATTTGTACAGACAAAACTACTAAGAATATGAGTATATTAAGCTAAGTTTATTAATCCAAGTAAGCATATAAAAAGCAGAAACTTAAAGATTTTTTAAAATTTAAATTCAAAACTTCTTTAAATTAAAAAGATTTTAAATAGTCAACTTAAAATTATTTTGAACCTACCTCCATATCACTATGGAAAATGATTATCATACACAAATCTAACTAAAGAACTGAATACTCTAAAAGAGAGGGAAAACTTTTACTGCATAGTCACTGTTATGTGGAAGAATGTTTTTAGGACCCCAAATGGAGAACAAGTAATAAAACTAGTGTTCCTGACAAAACAAATATGCTTTGTTAACCCAAAGGGCCCAAATTTTAAAAATATAGAATGATCTCTTGATGATACCCTTCATCATCTTTGCACATTAATGGTTATCCACTTTGTACTTAAGTGGGTAGCAAAATATAGGAACCATGATTGCATTATGGGGCCTCTTATAGCTGGTCAACACATTTTATCTTGACTGGCCTACTGTGCATAATTTGGATCAGGTCCTTCCTACTTTCTATCTCATCTCATAACACACTGAAGATTCTTCAGGACAAGAATCATGCCTTATTCATGTTTATTTCATGAGGCACTTTGGAGAGTGCCTGACACACAGCTGGTGTTCAATAAAATCATAACGGAATGAATGGATGACCCATGGAATGTGGAGGAGGGAGGACAGAGGAAAGGAGCACCGAGGTATCTAGCTTGGGTAAGTCAACGAAAGTGGTTGGAACTCATGAGAAGTACATCGGGAACGAGCTAATGAGTCTGACTTTGGATGTGTTGAGTTTGACATCCTACCGCATATCTGGTTTGGAGATCTCCAGTAAGTAGCTGGGAAAACCAGGCCACAGCTCAGGAGAAGTACCAGGGCTCCTTCTCTCACATTCACCGATCCTTGGTTCCTTCCAACACACATTGGCAGCAGCAACAGCTGTAGTAGTGATAATGATGATGATGATAATTGCTAACACTTACTGAACCACTGCCATGTACCAGGCACTGTGCTATGAGTTTATATATATGATCTTATCTAACAATTAAAGAAAGTCAATGAGGAAGATACCAGTATTATCTAGGGAGGTTAAATAACTTGTCTGTGGTAGGTCACAAGCCTATACTCCTAATCATTTTACTAAAATCCAAACCAATCCAAGAAACCTTGAAGAGTGTAAGAGCCAGCCTTAACTCCAAACATGTATCTTTTCTATGTGTCCGTCTACACTCAGGTCTGAAAATGTTTCCCCAGTGAACCTGGACTTGACTATGTCCATTCACTAACCTCATTAATTTATTCATTCATTTACTAACAAATATTTGTTCAGTTCCAGATACTCTGTTAAGTGGTGGCATCTACATTAAAGCCAGTTAAACAATGTTTAAAGCCAGTAAAACAATGTTATCACTGGCAAAAATATAATAGTAATAATAGCAAGAGTTTACAAAATATAGCAAAAGAAGCAACAGAGTATGTGGACATTCCTACTACAAAGGGAGCGTGGTTTCAACTTCTAATCTGGCTACAAAACCTCATTTAACCTGGCTGGGTCTCCGTCCTTATATAAAAGTTAAGGGGTAAAATTACAGCCAGTTCTGCTATATTGCTACTTTGAAAATACAAACTCTTTCCAAACCATTTGATATATTAGAAAACAATTGGAGCATAACATGAATTTCACTTTTTTGCTAATACACAGTTTCTTCTGTGACAAACACTAAGCAAATGCAGAAAACGCCATCCAACTGAACTGAGCCATTCTGGAATACACAAAATGTGCATGTGCACACACATGCACACACACGTTAAGCACCTCCCCGCTACCTCAGTTCACCACGTGTTGTGAGCCACACCCATCCACATGTGATGTTATAACTTTCCATCTGATATCAGATAACCGTCCTTCCACCCCTTCACAAAAACTCACAAGCCACAACCCTTCCAGTACCAACCTCCAGGCAAACTCTTCAACATAAAGTGCCATGTTTACTGTTGTATTTATATATTTCTTAACATGTGTTTCTTTAACATATATAAAACTGTGCTAACCTTTTCATAGGACCTTATATTTTTTTAAAAAATATGTCAGTGGTAAGGTTTTTGAGGGTTGTGCCCCATGCCCCTTACCCCACTTTTCCCATTGGCCAGTGGTTTTTATCCCATGATTTTGTATAGTACGATGGTTTCTACAAAGGCGATATGTTGCATGATGGCAGAACTGACTATACTCAGATCATGCTCAAATTTAATGTCAGTTCTGCATAACTTCTTTATGTCATTCCTAATGTTTACCTCTGATAGTCCTTTTAAATCAATCTTAACATGCTGAATCACATCATAGGAGGCTGCAAATAAAAAGTAGCATTTGTTTAAGCCTGAACTTGCTTTTTTTTTTTTTTTCTATAAGGGAAAAAAGGACCAGGTCATATCATTTAAATGACCACATACTGTCCACTTTGCTACTCCCTTAGGGAAAATTCAGCACTTTAGAAAGTCTATCCCTTAAACAAACCATAAGAGACTCTTAATCATAGGAAATAAACCAAGGGTTGCTGGAGGGGAGGGGGTGAATGGATGGAGTAACTGGACATTGGATGGACCTTAAGGAGGGCACATGATGTAATGAGCAGTGGATATTCTATAAGAGTGACGAATCATTGACCTTGACCTCAGAAACCAATAATACATTATATGTTAATTAGTTGAATTTAATTTTTTTTTTAAATGGAAAGAAAGAAAGAAATGAAGGGAAAGGAAAGGGAAGGAAGGGAAGGGAAGGGAAGGGAAGGGAAGGCTGTCTCTTGGCTTCCTATACCAACCAAGGATGCTTGGGGGCTTTGCTGAAGGCAGGACTGGTATGGACTCAAGAAACCTAATATAGTCTGAAGGTTACTGGCATGTTCTATCAGTTTTTTTGGAGACTCCTGTGGTAACTAAACCCCTGGTTTCTTGCAAAATTCTGGCATCCCCGGGAGGACCTGAAGTCAGGTTACTTCTCAGCCCAGAAGACCATCAGCTGTAGCAGTCACCACTTACAGAAGACAACAGAAGACTTTAGAGGCCTGCTCTCATCATCCCCTCCTGAATCCGGGTCTGCCCTGTTTATTAAAAGGATGGAGAAGAGATTTGTCTGTGGCAGGTGGTAATCTTCTAAATCCAGTTATGAGAGAAAGAGAAGAAAGAAAGGTTAAGAACCCTGCAAAATCTACCACAAAAATCAAACTCACACCCCAAGAGGGAGTCATTACAGAAAATATATGAAGCCATCATCATGATTACTCTTACTATAACACTACTAAAATATTGTCCATAAATCATGAAGCCATTCTCATTGGCTGAGAAAAAGGAATAGGAATTATTAGAATATATGTTTTCCACTGACAATGCAAAACTATGAAAGAATGTGCCAACAACTGAAAAGTGGTTAAAGCATAGTATGAAAATGCAAGAAATAAAAGATACACAGTGCTTAAAATTGCAGATATTTAAACCAATAATAGCTGATAATGACCCAGAAAGATACATGGGGTACATGGGGTGTTCATGACAAATCCCCCTAATGGGGGCTGTTTTGCTTTCATCATCAACTTGGCACCAGATCTAGCTTGGGGTCTAAATTTCTATCCCCCATGTTTCTGTATTGTCAGAGCAGCCACATCTGGCCCACTCTTCCTCCACAAGGCCTCTCCTGGCCATGATCTCTCACAACGGGTCTTTGTCACGGTCCTGATCAGCTCAGGCTGTCACCACCACCTGCCAAGTGTGATACAACAGACTGTCAAAATCAAACCCCTATATCCGATACCTTCTCTCTCATCACGTTCCCACTCACACTGCCATCAAAATTATCATCCCAAAGCTGCTATTTGAAGTTTACTCTCTTTTGCAATCACACAATGGCTACCTTTTCCTTGGAGACCCCTGTAGATGGGTTTTGATGGCAACATCACCTTCACTGCACCCCACTTATCTGGTCTAAACCATTCTTTTCCTGCTTCAGCTCCCAACCTGGCCATCCCCACATCCCCCACATGAGCCCAAACACTTGCCATTCATGGAAGTGCGCTACACGGCCCCCTGCTCTAGGCCAGGGCTCATCCTCTCTGCTTCGCTCATAACGCGAGTCCAATCTTCTCTGCCTCTTATCTCACTGACTTCCCTGATTCTGACTAGCAGTTTTTGGGTGTTTATTTAGTACTTATTCCTGATACTTTAATCCTCTTATCCTTCCCTAGTTGAATTCTGAGTTTCTTAAAGATTGTAGCACCTAGCACCCTCTCTTGCACATAATGAACATGCTGTTAACACTCACTAAATGTAACTAAGCTGAATTTCTAATAGAGAAAGGATGAGAAGTTAAATTCATAGAAATGTATGTCTGACATATATTTGAAGTCTCTTGTTAATACATATCTTCTCCTGAATATCCAGAGGTATATAAAACACTCAGAATTTTGCCTGCTTGATAAATATCCTTCTGGATCTCTAAAATCCGAGTATTGCATTAGAATGAGTAAGCTGCTACACATAAGTTGAAGACACTCATTTGTTTTCCAAATGCAAAAAGTGTCAAAATACAATGTCTATTATTCTGATGGGTCAGGCTAAAGAATTTCCTGGAATTTTGCACTCTTGTTTCTGAGAACAACAGAAATTTGGACTGAAATCTAGACTCCTCAACTCCTCCTCCTAGAGAATGTCCAAAAAAGACTCTGTGTTTCTGGCAGTCATATATTCTTAGTAACTCTTTACCTCTCCCCTTGGTCTTCCATGTGTCTGTGTTGTCTCTGGAGAAAATTTAAGTCAGAATCTGTGACTAATGGGCATAGGATATCAACCAGACTATTGCTTCGAAACGAGCTCCAGCTAGCCCTCAAGTCTTTGTCATAACACTGCCTTTTGGTCAACTTACTGGACTGCGTGAAAGATGCCTACTTAGTGATGAAATTGTTGGTTAAATAGGCCCTGCTCTGCCAGGGACTAGCTAGAGAAAAGGGACTTATTTTGCATGTAACAAAGGAAAAAAAGACAAGGTGACTTTCCGGAACTTAGATCTGAGGCCCTCCACTCTAAATGTAGTTTGGTACAGACATAACACAGATCGCCTCTGTGTTCAGCTGGGATTTTCAGGCCTGACCACCAGCCTATCCAGGAGTCACCTGAATCAAAAAAGTTACAACCAGAGATAGCTCTCCCAATGAAGCACGTTATTTTGCTCTGAACAGCCACAGAAGAATTTTGTACCATTCTTTGATGATCTTACATGTGCTCATCTTTCCTCTACAAACAGACTGCTTGGTTCCTGAGCCCAAGGTCCATGCTTCGTTGTTTCATTTGTATTCCTCACATAGCTGCCTGAGCCATCAATGTCAAAATATCTAGTGCATGCTCATTAAATATCTTCAATTAATTGTGCTATAAAAAGTTGCACAGTACTTGTGTTTTTCAGAGATATCTAGCTCATACCTAGAAATGAGCACACATTTACATGACCCAGGAGCTTCAGAGACGAGGAGCAATTCTCTGAGAAGCATAAAATTGGAGAGGTTGAGGGCAGTGAAGGAAGGAAGGCAGTAGTCACGGAGGAGAAATTACAGAAATTAGAGGAGGCTCCTTTGCCCAAACCAGGGCCTCTCTTAGCAGGACTCTATATTTTCAGAGAACAGCCCCATTAAATATTGATGATTGGACTCTGAAAGGCCTAGAATTAAATTCCAATCCTGTTTTAATTTTATGGGCTGTGCAACATCAAGACCGAGGAAGAACATCTGGGCCACTGGGCCACATGCACGTGCTCACAGCTGGAAGAGATCAGAGATGACCCAAGTTAAATTAGCTTCAGGGTGGCCACCTGCACCGCATTTTCATTTCTCTAAAATTCTTTCCCCTGCCCATTTTGACCTGTCCCATGACTCTCTACTTACACCGAATTTTTTTTTTTTAAAGTCTATTTCCGTAGTCTCTTTTCTCTCAACCTCTCAAGTTGGTTTTCATTGCGCTGGTGGTGTGTGTGCACACACATGGAATGAGGAACTCGTAGTCATTTGTTCAGTTGATAGCTGGTGGAGTTATCTCTTTAGTATATTCCTATGCACAATTAGAAAGGACAGGAAATGACTCCAGGGCTAAAAGTTTTATTCTGATTCGGGTAAGTGGCTTGAGTCAACCCAGATGGTGATACTTCATGTCACAGCATGTGAGTTAAAAGAAAAGTCTTTGGAGAAATCATAGGAATGAAACAAGCTTGCATTGACTGAGCCCCTACCAGATGCCAGGCACTTTTTTAAGCTCTTTTTCATCTATTAATTCATTTAATGGACTGTTTGAGCTACAAAAGTGGGTAAAAAATAAATCTTTAATATTCCTCTGGCAACTAATAAAAAAGGCGAAGGAAAGCAGAATTTAAAGCTTTGACCTGTCATCCCAGAGCACACATATTTCTGAAGAAATATACTCTTTAGAAATTTATAGTCTACATACATATGTTACATGTATATAGTCGATTATAATTCAGCTTTGAACTCTTGGATATATTTTGAGTTCAACTTTTCAAAAAAATTATAAAAGGGGTAAGGTGACATATGTGCTAGATTGAAATGTAAAAGCCATATTCTTAAATAAATGTAAAAAAGAAATTAATTTGGCCACAGAGATACTGTTGGATCTAAAAAAGTGGACATGAGTGATTTCAGATGTTGTAAAGTCAGAGTGCCAGGATAAACCTCATTCTCTTACAACCCGGGCTGACAAATGAATTAATAATTTACTTCTCTTAATTCTTTTCTTCTAAGTTGATAGCTTTTAGCCTCGAATTTAAGGGGTACTTTATCATGGAGCTAAAATTCACTCTAAATTCTAAGATACCCAATATTTCTGCCAACTATTTATTATTTTTAAACATATTAAAATCTTGAGTGAACCTGTGTCATTTTAACTTTCAATACTTTGAAAATTTACACATCAAGTTGAGCTGTGCTTTATTAAGAAAGGAGACACAGTGAAAAATCCAAAATTCTCATTCCATAAAATCCCAAGCACCTGTCTTCTACAAACTTTCAATGAATCTCTCCGAATAGTCACAGAAAGAATAAAACAACAGACCTGAAGTTCAGGGGCAAGGCCATGATTATGGGAAGTTACAGAAGCAGCTGGCAGGGAAGAATAATAAATAAAGGAAGCAGGAATTATAATTTTGAGTAGGAACTGGCTGCCCTTAACATGCCTTGTCTATCTGGGAAACTTTTTCCAGATTCAACTCAAACTTCTCTACCTTCCTCTGATGGGGCCCTTGTTCTGAGGAATCAAGCGCACCTCACCATGCTTTGTATGTCCTTCTGCAATGGCACATTCCTTACTGTTCTCTAATTATTTGTTTCCATGTCTGCCTTTTCCCCAAAATCATGAACAACTTAAGAGATTTTTTATTTCCTTGATATGCACTTTCCATATGCTTATACCAACCAAAATGGTATCTCATCTTCAGTGCTTAATAGTATTTGTTGTATAAATGAATGAATGAATAAGTAAATGGATGGAAATTAAGTAATTTCCTGGTAATTAGGCCAGCAGGGGAGAGAAAACCCAGAGCACAGAGAAGAATCAGGCCCTAGTCGTCACAACAACTCAAATTTTCTAAGCCTCACGGTCTCCAGAGTATGAATATTTTTCATTTTTCCAATTTTATCGCTCTACCTCTACCTACCTACCTAACAATGTTTATAGAGATATAATCACATACCATCTCTTTGGAGAATAGCACATGCAGTAATAATAATTAGAAAATGATACATTTTAATAGACATCTACATTACATTTAAATAGAATTTTACGTAAAAGCATTTTCAATATGTTCATGCATTGGAATCTTCCAATGTTGTTGTTGTTGTTTTTTTTTTTTTTTTTTTGGACAGACAGAGATCACAAGTAGGAAGAGAGGCAGGCAGAGAGAGGAAGGGAAGCAGGCTTCCTGCTGAGCAGAGAGCCTGATGTGGGGCTTGATCCCAGGACCCTGGGATCATGACCTGAGCTGAAGGCAGAGGCTTTAACCCACTGAGCCACCCAGGCGCCCCCCAACGTTTCTTTGAGTTACATACCATAAAATTTTATCATCTCCTTTGTACATATCAGATACCTGAATCTTGGAAAGGTTAAACTACTCACAATTACAGAAAATTCTGGGAAATAGTGGGTTAGATCAAGTCAAACAGGCTCTACAGTGGGGCTGTAGAGTGCCACACATCAAAGTGCTATGCATACTTTAACAGAGTTATGCACATTGCACATCTCTGCAGAAGGCCAAGCTATGCAACTTTTCCTACACTAAGGGCATTTTTTCAAAGACCACCTTTGAAGAGTGAAGGACCAGACTTCAGGAAACAATGGACTTAATCATTTAGTGCTCACATGGAAGAATTCATCACAGCAGATAACACTGGGTATATAATGGTGAACAAAAAGCAGACACAGTCCTTGTTCTCTATAGTGAATAGACTATAGTTTAAGGCATTATGAGAATGAACATAGAAGACACTGTCCACAAGCCTACACTAACCAAAGGGGTGTCTAGACTACTTCAAGTTCATATTTTCCTTTTGCCAGTGAATGTGCACCAATAAAAACTCACTTTGGGACAAATAAGAATATTTTTATTTATGTAGTTGTAGCTAAACCCAACTTATCGGGAAACAAATAATGTCTTTTGATCTACATAATTGGACAAATGTTTAAATATCTCATCAGATTAAGAAGAGGAATTTCTTTCAGTCAATACATTTGAAAACCAGGGATGCTCCTTATCCAGATTTGTAAGAAGAAAATACATTAGGGGGTCGGAAGGACAGTTAATCCACAAACACTTATTGAACACCTACTTCGTATCAGGTACTGGGGATAAAGATGAACAAGACAAAAATCTCTCCCCTCAAGTTGTAGAGAGTCTATAGAACAGACAAGTGTAACAAACATTATTACTCGACACAAGAAATGCCATAATAAAAGAATGGAATGAGTGGCACTGGAGCACCAAAGAGGGGACCCCCAAATCTGTGGGAGGTGGGGAAGAGGCAGCAAAGGGACAAAGAAATGTAAAACAAATGTAAAACAAAAAACAACAACAACATTGGAAGATTCCAATGCATGAACATATTGAAAATGCTTTTACGTAAAATTCTATTTAAATGTAATGTAGATGTCTATTAAAATGTATCATTTTCTAATGAACTACTAGTGGTTAAATGTCTAGAATCTCTTCCAACATTATCATCCTGATTTCTGTTACCACTTCCTTCTCTTAAATGAAAGTTTCGTATCTAATAAAAAATATTGCCTCTGATGACCATCATTAGGAAATGGAAGTGTTACACACAGGGATTCTGAGCCTGTGTGCTGGTGTTGTACTCCTCAATGCTGGGAATGTCTAAGGAGTCAGTCAGAGAATGATACAAGGAGGGAGGAAGAGGTTACCAAATGTGAAATGTAGGCCGGCATTTCCTCTCCTCCATATTCATACTGGCTCAATGATTTTCCATCACCACAATATTTCCTACAGAGATGGATTATACATTCAAGTCTTCAATTATGACGTCTACACAGAGCACATCTGCAGCCTTGATTTATCTCCTGAGCTCAGGATGGATTAAATTCTTTGTGCTTATTTCTACTTGGAGACCTTACCATCACACCTCACCCTATTGACCTCAAACTAGGTAACAGCAACAGATTTCCTCACAAATGTTTCTGATTCCAATCTTTCCTTTCTTTTAGTCCATTTATACACTGCAACTAGGCTAATGCTCTTAAAACAGAGAGTGCAGTATGCCTTTCAATATGTGATAGCATCCAGACTTTCTAAGCTGACCTAAAACAACCTTCATGTCCCACTCAAGACAGGTCACTGGTATACTGGATAGGAGCAGAGGCAGGAAGCTTGCCTCTGGCACTTGACTGCCATGACCTTGGGCAAATAACAGCCTGGCAGGACTGAGTGAAAAACCCATGCCAATGTATGGCTCCAGCACATAGTTCCCCTGAACAAAGAAGGCTTACTAAGTTTTGTGTGTTCCTACTCTTTGTTCTTTGCATATCTTGCTTCTCCAATGTGAGTTCAAGTCTCCTCTTGCTTGTGAAAATTTCTCCAAGTACTCTGGCCCAAAGTGACTTCTGTTTTTTCCCAAACTCTTGGGATTTTCCTGCTAGCTCCTCCATAAAATCCTAGGCCATCTCTTGGAAAGCTAGAAGTGACTGCAAGAGTTCATTTGGTCCAGTCACCTGCTAGGAGGAGAGTCATCTCTTTTTACTGATGAACCAAGTCTGTTTCATGTATAATCTTGAGTATTTGCTAATGTTCTGTATGTGTGTTAATGTGGAATATATATACAGTATATGAAAAATACTCTCTATGTGCATAGTCTCTTTCCAACTACTGCATAAACTCTTCAAGAACAAATATTTCTCTAATTTTTCCTAGAGTATCTAAATAAAATATGTACTTAATGAGTATTTAACTGACTATAAGTATCTTCAGATTAGAGTTAAATTATTGATCGAAATCTCCAAATCTGGAAAAATGGAGGCTGCATCGATTTTTCATGACTGAAAGAAACCATAGGTCAAATCTGGAAGAAACTCAATTAGCTTGTATCCCACTTTCAAGTCTTTTGGTTAGTAAAATAAAACCACTCCTTTTATTTAAGTATCCTCTTGGGCCTTCTGTTGAAATGGTGGTTAAGAATAGTTGGCTCTGGAAGTGTGGCTCTCCTCAGGTTTTCATGGGAATGTGTGTCTGTTCGTGAAACCTGGGGTATTTTTGGCTCCAAATATGTGCTTGTGTTCCCTTATGCTAATGGTGCAGGGTGAGACAAGGAACCAATGGAAATGAAGCATGAGGCTGAAGCATAAGAATAGGATTAGAGAAGGCGAAGAAGAAAGGAGAGTACTCACCAAACTTTGTGCTCAAACATCCTTATCAGAAACAAAGTAATAAGAAAGTGTCCTTCAGTATATGTATTTTACTTATAAATTATATATACCCACTATGTCCATATCAAATAGTATTATAGCTTAAATGTCTTTTTCTTTTTTCAGATAAAAATCAAGCAAACATGTTTACACTACACTTTGGAGACCAATGGGGTAAAGTTTAGACTCCTTAGCTAAGAGCTGGTCCAGTGCAAAGGCTGTGGTGGGTGAAAATGCTGACATAATTGAAATAATATGCCATGTGCACAGCTAATAAAGCCATGTTCCCACTTCAGCTTCAGCTGTCCTTCTAGAGCACTCTCTGTGCAAAGAGCCTCAGGACTGCCCTGGCCCACATCCACTTCAGCTCCAGCCATCCCACCATGGCAGCCTCTACATGGTGTGCGCCACCAAACCCCAGCCCACACCAGCCATAGTTCCAGCCAGCCAGCCAAATTCACCAAGTACACAATGTCTACATAAGGGCTAACCATACACAAGACCATCCCTTCAAGTTTAGAAGTAGCCGTCCTGCCTAAATCATACACACACACACATAGAAAGTCAGGCAAAATGGGGAAACAGAGGATTATGCTCCAAAAGAAAGAATAAGACAAAAACCTGAGAAAAAGAACTAAATGAAATAGAGATAAGCAATACGCCTGATAAAGACTTTGAAGTTATGATCACAAAGATACTCACCAGGCTGGAGAGAAGAGTAGAAGAACTTAGTGAGAACTTCAACAAACGGAAAACATTTAAAAAATAATAACAAAGCCACCCAGATAGAAGACATGAGCCCATATTTACACTGCAGTTAAACATAAAACATCAGTAGTAGTCTTGATATAAAATTAATTTCTTTTTGAGGCATGATATTCCCAGAAGTGGTTTGCAGTTCTGACACTCTCAACTTTTTCTAGAGTAACATTTTTTTGGTTGTTTCTTTGCACTGTTTGGTTTGGTTTGGTTGGGGGAAGCAGGAGATGGGATAGAGCAGAGAAAGAAAAGGCTAAAATAGAAGTATAGGTATGAAAAACAAGAAAATTAACCTCCAATGTAAAAACAACTTTTATTTGAAAAATTACATATCTCTATGTAAATGAGATAGACGTATGCTATTTCCACATTGCCTTAAAGCAAGAAATTTCAAGTTGTCATAAACAATATCCTGAAATCATCTCACTGGGTCTCATACACACGGCAACTGCAGTTCTCTAAGCTGTACACAAGATCTGACAGCAGAGAACACACACACAGTGTTTTTCTCCGTCTTGGAAAATACTTTCTCTTTGATCTCTTATGTTTTACTTTGTCCATTTAAGCTATTTTTACTCATTAAGATACTTTTTCTTGCATATTACTTTAAAACAGAGGTCAAATATGACTCACTGCCCTCTCCTTATGACAGTCATGGTTTGTTTCTTCCAGCTGAAAATGTTTTTCCCACATGGTGTTTGCCTTCAGAGGGGAATATATAATAAAGTCATCAAACCTGACCGAGCCAACAATTTTCACATGGAGAACAGAACACCGGGGAATGCGCACCAGAGAGTGCATGAACACGCACTTGTTCTTCCAAATGGCACCAAGGGTGCCTGAGCAGATCCCAGCCAGTGCGGGATTCAGAGCACCCTGGAATAAACATTACCAGCTTCTCCTAGGTTAAAGCTACCTTTTCTCAGCCTTGCTCCTTTTAGCTTGCTGATGTTGTCTATATTGTAATGTAAGCTCTTGTTCATCTGAATGCCAATTATTCACCTTTGTGAAAGTTCTGATAGGGATGGACTGACATTTAACTTTTTTTTTTTAACAGAATAGTTTGGTTGAGATATTATCACATACCATATAATTCACTCATTTCAAGAGTTCACGGGGTTTTAGTATATTTCAGAGTTGTGCAACTATCATTGTAAGCAACTTGAGGACATTTTCATCACCCCAGAAAGAAACCAAATACCCCCCAACTGTCCTCCAGCTCCTGTGCCCAGCCTGCTCTTAACAACCACTCTACTTTGTTGTTATAGATTTGCCAGTTCTTACATTTCATATGAATAGGATCGTTTTGTGTAGGATTTCTTTTGTTGAGCATAATATATTCAAGGTTCATCTATGGTGAAGCACCTACCACTATTTCCTTTTAATAATGGAATGATATTCCATTTTATGGATTATACTACATTTTATTTATCCATTTATCAGTTGATAACATTTGAGTTGTTTCTACTTTTTGGCTACTGTGAATAATGCTACTATATACATTTGTGTGCAAGTTTTATGTGGACATGTTTTAATATCTAAGAGTGGAACTGCTGGGCAACATGAAAACTTTATGTCCAATCTCTTTTTTCCTTTGTTTGTTTGTTTGTTTGTTTCAGGAGTAGAATTTAATGATTCATCACTTGCATCTAACACCCACTGCTGGGGCACCTGGGTGGCTCAGTGGGTTAAGGCTCTGCCTTCGGCTCAGGTTATGATCCCGGTGTCCTGGGATCAAGCCCCGCATCGGGCTCTCTGCTTGGTGGGGAGCCTGCTTCCTCCTCTCTCTCTGCCTGTCTCTCTGCCTACTTGTGATCTCTGTCAAATAAATGAATAAAATCTTCAAAAAAAAAAAAAGAAAAGAAAAATTAACACCCACTGCTCATCACAAGTGTCCTCCTTAATGCTCATCACCCATTTAACCCATCCCCCCACCCCTCCGCCCCTCTAGCAACCCTCAGGTTGGCCTCTACAGTTAAAGAGTTTGTTTTATGGTTTGCCTCCCTCTTTTTGTTTTTCCCCCTATGCTCTTCTGTTTCAAAAACATTATGTCCACTCTTCTGAAGAACTGTCAGATTATTCTGACATTTATCTTTTATCCATGCAAATATGTTTTTTTTTATTTTATTTATTTGACACAGAGAGAGAGAGAGAGCACAAGCAGGCAGAGAGGCAGGCGGAGGGGGGTGGAAAGCAGGCTCTCCACTGAGCAGAGAGCCCAAGTCGGGGCTCGATCTCAGGACCCTGAGACCATGACCTGAGCCAAAGGCAGAGGCTTAACTCACTGAGCTACCCAGGAGCCTCTATGTAAACAAGTTTTGTAAATGAATTCAAATGTGAAATGCAGGGGCGCCTGGGTGGCTCATTTGGTTGAGCGACTGCCTTCAGCTCAGGTCATGATCCTGGCTGGAGTCCTGGGATCCAGTCCCACATCAGGCTCCCAGCTCCATGGGGAGTCTGCTTCTCCCTCTGACCTCCCCTCTCATGCTCTCTCATTCTGTCTCCCTTTCTCTCTCAAATAAATAAATAAAATCTGTAAAAAAAAAAAAAGTGTTAAGTGCAAAATGAAAAAAGGAACATTCTGTTGCTTTTATAAAATAATTTCCAAACCTTTCAACACTATAGGATTACTTGCATGAAATATTTACTGTGTTAATTGCAAATTATTTTCTTATTAGAGCAAGTACATTGATCTTAACATATATTGCAACATTTTGCCAGCCATTCATTTGTATTATTAAGCACCTTTAAAAACAATCAAAAGCCATTTATTTCATTCACATTTTCCATGTCTCCCTAATCATTATGAATTATTTTACCCATTTGTCTTCAGAATATAAGGGCCTGGAATGCATAACCACATTAATGGGCTTCTGAAAATAAAGAATGCATTCATCTTTGACAGTTTGCCTGGAATGATATTTACGACATTCATAGTTTTTTTTTTTTAAGATTTATTTATTCATTAAAAGATTTTATTTGTTTATTTGACAGAGATCACAAGTAGGCAGAGAGGCAGGCATAGAGAGAGAGGGAGAAGCAGGCTCCCTGCCAAGCAGAGAGCCCAATATGGGGCTCGATCCCAGGACCCTGAGACCACGACCTGAGCTGAAGGCAGAGGCCCAACCCACTGAGCCACCCGGGTGCCCCAAGAGTCGTTCATTTATTTTAGAGATCTTATTTATTCATTTGACAAAGACAGAGAGCACAAGCAGGGGGAGCAGCAGGCAGAGGGAGGAGGAGGAGCAGGGAACATGAGGTAGAGCTGGATCCCAGGACCCTGGGATCATGACCCAAGCTGAAGGCAGATGCTTAACCAAATGAGCCACCCAGATACCCCTTGATTTATTTATTTATTTTAGAGACAGAGAGAGGGAGCAACGACATAGAGAGAAAGTGGGCATGCACAGAGAGGCAGGGGCAGGGGGAGAATGATAGAATCTCAAGCAGACTCCCCGCTGAGTGGGGAACCTACTGCAGGGCTTGATTCCAAGACCCTGAAACATAACCTGAGCCAAAATCAAGAGTCAGATGCTCACCTGACTGAGCCACCCAAGCACCCCCATAGTTATTCTTTTATTATTTTTTTTCATTGTATTGGTTTTTCTTGATTTTTAAAAAGATTTTATTTATTTACTTATTCGACAGAGAGGTTGAGAGAGAGCACACAAATAAGCAGGGGAGCAGACAGAGGGAGAGGGAGAAGTGGGCTCCTCAGGGAGCAGGGAGCCCAATACTGGGCTTGATCCCAGGATCCTGGGATCATGACCTAAGCCAAAGGCAGACACTTAACCAACTGAGCCACCCAGGCACCCTTATAGTTATTCTTTTTTTTTTTTTTTAAGATTTTATTTATTTATTTGACAGACAGAGATCACAAGTAGGCAGAGAGGCAGGCAGAGAGAGGAGGAAGCAGGCTCCCTGCTGAGCAGAGAGCCTGACTCAGGGCTCGATCCCAGGACCCTGAGATCATGACCTGAGCCGAAGGCAAAGGCTTTAACCCACTGAGCCACCCAGGCGCCCCCCTCATAGTTATTCTTGATTGTACTGGTTTATCTTCTCATATTCAAGATGCTAACTCTTTATGGGCCCTTCTAGTTCATGTGACTCGATGACGTGACTTCCTCCTGGGAATTACATGGGCTTAAAACATATGAAAACATGTTGAATCCCTCCTTTTGAAAGACTGTTCATGCTGTGCAGATAACACATGCATTCAGGCTTTCTCCTTAGCTTATGGCCTTTGTTAACCAACAAAAATTATATCTTTTAGTAAATCCTCTTTTTCTATTCATAAGTTGGGATCAGCCACAGTTATACCATCTAAGAGATATTTGTATCAGTGGCACCTTCCCACATGGGGACAGACCCTACTCCTCTGAGTAGGATCTGACTTCATCAGAGGGCAATCAGGTCTCCCCTTAACTCTCTATGGGGCAGCATGAACCTTCTCCATTTCTCATGGAGGTAGAGGCAAAGTAGAGTAGCCTACCATTTCTGGAAATTCACCCATAGTTCTTGCCTGGCATGCTGAATGGAGGCCACCCAGTCTGTCTTCTTGAATAGAATTTCATGACTTCGCCAGACCAAGTGAAACAGATCCACCACAGCAGCACTCCAGGAAAAACAGCAGAGCGTAACCTCAGCATGCTGTGTCTGGTGTACTGCTCTCGATGACCACTGTCAAAAGTAGGAGGGGATAACCCCAGCTTCTCTTCTCTTCTCTAAGTCTATCTGATAACATTACAAAGAAGCAGTTTCTAGTCC
This sequence comes from Lontra canadensis, assembly GCF_010015895.1. Classification (NCBI taxonomy): domain Eukaryota; kingdom Metazoa; phylum Chordata; class Mammalia; order Carnivora; family Mustelidae; genus Lontra; species Lontra canadensis. Next base: position 24,106,675 of record NW_022631011.1, read on the forward strand.
TTGGATCCTTTACTAATAGGTAGTAAACATACAGGGGACAACTATAAATGCAGGTCCTGTCATCTCTGGTTTTATTAAATATAAAGCTACTCATCATTTTCCCCCTCTAGCAAAATACAACAATAATAGAATCATATGGGAAGAAAAACTCTAACCTTGATTTTTCATAATTATCAAGTATCTTAGAACTCTCTTTAAAATATGCCAATAGTCAGGGTGTCTAGGTGGTGGCTCAGTCTGTTAAGTTTCTGACCCTTCATCTCAGCTCAGGTCTCCAACTCAGAGTGGTGAGTTCAAGCCCCACATTCGGCATGGAGCCTACTTAAACAAAAACAAAACAAAACAAAAACAACAGTCAAGGTAAATGGTAATGGGACAGCATGGAAATCTGACTTTGGGGAACAGTACGCATGAAATTATGTATCTAAAAAGTTCAAAGCGGAATGCAGCACTACTCTAACTGAAAAACAGTAATTCTGCTGCTTTCGAATACCCAAGTGGTGGCCACAGAGTATCTTTCTCTAAGGCCTGTCTGGATGGATGCCTTTTGTCTCTTTTAAAAGTATTACTTTGTAGAGCAATCTTTATTTTAACCACTTTGTCATCATCATGGGATAAACACAATAGAGTTTCCCAAATGAATCTGGGAGGTTGGGGTTGTCTAGATAAAACATGACTGACTGTTTGGCAAACAATTGCTCACAAAGGGCCTGATCCTGTAATCTTTGTGTTGGCAGAACACTGCTGTAGTATAATTCGGTTTGGCAAACCTTGTATAAAAATAGGACTCTTGACTTAAGATACAGTGTAAACAGGCTGACTTCCTAAAACCCTCAATGGGTATGTGGTGAATGAATACTTGGGCGCAGACTCTTCTTTGTAAAACCAAATTTACTTGAAAGGTAAGTTTTCTCTGCTCTCTGTTTTTCATGATATGTGGGCAGCCCAACCCCCACACCCTCTACCAAACACTTCACAGTCATTGTCCAAATTCCTGTAGCATCCAAAGGGGAGATGGTATTCAACTACTGAGGGACTCTCAATAATATGAGATGTCTGTGAGGCTAACTGCATTGTCCATGACTAAAAATATGCATAAATTAGAACAATTAAGTAAATGAAAATGATTAATAAAAATTCGTGGGGAGGAATCTTTTTAACTGATTCTATTTCCATTATACAAGTACCAACGTCCTTTCTGACTTAGATGTAAAAGGTTTAAAAAATTACTGTACTCTACATAAACTTAATGAAAATAAAGCACTGCCTTTTGTTACAGTGTACAAAGGAATAAATTCTATGGTTTCTTTTAAAAGTAATTTTCATTGAAGGACTATTGTATACTGAGTATATGCACAAATAATAAAAAGAATTGGTGGCTAGATATACAAAACAAGGTCATTTTTCTGATCCCACAGAAATGGCACCTGGGATGGGAAGAAAATAAATACTGTTTACTTGAATTCATGCCTTTCATTGAAATCATACTGAAGACTATATACAGCTAACCTGTGAATAATGCAGAGTTAGGGACACTGACCTGCCACACAGTAAAAAATCTGCATATAATTTTTGACCCCACGAAGACTTAACTACTTGGCCAGAAGCCTTATAGATAACATAAACAGTTGATTATCACTATCATGTATGTTTCATGTACTATATGCTGTATTCTCATAATAAAGGAAGCTAGAGAAAAGAAAAATGTTCAGAAAATCATAAGAGAAAATTCATTTATAGTGCTATACTATAAAAAAATCTGTGTGTCAGTGGACCCACGCAGTGTAAACCCATGTTGTTCAAGGAGCAACTGTATTAACATTTCCTTAAAAAATATAGAACATATATCTTCTTGAAAACAATGATTATCCCTTGGGCATGGAGTGTTACAACAGATTTCTACATTCAAAAACATACATTTCTAAATGCATAAAAAAAAAACCGCTGTGAGTTAAAAAATAACTCTGGTGTGAGAGATTTTCTTTGAGGCTGGGTTGAGGAAAATATGTTGTTCTCACTGTTGTTTACAGTCTAAATAGAGAAACATCAAATGTATCAGAACTTGTCTTGAAGGAGACCTGCAGGGTCTTGGAGACCCAGAAGTACTATTAGCTGCCTTATGGACCACCATAACGAAGCTTCCTCAACAAACTCACACAGGGGTTCCTGTATTGAGACGCTTTTCTAGAATGTGGGTAAAATCATTATGCAGTCATGGAGAGGCACCCCTCAGATGTCCCCTCAAGATAGAACCTGCTATGACCACCAGCCATTGCACCTTTGGGATCTGCAACAGTGTTCCTGCTGAGGCCACCATGCTGTAGGTCTGCTTTCAGTCAAGGACCAAGCACAGCAGGGACACTAGATCAAGGCTGCTTCCCGACACGGAACACTTCTAACAGGCAGCCTCTGCTCTCAGGCTTCCCATCAGTTTGGCTGAGGCCCTTTCTACCTGCACTGTAGTCTGAGGCCTCTACCCAATCCTTCCTTCCTCCTCTCTTCTCACAGGGGTCAGACCTGTATAGTCTGAAGGCTCTCTCTGGTTACTTTGGCTTCCTCACTCCATTATCCTTCACAGACATTTCTGCTAATCAACGTCTCACACTTTTCATTCTGTCTTGGTGTCTGCCTTCCAGAAGACTCAAACAAATCTGGACATCTCCGGCCCCAACTTACATTCTAGTGGGGAAAATGGGATGCTGAGCTAGCCCTGGGATACCGGTAGCATACACATAGATCTTTAGATGAGAATGTCTGGGCCACGTTATCCAAACACTGTGTGTTCTCCCGCTCAGACCTGGCTTCCCCTCTCTACTCTAAAGCAGTTCATAGAACCTCGATATGAACTCTGGTTTAGTTATAGCCAGGAAATGTTCTTCTCTTTAAAAAAAATTATATCCCTAGAAATTACATAACATTTTGAAAATAATATTGCTATTGATAATATTACTAAAAAACTTTCATTATTTCTTATGATTTAAAAAACTTTCACTTGAGTTTCATTTTTCTCTTTTTATTCTCATGTCAAGTATGTATGCTGGGTAAATCATTTATTAATAAAATATTTAGGACACTTGGGTGGCTCAGTCAGTTAAGTGTCTGACTCTTGATTTTGGCTCAGGTCATGATCTCAGGACTGTGGGACTGAGCCCTGCACTGGGCTCTATGCTAGGAGTGGAGTCTGCTTGAGATTCTCTCCCTCTGCCTTACCTCCCTCTCTTAAAAAAAAAAAATATGAAAAGAAAAGAAAAAAGAATATTTAATGAATAAAAAATAGACACAGATTGCCTTCACTTGCAGGAAACATTTATATTACTTACAGGGACAATGTTGACACCGAACAAAATATTAATTAAATTATAAGAACTTTCTCTTCTTTTCATTGTGACAAAACACACATAAAAGCTACCATCTTAACCTTACTTTGAATACAGTTCAGTCGTGTTAAGTACATTCATATTGTTGTTCAACCAATTTCCAGAACTCTTTTCATCTTGCAAAACTGAAACTCTGAACCCGTTAAACAGCAACTGCCCACTGCCCCCTCTCCCCAACCCCGAGAAACCATCATTCTCCTTTTTGTCTCTGCGATTCTGACTATCACAGGGTAACTCTCATATAAGTGACATCATGCAGTAGTCATCCTTTTGTGACTGGCTTATTTCATTTAGCATAATATTCTCAAGGTTCACCGATGTTGTAGCCTATGAAGGACTTGTTAAAAAAAAAATCCTTCATTGGCTTCCAGAGATACCATACCTTTCTGGTTCTGTTTCTGTCCCTAAATCATCTTTTTAGCCCATCTGACTGGATCATCTTCTTCCATCCACCTCTTTAGAGTGGTCACTCTCCAGAGTTCTGTCCTTGGCCCCCCTCATCCTCCCTGTACATGATCATATCCACTTTTCATGGTTTTCACTGTCACATATGTTCTGGTCACTTCCTCTCCTGTGGACTTCAGACTCACACCTGACTGACCACTGGACACTTCAACCTCGATACCAGAGGACTTGGGGTAGGCTAATAATGGCCCCCAAAGAGATCAAATCCATATTCCAGGAACCTGTAAATGTTACCTTATTTGGAAAAAGAGTCTTCGCAGAGATTGAGGAATCTGAGAGGAGATTATCCTGGATTACCTGGGTGCGCCCAAAATACAATCACAAATGTTCTTATAAGGGAGGGGCAGAGACAAATTTGACAAATGCACAGAGAAGAAGGCAAAGTGACTGCAGAGGCAGATGGAAGTAATGGGGCCAAAACCCATGGAATGCCAGCAACCACGAGAAGCCAGGAGATGTAAGCAACAGATTCCCTCCAAGAGTTTCTGAAAGGAACCAACCAGCTGACATCTTGATATTGGTTCAGTGAAAACTGGTTTTGGAATTCTGGCCCCCCAAATGATAAGAGGATATATTTCTGTTCTTTTAAGCAATGAAATGTACAATACTTTTCTTGGCAACCACAGGAAGTGGATAAAGGGATGCATGAATTTCCTAGAACGACTGTAACAGAGTACCACAAACTGCAGGACTTAACACCACAGAAATGTGTTCTCTCACAGTTCTGGAGCCTAGAAGTCCAAGGGCTGGGGTTCTGCAGGGTTGATGTCTTCCGAGGGCTGTGACAGAGAATCTCCTCCATGCCTTTCCTAGGCTCTGGTGGTTTGCTGGCAAGTGCTGGTGTTCCCTGGCTTTGGATGCATGTCCCTGATCTCTGCTTGCATCTTTACATGGTATTCTCCTGCTATGGATGCCCTCTGTGTCCAGACTGCTCCTCTTTGTAAGGTCACCAGTCATCCTGGATTAGGGCCCACCCTAATGACTTCATTTTAACTTAACCTACAAAGACCCCGTTTCCAAATAAGTTCATTAACCACAGGTACTGGGAGGTTAGCACTTCAGTCTCTTTTGGGGGACACAATTCAACTCATAACTTGTCTATTCTCTGGATCCTCAAAATTCATGTCCCTCCCACATGCAAAATACACTGACCTCATCACTACATCCCCCAAAGTCTTCATCATTCCAGCGTCAACTCAAAGTCCCAACTCTCATCATCTAAATCATCCAAATCGGCTATGGGTGACACTTGGGATAAGATTCATCCTGGAGCAAAATTCCTCTACAGTTGTGAAACTGGACAGCTGGTAATCTCCTTCCAAAATACAACACTGGAACAGGCATAGGATACATATTCCTGTTCCAAAAAGGCGCTAATTGGAAGGGAAAAAGGGGGACTATGTTATCCCAAGGAAGTCAGAAAAGTAGCAAGGCAAATTCCACAAGATTTTAAGACGTGGCAATAATCCTCTTTGGCTTGATGCTCTGTCCTCCAGGCCCACCAGGAGGGCAGACCCATCCCCTTAGTCCCAGGTTGCAGCTCACCCCTCTGGAAACAAGGAGGTGGCCCTGACACCCCAAATCTGTGCCCTCAGGGACCATGGTGATGGTATCAGCCCTGATGAGCTCTGAATTGCCTTCAGGGTCATTCTTCCCTTTTCTTAAAGGATAACACACATTTGTGGTCAAATAGCTCCACTGATCCATTTCCTCCCTGTAGAATCCTAGAGGTCTGACAGCCGTCCCTCGTTTCACCCCATCTCTGTCCCCTTTAGCCCAGACTGAGAACATTTCTGCTGAGATGGTTGACACCCCTGATGTTCTCTGCACAGTACACACTTTCTTGTTTTTTTCTGCAATACAGACAGGCTAAGAATTTTTCAAATCTTCAGGTCCTGTTTCTTTTATGCTTAACAATTCCTTCTTCAACGGATCTCTGTCCTCTCACAGTTTGCTATAAGCAGCAACGAGACACTAGGTCATGGTTTCAATGCTTTCTCAGAAATCTCCTCAGCTCCAAGTTCTACTTTCCATCCAACAGAACACAGTCAGCCAAGTTCTCTCCCACTTCATTACAAAGATCACCTTTCCTCCAGTTTCAAATAACATGTTCCTCATTTCCATCTGAGAAGCTAACAAGAAGCAACTTTAGCATTCATGTTTCTAGCAACAATATGTTCATGAGTATTTATGTATTCTCTAAGAAGATGGAGGCTCTCTCTCCAGCTCTCCTATTCTGAGTCCTCACCAGAATCACCTGTAACATCCATGTTTCTACCAAAGTCTCTCCAAGGCAATCTTTCTCTAGCAAGCACCACAAACCTCCTCCAGCCTCTACCCATTACCCAATCCCAAAGACACTTCCACATTTTTAAGGATTTGTTACCACACCACCACATTTCCTAAAGTCTGTATTAGTTTCCTAGGGCTGCTGCCATTACAAAATACCATAAACTGGGTGGCTTAAGCTACAGAAACTTATTCCCTCACAGTTCTGGAGGCTAAAAGTCCAAAATCAAAGTATCCACAGGACTGGTGCCTTCTGAGGGCTGTGACAGAGAATCTCCTCCATGCCTACCCTAGCATCCAGTGGTTTTCTGGCAATCTTTGGCATTCCTTGGCTTCTGTTTTACAGAAGCCAAGACAGAAGCTTCTGTCTTCTTTGTCACATGATGTTCTTGTATGTATGTCCTTTATGTCCAAATCTCCCCTCTTTAGAAGGACACCCATCATATTGGATTAGAGCCCACCCTAATGATAGCTCAGCTTGATCATCTACAAAGACCCCATTTCCAAATCAAGTCATAGCCACAGGTAGTAAGAGTTAGACTTCAACATTTTTGGTGGCAACATAATTCAACCCATGAGTACCCCCAATTCAGCATATACAAAACATAATTTATCCTCCTTCCGAAAAACATGTTGTTCTTCCTGTACTCCATTCGTGAGATGGCAACACCACCACCACTGGTCCATTCAGAAGTCTTGGAGTTATCCCTGATGCTTTGTTTTCCCTCTGAACTCCATGCTGAATCCTACTTATTTTACCACCTAAGTATGTATGTATGTATGTATCTTTAATTTCAATTATATTTTATTTAACCCAACATGTCCCAAATATTATCATTTCAATATATAAACAGGTTTTTGGATGAAATTACTCTTTTTTCCTACTTATTTATTTCCAGTATATGTTATGTCAGTTTCAGGTGTACACATAGTGAGCCAACAAGTCTATATATTAGTCATTACGATAAGTGTACTCTTTTTTTTTTTTTTAAAGATTTTATTTATTTATTTGACAGACAGAGACAGAAGTGGGCAGAGAGGCAGGCAGGGAGAGAGAGAGGGGGAAGCAGGCTCCTGCGAGCAGAGAGCCTGATGCAGGGCTCGATCCCAGGGCCCTGAGATCACGACCTGAGCCAAAGGCAGAGGCTTTAACCCACTGAGCCACCCAGGCGCCCCTCCAGTATAATGAACATATAGTGTTATGTCAGTTTCAGGTGTACACACAGTGAGCCAACAAGTCTATATATTAGTGCTCATTATGATAAGTGTACTCTTAATCCCCATCACCTACCTCACCCATCCTTCTACCTACCTTCCCTCTGGTAACCATCAGTTTGTCCTCTATAGTTGAGAGTCTGGTTTTTTGGTCTCTTTTTTCCTTTGTTTATTCATTTTGTTTCTTAAATTCCACATCTGAGTGAAATCATATGATACTTGTCATTCTCTGCCTTATTTCACTTAGCATTATATTCTCTAGCTCCATCTGTGTTGTTGCAAATGGCAAGATTTCATTCTTTTTTATGGCTGAATAATATTCCATTACACACACACATCACATCTTCCTTATCCATTCATCAACTGATGGACACTAGGGCTGTTTCCATAGCTTGGCTACTGTAAATAATGCTGCTATAACCATAGGGATGCATGTATCCTTTTGAATTATTGTTTTTGTATTCTTTGTGTATATACCCAAGAGTGCAATGGCTGGATCATGAGGTAATCCTATATTTAACTTTTCAAGGAACTTCCATACTGTTTTCCACATTGGCTGCACCAGTTTGAATTCCCACCAACAGTGTACAAGGGCTCCTTTTTTCCCAAATCCTCACCAACACCTGTTGTTTCTTGTTGATTTTAGCCATTCTGACAGGTGTGAGGTGATATCTCATTGTGGTTTTGATGTGCATTTTCTTGATGATGAATTATATTGAGTGTTTTTTCATATGTCTGTTGGCCATCTGGATGTCTTCTTTGGAGAAATGTCTGCTCATGTCTTCTGCCCATTTTTAAATTGGATTCTTTGTGTTTTGGGTGTTGAGTTGCATAAGTTCATTATATATTTTGGATATTAACAACCCCTTAGCAGATATATCATTTGCAAATATCTTCTCCTATTCAGTACCTTGTCTTTTTGTTTTGTTGACCATTTCCTTTGCTGTGCAGAGTCACTTTTTTTATCTGCCTAAGTATTTATTGATTTTATCAGCATCTCTCACTCTCTCCAGCTAAAGCCTTTAGGTTTAAAGAGTTTAGGTGCTTATCATCTGGGCTGCTGCAACAGACTCTTAACTGATTTCCCACCCTCTAGTCTTGCACTTCTCACATTTGCCCTCCTATCTTCTGAGCTCCTTGACTACATTTGCTGTATCTCATTCATCCTGGAATCCTACAGGCCTCACACAGAGCCTGTAGAAGACATTCATGTAGAAGACACTCACAGGGCAAATGATCACCAGTGAACTCATTCAAGAAATTGTATTATATACACAACACTGAATCTATACCATTGAGGTCTTCCTTGGGATTTAGAGATAAATTCTCCTATTGAAACAAATGTTATAATAGTATTTCTGAGAGGGGGATTTTGCCAACCCTTTGAAAGAGGGTACATCCTAAGTATTAGTTAAGATGGTGTTTTACACACCATTAGTTGAAAAGATAGTTACATCATAGAGGAAAATATCACCTTGACCTCTGTCCCTCACTTGCTCTCCCTTCAGCATCTGTGATATCTGTCTCTGATTAGACACTTCATTACCTACTGCCCGACGCTCTATTTTTTTAAGATTATGTTTTCTCTGACACCTAAGCTGCTTGAGAAAAAGAACAATGTTGCATATTTTTTAATGCCCCCACTATGCATGGTCTAGTGGTAAACAGAAGAGATGTTGGCCTTAATCATCAGTCACACAGACTGTGTTAGAAAAAGAAGACCAACATTGCGCACTATAGTTTCATATATATGTGTATATATATATATATATATATATGAATATATATTCATATATATATTATATTATATGTTATATATATATTTATATATATTATAGTTATATATATTTGGAAATCCTGTGTTTCCAGGTATTGGCTTTGGCAGGATTCTGTGGGAGTGCAGAGATCAGCTGATACTACGCCTGACAAAACCGAAAATTTTCCCAGTCTAAGCCAGGATCCAAAGATTGGATCTCCAGGACTGACCTACAGGTTTGTTTGTATTTTAAATTACTGTGTTCTGTCAATATGGTTTTTTGCTTTGTCCTTTTCTTCCACTGAACTTCACATCTGTTTCTCCTGCCACACAAGCACCCAAAGGTCTTGGAACCAAACACTTCTAGTAAGATCACAGGGCTGCTTTAGAGAGGGTAAGGACACTGCCTTCGTCCCACCGAACAGTGCCACTCAGGGACCCACGGGAATTTGAAGCTAATATTCTACAAAGTAAAAGAATTCAAAACACATCACCCTAAAAAGCAGCAGGAAACTAGAGGGTTTACATTGCATATTGCCAAATCCATCTTCTGATACACAATGAACTTCTGAACAGCAAAGAGAGGCCTCTGAGGTTTGGTGGTTTACTGCCCACATTCCCCAAACACTCCAACTTCCCCTACTTAAAAGTGATGGTGAAGGGGCGCCTGGGTGGCTTAGTGGGTTAAGCCTCTGCCTTTGGCTTGGGTCATGATCTTGAGGTCCTGGGATTGAGCCCCGCGTCGGGCTCTCTGCTCGGCGGGGAACCTGCTTCCCCCTCTCTCTCTGCCTGCTGCTCTGCCTACTTGAGATCTCTCTGTGTCAAATAAATAAAAGCTTTAAAAAAAAAAGTGATGGTGAATTTAGCAAGCGAGAATTCTGAATCACTCTCATATGATCAGTGTCACCAGGCTCATTCTGGAGATCAGCAAGGACACAAGTACAAGATCTATTCCTAGCCAGGTTGGAGAGGTCTACAATTTGGGAATTAACCAAGAAAGGAAAGAAGAGGCGAAAAGAAAAGAAAAAGAGAAAAGAGGAAGAGGAAAATTATCAACCCCCATCTCCCCATCCCCTGACACACATGAACAGCACAGACCAAACACCTGAACATTCCTGACCTCACTCCATCCCTTACACCTACACCAGCAAACCAGTCAACTCTGTCTCTAAAACACACCCCAAACCCTAGCACTTCTCTAGGACTACCACTCCAGTCAAGGACGCCACTACTTTCCACCTGGTCTCCTAACACAACTTCTCATGTCTCCCTGCTTCCACACTTGCCTCCCCACGCTCCATACCCCCACCCACTTTTCCATAAAGGAGTCAGAGTGGCTTATAATACGAGCTGCAAGTCAGACCAGGACACTATCTGAACCCTACAAAGGCTTTCCAAGACTCCAAAATCCTCTCTAAGAACAGATGCCAGGTCGGGGCACCTGGGTGGCTCAGCAGGTTAAAGAACAGATGCCAGGTCTTAAGATATTTTAGGCTCTCTCACTTCTTGACCTCATCTCCTCTACCTCCCTTCATTTTATTCTAGCAACATCTGGCTGAGTTTTGTTCCTAGAACACTCTAGGCTGTTTCCACCTCAAGGTCTTCTTATTTGCCATGCCCTCAGACTATAATGCTTCCCCCAAATCACAGCAACTATCAATCTTCATCTCTGTGGTTCCAACATCACCTCCTCCAAGAGGACTTTCTTTAGTCATCCTGTCCATAACAACCTCTCATCTCCCTAGTCCTCCATCCTGGTTTTTCTCCATAACACCTATCACTATTTGAATTATTTTCTCATTAGATTATTACTTATCACCTCAACCTGGTTGAGGACAGGTACTTTCTGTTTTCCACTGTATTCCCAGAGCCTAAAACAGAGTCTGACATGTAACAGATATTCAATAATACCTCAAATAAATAGATGTAGAACCACTGAGATTGGCCCGAAACAGTTTCCTATACTCAGGATTTTTAATTTTATTTTCAGAGAGATGAACGATGGGGCGCCTCAGTGGCTCAGTGGGTTAAAGCCTCTGCCTTCGGCTCAGGTCATGATCTCGGGGTCCTGGGATCGAGCCCCGCATCGCATTGGTATCTCTGCTCAGTGGGGAGCCTGCTTCCTCCTCTCTCTCTGCCTGCCTCTGCCTACTTGTGATTTCTGTCAAATAAATAAACAAAATCTTAAAAAAAAAAAAAGAGAGAGAGAGAGAGAGAGAGAGAGATGAAGGATATATGTTGGCTGGAATCATATTTGAAGATCACTAATGTTCCTGATCTCCCTGATGTCCAAGCACCCCCATCACCCCCACAGGCAGGGCCACCTTTTAGGATCACAGACCACACATCATCGTTCGGATGGTACCTCTGAGCTAGACAGAAACAAGGTGAAAAATCACTGTTGATCATTCCAAGACTCTGTGGCAGCTAAATGGAAAACTACACTGGAAGAGAAACAGAAATGAAAGGCACCATGATGCTATAATGTTATTCTAAACAAGAAAGCTCTACCGATTTTAAATGACACAATACTTAAGTGTATCAGGCATACCCAGGCAGAGTGTGAAATCAGACCATATGTCAGCCCTCAGGTGGGATTACAAAGCACGTGGCTGAAGGCTGACTGGTTTAAGAGGTCCTTGCAATACATTATAAAGAGCATTTTACTACTTTTCCGAATTGAACTTAGCCACGGAATTGAGAGAAACCATCTGACTTCCACATTTACCCTGTCTCACTGAGGTGGGGCAAGACAGCATTAAAATCCAACAAGCACCCTGTAGCTGTACTCCATCCAAATCCTCAGTATGGAACTACACTGTTGGTGTTATGTTGTGTTTAAATCTTAATGAAGGGGCACCTGGGTGGCTCAGTTGGTTGAGCAGCTGCCTTCGGCTCAGGTCATGATCCCAGCGTCCTGGGATCGAGTCCTGCATCAGTCTCCTTGCTCGGCGGGGAGCCTACTTCTCTCTTTCCCTCTGCCTGCCACTCTGCCTGCTTTGTGCTCTCTCTGTCAAATAAATAAATAAATAAAAATTTTAAAAAATCTTAAAAAAAAATCTTAATGAAATAAAACATCACTTATTTCCATCTTGCACTCTGCTTAGTCCTATAACCCTCATACAAAACACAAGCCCCTTCCTGGTCAGGGAGCACCGGGGAGTTTGGACCAACAGTGTGCCGTGAGCAACTTGTGCTCATAAGCCAGGCCCACACAGATGAAACATTATGCACAAAGAGAGAAAAGCTGCCCAAAAACCTCCTCTGGAGAAATACTCAATATTGGCCAGACTTTCCCTCCTGTGCTGGAAACAGCAGAATGATTTCTAAGTTACCAGTGATCTGTTCTCCACATCACTGGAGCCTTCCCACACCTCAGCTCAAGAAGGTCACTGACCCACATCAGGTTAAATGCTCTCACAGCTTACTGGAAACCCACTGATGGCTGATGCAGTGTTTTGAGAATAAACTATGTAATCTTCAAGATTTCCAAAAGGCACATTTTCTCCTCCAGCAAAGAGCAGATTCTGACCAAACTGTGGGCTGTGGGCAGTGGTAACCCCTTGGCTACTCACCTTTTGGATTCTGGAGAGATCCCACATGAGGATGAAAGTCTGGGGAGAAGGCAAGTGGAAAGCCGATAAAATAATATATAGGTGGTAGGTAAGAGCTATCCAGATAGGGCCACACAACGCACAGTTCTGAGACCGCAGCTCCCTTTCTCTGTTCAAGTGGTCGGCCCTGCCGCTTCTCTGTAGGTAAGCCTGTGAGCACCTTCCAGTTCTTAAACATCTCCCTGCTTTTAGACAGCATTTTCATGGGCATTTTGTTCAGAAGGGGTTTTTGCCCAAGTCCCTGGGAGTTTTTCCTTGGTAAGGATCAGGAGAGCTAGGTGACTGCTCTCCCTTAATGAGCCTTAATTAGATTATGTTTGACAGCATGGCCTGCGCAGGGAGGCACGCCGATGTGTAGACAGGGAGGGCCTTACCCTGTAAATTAATAGGCCTGACTGGGATTATGGAAGCTCGCTGCGTCAACGCAAGCAGAGCCCCCAAGCCAACAGTCCTTGGCCTGCTGACACAGCTGCACCAGCGTACCCAGTCACTGGAGCGCCAAAGGATATTCAGTTACAGTGAAGAAATCATAACAAAGACAGGAAACAGATCAGCACACTCTGGATTTAACACCCTCCCTGGGGAACTCGGCTGATTTCTAGGCTGCAGATGTTTTTAACTCTGCCTTGAAGAATGTCCATGTCACATGCTGAAGCTGATGGAACTGAGTACAGTAGTCAAGCAAAGCTCACATATTCAGAGAGGGTACCGAAACTACGTTGGTGAGAATTCCTCATCTCTGAAACAGAGGTGGGACAACTGCTAAAATCCATAAACTCCATGGGTGGATCTGCTGAGCCGTCAGGAAATGTCCGCCAAGCCCAGTGTTGACGTAAAATGAGGTGTAAGTGAAGCCGACTGGACCCTTCCATGGAGATCCTGCCAGTCCTGAGGATCGTGGCATTTCTCAGCTGCTCTCTCTTGTGCTTCTCAGCGCTCCACACCAAGTGCAGTAGAATGAAAACAAGCCTTCTTCATTCAGCCTTTCTCAACATCACTGCCAACAAAAACGGGATCTTTGACTCTTTGGAGCTTATGATGAAGGGGATGGCATATCTTACAGGCAGGATATAGGTCATTTTTCAAAAGTTACAGTAAGTTTGCAGAACTGGAAGTTTATCTTTTTAAATTCTTCCGACTGAGTTACATAAATATGTCTAAGGCTGCATGAAGATGTGGTTTTCCAGAGGTACTGCATTTTCTTTATGGCAAAGGGACCAGCTGTACAGTGCCAGGATAGAGTTCACACAAGAAAAGGACTACGGATGTTAGATAAACCTCAAGCCCAATAACTGGAAAAAGGGAAACCTGTTCGGCTCACTTGTGATTTTTTTTTTCTCAATTGCAGTTATTTTATTCTTCTAAGTTTCCTTATCTATAAAATGAGTAATTTTTACGAATGCTTTCAGAGGACCCTATCAAGACCAAAGACTCCATCAGTAATTTCCCAACTTACCCTTGAAACATCCTGCTAAGAACATAGTTTTGTTTTGTTTGTCGTGTTAAAAAAGCAATGATCATTTTAACTGCTCCTGAATGGAATTTTGTGATTTAGCAGACAGAGATTTCTGGCAATTTAGAGCAATTCTCCTTTTTCCACCTGAGCTTGCAGACTTATTCCGAAGACTGAGAAGATGTGAGGGTGGCAGGGAACGAGAGTGGGGAGAGGCTGCTTGTAGTATCGGGGCTGACCCTCTCTGCAACACAGACTGACATCCTGAAGGCAAGCCTTCACTTCCACCAGTGGAGGGCGGTCCAGGACAGAAGGGCTGGTAGTGACTTATGGGGTGGCCGGACCACTGTTGGACAGTTCCACCTGTGAAAAAGCCCCTCCTTATTTTGGACTTCTCTCGCCCATGTTCCTGTCCAAAGAATTTCTGAACACGGATTCTCTCCCCAGATGATCACTCCCTACGATGTCTCTTTTCTCAAGGAAGCCATTTCTCCAAATTTCCTCTTTGCTCCACCAAGTCTCCTGGGGGTTCTCACTTCCAGCAGTGGGAACTCAGAGAGTTCTTACTTGCTAATGAAATAACTGGTAGATATATCGAGCTAGATCCCCCAGATTCTGATGAGCATCTTGGGTGGATTAGGGACTTAGGGACTTAGGGATTTAGGTGTGAGAAGAGAAAGTCTTATCCTAAGATGTGAAGGTGCCAACGAATTGTCTCTGCCCTGTCAGTTTGCTGTAAGTCTGGAAGGTCATTTGTGGGGTCTTCTTCCCACAGGGCCCTATCACCGAGGTCTCCTTTTGAATGAATGACCACCCGAAAAATGAGCACGCACAGTGCCTGGTACATATGTGCGGGATGAATTTATAAGTGAAATCATAAATCAGACAGCGTTTCTCACTAGGAGAACCTGAAAGGATGAAGGGACTGGATGCCCAGAAGAGATAGGCCAGCACTCTGGTATGTGAAACCTGAGTGTAGGTAAGAGGGACAGGTGCAATAGTTCTGTCCACCTTTAAACTCTGCTCAGGCCAGGTCCGTGTCAGGAGATCCCAAACCATCTTCCTGGGCACACCTAGGGCAGCAAGTCTCGCCTATGTGTAGAACACCTCTGTTTATTCTTTTCTCCACCTTCCAGAAGCTTCTTGGAAGTGGAGCCAGGGCCAGGATATAATTTCCTGACTCTCCCATGCCTCTCAGCTATGAAGTAAGAGAGTACAGGACAGAAAATGGATGCTGAGGAGCTTCTCAAAGGGGATCATTGCTCGTAAAGTTGGCCCTAAAATCAACCAGGAGATCTAACAAAACTCATGTGTTCAACATACAAATTAGTTTACTGGATCATGGTCTCTCTCTTAATTATCTTGTTTTTCAGTAAACCATAATGACCTTCTGGTACTTCCCAGAGGGAATGCCCAGAGGTTCTTCCTTTAAAGTGGACCAGTGATGAGCGGTGATTGATTAACCTGCCAAACCTTCACGTAAGAACTCATCAGCAGAAAGAAGAAAATAGACTGAGCTATTTTGATTTGGCAGTGAGCTCAAGGAAACAACATCAGTAAAACAGTTAAGAACGTTTTTGACAAGAGACATCATTTACACACACGTGGAATCCCTCTGCTGTCAACCGAGAATAAAATCCTGATGGGCTCCCACCTATTTTTATTCTTTTTCCATGGTCGCTTGGGATGGGCCACAGGAGAGATCAGGATTCTTCATTTACTATATGCCCTAAGGTTGTATGGACTTTGTCTCACCTTTTGAATCCATTTCCCCAACACTGCCCCGAGTTTCATTTTACGCATCAGCAATTGCCTCAGCCAAAGGGGAAGAAGTTTTCTTCCCATTGGAGTAGAATTCAGGAATTTATCTGTCTTAAGGTCTGGAGTCAAGCTAAATTATGTTACCTGGGGATATTGCCAAAACATAGGTCTGTTCTCTGTTTTGAATCATGAAACCACCAGTGGTAATCTTATGTCCAGATATTTGAGATTAAAAACACCAGTACATCATGTGTGTTTTACAGAAGAGGGCTGCCAAGTATGTTATGCCTTCAACATAGCTTTCCAGGTAATCTGAAAGCTGACCTTCAACAAAAAAAAGGCAAGTGAGAAGCACAGGGCCAACCCTGGTAATGGTGAAGTAGTCTCCACACATAGTAGTTGAAAGACCAACCTCCCCCAACATTTCCCCAGTAGTTTGCCATATATATATATACACACATATATGTATTACCATCCTCTTCCTCCATTGCAGTGGCCTGCAATGTCCACTGGTCACTCTCTTGGCTTCTACAACAGAGAGGGCCAACGCATTCCTGGGAGAATCAGTGAAGGCACTGTATTCAATTATCACAGGACTTTGTTTTAATGTCTTCATGGTCATGTTTCTATTTGTGAAAGCTTTTTCTTATTTTGTTGGTTAGCTGATGAATTCATCTTGCTGGAAGGTTGCTTGGTCAGGGCCCTTCTGCAGAAAGCTGACTTGCCCTTACTTTCAGTCAAGGGGCAACTGGATTCCTGGTCTTTCTTCAGTGATTTAAAAAACAAAACAAAACAAAACAAAACAGGGGCACCTGGGTGGCTCAGTGGGTTAAAGCCTCTGCCTTTGGCTCAGGTCATGATCCTGGGATCAAGCCCCTCATCGGGCTCTCCACTCAGCGGGGGGCCTGCTTCCTCCTCTCTCTGTCTCTGCCTGTCTTTCTGCCCACTTGCAATCTCTGTCAGATAAATAAATGAAATCTTTAAAAAACAAAACAAAAAAACAAAACAAAACAAAAAAAAACAAAAAACTTGCTAATAATCTGAATCTACCCAAAGGATATTTAAACTTTGTTTTCTTTACCAGTAGTTCAAAAAACACAAAGTCTTAAAAATCATCAATAACAGCACTGCCCAACAGAAATATAATAAAAGCCACACATGGAACTTAAAATTTTCTAGGAGCCACATTAAAAAAAGTAAAAAGAAGCAGGTGAGGCTATTTTTAACACTATATGTTATTTAACCCAACAGATCCCATGTAATTTCAACATGTAATTTATATAAAAATTATATTTTACATTCTTTTGTTCATATTAAGTTTCCAAATCTGGGTGGGTTTTAGACTCACAGCACTTGTCAATGTGAAGTAGCCACATTTTTGAGGGCCCAAGAGCCACCCCCAGCTCCTGGCTACCACCCTGGCAAGCTCCCATAGAACAGCACCATCCTGCACTTCACCGGCTTAGGGAAAGGAGAACAGGAATGTTAACCAGGTCTTCTTCTCCACGTGGTGGGGAACTAAAGTGTACTGTAATGTGCAGATACTGAGATGTAAATAAAACACCATACCTAAAACCATTCTCGGGTCATTTTAGTTCTATCCTCTTTAGTTACTATAAATCACCAAGGCGCTATATAGCAAATTAACTCAAGATGTTTTTCTCCTTCCCTTTTGGGGTAAAGGAAATAAGGGTACTCAGTAGCGAAGGAGTGGCACAGCCACTGTGAAATACAGTCTGTAGGTCCTCAGAAGGTTAAACACAGAACCACATAAACATGACTCAGCAGCTGTGTTCCTAGGCACATACCGGAGAGCACTGAAAACATACGTCCACACCAAAACCCTGTACATCCATGATCACAGCACTCTTCATAGAGCCAAGAAGCAGAAACAAGCCAAATGCCCATCAAAGGATGAATGAATAAATGGGGCAGACCCATACACCAGAGTATTACTCAGCAAGAAACAGGAAGGGCGTCCTGACACACGCTACAGCACAGATGGACACTGAAGACACGGTGCTTAGTGAAATAAGCCAGAGAGAGGACCCCATATTGTACAATTCCATTTCTATGAAACCTCCAGGACAGGAAAATTCACAGTGTCAGAAATCAGACAAGGGCTTCGATGGGATGGAGGGAGTTGGAGGGAAGAGGGGAATGATCGCTAATAGGTACAAAGTTTCTTTCTGGGGTGATGAAAATATCCTAGTATCAATTGTGGTGATCACTGCACAGCTGAATATACTCAAAGCTAGCCAACTGTATACTTTAAATTGGTGAGTTGTAGGATATGTGAATTGTATCTCAATAACGCTGTTACTAAAACAAACGAAACGCAAGAAGACTGCCACTTGATGTCTGAGGCGCCTGCACGCCACACACATTTTCTCCAGCGCTCATGCGAGACTGTGCATGGGACCAGACGTACAGGGATACAGAGGTATCCTACCAGTACAAACCATGGTTGAAACACTTAAGGATGTTTCTTTTATGCAAAGGCAGCAAAGAAGAGCAGCTCAGGTTACTTTCTCCCTCGCCAGAGTAGTAAGAGAAGCAAAGTGCAGTATCTCAGACTGAAGACTTCCTGGGCAACATCGAAAGAGCCCGCTCTTTCCACAGGACGAGGGGAGTGGGGTCTGAGGGTCCAGTGGCAGGTTCTGCAGAAGCACAGGCAGAAGCTGCAACCCCACTGTCCTCTTGGGCAGCTCAGCCCGAGCTCACCACCCCCTACTCCTCAGGCCGGGTTTCCCAAACGAGCTTCCAACCTCAGAGCCAGCCTTCAGCGTCAAGCCATTTGCTTACCTGCGGCCAAGTATCACCCTCGCGGACTGCTCATGTCACACTTCTCTTACCTTGTTTTGTTTTAGGCTTGGTTTGTTGCTGTTTGGTGGTCCCTCCAAACCAAGTTTCCAAGACCTCACCTGCACACCCCTGAAGTCACAGCAGCTTAGTAAAAAGTGCTTCTTATTCGTACCTGACTATTCATGGTTGCATTTAATTAAGACATCTGGCAATCACCCACCAAACCAAAAGATCCATTCGAATCAAGAATGTCGTAAACCGCACACAAAGAAAAATAATTACTTGCCCATTTGTCTCAATGCAATGACAGGTGGCCTCCTGGGTCCTAAGCAACCAAGTGGCGGGATTCCTCTGCTCTACAGGGCAGGGGCCGGGCTGTGTGGCCGCTTCCCTAGCCGTCCTCTGAACCTCAGGGCCTGATGCTATCAGGGACCGCAGTAAGAGTCAGCAGACATCCTGGAGTCACAGTTGACAGCGGCTCTCTCCCTTCATTCCCATCATCACACGTACTGTATCAGCCTGTCCCCTGGTGACGGCTACAGCTCCAATCCTTCACTGCCCCTTCCTTCCGTCGGTTTGACACTGCGGGCTGACATTCCATCAGTCACTCCCAATACTCCTCAAGAGCCTTTTTGCTACACAGACAGCTCTGTTAAAACACTTACAGAAACAGGGTTTTTTTTGCTTTTTTAAAAAGATGTATGTATTTATTTCAGAGAGAGAGAGAGCAAGCAGGCATAATCAGGAGGACGACAGGGAGAAAGAATCTCAAACCAGCTCTGTACTGAACATGGAGCCTGACATGGGGCTCGATCCAGGACCCTGAAACCATGACCTGAGCTGAAATCAACAGTCAGATGCTTCACGGACTATGCCACCTGGGCGCCCCTCAGAGATGGGTTATTTTTTTTTTAAGATTTTATTTATTTATTTGACAGAAAGAGAGATCACAAGTAGGCAGAGCAGCAGGCAGAGAGAAAGGGGGGAGCAGGTTCCCTGCTAATCAGAGAGCCCGATGTGGGGCTCGATCCCAGGACCCTGAGATCATGACCTGAGCCGAAGGCAGAGGCTTAACCCAATGAGGCACCCAGGCGCCCCAGAGATGGGTTATTTTAACTGAGTCAAGTCTAAATTCTTCTGCCTAATTTTCAGCTCCCTCGCTGGGCTCCATACACACCCACGCCGCACCCCAAGGGCAACCCCAGCTGTGGGCAGGAAGACTGCACCCCTCTCTGCGAGCCTTTTCTCCCATCCCCACATGCGCCTGAGCTAACTCCTGCTTCTCCGCACCCAGAGCCCAGGATGGCTGCAATGGCTTTCCTCTCTCTTCCCCTATTTCCTCTGGACTCACCTTCACCATAGAGAGCTTACCGATACACGCTCTAGCATTGTTTGCTATTATTACCTGTGAGTAACTTGGGCATTTTTTTTTTAAAGATTTTATTTATTTATTTGACAGACAGAGACCAAAGTAGGCAGAGCGGCAGGCAGAGAGAGAGGGGGGTGACTTGGGCATTCTTAACTCGCTTGTAACCTCCCGACTACAGGGACCAAGCCTTCTTACTCTGAATCCTCCCAGGCATCCAGCACCTGTTGGGAGTCTAAGTGATGCGGCGTCTAACGATTATCACTGGACACTGGATTCCAGAGGTGGAGCTGCACCTCTGCTTGTGGGTGTATGTATGTTTCCCTGTGGGGCACCAGCCCCAGTCCATCTCCCCAACAAAGACAGGAATGTAATGCTCCTTGATTCTCTGGCAACATCCTCATTCTGACTCAGCCTTGAGGCTCTTCCACTGATGGTCAGGGGACTTCCTCATGTTAATGCCCTTCCACTCAAACAAATCATCCTTCTCTGTTCCTTTCTCTGATCACACTTCTTCCCCCACCCTCTGCAGAATTAGTAACTTCAGAATGTGGGTCCTCTATCTGTCCTTTATTTCCTTGCAAATATCTTTCAAACTGCAGTAGGACTATGTTGATTTTTTTTCCTCCCTGTTCGACCATGAGGACCATAAATAATGATGCCATGTCTTAGCAATACAACCCCAGACTCCAGCACAGGGGTAGGAGATAATAGCTCATAACAGATATTCTAGGATTTTATTCCATGAGCTCTCATGGAGGGCCCAAGACTCATGCAAACTTCCTATTCTTAGTGGAAGTTACCTCTCTTCCCAGAACTTGGTTGAGACTTTCTTCCCAGCATGCGGGGTGGGGGGGGGGGCACCAGCCCCAGGGCCCAGGGAAGACACTCACCAGGGAAGGGCTCTAGAGACCACTGTTACCCTAGGGAGCTCCATCTAAAGGCAGCTTCTCCTCAGATGACAGTCTCCCTCAAGCCCCTCTACAGATAGCCCTTTCTCACTTGCTTTCTAGAAACAAAGGGGAGATAGGAATAGACTTCAGGAAAACTGTTAATTATGGAAAGTTTGTGTTTCACACTCTCCTGAGTTCCTGCCCGACATCCTGACACGCTTCTTTCCCAATCCTGGGTGCCTTCGATCCAAAGCTCTTCGAGCCTTTCTTATTTCTGAAAGACGAATCTCTTACAAGCAACAGCTTCTAGGATTTCAGTGAGATTTGAGGAAGAAAGCAGTCAGATTAAACAGTGCACCCAAAAGTGCAGGGGACGATCAGAAGCCTCCATCCTTTCAGAAACACTTCCTGGTGAACTTGTATCTCAGAGGTCTGCAATCTTCATTAAGTTTAATAGAAATAAAGTAAATTCAGAGGAAGCCAAAGGACCCTCCCTGGGTCTTTCTGAAGAAGCAGACAGACATCTGGTCCCTCCGTGGTTAGAGATGTTCAGATGATCAGGGTTTCGCTCAGTCTTCCCCCTCTGACACCGACACTCTCTGACCTCTTCCTCCCCAATATCAGCTCAAATTTGTCTTCTCCCTTCTCAGACTTAGCTCCTGTTGTCTTTTACTTTTCCTGGATCTGAGTCTGTGCTGTAACTGACTGTTGGACGTGGGGTCTGGGCCTCTGCCTTCCCTGAAGTCAATTTTAGAAAACATTCTTTGTCCATACAGAGGTGCCTTTGGGGAGAGGTCCACCAGATTGTGAGCTTTGGGAAGATTTAAGACAACACCCAGGGTACAATGCACGTCCTAAGTATACAAAATACCTTGCTCTTCCTTTCTCAAATATTTGTTGAGCTGAGGAACTGTCCTAGGTACAGCAACGAGCAAAACAGGCACAATCTCCGTCCTCATTGAACTTACACTATGGCTTAAAAAAATTTTTTTTTAAAAGATATTACAAGGAATCAAGGGTTCACTCACTGCCTTCTGCCTATTATCCCTGCCCCTGAGGACTAAATAAGATCACCACATACCCCCAATTCCAAAGCCTGCAGCACACTCTACCACCTGCCTTTCTCCCCAAGCCTGTGTCTTTCCCCTTCTCATCCTTCCTTTAGCACCCCAGAACTTTAAATTCTTCAGCTCTCTCCAACTGTGGGTATACCTAAATCCACCCAAGTGTTCAGCAAACGGAAAAAAAAAAACGACAACAGAGACTTTCAGTTTATCAGGATCCACCTTTTCTAGGTAATTGTAACTAAAATGGAAATAAAGGTTAATACTCTTTTTTGTTTTCTTATTCCCTTCATTCTAAATGCTGACTTATTGCAAATTTTGAAAGTGAGATTAACTATATACAAAGAGGCAGAGAGGGAAGGATTTAATTTAATAATGTCCCAGCTGGGAAAAGGACTAGCTCACAAGCTTTTAAAATATAAGCAGTCCCACTTTACAGAACCACAATCTCAGATGAAGGAAAAAAAGCTCGCAAAGCACAGAAGACCACCCAGTTTTTTTTTGTTTGTTTTGTTTTGTTTTGGGTTTTTTTTTTTTTTTTTTTTGGTGGATTCTAATACTTGGTCATTAACCTGAAAAGGTAAGAAGGTCATAGCTCCCACTGGGCCATCTTCTCAATAAGGAGCATGGCTAAAATGATTTTTTTCCTTTGTTGATAACTAGTGGATTTATGTTTTCATGCAATGTGTCTTTCATTAACATGAGAAGAAAAATTTCATAATATGATAAATATAAACAGATCACTGAATTGAGAGAAACTGCAAGTTTTCTTGGGATTATTAATGGGAATGTTATGCTTTTTGTTAAATTTGCAGACATGTGTATTTGAATAATTATCCATGGATTTTATGAACCTGGGAGGGACGAGAATATTCCATGACTGAGTGTAGAAATCTAGAATAAAGTGAGTTTCAAAACATGTAAGCCTAGAAAATGTTTCAAAAGCTCTAAAGTTACATGAAAGGAACATAGGAACATATAACCAAATGGAAAATCAATAATCATGAGATCACTAATATTTCAAACAAAACTAATAAGAAGAAAGTTTTCCATCTGCCAATTTTTGCCAACTAACTTCTGTGTCAGAGAACTGGGAAAATATAACTAAAGTGAGGGCACAAAAAATATTTATTCTGAATTGAAGTAAAAGAAAAAGTAAAAAATAATATCATGTATTTAAAATCAAATTTAAGGGCAGAACAGAACTTTGGATGACACTACAGCTACTAACCCACTGCATGGCCTAAAGAGTCTTCAAAATCACCTACTCTACCCTCTTCATTTTGCAGAAGAGCTTATATGAGACCCAGAGCATTTACATCATTTTGCAAAATTCACAGTTAGTTAATATGTATGAAAAAAAAAAAAGACTACAATTCTGAAATGGTGAAGACCACATTCTTCTAATTCAGATCTTTTCAAATACGCAGTCATGCATGCACACACACACATACACATAGGTAGGGGGTGTGTGCACATGTAGACAGAGAGGAAGAGGGAGAGGGAGGATGGGAGAGACAGTGCAAAAGAACTACTGGACTCAGTAATTTTCAAAAAAAAAATCTAATTTTCTTTGTCTTTCTCCTCTAATTAGTAGGGAGCATTTGCAGAATACCTTCTAAAGTATTTTGCCAAGTACCTCACTTAAACGAAATAACCCTCAGAATGCCACTGTAACATAGGTAGTATTGTCATCCCTCTTGCATAAAAAAGCAAATGAAGGCTTAGTGGTGTCAATTTATGAGTTTAGGGTCACTCAGGCTCCCCGAAATCCTTACTGGACAGTCTTCACTGTTTATAGGAGGTACCTTTTGGTCTACCAAAATGTGCAAAAGTGCAACCAATAGTGAAGGCTTCCAAACCAAATTATTTAGTTCCACACTTTCGGAATTGCATTTTAAACGAACATTAAAAAGCAGACTGGATCCGCATGGCAGCAGTGTGGAAACAGCTGTGATCGATGGTGTGTACACCATACCCAGACGGAAATTACCTTCCAACCTTCTTTCACGGGCTTCTATCAAATGGATTCTGAACCTTTCCTGTGGGGCAAAGGAAGGGTACTCTGCATATGCCTTCTTCACTTGCACAGACGGACAGGGATGCGCATCAAGGAGAGTTCCTGACCTTCTCTGGAAACCACTGAAGTTTTGCCAACACCGAACTTACAACAACACTGGAGGGATAAAGAAGAGGCGGCTCACATTCCATCTGGCATGTGGTGCCCTCTATTGTGCCTTTTGAAATTCTGCTGGTGGGTGGGGAAACAATTTGTAGGCTTGGCTGATATTTCTCTTTTATGCAAATGTGCCAATGCTGGAAAACTCTGCTTCTCATTAAATTTGAAATTCCCAAAGGCAAAGCCTATGTCTCCCCTCTTTATTGAGCATGATGCTCAGCACGTTATGGATAGTTAATAAATGTCACATCATTTTCATATTGCATTGACTAAGAATGACATTTTCCCATGAACACTGCTTGCTTTAATTTCTCAGCAAATCTCATAAAGTGCATATATTTCGTAAGACAAGAGTACTGTGTAAGGCCCCTCTTCCTTGCCTGAATCTCTTCCCCGAAATCTCATTAACGCTTCAGTCACCTTTTCTCTGGGCCAAGGGACAACCCCCCTCCTCCCCTGAACCCTGTTTCCCAACTGCTTTACTCTTTTTTCACTCTCACTTGCAGGATTTATGCACGGATCTTTGACACCCAGTTCATATCATTTCCATCACAAAATGGCAGCTCTCCAGTCTATCTTTACCTTATGAGTCTTTTGGGGGACCCTTTGAGGAGGTTTATGAAAGAGGCCATAACCAGTATGGAGATTTCTAAAAGCAGTTTTTGTTTTCATGAGGATTATGATACCTCTTATTTTCTGAGAAACTGAAAAAAAATGAATTATAAACGTTGATGATGATTAATAGGAAAAGGACCTTGTTTTATTCATCTTTGTACCGCAATTCACAGCACATGGAGGGCAGTCAGTGAATGTTCCTCAGAATGAGACAGATTCCCACCTCCCCTCAATGGTTTCAAAAACAATTCAACGGTAAGACTTCTATGTAAAATGTGAGGTAGAGCCATCACTACATCTTTATGGTACTCCTCAAATGGTCCCAGTAAAGCACCAAATAGCGATCAGGAGGATATCCTCGTACAAGTACAAAATGAAGGAAAGCCCCAAGGGGAAGAGTACGCTTGTACCTCACTTACACTACTTTGAATGCCTGAGCTCAGGTTCAAGACTCAATCTAAAATGTCCACAATAATTTTATATATGCATTTTCCTGCTTCACAGAACAAGAAGAATGTGACAGAAAGGTTATTTCAAATATCAGAGAACAGAGGCATCTTTAGGCATTTGGAGTAAAACTGGAGTCTAAATTTCTGCCAGAACATTTGCCGACTTCTAGTTCCATGCTCCTGTTTTTCCTGACAAGTCTCTAGTCCTGTATCTTCATCAGAAAGAAACTGATCTGTGTATGGAAATATTTATACCAAAAAAAAAAAAAACCCTATCCTAGGATATGAAAAGAGAAGCTTGTTTCAATCAGGGCCAAATGTCAACTTTCAAAAACTTATAAAAAGGATGAAAATGAAAAACATCGGAAGGAGCACAAAGTGTTTATAGTTATGACTCAGAACAGGACACCAATTTCACAATGTTTCCTGTGGCAAGAGTTGTAGTCACTGAAAATATGAGAGTTGTAGTCTTCGGAGTTCAGCACCTTGTAGCTCCATTTATTACAAAATTATAAATCACTTAAAAGTAAACTTGTAATTATTTTGTGAGTAAACTGATTTTTTTCCTGTGTTATATACAACATGATAATTTTGTAAGTGGAACAGAGTATAAGTAATAATGGAGCAGATTATAATGAAATCACATTGTTAATTAATAACAATCATTGTCTAAATTAACATTATAGATGTAACCATATAGTATATTTATTATGTGATATTAGATATTATAGATATTAAGTTACACATAACAATACTGATCATAGTACTTATACTTCCTCACTATTCATTCTACTCCAAATCATTAGATAAGCCAACCAGAGCCAGCCCATTCCCTTGTCCATAACGGATTTAGGAAAAGACTGTGACTCAACGTTGGCCAATGACTTGTGACAGAGAGCCTACCAAAAGCCTGGCATAGTTTCCTTGCTTCCGAAAAGGCACTGAAACAAAGACTCCTTTACCCACTGGAAATGCTGCAGCCACCTTGTGACCATTCCTGTCACTTTCTACAATACATACTCTTATGTGGTTCTCTTTAGGTGTGAGGCAGTGTTCTGCCTCACTAACTCATTCAGTCATTCAGTTCTCACAACTCCCCTACAGGTAGATACTTGAACTACCCCTATCTTTTTTTTTTGAACTACCCCTATCTTTTGATGAGAGCGAAGAAGCACTGAGAGGTCAACCCCCCCCATCACAATGCTATCTCTCCACTAAGTGACAAAGCTGGAAATAAAACCCAGAGGACATTCTCTCAGCCATGAGGATGCTATGGCACCCCCTCCATGAAAATTGCTCTCAGCCACCCCCCGCTTCACAGTGTGTGTTACTTTCCTTAAAACACATTCTTTGCTGGTGGCCACCAAGTCTTTCGTTATTTTTTAAAAGACCTGCAAGAAAATCGACTTCTTTGATATTCCCTAAACAAAGTTATGGCACCGGTAAGTAGGAGTGAGGGCAGTGAGGTTTTGAGGGAGGGAGGACAGAAGGTGGGATCAGAGAGCACCAGGCCTATCAGGCCTCTTAAAAAGAGAGCTGAGGCAATGGAATGCTGGTTCCTGGTGAAGGGGAGGGGGAGGGGCATGGGCAGGAAGGGAAGGAAAAAGAAGGGAAGGGAAGGGAAGGGAAGGGAAGGGAACGGAAGGGAAGGGAACGGAAGGGAGAGGAGGGGAGGGGAGGGGAGGGAAGCGAAGCCAAGCGAGAGGGCTGGGAGTTGTCTACAGTTAAATGGCCACCACAGTTCAGTGCAGACCTGCTATATTACTTAACAAATTTTAGAATTCATATGCCCTGCAAGGAAGGTTTTCTTGCTATTCCCATTTCATAGCTAAGCAAAGTGAGGCTTAGAGAGTTTGGAGATTTGCTGGTAAGGGGCAAAGCCAGCACGTAAACCAGACTGTCCGAAGCTAAAGACCCGCCAGTATCCTGAAGAGCAGGGGCACTGGCAGGGAATGTGAGGGAGGAAAAGAGCCACCCTAGTTCACAATCGTGCTGAGGGCCGTTACCTTCCCTCAAAACCCATGACTCTCAGACATTATTCCCTTTCCCAGGCCACCAAATGAACAACTCAAGCCTTTCAAGGAAAGTTTCAGAGTTCGTCTGTTTTAAGTTACTAGGAGTTGCTACCAAAAGGAACCACTCTTTCCCACCCTACCCCTAACAACCAAGCACTGAAAACAGCCTAATGCCTTCATGCTGTCTGAACAGAAAAATGGCTGAGTATATCTTTTTTTTCCCCTTAGTTTTTCTAAAAATAAAAACAAACCACATTCAGCTTCAACCCAATTGTAGGAAAAACAAATTATTCTCCCTCCCCACACTCTTACCAGGATTCAGAACAGAATACAAACCAGGAAAGGGTGGGGAGGAATTCTACTTAAAATGGTTGGAAAAGACCAGGCTCAAGCATTCAATCTATACATACTGTGAATTATGAAACAAAAACCCACCTATAAACAGCTGCGGACTGAAGTCACATACACCTATGATCGTTTGTTTTCCCACCAAAATCTTGAGATGCCCTGAGAATGGACGCCTCTGTGTCAGCCGTGGACAGAGTAGAAAGATCAGTGGGAGCTGGAGTCAGCTGAACTCAAATGTTGGCCAGACCACTCCACCGTGGGCTTCAACCCTCCTCACTTGCAAGCTGCAGGTAATTTCCACCTTGAAGAACTTCTGAGAAACTAAATGAACTGAGGGGGAACCTTCCTAGCACGCAGTACATATCCGAGAAACTATTCTTAATGGTTTCTTATGGGAAAATGGTTTTTAAAAAATCAGAATCTCATGGGACTACCGTGTGGAACAATTTTTTTTTTTTTTTTTTAAATACTGCTGAGCAAAAAACACTAGGTGGGGAGGACCTGGCCTAACCAGTGAGTTCTTGATGAGAGCAGAAGTGAGAACCTGGAAAAACACTGCGGGCAAAAGAGGTCATGAATATTATCTCTAATGATAAAAATTAGGAAATCTTCGTAGTTATTTAAAAGGAAGTGACAGCTACCAAATTCCATTTCTCAGTTCTCAGGAACCCTACCTGCCTGACTGGAAGCAGAGGGTAGAGGGGCTACAAATCCCCTCCACGATAATTCTTATTTTCTTTTTAAAGATTTTATTTATTTATTTATTTATTTGAGAGAGAGAGAGAGAGAGCATGTGCACACACAAGCTGGGGGAGCAGCAAGCAGAGGGAGAAGCAGACTCCTGGCAGACTCCCCACTGAGCCGAGAGCCTGATGTGGAGCTCCATCCATCCACCCCAGGACTCTGGGATAAGGACCTGAGCTAACGACAGACGCTTAACTGAGTCACCCAGGTGCCCCCAGCTTCAAGGTGATTCTGACTGAATTTTTGTCTACTTCTCCACAAGCCATTTGACACCAAGTTCTTCTAAAAAAAAAAAAAAATATCAACTTTATTAGGACTTACAAAGCCACATAAATAAAACCCTGCCAGTAAGTGATGCAAATAGCTTGAACATTTCCAAGAAATCCCACAGGGATACTCAGACTCCTGTTTCCTGCCCTAACTTGTCTCTCTGCCCAGGGTCAGTTCTTTGCGTGTTCCTAAACTATTTCCATTCACAGATGCTTGAAAAAGGTGCTTCTGAAAGGCCAGCCCCATGCTGAGCTTATTTAATCACTCGCCCTAGGAAACGATGGAAATTCCTGGCATTCCTATCAGGGAAAGGGAGCTCTGCTGGTGTCAGTCTTGAAAGGTCCTGGTGATAGGGAGTTAGGGGAGGTAGATGACTTCAAAAGCAGGGCCTTCTCCAAACCCAAACATGAAGCTTCTAGAAGAGTCCTGGGAGAGGAGAGACAGGCAGCCTGGTCCCTAAGCCCAAACAATGAGAAGTTGAGGCATCCAAGTGTTCATGTTGGGCAGCTCCTCAGAGACAGTTTGGTATCCTCTCAGTAAACTCTTTCAATCCTCCGCACCAAAAGCAGAAACCCACCATGTACCTCAGACAGAACTGGTCTTCCTGACTGTTTGAGCATATAGATGTCGTGCTTTTTCAGAAGTCTGTGTGGCCTTTCACACTTTTAGACATGAAGCTCCTCTAAAACTCTTGGCAGGAAACAGCTCAGTGATTTAACGGCAGTTGCCAAGGTTTTTTCATCTATGTCTTTAGAGGATGAGTCTGGAGGAGGGTATAGGTAAGAAGTAGGCTAGGGGTCGTTCTAGAGCAGGGCTGGGCTCTGTACAGACTTCAGAGGCTGCTTCCACATGTCCAGCACTGTCCGGATAGTCTTGCTAATTTGAAATTATCATTCAAGGGAAAACGGGAAAAGAAAAGCACAGTGTGTTTGAAACGAAGTCGCAGGTGAACAGAACTATTTAAGGGCACACACTGGTGAACACACTTAGAAAAAGGCATCTGATACCCCTTTTGGAACTGTAACCCCTAAATAATTTTTCAGTAGTTCTCTCAGAATTTTCCCACTTACTTTTTTACAAAAGACTTGAGTTCTCCTTAAAAAAGAGAATGCTTCAACTTTTTGCTACTGTTCCACAGTTGGCAATTTTTCAGATCCTTTTCTCTCGTCGCTATTAATACTCCTGGCCACTGAGCCCCAAGGAAGTGTCACAGTTTTGTCAAATCCAAACAGTGGACAATTCCAGCTGCTCCCCAGTTGGTCACTTGCAACCCTTAAATCTACTCATGATTTTCACAGGTGGAGACATGGATTTTTTGCTCCTCTACCATTCCAGCTTTGGACATCCTATTATTATACCAGATCAGATTCCAAAGATAACTCAAGACAACCCAACACAACCAAGGAAACAAAGTAGGTCTAGGTGCTCTTTTGCCCCAGCACAGAAAGGAGGAAAAGCAGGCTCTAGAGGGAGGGCCCAAAATATCCAGCATGGTGCTTACTATTAGACACCCACACCACCCACCGGGAAGCTGGGGCACAGAACTTCTGTCGCTAGGTCTCCTCGCCTCTCATAGTATTTAGCAATACAGGAAGAGGTATGACAGAACAAGAATTCATGAGGCTGCTGGAAATCAGAAAGTTCCAGGGCTCTACTAAATCCTAGGCTCTATGTTCAAGCAGCGGGACCAGAAGCCCCAAGAAGGAACTTATTAGAATAATGGTCAACACTTACGGGATGTTCCCAGCGTGCAAGGCACTGTGCTAATGAACTCAGCATCCCATTTAATTCCACAACTTCATGGAGCTGGCCTATTATCACCCAAACTTTACAAATGAGGAAGCAGATTTCACAATAATGCACCTGAGGTCACACAGTTGGGGAGTCTGGGAACTCAGATCCAAAGCCATACACCTAGTTCTAGTGCCCACACACCTAACCACTGCCCCCCACTGCCTCCAGGAAAGATAAAAAGCAGCAACCAAACACGAAAGATAACACGTGGCCTGCTGGCCTCATGTAGTTGTTGCGAAAGAAAAATATGTTTGTCCTTTGAAAGATAAATGTGATATACAAATGTTGGCTGGATTTGCTATGATCATTTCTACACATGTTCTGGGACTCACTCCTCTTCCCACACTTCTCCCCTTCTCCTATGGAATTCTGATGCACTTATCCCTTGGAACGGAAATGACATTCTTTGTTTCTTCTACTCTGTATCATCTTAATGAAGAAAAATTTAAGAAAACAAAACTTGAATGCATTCATGTTAATCATATGACTAATCAGAAGGTTTTAGAAGACATTCTTGGATCAACTTACCATAAATTCCAAACTTTATAAATTTATATTTACCCCTTATGAATTAATTCTCCTTCCTTTTCTGCTCACTATAATAAGAAAGATACCAGAGCCATATGTGACACTTGCACAGAAAACAATAACTGAGAAATATGTAGAAAAATATCACTGTACTATATATTATATTCTATCTATATAAGGTACAAATTAATATACAGTGCCTTGTGTTGCAGAAAATGAACTCTGCAAATCGTAACTATAGTTACATCCCAAATTAATTAGCTCTGCATACTGAGACCAAGAAATGCTGGTCCTGAGAGCCTGATTAAAGCTTAAAGATGCTTCCTTCATTAACCTTTCAGAGTTTCCCCTCAGTGAAGCTTCTGTCAGAGAAGCAAAAAAGTGGCAAACCCATCGATTTAAGTCTGTCTTCCCCCGCAGACACATATCTGGAATTCTGGGAAAGGGGCTAACAAGCATGACATATAAACAGACTGAAGAAAAACAATCATTTTTACATTACTATATATTTTATATATATATACACATATAAACAGTATATATTTATATATACTTATATACAGTTTATATATAAACAGTCATTATTATATTATATAATTATTATATATTATAGTAAGTCATTATTATAATTAAAAAATTCATCATTGTGACCGAAATGCAGTAATAATTTCCCAAATAAATAAGGGATGACTGTCCTAAAATAATACCATGCCACACTTGATTCCAGGTAAAGATCACCCATTCAGCTCTTTACTGTAATTTTGTACCAAATTTGCAAAAGCTCAGTATTATTACATAAACAGTCCCAACTTCATGTAACAAATGCTTCTGAATAACAATCTACAACAAACTATGGGTTTTGGAAGGGAGAGGGTGGGGGGGATGGGTGAGCCTGGTGGTGGGTATTAAGGAGGGCCTGAATTGCATGGAGCACTGGATGTGGTGCATAAACAATGAATCTTGGAACACTGAAAAAATTAAAAAACAAAAAAACAAAAAAACAAATACCTTTGGAAACGAGCCACCAAGTAACAATCTGCTAGAACAGTGAGCGGCCCCTTTGCCCTGTGAATAATGAACCCCTGGTTCACCAGTAGTCTAATTTCAGTTATGCAGATCATAAACAAGACATACCTAAAATAAGACAATAACTAAACCCTGTATGTTACCCTAGTCTATTTTGCCAAAAGAAAAGTCGATATAACCACATCGAGAAGTAAGTCCTACCTTTGCAGCTCTTCAGGAGTGAGGTTTCAGACCTGACACGCTTTTTGATATTTGGCAGTGGTTGTAGCAAAATATCTGGAGAGTGACAGAAGTCCCTCATCTCAGAAGTGGGATAACAGCACCTTTGCTTCTAGAGCACTGTACTTTCAAGGCACTGGTCCGCCTGGTATCTCTCTTAGTCTCACCACAGGCCTGTGAGGTAGACTTACATCCCGTCAGGGGTCACTCTGCCCAAGGCAGAGATGCAGCATCTGAGGCCTACAGTGTGTAAGTGACTGGTTTCAAGTCATGAGAGTAAGTAGGGGCTGGTCCTACAGTGCTGTGGGGTCTCCGGATTCCTCTCACCTACACCACCTTACTTACATCGACTCTCTCTTCCTATAATGGTTAAAGTTTAACTATATCTGGAGGAATGATTTCCTGGGTTCTGCAGCATTCAGTGACCAGCTTTGACTACTTCTTAAGACTGAAAACTCATTTACCTTCAATAAAATCAGAACCAGAGTCCTGGGGCTTGCAAAAATGATGAGGCTCCATGGTGGGGCCGCAGTCCATTTTAGGGTTCCAGAACTGCAGGGACCCTTATAGGATATGGGAGTTGAGAAATCACCTCAGCCCCATTGTGGGACCCTTCCCCAAGACTACACTTGCCTGAGGGGTAGAAAACCCAGCGTCCAGCTGAGCAAGGACTGAATCTATATGGGCCTCACCTTACTTACCTATAAAATGAAAGGCTGCTTTAAATAATCTCAAAGGCTCTTCCATCTCCAAAATTCTACTCTACCCCTAGGCTGAATATCCATCACTTTGAATAAACACTCACCCCAAGAACTCTCAATGCTGGGACACCTCTCTCATAACCTTTTCCAAGATGTCCCACATTAATTTCACCCTCATCATCCACTCGCACCACCTGCTCTCACTCTCGCCCTGCCTCTCTGCTCACAGGTCTCCAGGACTGGTAAGTTATTATCATGTGTCTTATAAGTCATTGGTTTATGATTTCCACACATAATTAAATAAATTAATAATTAAATCTTTCAGCAACTATTATTTGTGTGTATTTTTTCACCAAATCCCCACCCAAGTAGCTAGTCACATGGTCATGAAATTTTAAATAAAATCACTCTCAAGGTCACTCTTTTTTTCTTGTTTAAAGATTTTATTCATTCATTTGAGAGACAAACAAAGACAGTGTACAAGCATGGGGAGGGGTAGAGGAAGAGGGAGAGGCAGACTCCCCAGAAGGTTGGGAGCCCAACATGGGGCTTGATCACAGGACCTAGAGATCATGACCTGAGCTGAAGGCAGATGCCCAACCGCCTGAGCCACCCAGCCATCCGGTCACTCTTTTTTTTTTAAAGATTTTATTTATTTATTTGACAGACAGAGATCACAAGTAGGCAGAGAGGCAGGCAGATAGAGAGGAGGAAGCAGGCTCTCTGCTGAGCAGAGGCCCGACGTAGGGCTCAATCCCAGGACCCTGGGATCACGACCCAAGACGAAGGCAGAGGCTTTAACCCACTGAGCCACCCAGGCGCCCCCTGGTCACTCTTCTTAAAGAAACTTTCTCTCATGGTTCTTCATATTTCTACTAATGTCCAAATAAATACCAGCAATCTACTGATTTCCAAAATAGGCATGTCAATATTGATTTTGCCTTCTTTGACAAGTTTGATTTTCCTCTTTATTTCCATCTTTTTTTTTTTAAGATTTATTTATTTGATAGAGAGAGAGCATGAGAGCACAAAGCAGGGAGAGCAGCGGGCAGAGGGAGAAGCAGGCTCTCCGCTGAGCAAGGAGCCTCATGCAGGACTTGATCCCAGGATCCTGGGATCATGACCTAAGCCCAAGGTAGAGGTTTAACGGACTGGGCCACCCAGGCGCCCCTATCTCTACCTTTTCATTTTGGTCTGTTCTGTCTTCCTTTCCTTTTTTAATTCCCAGGTTCACCTTGGCTCCTGCTATCACGTTCAGTGAGCCCGCCCTAGCAGGACAACACAGGGCACCAGTGCGGAAAGAGGTAACGTGCAGCTATAGGACAGGGGCGAGAAAGTGCTCAGCATCTCTGCCAGCACGTGAACGGAGGAGCTGTCGGCTTGATGCCACTGCATTCCCACTGTAAAGCCCTACGTCTGCACAGAAAGAGACGCGGAAGTGTATATCCAGAAGGAAGAATGCTAAAGCAATGAGGGAGCCAAGCAGCTGGGGACTATTAACTTAAATCAAAGTCCAGCCAGGAGTTGGTTTTTTTGTTTTGTTTTAAACAACAGGAAGTAGATTCATTCTCTTTTACATTCTGTCTCTCTCTCTCTCACACACACACACACACACACACACACGCTCATTCTTTTCTCCTCCATCCTTCTTCTTTCCCTCTTGCCAAGGCACAGGAACAAGGCGGATGGAACAAGCCCAGTTCCTTCGAGCTGTCTCTGGAAACTGCCGTGTTCACTGGCAGCCCAAACCCAGAGTGCAGAGCACAAGACGCGTGGTCGGAGAGAGACTCGCACGGTGTGCAGCAGCCCCAGAGACTGAGGACTATGTTCCAGTTCCCTCCGGCCTCCGTAATAGATTTCCACAAACGTGGTGGCCTAAAACAACACAAATCTCTCCTCTCACAGTTTGAGGGGCCAGAAGTCTAAAATTGACTCCAGTCAGCTGAAATCAAGATGTTGGCAGGGCTGTGCTCCCTCCCGAGGCTCTGACCAGAAAATCCATTTCCTTGCCTTTTTCAGCTTCTAGGGACCACCCGTACTCCTTGGCCCGTGGCCCCTTCCCCACGGTCGGAGCGCATCACTCCAGTCTGCTCCCACCTGCCCTCCACCTTCTCCTCTCAGTCATTTAACATCCCTCTCCCTCCCTCTTATGAGTACACTCCCATGGAGCTTAGAGCCCAACCAGATAGCCCAAAACAATCTCTCCATCTCAAGGTCTTCAATTTAATCCCATCAGCAAAGCACCTTTTGCCATCGAAAGTAACATGCAAGTTCCAGAGATCCAGACATACATCTCTCTGGGGGCTACTTCCCAGGCTACCACAGGGCACCTCTGTCTGCCTGGTTTCCTGGAGAAAGTCTTCACCTCACTTATCCGCTAAGTTATGGATATGAGATGAGAAAAGAGGGCAAAAATGTTTTCCAAATATCAAAACAGAGAAATGTTGTGTATTTTTGCTCCTTTCCTGTCACAGAGTTACCTTGCCCATTGTTCCGCATATTAAACCATCCGGTTTGTAGTCAGAGAACCCCACGAGCATCCCTTTGCTTTCCATGCCTGGGCACAGCTCCTGTTCCATTACCATCAGGGTTACAAGAAATCATCCTCTGTTACACAGAAACTGCATTTCCAACCAAAACTGGACCTCAGAACTACACATATCCACATGCCTGTTACCACATCCCATATCAGACATGGAGAAGGAAAAGAGCTTTGCTAGAACTCACCAAACCTCTTGTAACCGAAGGACTGCACCTCCTCCTCTTCTGCAAAGTCGTCTGTGGGAGAAGAAAAGACACAGGGTTAACCCTGGGAAGGCCCAGAAGCATGCGGTGGGTGAGGGATCCCACGGCTGTGATCTCCATCCTCTCTACCTTCCCCTTGCCTCACACTTGTCCTTCTACTCCTGGAGGATGCCACGCTTTCTGAGAAAGACCACAGGGTCCCTGGCGCTGGCTGTTCCCTCTGGCTGGAATGCTCTTCCTCCTGTTTTGAGGAGACTCCTTCTAATTCAGGTCTCGGCTGAAGTGTGACATCTCTGGGATGCCTTTCTGGACCACAACCTGGCCATCCCTGTCATACCACCCTATTTTAATATTATTCTCTGATACCATCCTTGAGTGTGTATGTTTTGTGTGTGTGTGTGTGTGTGTGTGTGTGTGTGTGGTATTATCATGCATTCTGTTAGCACACACCTTTTTTTTTTGTTGTTGTTTCATGAACAAATCCCCCATGCCTGCCACAAAGCAGGGGCAAAATAAACTTTGTTGAACGATGACTGGATAACCAGCTGTCCATAGGGTTACATTATCATCACAGAACTGAGTGAGCCTAAAGCCCTCCCTCTCAGATGCCAGGCTCCGGGGTCACGTCTAAATGTGGCATCTCAGGAGCCCAGCATGGCTTCTGCAGTGACAACGAATCTTTCCCCACTTCCTTGCCATTGGATGACTGGGACCTACAGATGGTTTCCCAGTAAATACATTTCAAAACACAACCTTGTTCTGGGAATTCCTAAATGAAGGCCCCTCTGGAAACAAAAGAAATAGGTCAGCAAAGCTTTCTACCAAAAGGTCGGAATCCACCACCCCCTCCACCCCCCACCAAGACAAAGGCAATGTGATTCCTTATCACAATGATAAGGAACCCATTTTACAGTTCTGCCAAGGGTGGGTCTGGTGATTTCTCGGGCAACTTCTGATGACAGGTAAAGGTGTCAAGGCAAGGACTTTCCAGGGAGCCCAAATCAACTTCTCTTGTGCCGGTCACCATGACACGCCAGCACTCAGCACTCCCCCTGCAAGCGGTTCAGTTCAAAAGCACTTATTTGGACCAGAGACCACCAAGCAGAGGGGCTTCAGAAATGAGTGAAACCCGGTCCCTTCCCTCAAGAAGCTGACAGGCTTTCAAGGGGGGAAAATAAAGCCTCTGTGATCCTCTTTTTCAGACCCCAAATGGGATGCAGGACGTGGATCTATCTGAACCTTCAAATGTCAAGGGAAAACCCAAGACGTAGGACATCGACAACACAGTGCGGTGGGCCTTGGGGCACTACTGTGTAATAAGGTGCTCTGAAAACACAAGTGAGAGAGCAACTGCTTCCGGCAGAGAAAGGAGAAGTGTGATAGCTCTGTATTTTATCATCGTTTCCTTACTCGGAGAACAGGGAAAAGATCTTGCTGGGAATCTAAAAGGCCAGGTCTTCATAATTAAAGCAGTCTCCTTATGTCAAAGATTAATGCTTTAGTTCTTTCTGCATGTTAGAACATGCTTACCACCCAGAGAACAGCACCTTCCTCAGTCACTCGGTGACTGGTTATTTCTACAAATACACATTAAGCTCCTCTGGGCCAGCTTTAGTAAGTAATCCTATCATATTAACGACTGAGTAGCGTAGTCTAGTCTCAATTAATGAGAAACCCTTATCTGCGGCTTCTGCTTAGAAATCCATGCATTTATTATTCACTCATTCAATAAATACATGCTTGGATCCTAGTGGAGTGGATGAGACAGGAGCACAGGGAATGGTACCACCCAGACGTCAGCCTCCCCTGCCAGCTCCAGCCCCTCCTCCATCCTGTCTCATCTGCAGAAGGATCTACTCACACACAGATGTTGGGAACCAAGGAGGCATCACTGAGGATGTCACAGTGGAAACAAAAGAGTGATTTATGCGTACCCTTCATAGCAAAGAGCTTAAAATTTCCCATTAGACATTTCTGTTCTCCCCCCGCCAAAGCTTCTTTTCAGCAGGCCTACCATTAGTTTGTTTGTTTGTTTTCTTTTTCCTCTCTGATCTTTTTCCCATGCAGCATTTAGTCTGACTGACTCCTGTCTCCTTCCTGAAATTTCCCTGGGAACTTCAAATGTCTCATATTTTTGTTATTAAAGTAATTCAGCTCCGTCTCCAAATTAACATACTCAAACCCATTCAGGGGTTCAAGAAAACAAAGGCCTTCCAGGTGACCCCTAATAAGACTCGAGGATCTCCTGGTTCTTGTCTTAAGCCTCATCCCAAAAGGGATCAGGAATTCTTACAGCAGCTACTAAAAGAATACAAAGTTTTGTCTCATCCAGCTCTACAACTAGAAAATCATGAGCTCTGAGGGGTATACGTCAAGTACCACAGATCACATCTCACTTGGATGATCAGGGAAGTTCTCACAGAGAAGCATCTTAAGTGAGTCTTCTTAATGTTTTTCCTTTGGAGGGAAAGAGAATTTGGGAAACATGGCATACTAAACCCCTTTCTTGGCAATTCATCATGGTTTTTGAACTATTAGAGATCTGAGAAGTGCTAATAGAAAGAGAAAAAAATTTGTTTAATTTTGTTTCACTCCATGTTTTCAACAGCTGACCTTAGAATCCTTTTCTCATATCCTTAAAGCCTGGGTGAAGTTGGTCAGGTAATACTTACCCACAGTTCATTACGGACCCCAGGCCCACGGCCATGTTTTCCCAGCTATGCAGCCAACAAACAAACCATTCATGCTAGTGACGGAGCCAGAGAAAGCGAAAGAGGCCAGAGCCGATGGCTCTGTGGCTGTGTGGGCAACCCACGTCAGGCTACACAAGCCCCAGGAGAGAAGATGAGAAGTCAAGTGTTCCTAACTACGGAACATTTTAGAAGGCGGAAGACTACAATGGGCCCACAGTGGCAGACAGATGGTTTGAGGAGGACAAATAAGGCTGACATGCTATGCAGTGTTTTATTCTGTTCTCAAAACTTTCCTCACACCCTATAGGCCCAAGCAAAGTGCATCCCAGACTGTCTTTACAGGACTGAGGGCCTGTGGATGTGATAATCTCAGTGAGTTAAGTGAAGATGTTCAGTCGGTTTGAGGACTAAGTATGTGATGCCCTACAGTTAGAATTTACCTCTCCTTCCCATACACTCCCTTTGCATCCATCTGACAGCACTTTCCTTCATCTGCCTCATATTCCAGTTCCTGGTTTTCATGCCACCAGACAGAAAACAGGAAACTTGCCATGTTGTACCCTCAGCAGCTAGTACATTTGTAGCATGTTACAGATACTCAGTAGTGGTTGAAAATTAAGTAGATTGGAGTTATACATGTGTCTCTCTCTACTACCAGCTGATGAATTCCTGAAGGAAAGAGCTTAAATCTTTTTAAATCTTTTTCTTTTTGAATATCCACCATGTTTGTGGAAAATAAGAGGACTAAGAATTAGTTAATACCTCCTATATATCAGGTACTTCCCCTTCACGATGCTTCTGTTTTACAGATGAGAAAACTGAGCCTTGAGGCAGGTATGTAACTTGACCCCAGGTCTCACAGCTTATGAGTAGACAGACCAAGACTAAGATCCAGATCTGGGGAGCCCTTGAGTTCCACACCGTGATAGTCACTGACCTCACAGACTCAAGAAACCGACCCCTGTGCTAGCAGCAGCAAAGCTAAGATGCAATGCTTTCCACCACAGAATCCTGAAAAGGCTAAGGAATCTGGGGCACAGGTCACTCTTGAAGGAGAATCAAGGTAAGGCTAAAATAGGAGGATGGGATGAACATATATGAAAGAAGCAGCTGACTATAACCAGAAAGATAACAGATGTTGGCAAGGATGTGCAGAAATCAGAAGCCTCCTACGCTATGGTGACAATGTGAAATGGTGTGGTCACTTTGGAACACGGTCCGACTGTTCTTCAAAAGGTGAAGCAAAGAGACACCATAAGATGCGGCCATTCTGCTCTAGGCATACACCCAAGAGACATGACAACCCAAGAGACACGACAATGTCAACACAAAACCTTGCACACAAACGTCCGTAGCGGTTATTAGTCGTAACAGAGAAAAGTGGAAACAACCTGAATGTCCACAAAATGATGAAGGGATAAATTAGCATAGAGACATAGAATGGAGTATGACTGAGCTATAAAAAGGAAGGAAACACTGACACACACCACAACGTGGATGGCCTTGAGAACATCATGCAAAGTGGAAGAAGCCAGTCTTGACAGACTGCATAGTGTACAACTCCATTTCTATGAAATGAAATGTCTACATGAGACAAATTCACAGAGCTGGAAAGCAGCTCAAAGGCTACCCAGGGCTGGAGGTTTTAGGGTGAAAATGGGGAGCAAATGCTAACGGGTATGGGATTTCTTTTGGGGGTGACAGAAATATTCTAAAATGTATTGTAATGATGGTTTCAAAGCCTGTGAATATACCAAACTAAAACAAAGCCAAACAACCCCACTGACTTATACATTTTAAATAGTTTGTGTGATATGCAGCGGGGGGGGTGGGGAAGCAGCTGGACTTCCCAAGTCCCCCTGCCAAGCTAGGTAACTGGCCCTCCCTGACTACAGCAGAAGGTCTAAGGTTTATTATTCAGAGAAGTTAAAAACAAAAGGTCTCTTGTCTAGAGGACACCAGGAACAGCTGAGATGAGGGGACTGTTGTGGAATCGGGGGAAAGGTGAAAGTTTACACACTGAATGTCCAAACACACGGTCCTCCTCTCCCACTCAGTCAGCCAGTGTGTAGCCTTCAGGCCAAAGACGAGAAGGCTCTTCCTGGGAAATCTGACCAGTTAAGAGGAAAACAAATGAATGTTTCTGATTCTGGGAGGTCCCCGGTGGAACAGCCCAGCCAGTTCAGCTTAGAGTGACAGTCACAGTTCACAAGTCCCACCAAAACAGAGAGGTTCTAATTAACCCTTATAATAACCTGCTCCCACAGATGAGAAGACACCACACATCTGACACAGCCTCTAACATGAAAAGACAAAGATGAAACTAAAGAAATCAGATAAAGAAATCTGGAGGAAATACAGGTGACATGATAAAATTTTCAAAAATATTCTACCATTAATATCCTTGGAGAGGTGAGAGAAGATAATGTATCCATAACAGGATGCTATAACAAAGAAAGAACCACAGAGAAAAAGAAAAAGCTCTGGGAAATTAAAAGTATGATCACAAAAATAAAAACCTAATAGAAGAGCTGGGAAATAGGGCTGACATATTCTGAGAGTAGGAAGAAAAAAGCAAGTAAATGGGAAAGAGCAAAGACGGGGTGCCTGGGTGGCTCAGTGGGTTAAAGCCTCTGCCTTCGGCTCAGGTCATGATCCCAGGGTCATGCTTCCTCCTCTCTCTCTGCCTGCTTCTCTGCCTACTTGTGATCTCCGTCTGTCAAATGAATAAATAAAATCTTAAAAAAAAAAAAGAGCAAAGACCAAAAAAATTTTTTTAGAGAATCCATTCAGTGGGTCCAATATTCAAATAACAGGTGTTTTGGGTAAAAGAACATTTCTTTGATGGTAGAGAACCATCAGAGGAAGAACTTAACAGCAATTTTCAGTACTGAAGGATAGGAGTCTTTGGAGAGAAAGGGCCTATTACTTCCCAGCACAAAGGAAAGAGATCTGTTCCAAAGCACATCACTACAACATTTCAGAACAGAGGACAAAAAGAAAATCCTAAAAGCTTCCAGACAGGGGAAAAGGGGGGAAAGAAAAAAAAAGGTTACTCAAAGGAAAAAAAAAAGAAAAAAGAAGAAAAGTGACCTCACTTCTCAACAACAAAACTAAAAGAAAATAGATCAATGCCCTCAAAATTCTAAGGCTAAATTATTTCCTACACAGAAATCTCTCAAATGAATAAACAGGTAATATAAAGATCTCTTCAAACCCACAGAGCCCTCTAAAATGTACCTCTCATGCATCCTTTCCTCAAGACATTATTAGAGAATGCATTCCACTAAAATAAGGAACAAACCCAGAAAGACGTGTATGTATGTGGGTATGTGTGTCCCTGTATACATGCACACTATACACCCTAACCTAACCCTAACCCTGAGGAAGTCAGAAGGCTCCAAGGAAGATTTCTTCAAAAACATGGAAATGAGAGAACATCTACTACAGGTGAACACCTGCGTAGAGATCCGGGAAACTGGAAGAAATTCGGTATGGACGATGACGTGTATATACCTAGGAAGCTAAGCAAACAAAATAACAAGAGGATTATCAACTCTAGAAGATGAGAAGTTATGCAAGAAAGAAATAGGAGTCAGCTGTGAACACTAAATATTGCTTTAATCAAGACTGTGATGTGACTATATTGGGATGATGGAGGGCGACAGAAGGCGTCCATGAGGGTGTTGGGTGGAGATGAAGGGTGAAAGAACTAAATCCTTATCAGATATAAAGGGAAGTCAATATATAATGCCTAAACTCAAAATAGTGGTAGTAATAAGGAGGAGGAGGAGAAAGAGGAGGAGGAAAGGTCCCATAAGCATGGAACTTAAAGAAAAGGCTCTGTGGCAGAAGGTCTGCATAAAGGACTACCAGCAATTCTTTTCATCCCTCCACGTACAAGTCCATTTCCATTCTCTTGAATCTGGGAGGGCCCTACAACTTGCTTTGGCTGATGGAATTTGCCAGAAGTGGCAGTGGGTGACCTCAGGAACCGGGCCTGAGATGCCCTTCAGCTTCTGTTTTCACCCTCCTGGAAGGCAGCTACTGTGGGCAAAGTCCGACTACCATGCTAGACTGGGGGCCCCCCCAGAAGAGAAGATCTCTGGAGGACGAGAGACAATGACGGAAAGGAAGCCATTCCAGCCACCCCGCTGATGCCCAGCCATGGGGGTGAGGCCGGCCAGCCTGGCCAACCCCTCAGGAAGCAGAGGCCAGCCCGAATTGTAGAATCTTGAACAAATAAACAACAGTTGTTTTAAGCTGCAGGGTTTGGGGAAGGTTTGTTAGGCATTAGTAGATAACCGCAAAAAAAGTAAATGCCAAAAGAAAATGTTAAATATGTTCTGAAGAGGCTGCCTCTAGGGACTGGAAAATGATGAAATGAAGGTGGGCCGGGCTGGCAATTGCCGTTTTTCATAACAAATCTCATTCATAATAAATATTAGTCAACTCCTCGAACTATGTACATGTCTGACTTTGATTAAAAAAAAAAAAAGCAAACAAAAAACAAGGGAACGTGGGTGGAAGATAAAAGGCAGGTAGACAACAATGAAAGTGCTCAGGTCCTACGGATGCCGATGACCAGAGAAGGTGCAGAGGACCCAGGTCCACCCCGCTGCAAAGAGCCAGCGTGAGGAGTTCAACCTGCGGCAATAGAACACAAAGTCTGGACTTGCAGCCATCAATCCCTGGCACACCGCAGGTCCTGACAAATGCCAGACTGAACAGAATGAGTTCAGACTTTTTTAGAAGCCAGGCTGAAGGACTGTGGACAGAGGCCAGGCCGAGTTCAGAGTTCTTTTCCAAGGTGGGTTGGGTGATGC
Organism: Lontra canadensis; assembly: GCF_010015895.1. Lineage (NCBI taxonomy): Eukaryota > Metazoa > Chordata > Mammalia > Carnivora > Mustelidae > Lontra > Lontra canadensis. The sequence goes on from NW_022631011.1 coordinate 24,149,885, forward strand.
TGTCCAGATTACGCAGCCATCAGTGACTCTGTGCTCTTTCTACCTCAGTGCAGTCCCAGCTCTTAGAAACCCATCACTGTTAGAACAAAACAGCACAGTCCCATCGAGGGGTAAAATGTTTAACTGCTTCCAAACCAACTGGTGAACGTGATCTGCTGGCAGCATTCCTGCCAGCTCTTCCCATGTGTTCCTACCACCAATACCTACTGTAGCAGGGCTGGGATGAGGAGAGGAGAAAGTGCCCTTGTACTCCTGGTGCCAAATGCCCCTGAGTCTACAGTCACCCTTCATTGGCCAGTGCTACATGGGAGAAGCTTTCACGGAATTAGTGGTCTGGGGAACTGTGGCCTCCACAGAGTGTCACCTAGGTTGCTAAGTATTTTGGACATCCCCTGGGACACTGCTGTAGTGTTCAGGAGGACTTTTCTCCTAAAGCTAGACTGATATACTGGTAAAGCTTGGGCTTTGGAATTGTAAGACTTGAGTTGGAACTCTGGCTCAACTCGTGATCCCAGCTGAAATCAAGAGTCAGATGCCCAACTTACTGAGCCACCCAGGTGCCCCAGTGATTGAGTTTCAAAGGACATGAAGTTCTGGTCTGAAGTGAGCATCTGGGGAGGTAAACAGCAGGGAATTTTGGTTAACAAGGGTAATATGTGGGGTGGGTCCAATATGGTCTATAGCCAACCGGCACTGAAGTATCCAGTTGATACTGGAAAAAAAAAAATTTTTTTTGTCTTAATGAATTTGAGCTACAAAAACTGAAGACATACACTCTTTAACCTTGATTTAACCCTAAGAACCAAACTGGTACTACCTGCCATGGCTTCAAAGCTTTCTAAATATAAAACCTTACGGGGCCCCTTGTATAGTTTGCTTTAACCTACTAGCATTTTTGGGCCACGCTTGTTAAGTATTCTGCAAGGGAATGAGCTCAGCGCAGTGTAGTAAAATACAGAGGTTCAGGATAATTTTGATGGGGTAATTAAATCTGCTTTCCAGGCTTCTCCCCTACCCCACCCTAAATGGATAAAAGGAATTTGTAGCCATTAAATACTTTTAGATTATTCCAAATATTACAGAAGATTTATTTCAATTACCCAGCTGCTTTTCAAATGTTATGTTTTTCAACAATGGGATCACTTTTTGGTTCAGTGGTATAAGTGTTTTTTGTTGTTGTTTGCTTTTTGTTTTTAGTCAGTATTATAGACACAAACTGACCCCAATTTCTGGCACAACTTATAATTCTGATGCTTGTAAAAACAGCAGATACTTGCTTGTAGGGTAAAGAGAGCTACAATACCATTTTCCTTCCTTTACAGTCCAACAAAATTGAAGTGGTTGTGTGTATTTTGTTACTTTTACCACTAAATTGGTAGTGGGGGCTAAACCAGATTTCCCCCAGGAGCCAACTTCCAACAACTTAAAAAGTAAGAAACAAATATGATACTCAAAACCTTGATCCCCACATCTACCCCTCATGGGTAACTACAGGGAAAAGGACATGCTTCCCTTTCTTTTAGGGAAAGGGACATCCAGTCACATTGGTAGGGTGAATAATAAGAAAGTCTGGAGGAAGACGATTCATTGCCTCAAATTTTGTAAGGGCTCTGGAAGCCCTCAAATACATGGATCATTTGTCAAGGAAAACTAATGCTGTCCATTTCTCTGGAGGCATGCAAAAATAACTGGTCTTTGCTAACTCCCCCAGTAAATACATAAATAAATACAGACAGACAGACAAACATAAAGGATACATCTGTTTTGTTTGAAATCCCATAACTTTAGGTTATCCGAACAGTTATGCCAAAGTAATATATTGTAATTAATTACAAATGATAGACCAACATTAAGCTTAGGAGACAAAGTCTGAGAAAACTTCAATTTTCTCTAATCTCCCATACTGAGATGTCATACTGCAAGGTTGTGGGGTGCCCCAATGCACCATTTGCCTCTTCGATTACAATTAGAATAATGCAATCTGAAATATGAACTCTAATTCAAGATAATGAATCAGGTCGCATCATCCCTCCAAAGGGAAATATCCCTGGCTACAGGCAGGTTGCCCTCTCCTCCCAGGTCCTCTAGCAACATTTATCAGAACCTCAACTAGGGCACTTTTCACATCTTACCTGAGATTACAGTTGTTTACGCATAAGCCTTACACTGCCCACCAGACTGCAAGCTCCTTGAGGACAGGCTCTATATGTACTAAATATTTGAATATGTCTCAGTAATATGCTAAACAAATATTTGTATATATTTAATATAAAGAGTATTTGAATACATTTAAATATATTAAAGAATAACTGAAAGCCAGTTAGGATTTGGTGGACCTAAGAAGTAAAAAATATACAAATATGACAACTTAATGGGAAATCAACACCAGCAGTGAAATAAACATGATCTCGTACAGTTTAAAAAAAAATACACATACATACCTGTCTTAATAGTTCCTTTTTTTATACATATATATGAAATATAAATATATTTAAAGATTTTATTTATTTGACAGAGAGAGACACAGTAAGAGATGGAACACAAGTAAGGGGAGTGGGAGAGGGAGAAGAAGGCTTCCCGCTGAGCAGGGAGACCAATGTGGGGCTCAATCCCAGGACCCTGGGATCCTGACCTGAGCCGAAGGCAGTCTCTTAATGACTGAGTCACCCAGGTGCCCCTGTCTTAATAGTTCCTTAGAGACAAATTTGTTTTATGTTTGATTCTTTTATGTCATATTGGTACTGGATAAAACTGGACACTGCATTTGAGATACAAATTTTTAAAATATTATGTCATTATCAGCAGGCACCTGAACAAAGGTGCTCCAGGAAAATTAGTGCTCGTGAGCAAATCAAATGTATTTACAAATATTAAATCAATTTTCTACGACTATCGTAAATGAGAAAAATCATATGATTTCACTAGAATTGCAAATTCACTATAAATATGGTCCCTGCATTTTCAGTAGGGCTGGTGTGTGTGTGTGTGTGTGTGTGTGTGTGTGTGTGTGTGTGTGGCTTTTTTTTTTTTATATACTACATTACAATGATGACAAGAACACAAGAGAGTCGCTGGAGGTGGACGAACATGAACACTGTTCCTATAGAGAGCACAGCTCCCTCCTATCCCTGAGGTCAGTTTTAACACACTCATATTTGAAAATTACTTTCCTTTCAAAACTGAGCTCTGTTCTTCATGGTATAAACTGTATCACTTGATTAACTTAAATGGTTCATAACTGGCAATTATATTACTGCCTAGAGGAAGCAGCAGGATACAATTACACAGTATTACAAAAACTAAAATGTCCTGAATTTTCCTTACCTATTGGACACCATTCTAAAGAACTGATCTATCCTAACCTAATGAATCCTCCAAAAAACAAACAAACAAAAATGGCATTGGGCAGATGCTGTTACTGTTCCCCCTTTGACAGATAAGGAAACCAGGCCCCTCAGGGGAGGTTAGGTAATTTGCATATGGCCACCAGGCTCTCTGGTTTCATAGTCCAGACTCCTTGTCACCACATTAGAATTCTCAGGTTCAACTCCTGGGATCACTATGTATGATGACATTCTATGAAATGTTGTATTTTAAAGTATGTATTTTGCATTATAAGACAGGACTATTTTGCCTGTGAATGATAAGTTGTTATATAAGTATCTGAGTTTCCTAACATTTCTAGGTCTTAAGGAAGTGACTAAGGCTCGAAGAAGTGTAACTCCTTCCACGAAAGCCAAGGACAAGTTAGGCAGAATGTCAAATGTCCAATCTCTCATGCTAGTGACTACGACCTCATGTGATACAGATTTGTAATCCCAAACCATTCAGGAAGCATAAAGGAGTCATATTTAATAAATCCCAGTCCAATAAATGTACTTAATTTTAAAAATTCCTCCCATGTGGAAAAACACATTTCCTTTATATTCTAATGAGTACACATGATAAATTCAGGGATTAGTTCTTTGGCAGCTTAAATTTGGGACTACTAATTTCTGTTTACATTGGCTCTCACTGCCATATAATTACCAAGGTCCCCTACGTAAGCAATCGGCAAGACCTTTTCAAGGTCCTCTATTGGTTTGGGCTCTTCAAATAACACCGGCTGACACAGAAATCAAATCACTGCTTGACTGAAGGTTACCTCCCTCAAGCTCTGGTGGTGTGGTCAGAAACTGTGTTGTCAGCAGTAAAGAATGCAACACTTGCTACGAAGAATGTCTATCCTCCCCTAGCCCTTGCTCAAAATGTTTATTACTGTCTCCACTCCTACTGTTTTATTTTTATTGGTTTTTTTAACTGATCACCTACTGGTGGTTACAGTCTGTTCTTGAAAATGGCCCTTCAGACGATGTTCCATTTTCTCCTGGAAACCTGTCAGCAGGACTGGGGTGTAGAGGCTGTTTTCAGAGCTGCTGGCTTCGGTGGGCCGTTCACATTCAGTCAGTCAGTCAGAAGCAAAACCTCCTAAAGATAAACTCTCCACACCACAACGACCCTGGAGTCTGCTTTATCTTTGCAGAATGCCTGTCTAGAGAGGATCCTCTCGTGGCTGGCTAAAGAGCACATCAATTTCTTCAGACCTTCGACGCCAGGTGATTACATGTCTGAGTCCAGACGACAGGACCTTCTCTGTGTTGCTCACTTAGTAAGTATTGGAACGCAGCACACAGTGGGTACTCAGCAAAGATGTGTTGATTGAGTGGAATGTTAGGGTTTGGCTAGGAAGGAGTCTAAGCTAGAGGTGTAACATGTGGATTCTGGAGTCAGACTGCCTGAAGCAGTTAAAACTGCCTTGAATAGGGCACCCGGGTGGCTCAGTGGGTTAAAAGCCTCTGCCTTTGGCTCAGGTCATGATCTCAGGGTCCTGGGATCGAGCCCCGCATCGGGCTCTCTGCTCTGCGGGGAGCCTGCTTCCTCCTCTCTCTCTGCCTACCTTTCTGCCTGCTTGTGATCTCTCTCTGTCAAATAAATAAATAAAATCTTAAAAAAAAAACAAAACTGCCTTGAATACCAGTTTTGCCACTGACTTGCTGGATGTCCCTACAAGGAACTATACCTCTTTAAGCCTAAGTTTTCCCATCTGAAAAATGGAGAAAATAAGAACACTTGGCTTGGCGGGTGTTCAGTAAATGTTAGCTATTATTAGAGAGAAAAATAATAAGTGGGCATGTAGGTGGCCATCAGTCACACCTAAGAAGTTGTTGGTGAACAGAAGCCATGGTTCAGATCAACCTTGTCCCTGGCTTTTATCTTCCAGCTCATGACCCTGTTCCGGGCCATAGAAAGGAAATCTGGAAGCTGAGAGACAGTGAGCTTGTGCCTTCAGAATGGCAGAAGATGGAGAGGACAGAACGAGCCTGGCAGAGCTGACCCCATGGTGGGGGTAGACTCTCTTCGTAGATGCGTATCTCTCAGGCCTAGAATGCTGTCCCCCCACCTGGCCGTCCAATTCTTCCCACTCTGATTCACCAGCTGAACTTCCAAAGCACCACAGACACACACACCGCCAACAGGAAGGCTGCGCTCTGCTATGGCTCTGGGCTTCCTCTCCCAGGACCCCAACCCTGCTTCCCAACATTAGGCAGACATGTGTCAGATTTGTCCCCTGACAGACTACTCACAAGCTGTGTTCACCCCAGGCAAAATATGCTTTTCTTCTATCACAAAATTTAAATGTCTATTTTCCCATCTGAAAACTTGGAGGGCCATTTAACTTACTTTGGTAGCAGCTGCATCAACTGTCTTAAAATACTATTTTAATGAGAATAAGTGTTAATTCAGAAAATTAGGCACCTGGTTTGCTATAGCTTGAGAACTATCATCTGCCAGCTTTTCCCAGTCATACCTTATCAGTGGATGAGCTGCATAGTTAAGGAGCGGGGCGGGGGAGGGTAAGCAGGGCACAATCTTGGGAAATTGTGGAGGAGACCACAGGAAAGATCTATACTTAGCAATAATTAAGCCCCAGATTAAGAATGTTAAGCATCCCCAAACTAATGAAAAGTCAAAAGTATAATTAGATTGCAAATTCACCTTCCAAAGGAAGGGTAGTCCCAGTTCCAATCAGTGAAGGGAAAAAGGCCTCATTTTGTTTCCAGTTCCTTTCATAAAACATGATGCTTTCAGTGCAGTCAGCCCTGACACAATTGTTTACGTATCCCACTTAAGGACAAGAAATCTTAGAGACAGTGGTAAGGCAAGGAGTCTGTGAGTCCAGAAAAACAACCGGCAGTAGACTGCTTACCAGAGCATTTTTAAAGTATTATTGCCAACAGTATTTGAGAAATGTTTATATACAAGCACACAAAAATAAGCAGCTGAATACTATGTTTTGATGGCACCAACCTCCTCCCTGTGTTAAATTAGAACGGTGGTTTGGACCTCTGTGGTCCAGTGTGCTGGTGGTTGTTTTTGGCCGTCTCTTAGGCAACAAGTGCTGCTGCTTTAAAACTCACCAATATTCCCAACTTTAAGAACTAGAAATGTGATTTAATATTAACACACCTACTCTGGAGGAGTCAGATTCCTTCAAAAAAAATGTGAATATTTATCCAAAACCATGAGATTAATGGTGCGGTACAGCTAATTGAAAATGAAACTGTAAATTAAAACCAATTTCATGTTTTAATCAGTTTGGAAGACTGCAAGTATTGCAGCAACGAGGCAAGTAATTTTCTTCTGGAAAATGTATAATGATGTCATTATTTTGGACTTACGATTCCAGAGATGGAGGAAGTAAGACCGAGACAAATATTTGCTGAATGCAACAGATAGGTGGCGCTGTGACTCATGGCGGATATGGAATTACACTCCAAAATCCAGGTTTATTACCCAGGCCATGAAACATTGGAATTAGAAAGTCAAACAGAAAGTCAAACCTTATAAAGGTGTCTGACTCGTAAAGAAGCTAAATTTTTCTTTTGGCAAAAAAAATTTCTGTAACTTCTAACATGTCCACTAATTTTCTGTTTGTCTAAAAAAAGTTTTAAGTTAATACTTAAAGCATTTGCAAGGCTTGTCATTGGCCTCTATCATTTAGGGAAATTAAATTCTAATGAAATGTTGGCTTTCTTAAGTATAACGAGTTAATAACTATGCAACATAATCACAAATCCAAGGAAGCTTTGGGTTGGTTAACTAATGGCAAAATGTCAAGATAATTCCACTTGGTAAAGGCGTCCTTCCTCTTTGGTTAGAAATACTCTGTGCTTGGTTGGCTTCAGAAGGCTTGTGTCCAATTTCTTGGATCCATCCCCTTCCTGGCTGCTGCCACCAGTTGCGGGTTACTTGGCTACTCAGTTGTCTGAGATTTACTTTTCTTCTGGTCTACACCAGAAGTTGTCTACCTGGTGTCCTAGCTCTTTCCAAGCAACACAAGGAAACTGGCAAAGTTTGTCTTCAGTGCCTACCACACTCCTGGTTCCCAGTTCCTATTTGTTCTAGACTCAGTTTCCACATCCATAACATGAGTTCAAATACCTACCTCATGGTATCGTTGAGAAGATTAATTGACAGAGTGATTTGTAGAGGGTATAGCACCGTGGTTGGCACTTAGTAGATTCTATAAAATTATTACTGTCTCCTTCCCTTCCCATTTCACTAAACAGACAAATGAATGTAAATTATATGGCAACAGTTGGTAAGCAAACTTCTTCCAGAATATTTCCTTTTAAAAGAGGCCTTCAAAGTGAGTAGTCTACTGTGGGATTCACAGGTCCCTTATTAGCCCTCCCCCACTGGGACAGAAGGTATGTGGGGGCTTTAGGCAGTGCTTGGATCATAGAGGGTAAGCAATGAACCTTCTCCAGGGGGTCTGCAAGCTGGTCCAGAATGCAGAGTAAATCTCACAAATACACATTTAGGACTTTCAGGCGTGTCTTTCTTTAATAACACTGAAAAATACCCAAACTGCAAAAACGGTCATTTACCCAGTCAAAAAGCATAACAAGATTTTCAGGGCTCAAGAACCAACACAGGAGCTGAGGGAGTGAGCGGTTCGCTTATCTTTTCCAACAGTTCAAAGGCTACTGGCCTCAGTGACCAGCAATGAGAGGATTAACTTCTGGCTAAAATGACAGTAACTGAGCCCCAAAGTAACGTGTAGCCTGTGAACTCTTTCCTTGCTGAGAGGATCCTTTAATCAGTGCTAGCCAAGGAAAGAGTTTCCTAAAATGTAAATGAGAGAAGAGAAACTGAGAGGAAAAAGAAGAAACATCCCCCACAGCATTTTGAATTTCCCTAGCCAGAAAAGTGTATCCTATCTTTTGTTTCTCTTCTGGGGACGGTCACTTTTCACCTGGAATTCAGTCCCTGCCCTTCCTAGGGTATCCTTGAAGAGGAAACTAATACCTTGGAAGTGCAGCTAATTGGTAGGACATTATCACTCGGGATAGTTTAGTGAGGACTTCCTTTCGGAGAAACCTAGAGGGAAAAGTTACTTTCCAAGAGTGTGGGGCTCCCTGGGCACCTCCCTCGGACAGCAACCTTGGCAAGTAAAAGCGATCGCATGGCCCGGTCTCTGGCGGCTGGAAATGTGGTCACCGCTGTCAGATGGCACTTCACACCCAGCCCCCTCGCTCAGGCCCAGCCCGAGCGGTATCTGAAACGTGTTATCCTAGTACAAGACCAGAAACTTGAGTCTCGTGTAAACACCACGTCGGCCCATCCCCAAACGATTCCCTCTGATGCCTCTGTTGTAATTATTTATCTCGCATGTAAATCAGAATTCTGCTGACCAATCTCCATGTTTCTAATAAATAGAAAGCTGCCCCGCAAAGTCCTTCTCCTTGTGATTCAGTTCAAAGGTACGGTAACATACTACACTTCCCTAAGCCGGCTTGCAGAAGACACAGCTCCGGAGACGACCAGCAGGATGATTTGTGTCATCTCTGAACACACGTGGGCACACCAGCTCCACAGGCGGGCACGTGGAAGGGACGCGGAACGAAGAGCAGTTATTTTCCAATCGGTGCGTCGGATGGAGAAGGATGCCAAACGCACTTTCTGAGCCAGCGGAACTCCGCGGGCACCTAATCATTGCCAGATGTGGGGAGGACGCACCGAGAACATCCCCGAGTCCAGGAGGAAACAACCCAGCCGGCAGCACGTCGACTTCTCGGATGGGGAAACGGCACCAGCCAGGAGGAGAGGTCCCCGAACAGAGAGTGGAGCGCCGCAGAGCGGAAAACCCACTCCGGGGAATGAGGATGCCTCCCCTCTCCTCGGCATGTTTTTTCGATTAAAAAGTTGGGAACTGGAATCCGTAAACAACGACTTAGGGCTCCAAACTACTTTGCAGAGACACGATGGGGAGGGGATTACTTGCACGCTCCAAAACCCCGAACATCTAGGTCTCCTGCCTTGCCCAACTCCGGAACCGAGGAGCGTCCCACCGGTGCACGCACGAACCCCGCGCCGCGCTCCTCTGGCCCTCCGCCCGGAGAAAGTTAAGCGCAGGCTTTCACCTCCGTCCCCTCCCGCGCGCCCCGAAGCCCGCCCTGCTGGCCCGGAGCCCCGCGCAGCCCGCCGCCGCCCTACCTTTCATGGTGACCGAGGGAACGCACGGCCAGTCAAGGAGCTCCGCGCCGCCGAGAAAATTCGCGCTGAACAGCCGGTCACTGCGCGCCCATGGCAGCCGCACCGCGCGTCGGACGTCTGCGCTCTAGCCCTCCCTCGCCGCCTCCACCGCCGGCCTGCGCTCCCAGCTCGGCGCTCTGTGCCGCGGGGTTGCCGCGCGCGCCGCTCACCCCGGGCGGGAGGCGCCGCTCCCGCCAGCGCCCCTCCCCCTGGCCCGCCGGGGCGCGCGGGCCGCCGCGCCCACGCCCCCTCGCGCCCTCCCGCGGGCGCCCCGCCCTCGGGTCCGCGCTCGCCCCTGCCCCGCCGCTCTCTCGCCCAGTCTCTCCTCCGCGCGGTGCCTCGCCCCAGGGCTCCCGGTGCCTGGCCCCAGGGCTCCCTTTGCCTCGTCCGACCCGCGGCGGAACGAAGTCGGAAGAAAGCGTCTCCCGGGCGGTCAAATGTTCACCCGTGGTGTGCGCGACGGTGCTGTTGCTGGGCTTGTTTCTAGACCCCAAAGTGTCTAGAACGTGCGGTGAGAGAGTTGAGGAGCAACAGCGTCACGGCGGTGGCGGAGTAAGCTTGTCCCTTCCCCAAACGTCTCTGGAGGCATGGAGGGTCAGAAGATTAAACCAAAGCGAGAACGTCCTAGGCATTCAAAGATTTCAGGTGCGCTTGTTCACGCCCAAAGGGAAAACGGGACACAGGCGAGCGCGCTCACTGTCACCCGGGGAGAGCTGTTGCTAAATCAGCAATCACCATGAGATGCTCTCCTTACAGAACTCAGAGCAGCATTACAACTCTTAGACCTCCAAAAGAGACAGAGATCAAAACCCCACTACACTCCCCTCGGTTGGAATAAGTCACCCTTCTACCCACCACCCCTGAAACTGATCTGAAATTGATCATATTGAAGGAGGCGGGACTATTGAGTGGCTTCTTAGAAAGTTCTTTCATTGTGGCTGATCATGTAGTCCCAGTGTGGGGTTTTTCCCCCCCTTTCAGAAACCCCTAATCAGACCCATTTGTTGCTTCATTGCTTTAAAACATAAACTAAGTGTGAGTGGAACTGTGGAGAGGGAGGTGCAGAGCGACTTCTTCCACAACGATGAAATGAAAAATGACCATGTGCTTACTAGCACACCAAAAGCACTACAATTCTGCCTGGGCGGTGGTTGCAGCTTTTCAGATTTCCTCTCCTGAGGATTTGGTAGTATGGTGTAAACAACCCATTGATTCATTCTAAATAGGGAATTCTGCTCTAGAAAAACGTAGTGCCCCAAAAGGAATACATTCTAAAATATTTTAGACTCTCCATTCCAGAAGCCTTCTTTCGAACATCAGGGAGAAACTTTTACCTGACTAGCAGAGAAAAAGACAAAAAACAGCACTTGAAGGGTTGATCAAACTACAGGGTCCCTAGGGACTTGCTCCACCTCTCAACAAGGTACCTGCCTTGTCTTCTTGCAGGGCAAGTAAGGGTTGCTAAAGAGAACCCAGATTATGCTGGTGTAGAGTAAATCCATCAGTTTCTGTGCATAATAATTTCTCCAACTGAAAAATGGAGAGGATTTTGGCTTCAGCATTTGAGTTATAAAATCGTTTTAAAAACATAAATCATAGCTATGACAGCAAAAGCACAGTCAGTAAAAGAATATATAGATTAACTGGATTTCATTAAATTTTAAAACTTGTGCATCAAAGCACATTATCAACCGTGTGAAGAGACCACCCACAGAATGGGATAAAATATTTGTAAGTCATATATCTTGTAAGGGATTAATATCCAGAATATATAAAGAATGCTTGCAGCTCAACAACAAACAACAACCCACTTCAAAAATGGGCAAAGTACTCAAATAGACATCCTCTGAAGATTTACAAATGGCCAGAAAGCATGGAAAAATGTTCAACAACTTTAATCACTAGGGAAATGCAAATCGAAACTACTGTGAGATACCATTTCGTACCCACTAAGATGAATATTATAAAAATAAAAATGTTTGTTAAAAAGCAGAAAACAACAAGTGTTGGCAAAGATGTGAAGAATCGGAACCTTGTGCATTGATGGTAAGAATGCAAAATGATATAACCACCATGGAAAACAACATGGTGCTTCCTTAAAAAAACGAAACATAGAATTATCATATGATCTAACAATAGTACTTCTGGATATATGCCCAAAAGAACTGGAAGCAAGGACTCAAATAGATATTTGTAGACCCAGGTGCACAGCAGTATTATTCAAAATGGCCAAAAGGTAGAAGTAATCAAAGTGTCCATCAATGGATGAATGGAAAAAACAAAATGTGGTACATACTAACGATGGAATACTATTCAGCCCTAAAAAAGGAAGGAAATTCTGAAACACACTATACAGTATGAATGAACTGAGAACATTATGCTAAGTGAAAAAAGCCACTACAAAAAGACAAATACTGTATGATTCCTTTTCTAAGAGTTGCCTAGAGTAACTAGGCATAAAGACAGGAAATAGAATGGAGGTTGCCAGGGGTTAGGAGGAAGAGTGAATGGGGAGTTGGTGCTTAATTGTTACAGAGTTTCAGGTTTGTAAAGGTGAAGGGTTCTGGAGATGGGTGGTGGTAATGTTTGAGTGATAATGTGAATGCACTTAATGCCCCTGAACTACACACTTAAAAATGGTTAGGATGGTAAGTTTTATTTGTATTTTACCATACATTTTCTTCTATTGATTTACTTATTTACTTACTTATTTATTTATTCTCTTATTAACATATAATGTATTATTTGCTTCAGGGGTACAGGTCTGTGAATCATCAGTCATATACAATTCACAGCACTCACCATAGCACATACCCTCCCCAATGTCCATCATCCAGCCATCCCATCCCTCCCCCCGGGCCCAGCAACCCTCGGTTTGTTTCCTGAGATTGAGTCCCTTATGGTTTGTCTCCCTCCCGATCCCATCTTGTTTCATTTTCCCCTCCCTACCACTCTGACCCCCCACTCTGCCCCTCATATTCCTCATATCAGAGAGATCATGATAATTGTCTTTCTCTGATTGACTTATTTCGCTTAGCATAATACCCTCTAGTTCCATCCATGTCATTGCAAATGGCAAAAAAATATATATATATTTTTGATGGCTGCATAATATTCGTGTGTGTGTGTGTGTGTGTGTGTGTGTGTACCACATCTTTAGCCATTCATCTGTTGATGGACATCTAGGCTCTTTCCATAGTTTGGCTATTGTGGACATTGCTGTTGTAAACATTTGGGTGCAAGTGCCCTTCATATCACTGCATTTGTATCTTTAGGGTAAAGACCCAGTAGTGCTATTGCTGGGTCTAGGGTAGCTCTATTTTTAACTTGTTGAGGAACCGCCATACTGTTTTCCAGAGTGGTTGCACCAGCTTGCATTCCCACCAACAGTATAGGAGGGTTCTGCTTTCTCCGCATCCTCGCCAGCATCTGTTATTTCCTTACTTGTTAATTTTAGCCATTCTGACTGGTGTGAGGTGGTATCTCATTGTGATTTTGATTTGTATTTCCCTGATGCCAAATGATGTGGAGCACTTTTTCATGTGTCTGTTGGCCATCTGGATGTCTTCTTTGCAGAAATGCCCGTTCATGTCCTCTGCTCATTTCTTGATTGGATTATTTGTTCTTTGGGTGTTGAGTTTGGTAAGTTCTTTATAGATTTTGGATACTAGCCCTTTAACTGATATGTCATTTGTGAATATCTTCTCCCATTCTGTTAGTTGTCTTTTGGTTTTGTTGACTGTTTCCTTTGCTGTGCAGAAGCTTTTGATCTTGATGAAGTACAAATAGTTCATTTTTGCCCTTACTTCCCTTGCCTTTGGCGAATTTTCTGGGAAGAAGTTGCTGCGGCTAAGTTCGAAGAGGTTGCTGCCTGTGTTCTCCGCAAGGATTTTGATGGATTCCTGTCTCACATTACCACACATTTTCTATATTTATATTTTGTTAGAAAAATTTCTAACAAATTATGAGATTAAAAAAATCCCACAAAACCCAAAACCTATGATGTTTGTTATAATGAACCAAATTTGTGATGAAAAAGCAGGCTTGGCAATTCTTTAGAGGACAGTGTCAAGGAGCACTCCTGGATGATCACCTCCTTCAACACAAAAAGGATGGAGTTCCTTGGGTATGTCCCATAAGTCCCCTGCCTGCCACCTCTTCTGAGTCCCACTCGGGCGGTTCATAGGATGAAGGTTGTGGACACATACAGATCATCAGCCAACCAAAACTTCTCTGGTCAAGATCTTTGAGAGAAGTTGAGGATTGAACTGGGACTTGGGAGGAGAAGGGAACAGTACAGGAGAGGAGGGAGGATGGTGTGGTTAGGAAGGACTGAATCACACCAGTGAAGACGCTTTGAACTCCTTAGCAGAAATGGGCTACAGGGCTTCCAGGTCATGCTCAGGCCTCCCCACCTCCAGCAGCAGCAACTGTAACCTGCATTCACATTATAAACCTGGAGAAGGCATCATGTCATTTAATCCTCAGCCCAACCTTGTGCTAAGTATCTCCTTTTTAGGAATGACAAAGCCCTATCACACTTGCCCTCTGCTTCCCTTAGCTGTTCTCACCAAGCTCTGCTTCCACCTTCAGAACATGTCTCACACGTCTCCACTTCTCCCCATCTCCCAGGTAAAGACCCCTATGCCCATCTGGAATTCAGCAAGAACCCTCCAGGCTGGCCTCCCCATGCTCCCTGTTGCTTCTTCTCTGCCCCAGGTGCCAAAACCCAGCAGGCTGAGAGGCAAGAAGGACAGAAGAGAGATGGGAAACTCTATAGTTTCCCCAGCCTAGGACCTTTAGAGAGGTTCCAGGCCATGATATGAGAATGGGGAACACAGGTTGAACACAAAGAGCTCCTTGAGTGAAGGAGAAGCTGAGAGGGCAGGGAGACCAAGGCAGGACAGAACATTGGAGGGGAAGGAGTGGTAGTCAGTTTGCACAGGGATCAGTCCAATACCTCGATCTCTGACCATCTCTGTTTCCTCTCTGGCGGGCAGCCAGTACCTTCCAGCAACTATCTGTGCTACCACCACTTCCCATTTACCCACTCATTTCTCTTCTGTCCTTATGCAGTCCCTTTTGTTCCATTTCAGCCAAGCTATTTAGTGTCTCCCCAAACATCATGTTTATTCTACTTATGAAGTTTTGAGCCTAGCATTCCACCCCCAGAAACATCCTCCTTTCTCTGTTGTATCAGTACACTTCATTGTGTCAGCTTTAAAAAACAACTCTCCATTTAGAACTGAACCCTTTGGTCCAGGAAGGAAGACCTGCATGATTATTAATAATTGGCACTGTGCTACACACTGCGAAGAATACGAATTAGGGCCAGACAGTCCCCCATCCAGGAGTCTGTTAGGTGAGGCAAGGCATTCCAGAAAGGAGCCACAGTAAAGACAGAAAGTGGGAGATGGCCAGTGTCATGAGAGTATAGAAAGAAGGCCACAGAAGGAAAGAAGGTAGCATGGAAAGCTGGGAGCTGAAGGTAAACTGAGATTCAAATGAGCATGAAAAATCTTGTCTCCCACCAGACCAGTGGGTTGAACAATGGCATCTGGGAACCACCTATATCAGAATCACTCAGGGGTGTTTTTATAAAGTGGACATGGTTGAACTTCACCTCAGATTCCTGAATCAGAAGGTTTCAGGATGTGGCTTGGGATAATTCCATTTTCTAGCACTCCCCAGCTGATTTTTGCGCTCACTGAACTTGGGAATCATCACGGTAGAGCTTCTTTATGGCTATGACCCTGAGCTTCTTTAGAGGAAGACCAGGTCTTCTTCACCTTTGTTAACAACAGCTTCTAGCAATTAACAATCCAGGGAAATACTGAATAAATGGAAAGGGGATTAGTAATGGAAGAAGAGGCCCCAAAAATGCAGAGCAGGGAAAGCAAAATGTATGAAACAACCCTTAGGATAGCCTTCCGTGGATGACACTTGCTCTGAAAACCAAGCCTTTGGGTATGATGGGAGAATAAGCTTGTTTTTTGAGAAGAATAATTGGCTTCTATGGTTTGGTCTTCTGAGTCCCTTCATATTCTCTCCCATACTTGATAAAGAATAGACTTTGTTTTCCCAGACTAACCATTGTGCTGTTGAGCAAGTCCACTAAAATGTTAGGATCCTATAAAGAACTAATGGTGCTCTATGGACACCAGATGCTCTGTCTTCATCCTTGGAGATGGGATTTTTCTTGAGATCTGCATGAAAAGTTTTGTTTGTTTTTGTTTGTTTGTTTTTGTTTTGGGGATTTTTTTTTAAATAAAGAAATAGCTTTTAAGTCCTTAAAAGCTTAGGTTTCTGTCAGTGAGTGTTTCTGTTTCTTTAGTGTTTAAACAGCATTTTGAAAGAGACCTCTGATTGAGAGCTGCTTCACCTGTTCTGCCCAAAAAAACCCCACTATTTTATTCCATTTGATGTTGCACAATTCAGAGGATCAGTCTGAGATTGTTCTAGCCCTCTACAAATGACTGTGATTCTCAGGATGGTACTGGAGCCTCTTTCCAAGTTCAGTGGAGAGGCAAGGGCCTTAGAAAACAGAAATGTGGCCCTTGAGTCTCAGTTTGGAGAACAGGGTGCACCTCGAGATAAACAGCAATTCCCTCATCATGACCTGAGAGCTATCAGGTGGATGACCAGGAGCTCCGTTCCAATCCCGAAACGTCGGTGATTGCTCTCCTATCAAGCTTCAGACATATTACACCTGGACATTTCAGATCGACCTGTTTTTAAAAAATAAAATAAAATATGAGTTTGTTTTTGCTTTCAATGCATGTCTTTTGTAGTGACATAGATGAGAGGGATTTACTTTGGTTTCCTGTTTCATTTGGCTTTGTCATTCATTTGCTCTGGAGATGAAACATGTTGATGTGAGCAAAGCCACCGTCTGGTGACCAGTGGAATCGGACCCTAAGGCCGGTTCTGTGAGATGTGTCTGTCTGATGGAGGGCAGGACCCTGACTTTTCTGGGTGTGAGAATCCTCACCGTAAAATGACCAATTTTAGACTAGGTCATTTCCAAGGTCCCTTTTGGTTCAAAAACTCTAACATGAAATACATACAAACACTATTGAATACAGAATAAACACACGGAAAATGTGAAAGTTAGAAATTCAGATACATTTTGGATGCATGATATAAATATGTATCTTTAAAATATGTCTGAATTTCCAACTTTCACATTGATCAGCTACAAATATATATAAATCAGTGATCATACATATACACATATGTACATATATGTACACATACACATTTGTAGCTGGATCACTTTTTGAAATATTGGATTACCTCAGAGGTACATCGTTGTCCATATGTTCACACTAGTATTCCCAGGGCATAGTCAGCATTCAGTAAATGTCTGCTGAATGAATAGATGAATGAGTATTCAAATGCAACTGAAATGGAAGCAAAAGCTAGAGGAGCTAATTTATCTGTTCATCAGTTTCACCTAACTTAAAGCAAACCCTTTCATGGACACCTGTGGCTCAGTCCATCGAGCCCCACATCTGGCTCTGCACTGGGTGTGGAGCCTCCTTGTGATCCTTTCTCTCCTTCTCCCTCTGCCATCCCCAATAAATAAAATAAAATACTTCACATATTTCCTATCACTTAGGAGAAGCTCATCAAATTGTAGTAATTTTCATCATAATTATTCAATATATTTATTACCTCCTATTTTTGTTTTTTTTTTTTAAGGTAAACCAGAAAACCGAATTGAACAAAGGCAAAATAATCTTCAATTATTTTATATGAAATAACAATTTGGCTAGGTAGGGAAGAGCCTAGTAAAATTAATTTAAAATCTGAATGATGGAATATCTCTAAGGAGATGGTTTTATTTTTAAGATCAAACAAGTACAAAAATAGTAGAAATCTTGAAGAGAACTACCTTAAGGGATAGATTAAATTGTTTATGATTCATATGTACATTGTTACTAAGTATGGTCTGCTCAAGATATTTGAACATAATTTGTTCTCTAAAGTAATTTAAACATTAACTTTGTGACTATTGTTTATACTATAATTTGATTAATAATGGTGAAAAGGTAAACTTGCGTTAAGCTTTTGTCAAAATTGTTACAAATTCCAAATAAGTATATCAAGATTGGTGAGGTTTCACAGTATGGTCTTATTCCTGTGTGGTGTTATCTGTTGATATTACAGTCTTTCAAGATTGGCAAAATTTTATTTTATTCCTTCTTATAAATAACTAGCCATTTTCATTGGTGTTTTTGACCACACTACATTTTTTATTCAAGATTAAAACCCAGTCATTCTTTCCATTTTAGTTATTTACATCTTTCATTGAAGCAATACATTATACATTGAGCTTAAATTTTTCTTTATCTTGAATGTGCTTTCTTAGCACATAATAGTGCATATTAATATTCAGAAAGATTTGCTTAAAAAGAGCAGCAGAAGTGCAAATAACTTTATGGGATCTTTTATTTGCAAAGACTTTTTGCCGAACTGGAAAAATGTTCTTTGCTGATTGCTCCTATGTTGTAGTGAATTCTTGGATTGCCCATTAAGTTGATTTGTTCTATAGATGTTAAAAGTTGTAGATTTCCAATCACATACAATCGAAATATTTAGTATCCATATAGTAGAAGCTGAAGTCTAGAAGGGTTCTACGACTTTTCTAAGTCCAAGACAATGGAGCATAAGGTTCCATTAAGATTCTGATGGAATGTGTTCAAAATAAGCACATCTCAAGTTGAATATTATTTTCCAATAACTGTAGTTTCACTGAATGAAAACCTCAAGACTGAAAAAACAAAGAATATGAATTTTAAAACTAAGCCTACAATGCTGCAAGAACATGGGAATGTGGACAGCTTAAAAGATAATCCTTACCTTTTACTTTATATCTTCTATGGAGAAAGTAGAGCTCATGGAATCTTTATAAATTTTAATAAGATCCTAGAATCCCAAATTTTAATGTGCTGTAAGGAAAATGCTCACAAGTCAGACCCCAGGGTTATGGTCCCAGCGCAAATCATAGCTAATTCTCTGGGGCCTCATGACTCTCTCAGAGTCCTTGTGCATGCTCTGGGCAGCCCATTTCCCCATTTTCCTAGCAGCTTCTCCTGACCCTCTCAAGAACCCTGCTTGACACCCACCTTCTTATTCTCAGCAGATGGCCTCGTCTCCTTCTCTACAAAAAAATCAGAGGTTATCTGGCAGGAATCCCCTCAAGTTCCTGTGGTCTCCCCTGCTCCTATCCCTCTAAACTTATCTTTCCTAGCACCTGGCCTCACACTTCCCCTAATTACCACAGGAAGAGGCACCTTATCTGGTGTGCCGGCCTCAACTCCCAGCTGGGTTCTCAAACCCCACCTCTTCCTGCTCTCATGTGCCCCCCTCATCTACTATTTCTCTCTCTCTACCTGTAGATTCTTCCTTTACTTCCTAAACTCTTCTCTTCATCAGAGCCAAGCCTCTGAAGTCATCTACACCTACAGCGTCCATTTCCAGGACCTGTTCCCTCTTCAGAGTGGCCACGGGTCTGCAGCCACACGGTGGCGCTGGCCCTGACATAACAAAGGTCATTTGAGCCATTCAAAGAGCCAACTCCAGGGGGCACTTTGCACGCCATTCTTAATTCATTTAACTTCTCTTTTGTTGACACTTAACTTCTTGAACGTTTCTTTTCCCCCCTGATAGGTGTCGACAGGTCTCTGATTCACTCACTAAGTCTACTCTACTCTTGGTTTTCAATGTGGCTCCTCCTTATCTACCTTGCTTCAGAATCGGGACACTCCTAAGGATCTTGCCATCTGCTCTGCCTTGAAGACTTCAGCAGCTATTTATTTCTGATGACCTCTGTTTCCTGCCTCGACTTTTCTGAGTTCCAGACACAAATTTCCAATTGCTTACCAAATATTTCAAAACCTTTTCCTTTCATGTAGAATTCCAAATTCACTGGCATGAAATTCATTGTAGGTGTTTGTATGATTTCCTTTTTTTTTTTTTTTAAAGATTTTATTTATTTCCGAGAGAGAGAGAGAGAGCAGGGGTACAGGCGAGGGAGAGGGAGAAGCAGACTCCCTGCTGAGCAAGGAGTCAACATGAGGACTCTGGGATCATGAGCTGAGCTGAAGGCAGATGCTTAACCCACTGAGCCACCAAGGCATCCCACTTGTATGATTTTCTAAAAACATCCCTGGAATAGGATTATATGTTCATACCTTTACTGTGGCCTCATGGTGGGTGGAGTATACTTCTCTGCCTCCTGATTTTGACTTGTCCACTTTGGTCATATTTGAAGCAACTTGAAATATACCTATGCTCTTGGGCTTGTCTTCCCACTCTGTGAATATCTGACATGAGAGGAAACGACCCAGATATCTGTTGTCCCTCAGCCTGGGCCCCCAAATGGGAAGGTGAGGCCAACCACATACTCTAGCGCAGGACCTGAAGAGTCAATAAGACTTGACTCTGGACATAGGGGGGCCTGCATGGAGCCTTCTGAAATTTATTACACAGGTGGCAATGAGCACAGAAAATAAAGACGAATTCCCATTCAAAATAAGCCTGTAAACCAATATTCTCAAAACATGTGAAGAAAACAAATGTGACAAAGTATAAAGTGTTAGCAACTATTACCACAACAATGTTGTACAACAAAACTCAGTAGCTTAAAAACATGGCCATTTAGTCTCAAGTATGTGAGGTTGCTGGCAGGCTGCCACTTGGCTGGGCTTGCCTGGACTCTAGGTCCTAGGAACCAGCTTCTGGGCTCCAGGTACCATTTTGGTTTTAGGTCTGCTCCAGGTGTCTCTCATCCCTCTGGGACCAAAGGTACTTAGGGCATGTGGTTGGCTTAATATTTTCCATTCAGGAGCCTAGGCTAAGGGACAGCCCATACCTGGTTCATGGTCCTCTCATGATAGATCATCAGAGAGCAAGAGGGTAAGCGCAAGAGCACAGGTATATTTCAAGTTACTTCAGATATGGCCCAAACCAGTCATATGAATAAGCCTATAACCGGTCCTTGAGCCAGAGGATGACTTGGACCAGGTACTGGTTGTAAGCTATATTTGCATCTCCCAATCTCTCTAGCTATAAAGCTCGTATCAGGTGGGGCTCAAGTGGCAGGATAGTTGGACCTATTCTCAGTTTCCATTCATGCAGGAATTAAAACCAGATCCTGGTTTCTAAGGGTGAGAATGGCTCACTATTTCTATCTTGCCTAAGTTCTTTTAGTCCTCATTACCCCACAAGACATAAACTCCATCTCCACCTGCTTCCATACCCTGAGCCCAGGAGGCCACAGCTTCAGTCCTCCTTATCATTTTATATTCTTTTCTAAATCTGGTCCAATGTTGTATTTATCTTACTTTTGAGGTAGCAATGTCTTTTCAAGTTTCTCTAGGTATATTCTTTCCATCACTGCTCTGTGTTTGGAGTGGGGAAAGGGTGCTTTGGAACATGAACTCACAATGCTATCTTGACCAGAATTTTCCTGGAGATTTCTACTCGCACGTTCATCAAGCACTTATACCTCATACACTCAAAACAGATTCCAGTCACCACTTTCCCACAAAACCACTATTTTCTGTATTCCCACTTCTGATTAATTCTACACCATTCATCCTTTTGCTCAAGTCAGAATCCTCATTCATTCTTTTCCTCTCACCTTCTGTATCTGCTTCCAGTCTACCAACTCCTGCACATGCCAGCCCTCGATCCCATCTGTGAAGTCAGCTCACCAAAATGCACACCTTATTCTATTATTCCATAGCCAGAAAACTCGTAATTAGCTTGAGGATAAAGTTCAGACTCCTTAGCACAGCATAGTGTGAAGGACAGTCTTGATTCCCTCCGAGCCTCAGCTCTAGCTACTAATCTATTCACATTTCCTTGACTCTGGCAACTCTTTCTGGCTCTATGTTTCTTTTCATGACCTTTGCAATGACAGAAATTCCTTTTCCTGGACCACTAGCCCAAGCCAAGCATCCTCCACTCCCCCTTCCTTCCCTCTCCCCTGCTCATCTGGCGAATCTTCAAGACCCAGGAACCTCCTGTTCTGAAAACAACTTCCACAAACCCCTCACCCCCAGAATTGACTGATCCTTTTCACCTTCAAGGAATCTGATGTTACATCTCAGTGATAGAACCAATCAACTAGTTGGTGTGTGTTTGCATACATTTGTTTTCCCAAACAGAAGAAGGCTGTAACCTTCTTGAGAACAGATATTTTATTTTTCAATATCTAACGCCAAATCTGACATAGAGCATGCAACCAACAAATGCTTGTTGAATCCTTAGGATTAAACACAGGTGAGCCTTTTTTTTTTTTTTTTAACTAGGTTTTCTGGTTTCTCATTAGTAGTTGAGGAAATAGACTGCATGACCCCCAAGAGTTCTTTGAGGCTCATCTCACTGCCATTGGGGTGCCTTGAATGTACATTTTAACTATAATTCACATGAAAATTACTATTTATAGATGACATCAGTAAATCTTTGATGTTTCGGGCCTCAAAAGATGATGGCAGTGAAATTGATGGTTGCTTTAATAAATGCTTCTAAGTTTATCCTGGGTTTGGGGGGATTTTTTGATGTATTGTTTTAGACTAAAAACAAAATGTAAAGGAAGACTGTCAGGTAAACGGTATCCTACTCCAAGTATATATTGTACACCATTACTTTTGATTCTTTAATGTAGTATTTATATTTTTATTCAAAGTATTTGATTATCATTTTATTTCAGTGGGGATCTCTTATTTGCAATTGTTTGGATTTTATATTTTTGTTTTAAGGATGGAAAAATCTATTCAATGGATACCTTAGCTAATGTGGTACTAAATCATTTTAGAAGTCAGAATTTTCATTTCAATCTCTACCTGGCTTAGCTGCCCCAAACTTTTAGGTCCTCACTGAAAATTTCAAACACCCATACATGGCATGAAATTCATTAAGTGAACTAAAAGTTTGATTCAGGTCACACCTGACCAACTAAAATTTCCCATTCATTTTTTAAAAATTAATTCAGCAAACATTCATGCAACATCTATTGGGAATCAAGTGCTGGTAATGTAATAGTGACAAAATAGAGTGGTTTCTCTCCTCAAAGATCTTAGCAATTGTTGGGGGAGAGAAGCAATTAAATAAGCAAGAAAAATATGATGTGTAATACTGATGAGTTAAGAAGCTTTCCAGTGTAAGTAACATAATCCAACTCCAACTGCATTAATAAAGGAAATTTATTTTTAAAGATTTATTTATTAATTTGATAGAAAGAGAGCGTGCATGTAAGCACAAGCAGAGGGAGGGGCAGAGGAAGAGAGAATCTCAAGCAGACTCCCGCTGAGCATGGAGCCCAGTTTGAGACTCGATCTCTAGCCCCTGAGCTGAAATCAAGAGTTGGACACTTAGCCAACTGAGACATCCAGGAGACCCAGCTACAAAAGAAATTTATATATGCCTGTGCCTTCAGAGGTATGCTGGCTTCAGCACAGTTTGGTCCAGGCAGCCCAAAACATGTGACCAGACCCAGCACTTCTTTCTCTTCATTTCTCAGCATTGCCTCCATGATATGGGCTCCTTGGTCATCAGAACTCACTTATGATTCCCAGATGGCTTCAACGAAGTCTGAAGCTGCAGGCTACATCCTCAACCACTGTGGGGAGGAAGGAATCTGTGTCCCAGCATTCCCTGCATGTGAGCAAAAGTCCCAAGATTTTCCAGCCTAGCACCTGGGCCTACACTGAACCAATCACTATGAGCAACTGGAGGGGATGTGTTTGTTGACTGAGAGAGAGTGCCCCATGTGTTTTACCTGGGGGCCCAGGAATGGAGACTGTGTAGTTAAACTGAAAGTTGCCATGAAGTTGGAAGAGGGGATGGACATTGGGCAGGTACTGCAAGTGTGGTGACAGGAAAAGTATGGAGTGCTCTGGGAGGCAAGATATCACAGTAGTTAGGAACAAGGGCTCTGAAGTCACGTTGCCTGTGTTTGAAAGTCTGTTCTGCCAACTTACTTTCCTGCCCTATACTCAGCTTTCTCAAGTACAAAATAGAGATTATAATAGTACCACTCAGGATAGTTTGAGGAATAATTCAGATAATGAATGTAGAGAACCTAACACAATGCATGGCACTCTTAGCAGTTATTTTTGTATGAAAGACACCTAAGCCAGTTTGTAGAAGTCAGGGAAGGCTTCCAGGAGGAAGCGGCATTGACACCAACTCCTAAAGGAAAAGGAAAAGTCATCTAAGGAAGAAGGAGTATTGGTCTTTAAGAGAGAGTATACTGGCCCTTCAATTTTTTGCCCTAAATGGAACTTGTACTAACTCAGAAGGAAGTGTTTCTCATGTCTCATTTTCTACATGAAATGTGTAATGATTCTACCAGACATCTAATTTCTATAATGAACAGAGAGGACTAGCTTTTGAGAAGGGGAGCAATGTGAAAATGGAGCTTAATGATAGGAAATTTGAAAATAATTAGTTTGTGCAAATTATGTTGGAATTTGGCTTTTTAAAATGGTATGTGTATATGAAAAAGTTCTTTAGGTTTCGATTTACCAAACATCCAAATGTTTGGTAATTTATAGCAAGAGGGGTTAGAAAAGAAAGGGGGCAGGAGGAGGGAGTTTCACAGTTAACTCTTCATAGGCCTTTGAAGCTAGTGAGAGGTTGGATCCATGAGACCTAAGACCCAGTTTGGAGAATCCATGATTTATTAATCAAGAGTCAGAGAGTACCAAATGACTACAAAGCAAATTTATAGAAAGGAAATGAGACATCTTCCAGGGAAAAAGAAACCCCAAACCATTGATCATGCAAGTCAGTGAGAACAGACTGGCCTTCAGCTACTCCATTCCCTCCCATATTCAGACGTCTCCTGAGTTGTGTCTATAGTTACCACCAACAAGCTGCAGGAGGCAGCCAGAATTCATCAACCCTCATCAGTCACTTCTTTAGGCAAGGCACTCTGTTAAATATGGGAAATTCAAAAATGTAACAAATATACACCCTCCTAGGCACTTGCCTTCTGGGAGTAAGGATATCTAGCTAATATTTACTGATCACATAACTCTGCTATTTTGTGAGTGCAATTGTTAATCTTATTCCCATTTCATAGATGAGGAAACTGAGTCCCTGAAAAATTAAATAGCTTGTTCAAGGTCCCCCAGGTGATCAGGGCCAGAACCAGGACTCAAACTCACGGCTGTCTGACCTTGGAGGGTTTACTTTTAACCCCATCTATGTTGTCTGAGCCACAGGATTCACTTTGGAGTTTATAAGAAGCAGGTGCAGCATGTTCTAGGGGAAATGGACAGGCAGGGGACAGGATGAGGATGGGTGAACTCCAGGTGGCTGGCGTGGGTTGCCAAATGGGTTGTTTTGACCATTTTCCCTCTATTCTCAAAGGTGATTGAGATCTCTTGGATTCTTCATGGCGAATACCCTTATTTTCTCTTTCCAAAGAATAGTACTGAAAATTGTGCTGCTCAATTGGAGTGCTTTATTGGTCTTCCCCCGCCCCACCCCACTTCTTGTGTTCTTTATTTTTTTTTTTTATCATGTTACGTTAGTCACCATACATTACATCATAGTTTTTGATGTAGTGTTCCAAGATTCATTGTTTACGTATAACTCCCAGTGCTCCATGCAATCTGTGCCCTCCTTAATACCCACCACCAGTCTCACGCATCCCTCAGCCTCCCCAAAACTCTCAGTTTGTTTCTCGGAGTCCATAATTTCTCATGGTTCATCTCCCCCTCCGATTTCCTCTCTTCACTTTTCCCTTCCTTCTCCTATAGATGTACTGCCTTTTTTCTAATAATAAAATCTAAAATCAAAAATCCAAATTCCAATTGATTTTATTGTTAGGCCTGAATGACATTTTAGTTATATGTTAGGTATAAAACTATAAGCTTAATAGAGTATAGTAATATAAGTTTCACGAATTCATGTGCATTATTTCCAATTTTAACTCATATGTGTGTGTGGGGAGCTTGGCTGTCTCAGTTACTAGAACATGTGACTCTTGATACCCCCATTGAGTTTGAGCCCCACATTGGGTGTAGGGATTACTCAAAAATAAAATCTTAAAAAAAATTCAAAGAATCTCTGTGTCAGAGAGAGGGAGCAAGGGACAGAGAGACGGACATTCTCACTGGAATGTTTTTAAGTCTGAAAATTTTTTGAATATTTTGAGCACAAAACAGCCCTTTCTCCCCCTTAATTTCTTTATTAATATTTTTATGAATTAGTAAAATTTGTTGTTGCTAAAAACCATTTGAAACATTTTTCAACCACTTCAACAAGTATTTTATAATCTTCTTGATAAAGCAAAATTGCACCGGTTCTTAAGGAAACATGCCAACAAAGAACTATCTCAAGAATGTGTAAATAATCTTATTTCTTCACCTCCTTTAAGGAATAAAGATTCATTTAGTTGAAATTCCCTTTGGCAACCATTTATTCAGTTTCTGGATCTTCCATTATAATTACTTGATCTCTGTGGTTGGTCCTAGCATACGGAGGTAGGTTAAAATTTTGTGTGTTTGCTAAGCACTTATAGAGATTATGGGGTAGCTCTGTCAAAACCATTAAAGTTCAAAAACTAGTGGGTCACCTGGGTGGCTCAGCTGAACATCTGACTCTGAGTTTGGCTCAGGTCATGATCTCAGGGTCGAGAGATCAAGCTCCACATCAGACTCCACACTCAGCAGGGAGTCTGTTGGAGATTCTCTCCTTCTCTTGCCACCCCTCCCCTTCTATCTCTCAAAAATAAATTTTAAAAATATATCTTTTTTGAAGAGTGTAACAACTAGTATCCACTATTCGATTGGCTATCTTTCCATGAAGTTGCTATTTGAATAAAACTATTTATTGACCTTGTCTTCCAATATGGTCAGGAAGCAAGTCCTTCACATATAAACATATCTTTCTTTGGTGTTGGATTGACAGTAGACTATGTGCCTTACTACAACAAGTTGGGTCTCCAAGACATGGTATTTCTATCATGTTGCAGACCCTTAGCTGAAGAAAAGAGTGTCTGGTAAACATGGGCCAAAAGTTGGTGGCCCATCTAGAAGGGTCTGTGGCACAACTAAGTCACAGAACAGCTATTTGGTATCACTAGCTGAGGGATCAGACCGTGAGCTCTGGAGTCATGAATGCCTGAATTTCAATCTCAGTTAAGACACTGATCAGTTGAGTAACATTGGGAAAGTCGTTAAACCTCCCCAAGAATCTCACATTCCTCAAGTGTAAAGTCAGGGCAATACTAGGTCCTTGCAGAAGTGTCATGAAGGTTAAATGAGATAATACATGTAAAGTACTTAAAACATAGCAAGCTCTCAGTAAGCACCAGTTACTATTGATTATCAGTTTTTCAGATGCTTTTAGAAGTCCCTCATTTTTTGGGGCGCCTGGGTGGCTCAGTGGGTTAAGCCTCTGCCTTCGCTCGGGTCATGGTCTCAGGGTCCTGGGATCGAGCTCCACATCAGGCTCTCTGCTCAGCAGGGAGCCTGCTTCCCCCTCTCTCTCTCTGCCTGCCTCTCTGTCTACTTGTGATCTCCCTCTCTCTGTCAAATAAATAAATAAAATCTTAAAAAAAAAAAAGTCCCTCATTTTTGTGATTAATTGAACTGCCTCTGTCTACTGTGGGAGGCCGCAATAAGGCTTGAGACGAGGACCAAACCAGGCCCTGACTTGTGCCTCCTTTAAAGTCTGAATAACCTAACAAAAGGTTTAGGACGGGAAAAGTTGAGCAGCACTGAGAAAGGGTCTGTGCTATGTATTGTGTGCTCGCCTACGTGACTTCCCACACGCTTGCTAAACAAATAAGAACAATTCGGTTGGGGTCAAAAGTTCATGGCTGGTCCTTGCTGTCCTAGTACAGCCCATAAATTACTTTCAGGTTTGCTGTATCAATACAGAACAATTGTACCGGCATCAGGCATTTGGTGTCACGAGGTCTGCTTATAGTTAACTGTGAAACTTATTATGGGAACTTGTGGTTGTTTAACTAGACACAAATGTACTGCTTCTCCTATTGTAATATCACTATATATATGGCCTTAATGCTTTGAATAAACTTAGCACTGTTGGACATCCTCCTCAGTGCTCCTCCTGCCCCCATCTCTCTGCTTCTCAAGTTCTTTTCTTCATCCTCTTACTCTCACTTTCTCAATTTGTCGCACTGGCCGCGACAGTCTACAATGTTGACTAATTCATCTTTTCACAAATGGTGGTAGGAGAACTAGATAGCTAAATGCAAAAGAATGAAACTGGACAACTTTCTTACACCATACACAAAAATAAACTCAAAATGAATTAAGAACCTAAATGTGAAAACTAAAACCATAAAAATTCTAGAAGTGGGTACAGGCAGTAATTTCTCTGACATTGATCATCACAGTATTTTTCTAGATATGTCTCCTGAGGCAAGGGAAACAAAAGCAAAAATGAACTATTGGGACTACATCAAAATAAAAAGGTCGCATAGCAAATGAAACAATCATCAAAACTAAAAGACAACTTACTGAATGGGATAAGATATTTTCAGATGACATACCTGATAAAGGGTTAGTGTCCAAAATATAGAAAAAACTTATACAACTCAACACACAAAAAAACCCCCAAATAATCCAGTTTAAAAATAGCCAGAAGACATGAACAGACATTTCTCCAAAGAAGACATCCAGATGGCCAACAGGTACATGAAAAGATGCTCAACATCACTGATCATCAGGGAAATAAAATCAAAATCACAATGAGATATCACCTCACACCTGTAAGAATGGCTAGTATCCACAACACAAAAAACAGCAGGTATTGGTGAGGGTGTGGACTTGTGCACTGTTGGTGGGAATGCAAACTGGGGCAGCCACTGTGGAAAACAGTATGCAGGTTCCTGGGAAAATTAAAAATAGAATTACTATATAATCCAGTAATTCCATTGCTGGGTATTTACATGATGAATACAAAAACACTAATTCAAAAAGATACGTGCACCCCTATGTTTATTATAGCATTGTTTACATTAGCCAAGCTATGGAAGCAGACCAAGTGTCCATCGATAGATGAATGGATAAACACACATATATATACACACACACACACACACACACACACAATGGAATATTACTCAGCTATAAAAAAGAATGAAATCTTGCCATTTACAATGACATGGATGGAGCTAGAGAGTATAATGCTAAGTGAAATAAGTCAGAGAAAGACAAATATCATATGATTGCATTCATGTGGAATTTAAGAAACAAAAAAAAATGAACATCAACAAAAAAAGACAAACCAAAAAGTGGACTCTTAGCTGTAAAGAACAAACTGCTAGTTACCAGAGCTGAGGTGGGTAGAGGGGATCAGTGAAACAGGTGAAGGGGATTAAGAGTACACTTATCTGGGCACGTGGGTGACACAGTTGGTTAAAGCATCTGACTCTTGGTTTTGCCTCAGGTCATGATCTTGGGGTCCTGGGATCAAGCCCCACGTCAAGCACAATGTTGGGCTCTGAGCTAAGCATGGAGTCTGCTTGTCCCTTTCCCTCTGCTCTGCCCCACCCACTCTCTCAAAGAAGTAGAATAAATTCTTAAAAAAAAAAAAAGGACACTTAACCTAATGAGCGCTGAGAAATATATGGAACTGTTGAATCACTATATTGTACACCTGAAACTAATGTGACACTGTATGTTAACTGTACTGGAATTAAAATTAAAAAAAAAAAAGAATGTTGGCTAATTCAATTATCTTCTCTCCTCTGAATGCTTCTGTCTTATCTAACATCGTGTGCTCCTTAATAATTTGAAATCCCTGATTGTTTACAATTATTGATGGCATTGGTCTCTTTCTCAAGGTTCCCACACCCCAGACTCAGAGGATGTGAGCCTCATGATTGTCCAGACTAACCAGGTCTGTTCTTTGCACCCACACTAACGTTTTACTCAAAAGCTACCACTTCCCTGATCCTTGAAGACCCAGGGCAAACCAAGCTCTAAGTTTAGTTTCTACTCTAGGTGAAAACTTGGAGGAGTTTCCCCTTGGACCAGTAGTTGGCTCCAAAATCCAGGTCTCTGTCTGGAGGCTCTGATTTCTGATCAGCTCTTCATTCCTTAAAGGGCCGGCCTTACCCCCTAGCCTCTAAGCTCCTTTGGCTGACTGTTAACCTACTCATGACAGGCCCTGGCTGGAGAAATTGTAGAGGGAATCCATGCTTGGACAGACTTTGCGATACCTTTCAGTGCTGATAGCCCAGACCCATCTGTTTGTTTGTGTTTTGTTTTTTTTTTTAAGATTTTATTTATTTATTTGACAGAGATCACAAGCGGCAGAGAGGCAGGCAGAGAGAGAGGAGGAAGCAGGCTCCCTGCTGAGCAGTGAGCCCCGATGCGGGGCTCGATCCCATGACCCTGGGATCATGACCCGAGCCGAAGGCAGAGGCTTTAACCCACTGAGCCACATGGGCGCCCCAACCCATCTGGTTTTATGACCCACTCCTTCCCCGTGACAGTCAGCTTATTTTGGATTCTGCACCAAAATGCTTAGAAATGCAAACCAACTTTCACTGAACCCCTGGCATTCTCAGGTGAGTTCCTTGACCTGATGTCAAATCCCCCCACCACCTCATGACCTTGGTCCTGCATACATCCTGCTTTGTTGCTCAAATGTCAGACTGGAGCAGCCTTGGCAATACAAATCTTCACAGTTGGAGTCACCCTGTATCAAAGAGACAAAAACATGCATCATATTGTGAAAAACACCCAAATGCAAGATTAGAAATATTGATACCGACTTTTTGGATTCAAGAAATTTCAGGGGTGCCTGGGTGGCTCAGTCGGTTAAGTGTCCGAATTTGATTTCAGCTTAGGGTCATGAGCTCAAGTCCTGTGTTGGGCTCTGTCCTCAGCACAGAGTCTGCTTGAGTTTCTCTCCCTCTGCTCCTCTTGTGCTCTCTCTGTCTTTCTTTCTCTCTAAAATAGGTAAATAAACCTTAAAAAAAAAAAAGAAATGAAATGAATCGTAATTGGATAAAGGAGAACACATGAATTGTAATTGGATAAAGGAGAGAGATGTTGAGTGATCATGTTTATTAAACACTTGGCTTTGGTTCAACAGGATGAAATCTTGATTATCAGATAAAGTGTATGTCTAAGCATTACAAATTATTCTTAAATTATGTCCTTATTTTATTCATTGTTCTTAGATCAAGCTAGAAATAAGATAGACTGCTAGACAAAACTCATAGTGGAGTACATTTCCTCAGATAATAGCCACTCATTGTCAGGAGTCCGTCATTTATTCAACACACTAACACACGTTTCATGACTGTCCATTTTGTGACTGACAATATTCTAAATGCTGACAGTAGCTACATAGCATCTGGGGGATTTGACTGTCAAGTGTGAAGACAGAAGGTAATAGTCTCAAGGTAGTCCATGCTGTAGGGAGATTTGTAAGCAGTACTGAGGAATGGCGGAAGGAAGGTGACAGTCTCCTTGGGGAGTCCAGAAGTCTCCCTTGAGAATCAGAAACCTATAAAGCAGTCACATTTCCACTAACAATAGCATTAATAGGAATATGAGTATCAACTATGCAGTTTATTACAAAACAAAATGTCAATCTTAAATATAGAAAACTGCTCAAAACAAATAATGCAGGAAAGGAAAACAGTTTCCACTGACAAATTCTCACTTCAAACGAACAGCCTTCCCTTCCTTCCCTTTCCTTCCTCCTTTCTCCGCCCCTCTACATCCCTGTTCCCTTTTCCTCTGTTCCTTCCTCTGTCCCTCCCTTCCTCCCTCCCTTTCTCTCTTTGGTGAATACTTCTTTTTCTTGGTGCAACTTTGATTTTATGCTTAAAATGAACCAAATTAGAGTTCTGTGTGGTTCACCTTTGAATCACATGATCAATCCAAAAATACGAACACATCGCTTACAGGATACATTTTAATCTGGCAACGGCCTTTAATCTGCACACTTACTAAAACTATGAAACATAATTCATTGAAACTAATTTTTCGAAATGCATATTAAAAGAGCCATCAACAGGGCAGGTAGGACTCAGTGCTTACCCCCAGCCTACCGTCTTTCACACTTACCTGTCACCCTCCAGCCCTGATCCCATTTTCTACCCTACTCACTTTCCACCACCTTTAACTAGCTAACTGCTACTTATTCAGACCTTGCCTTCTCCAAGAAAGATATCTTCAACCCTTCCAGAATAGCCAGTACCCCTCCTTGGGCCTCCAACTTAGCTTTTTCACTGCCTTGGGACAGTCTGTTTTTATTTTTAAGGACAAACACTGCATCACATGCACCCTTTTATCCTCTGTGCCTGGCATAGAGAAGCTCAAAAAATACCGCAGAAGTGAATGAAAGGATTTGGTTACCCTATCAATCAGTAACTGGAATTATCGTGATAGTGAATGTCTATTAGGTGTGTGCAATATGTCAGGCACTGTACTTAGCACTTTATGTGTATTTAATTTCATCCAGTCTTCACAGCAGCCCTAAGAGGTCGAGAATATGTGTCTCCTTGTTGTACATACCTAGACACTGAGGCTTGAGGGAATAGGTAACTTTCCCAAAGGTGGGATGAGAGAGGGTCAGAACTGACTCCAAGTCTGATCCAACTCTAGAATTCATGCTTGACTCAATTTTCCACTCTTCAACAGATGTCCTTACGGAGAGATGTTATAACCAGCCCATTCTTAGAGGTTCTATTGTCTTGAAACAGGTATCATTCAGATGATCTGTTTTTACATTTATTTCTTCAAACCTTACATCAAAGGTTTATTTAGATGCCAGTCAAGTTGACTGATGATGTCATTTTATAACACTGCTTTTGACATGTCATATTTCAGGCTCAAAATTCTTTTTTAACTCAACAGACCCTGGGATGCGGTAGAAAGAAAAGATTGACCTGAGTCACAATGGCTCTATCTTGAGCAAGTTGAGGGCTTTAGGCAAGTCCCTCAACCCCTCTGGACCTCTGAATCATTGTTTGCAAAGTGAGAGTCATCTTCAGCACTTACATTCTGTGATCCTGGAAGCCGAATCCGGGATCTCCAGCTCTCTCCATCTTAAATCTTGAAAGGACGCTTTTATACAGTGCCATGTTTTGTGAATTTAATTTTTGCTCTTTCTTTCTCAGAATGTGTGCCTGGAAAGGCAGGATGAAATAAAGTTACATTCTGCATTCACCTTCCAGGATAATTCAGGCTAATAAGATCCTTTTTTGCCTCTGCCTGGACACACTGGCTTGTCCGACCTCCCTAACCAAATTGTATCATCTCTGATGTCCTGCTGTTCTTCACCTGGCAAGATGAAGCTAGATGCAGTTGGGTTTTTTGCTGTCTGGATACTAAATGTAACACAAGTTTTCTGACATCCATAAGGAGAAAATGCAACTTTTGAAGCTGAATCCCAGAAGACAGACTCTTAATTGAGAACAGTAAAAAGAAATCTATTTCAGTAGAAAATTGTCCACAGTTCAATGTGGATTTGTCTCTATTCCCAAGGGGCTCTTCACTCATCAAAGCCACTGTATCTAAAATAGATCAAAGACTTTCTCAGAGAAACAAATTGAGAAAGCAAAAGACCCCACCAAGTCCAGGTCTAGGGAACACTTGGTGTGGCAGAGACAACCCTTGGTAGAACTGAAGGTGAAAGGAAGGAAGCCTGATGGCTTCTCCCACAGCAAGAGCAGGGCTTGTCAAGGCATCTACATCCACCCCTTACATGCAGTTCCTGTTTTCTCAAAACAGATCATCAGGAGCCTTCAATTCTGGGTGGTCTGCTTTTCCAATTTGTGATGCCTGGTTGTATTATCTTATCATTCTTCCCCTTCCCAGTTTCCTCTCCCAGTCCTCCCATCTCTCCCCTCCTCTCCCTCACCCTCTCCAACTTCCCTCTGCCATTACATATTCTCTCTCACATACAGCCCAGAAAATCAAACTCAAGACTCATTCTTTCATGATATGAGAAAAACTAAAAATGAGAGTGAAACACAAAGGTTATTTTCTAACACAATAGAGTTTTCATGTTGGAAGTATCATGAGAATGTACCTAGGCTAACTTTGCATTTGACCATGAGCCCTCAGGCCAGAAGAGCTCACGGGATTGTCTCTGTAGAATCTGTCATAGCTGCTGTCTACCCAGAACCCAAGTCTCCCAACACCCAGACGTTTTCACCATCATCTGATTATAGTCCTTTGATATTTATAAAGCTCTGTACTTTACAAAGCACCTTCCCATGTGGGTCTTAGCCTCGGAATTAGAGCAAATGGTTCTTTATAACCCCTGTTATAATTTACACAAACAACAAGGTTGAAAAAGCAAGTATCCTTCACTGGATCACCTGGCTATTACACGGCAGGGGCAGGGTGTGAACTCTGGAGTCTTAGGCCATGTGCTTGCCGTACTGTCTTCCTATGCTTGCTGTCAGTTATATTTTAAGGTCAATTTTTTTTACACAAATTTATATGTGTATTAACAGAAATGATCTCATTTGAGTGACAAGCTCTTAAGTGTGAGATCAGCACTATAAAATGATTCCAGAAAAGTCTATTTGCTCAGATGGTGCTTTCTGGCTCAATGTGAAATACCATGGCCAATTTGGACCCACTCACCCAAAATCTACTCTTCAGTGTAATACTCTGGACTTGAGGCCTCCTCTATTTTATAATTAATTGCATCCTGAAACTGAGGGTAGAAGGAGCATAGATACATTTTAAAGCAGGAACAATGGTAATTACATGAAAAATACAAGTCAGAGCCTGCTGTTCTTGGTGTCAGGCACAGTGAAGGCCCACCAGCAGGCCCCTCCCTGGAGATCTACAATTGTAGTGACATCAAGTGACGCTAAGGCTGTTTGGGGGCCTATGTTTTGGGCTTTTTTTCCCATTTAGTGCTAGATCACAAATGTTTTCCATGCCCACAAATACATTTCTATAACAGGATTTGTGATAGCTACATAGAATTCTACTTAACATATACACCATATCTCATCCAGACAGTCTGGGATTGTTGAATTAAGGCTGCCTCTGACTTTTCATGTTACTGACAGAAAACATCAGTAACATCTAAACCATTTGTTAAGACTCCTTTCCTATTTGAAGACAATGTGAAAAATTAGAGTAGAGAAGGTCAGGTTGATATAGTCTTCCATACCAACCTACACATTTTCTCCCTGAAAGGTGTGCTTGTTCAATGGTTTAGTTGGTGAAAACTCAGAAGAGCTGGTATTTATGAGAAAAAGAGGAGTTCATTAGCACTTCATTCATGAGTATTCATTAACTCATTCATTCATCCAGTCGGCTGTGAAATATCTCTTGCGTCTTAGATGTTCCATACACACTAGACATGTACGAGGCAAAGATGACTCAAGACAGACTCACATCTTGGCCAGAACTCAGTCTGGTGGCACAGGGGTGTCAGTGTATGTGTTGGCATCCCCACCTAGAGAACGAGCTCCTCGAAGGTAAGAACGAAGCCCATCCCTTCTCTGTCCACATGGCACCAGTCCCAGTGATTTGTGCCGAGAGGTCCACGATCAGCATTTACTATGGGAAGGCGCACGTTTCACCTAAAGTGAACGATGGAAGCTGCTGTACTTTCCAAAAACAAGGAAGAGCCCAGGGTTATGTGAAAGAGCAGGAACTCGATTTCTTTCCTGTACTTGAAAAGCCTGGATTTGAGATTAAGGGGAATTGTGTAAAAGCATCTTATCTTTGATGTTGGCTTTTTTTTTTTCCCCTGTTATGATATATTTTGGGTCTTGTTCGTTCAAGATATTAGTTACTAGTTACCCAGTTATTAAATACTGTTAAAATTAAACCTATTTAATTAAAAAAATAATAAATATTAAGTGACTATTAAGAAATAATTAACCAGATGCAGTTAATAATAAAATTATCTATTTATTCTTATTCCCAATAGCTTCAGTATAGCCAGTAGCTTTCTTTTATCCATAAAGTTTACCCAAATGCTAATTTTTACAAGAAAATATTAATCATTGGCCAACTGAAACTTAAAGAGCTACCTGGTTTTTATTCATCTTTTAGGAAAAGGTTTTAAACAATCTTATATTCTGAAACAATTTTATAAGACATTTTTATTTTCCTTTCTGGTGAAAGAAACCCATCTCTTAGTCTTCTGAAAGTAATTTTGAGGAGTTGCCTTAATTAACCTGGCTACAAAATTAATCAGCACCCACTCAAGAAGAAAATGAGAATCGTAGAGCCTTAGAGGTAGGAAATGCTTAGAAATAAGATTTAAGGCCACCATATATACTTAGGTTTGCAGTGAGGTTCTGAGTCCTAATAAAGCTGGGCATTGGTGAAGGAGAAAATAAAATTGTCATCTAATGGTATCCAGTTTGGTAGGCACAGATGGGAAACAAGCATGAACAGAACATAGTCCCTTCAGTCTAGCTTGGAGAAGGAGCTGTATATGGAAGTTAATGGGGTGAGGGAGGAGCATTGACAGGGCTAGCTACCTAATTTATGGGTCCCAGTGCAAAATGAAATGTGAGACTCATTTAAAAAATTATTAAGAATGTCAAGACAGCAACAGCAGAGCATTAAATCAGGCACGAACTCCATGCTCATGAAGCCAGCGTAAGAGAGTGGGTTAACCATGGTCTTGTCCCGCCAAATACAGGTGCTAGGACTCTTCCTTCCATACCAACACCACGTCATGGGATGTCAAAAAGCTCACCTTCTGTTTCCCAGTATTTACAAGTATTTTAGGCTTAAAAGACAATATCCACACTGGGCCAGTGTCACATGGGGGATCCCAAACAGCACAAGGGCAGGTTTGCTTAGTATCAAATGCCATGTTGAAGAGAAGTCTGCCTTTTATAGTTCCTTTCCCTGAGTGTTTTGCTATGTTTTCATGAATAGCGATAGTCTCAAAGGACCTCACAGCAATGGGAATAAAGCAAAACTCTTTTTGCCACATCCTTCCCAGACCCTCCATAGCAAAATGTTTGCATAGCTTAGTATTTCTGGGCCCTGCCTTATAAGCTCCACCCAGCCCACCCACCCTCACAGTTTTGCCTCTACAATTCTTTGAAATTTTTAGGCTATAATCTTGTCCTCTTAAAACACCCTTGGAAGAGGGATGCCACATACCAGTGAACAGCTTCAAAGGGAGGACTTTGGGAAGTTGCCTTGGTTTAGGCGCACTCGTTGCAGAATAAGGAACATACATGCAGCGTTTGGGCCATGAGACAAACCACACAAGACAATTGCACTTGGACCTCCCCTATGCCATGTGTCACTTGAAAAATGAAAATGGAACATACCCCCTGCTTTGGGCAGACACAATCTGACATCAAATTGGCAAGCAGTTGGGATGGGTGTGAACCAGTGATCAGTGGTACAGGACAGTGAGAAGGACATTGAACTAGAACCCAAGGAAGAGTCCTCCCCTCTTGATTTGACTCAGGCTCTTTCTATTCATGTGAGCTTAGGTTAATCACATAATCTTTCTGAGTCTCAATGACCTTGTCTCTTTAATGAGAACATTGGACTATCTCAAATTTTGGATCTCTTCCTGTGAAAGAGGAAAAGTTCCATGCACATTTAGTTGAAAAGGTGTTGAGGGAAGAGAGGGAAAAAAAAAAAGAAGAAGAAGAAAGAGTCTGTTTAAGGGACATTGTTCATTTGTTCATTGACATAAACAATGAAATACCCAGTGAGGGTGAGTCCTGTCCAGGAAACCAGAGAAGACAAGAGAAAGGACTAATATTTAGGGATTGAGATAATTAGCTACAGAGCATGTCAGAGTGGTGGGCCGGGGAGTTGAAGTATGTTCAAGGGCAAGTTCTTGGCTTTGGGTAATGTAAGAGGCGGGAAAAGGGCTGGATGGGATACAGATTTTAATTTCAAACTTCCAAGAGGTTATTATAAACAACTGCAGGAAAGGTTGTTTTAAATCGTGTTTAATGTGAGTATTCACTTGTTGGCAGTGATCAGCATTTCCTATAAATACCACTTACATCGTATGGAATGAAACTGTAACATGTAATGTGTAAGGAGAAGAGGTGAAGAAAGAGCAGTGAGGGAAACTTGGAGCCTGAGCACTTGGCATGAAAAATTGGGGAAATTGAACTCCCCTCTTTTTATTCTTTTTGGAACTGATGGTGAACAATTGCCTTTTGAATGGCTGTGTTCTTATTAATATACATTTTTGCTTTGCTTTGGGGTATTTAATGTGCTCTCCAGAGAATTGTTCAAAGCATTTAAAATAGCATTTGCCAATTTCTCCTTCTTCTAATTAATACCAAGTGGTTTCATTCAAACTGAAGTTTCAAGCTGAGTCTACATAAGCATAACTAAATGTAGAGTTAAGCTTCAGAGCCAAAATGACCTCAATTCAGATCCCTGCTCTACCACTTACTAGCTTTATGACCTTAGGAAAATGATTTATCCTATCAGAATTTCAAATGCATATTTTTTTATAATGAGGATTGTTATGATTACTAAATGTAGTAGGCGAAGTATGTAAAACATCTGACACAGTTCTTGACACACAGTAGGAATGCTGTCAACATGCCCTATTCCTCAATCCCCACCTACAACTCTCTCTCCCCAAGAGGCTTTTGGAGGTCTGACTTATTCACTCAGATGCTGACATGGGTTATATTACCAAGGATGACCATTTACCCTGTTCTACTTCGTGCCCGCAGAGGAAGGCCTCTGAGGTAAGAGTCTGTTTCTAAAAATTGTAGCTTCTTACCTGACTGATGTGAAAACCTCATGCCTGCAATGCCCATTCTTCCTTCCCACCCAACCCTGCTTTCAGACTCATCCCAGGAGAACTCATGCAGAAACCTTCCTTGATCCCTCCAGTTTGGGCCCTCTCACGATGTAGATGGCCTCCAACTTGTGCTTCAACCTACAATTTTTTGACCTTGCAATCATGCAAAAGCAATATGCATTCATAGTACAAACTTTAAATTCTGACCTTTTCTGCATAGTATGGTACCCTCTTATGCCCGGCATAGCTTCCAGTCAGCCACTCCATCACCAGAGTAAACAAATGATACACTGACAGCCATTTTGTACCCGTATGGCCATTCTGTTTTACACTTTCAATAGAGTAATCAATAAATTACAGGAGACATTCAATGCTTTATTATAAAACAGGCTTCATGTTAGATGATTTTGCCCAACTGTAGGCTAATGCAGGCATTCTGAGCATGTTTAGAGTGCTAATGCACATACCCGTTTTTGGATGGGTAGATATTTAAATTAACATGGGAAGAGTTACCAAGAAAAGGGGGAATGGATGTTGAGAAGATATCACAATATCCAGCATACCAATGGTAGAGCTAACTGGTATCAATACCTGTTCAATATTGTCTTAAAATGTTGTTGTTTTCATATTTCCCTATTTGATATGGATTATTTATGTATGACTTTAGTTGGATTCTGACCTACTGAAGCTGAAATTGGAGGAAAACATGTATGGACCCAGATAATGGCTTTGGTGCCAAGATGTTAGGGGTACTTGACACCAAACTGGCTTGGACAGTATTTGTGTAGTGAAAGTGTGAAGCCAAGTACCTCCAAGGATTAAACATTACTGAATACTACCTACAAAGATGAGCATCTCCTCACTGGGGTAAAGATCATGTTGACAGTCTTGTTCCTCTTATCCCCCTTGACAGTGCTCTTGTGACTTTCCATGGTGATGGGCAGATGAGCTGAGAACAAATTTTAAAATGTACATTTAGGAAAACTGGATCTTATAATATATGATGCTTTTTCAAAATGCACTTCTTAGAGTTAAACCTGGAATGTTCTCTTGCCTCTGCCTGACACCATGAAAGCAACATAAGGTTTCCTGAGGTTCTTCATGTCCATCTGGCTTTCCCTCTTCAACCTCAGAGAAGCCGTAACATTAGGACCCTCATCCTAGAAATGAAGTATCTTTTCACTCCACTACAATGGACCCCTGCCACTCCTTCACCTCATACTCCAGGAAAGCTGCTTTCTGGTTCCAACAGTCTCTATCAGTCCTTATCAGAGTTTTTCCACACACCTAACATTCCCCATGATTGCTCAAACCATTTCTTGATCCCTGAATATCCTCCTTCTGCCATCCTTCCTTTCAAATTCCACCTTACATGTTCCCTCCTCCTCAAAACCACTCCTTCTCCCCCAACCTGAAATGATCTGTACTCTAGCTCACTTATATGTATTTTGTGTCCAGTGCTGAATGTATGAATAGAAGGTAGTAGGTCTGTGCGATATCTTCCTTGCATTGGTAAAAAGGTTAGTTTTATCAGAAAAAAAACATGGGGAAATTTTCTGTACAGAGGTAAGAACAGTTTTGAAAATTCTGCCTTATTATTAAGAAAAGTTCTTGACAAGAAAGATATTTGTAACTGGTGGTTGCCAGAGGGGAAGGAGGATGGGCAAAGTGGGTGAAGGGGAGTGGGAAGGACAGGCTGTCAGTTATGGAATGAATAAGTCATGGGGATGAATGATACAGCATAGGGAATGGAGTCAATGATATTTTTGATGGCTTCGTATGGTGACAGCTGGTAGCTACATTTGTGGTGAGCATAGCATAAACTATAGAGTTATTGAATCACTATACTGTGTACCTGAAACTAATGTAACATTGTGTGTCAACTATACCTCAATAAAAAAAGATGCAAAACAAACAAAACACAAAACAAAAAAAGGTTGTTGAATAGTATATAATCCCTAAGAACATGTTCCTAGTAGAGAGCAATAGTTAAGGTCTCAATTTATTTTGCAGTTTCTTTTACGTCAATTTATTTTTATTTCCTGGTATAGAAAGGCTTAACTTCTGAGTTGCAGTCCCAAGTGTCCGTTTGTGGGGCACAGTGCTATTTAGAGGTAAAAAAATGGAGTGGTGGTATGTACATCTTGATTAATTAGAAAATAGTTTTCCCCCTCCCCTTTTCATATGCCCCCCTTTCCCTCTTTCCTATTTGAATTGGCATGTAGCTGTGGTGTTTCTGCCAAATGAATAAGCTGAAATGAGAAAATTCATTTTTTTTAGCCAGAAGAGTGTCAGCATTGACCTGGGGTGGGGTTGGTGGGGGGGAAGGTGCTGATATGTGTCCTGGCAGACCCTGTCACAAGAAAAGCACCAAAAGTGTTTGAGGGAAATGTGCTGTATGAATAAATGGACTGACAGTTTCAATAAGTGGGCTCACACTAAACTATAAAAATGGCTGGGGGGGTGCCTGGGTGGCTCCGTCGGTTAAGCATTTGCCTTCGGCCCAGGTCAGGATCTCAGGGTCTTGGGATCGAGTCCCACATTGGGCTCCTGGCTCAGCAGGGAGCCTGCTTCTCCCTCTCCCTCTGCTGCTCCCCCTGCTTGTGCTCTCTCTCTCTCTGTCAAAATAAATAAATAAATCTTTTTAAAAAATAAACTTAAAAAAATTAAGGAAGCCATCTTTTCACAAGTCAGGTCTACATGCATGGCAACAGAATAATTCCAAGCCTGGGGACCTGGGTGGCTCAGTGGGTAAAGCCTCTGCCTTCGGCTCAGGTCATGATCTCAGGGTTCTGGGATTGAGCCCCACATCGGGCTCCCTGCTCAGCAGGGAGCTTGCTTCCCCCTCTCTCTCTGCCTACCTCTCTGCCTACTTGTGATCTCTCTCTGTCAAATAAATAAATAAAATCTTAAAAAAAAAAAATTCCGAGCCTGTTCCAAATCTAAATTCTAGTTGAACACATAGACATAGCAGTGTCCGTAGAAGTAGTCATCATTCTGACCTTGCTATTTCTGCATGGGCTACTGCTAAGGAGCTACTAAGAAAGTTACAAGAATAGCTTGTAACTCTTCTGTCATATGTATAGACAGCCAAAGTTCTATATATAGGTCCCAGCAGACGCTGTCCCACCTGCATCAATTAATCTCAAAATCTTCTAGCAACTTTTGAATGTTTATCAACACTGATCAGAGGTGTCAAGGCCAAGGGTCATTTCTTTGAGCAAATTCCTATTGTAAGTCCTGACACGGGTGCCCCAGAAATTCAGAGCCTTCTGTTATATTCGCTTATGAGAAAATTAAGAAAATGAATTAACTCTCAGCAAGCTGTTTTGGGCTGAGAATCTGGGATACCAAGGGGTTGATGGAACCTGAGTGATTGATTAATGGGCGTAGGTAGTGATGCCCGCTGGGAGGGCAGCAGAGGGGGTCGGGGGAGGCCTGAGACTGGAACCTTTGTTTGCCACTGCAGTTTGCCTCTCTTGTGCCATCTAGAACATCAGTCCATTGGTGTGTGAGAAGAAAAAATTAAGATTTTGGAGTGTATTAAAATTTGTTTTAAAAATAAGAAAAATTAAGATTTTCTAGGATTTAACATATACTTTCTTAAGACCCCTATCCCAACTGTTTATTAGGTTCACACACACTATGTTTACTCAGAAAAGAATAATACCCTCTTCTTTGTCTTCACTTTTGGTATTTTTCAAAGTTTCCAAGATGTCTTTGTTGGGACTGATTTATAAAAATGAGATTGTAGTGAGATGGGAAAATGACCAAGAAAAATCTCAAAAAAATAAACATAAATTACCCACATCACCCAGGAATTCCACTTCTGAGGATATGCCCAAAAAAGAAGTGGAAGCAGGAAGTTGAAGGCATATTTGTACCCTCATGTTCACAGCAGTGTTATTCACAATAGCCAAACCAGTAGAAACAGCCAAGTGTCCACTGACATTTGAATGGATAAACAAAAACGTGATACGTATGTATAACAGACTATGATTCAGTCAGAAAGGAGGGAAAATCTTGCACCTGCAACAACACGGATAAACCTTGAGGACTTGGTGCTAAGTGAAACAAATCCGTTACCAAATGAAAAATACTGTGTGGTTCCACTTATATGAGATACTGGAATAGTCAAATTCAGAGAGAGAAAAAAGTCTGGAGTGGCGGTTGCCAGGGGCTGGAGGGAGAAGGAAATGGAGTCCTTACTTAATGAGTGCAGATGTTTAGGTTTACAAGATGAAATGTTCTGGAGATAGAACGTGACAATGGTTCCACAACAATAAAATATTACCACTAATAAATGGTTAAAATGATAACTTTTATGTCCTATCACAATAAAATATATATGTAAATAAATAATGAACACTCTCACTCTGTCATTTCACAATAAAACCGATATGTTCCCAATGAATGAGAAAGTAAATAAATAAAGTAAATAAAGTAAACTGTCTGAATAAAATTTGTACTACAGAAAAAAAACATTAAGAAACTGGATGTCTGGAAACATTTCCATGATTATGGAATACTATTGCCCAAAATAGTGTGTCATCTGTAAAAACTCTGATAATTGCACTTTTTAAAAACTTGGAAAGAGAATTTGTAGATTTTGAATCTACTTATGAATGCATAATACAGAAAAGCAACATTTTTTAGTTTGTGAGAACCAACTGATTAACAACAGGGAATAGTTAGGCTTACTAGATGAATTTGAACAAAAATATTTTTATAACTGGTAGATACAGCTGAAAATTAAGTGTCATGTTTTAGGAAATTTAGTCAGTGATGCAATTCTTTTATTTGGGTCTGTTTATCTTTGTAAGAAATCTTTTTCCATGTTGCCTGTTAAAAACTAAATATCAGGTAAACATGAGTTAGTACACATCTGTGTGTGTGTGCCCAAGTTCTGTCTATTGAATGGGCCTAGAATTAATACTCCAACAGCAGTGAGTACACAATGGTTTCTAAATAACATTCTACAATTTAAAAAACCAGGACTCCTGGGAGAAATGATCATTTCCAGGGCTGAGGCAGGGAAAATACAAGATGAACTTGGAGCATAAACTGGGACATAGGAGCCAACATAAAAAAAAGTCCCAATGGCCAAAGCTAGAAATACTTGAGCAACAAAATAGGTAACATAGTATTGGATTATAACCCAAACTATAAAATAAATATCCATGAGCTAATGTTTATATAAATAAATGATTGAATGCATACATGCATGAGAGGAGAAGAGACAAATCTTCCGCACAGAAAAATTCCAAACAATGTATGTAGACTCTACCCCTCCAGGAGGTAGGGCTTACTTCCCAACTCATTTTCCCTCTGCTATGAACTTGAGCTACATATAGTGATTTGACAGCATAAAGAAAGGGCTAAGTAGTACCTCCACAGTGAAGATTGGCAAACACTGCTTTAACCAAGGGATGGCTGACATCTCCTGTGATGTCATATGGTTATCATGTACACACATCATGATGCCAGGAGAAGGGCTCTTTACCACTGTGATATTCAATCCCCAAAACCATTCTCCCAGTCTAATCCCATCAAACAAACACAGATTGAGGAACCATTCTACAGGCTACTTGGCTGATACTT
Source organism: Lontra canadensis (assembly GCF_010015895.1). NCBI lineage: Eukaryota > Metazoa > Chordata > Mammalia > Carnivora > Mustelidae > Lontra > Lontra canadensis. The sequence continues at coordinate 24,193,817 of NW_022631011.1, forward strand.
CTTGAGACTGCCAAGGCCATAATAAAACAAAGAAAGACTGAGAAGCCATCACAGATCAGAGGAAACTGGGAGACATGATGATGACCAGCAAGATGGGACCCTATACTGGATCCTGGAGCAGAAAGAGGACATACGTGGAAAAGCTAGTGAAATCCAAATATGTCTGGAATTTAGTTAACAAAAAAGTATCAACGTCCATTCCTAAATCCAATATGCCACAGGAAGATATCACAACTTAAGATGTTTACAGTAGGTGGAAACAGGTAAGGGATATACACAACTCTGTATTATCTTTGCAACTTTTCATAAATCTAAAATTATTCCAAAATAAAAAGTATCAAAATATATTGAGGACCAAACTTGAAAATCACTCTATCACAAAATGTTAAATCAAGATTTTCATAAATACTGAAGCTTTGACTATCATATCTCCCTAAAAATTAAAATTATTAATAATTGTAGTTACAGCAAAATTTGTTTCTGCTTAATCAATAAACAAAATGTATGACTTTTTAAAGCATCCTTTTATTTCATTTCTTTATCCTTTCAAAATGTCTGTTGTTTTGAATGTTCAATAGTGTACTTAACATATTAACATTGTCATGCATTTTACAATTTACAGATAAGGAAGCATAGAAATATTTTCACAGGTCTTTGAGGCTGAAGTTTATCTATTGGTGGTTTAAGGATACAACGTGTCATAACAGAGATCAAACCAGAACATCAGGGTTCATGTTCCAGCTCTGCTGCCTACCGACTGGCTATGTGCAGTTCACTTCCTTCCCTGAGCCTTGTGTTTCCTGTCCATGAAGTGAGGATAGTGATATCACCTACTTTTCAGAGTTGCTTTGTTGGCTAAATGACATCATGAATGCAAAAGGCTTTACAAACAGTGAAGTTCCCCATAAAGGTGACCAGGATTCAGATAATAGAATGTGGGGTGTCCATGGTATTAATGCCAAAAACTGAAACCAAGGTCAGAAAAGGCATGAAGTGGACAATTACTTGCTCACTGGAATAATCTAGCCAACTTTAAAATATGTCCTCTTAGTTCTTCCCTGGGCATTTGAGGTGGCTGGAGTCTTAGCTTCAGCTGACATCCCTTTGGGTCATTTGGAGCCTTTGGGGCAGCTGAGGTCATGAGGTACAAGAGGCCTGGAGGCTGGATCTCAGATTTTATCTTTTGGTTCAAAACTTTCCTCTCATCCATTCATTTAGGGGTGTTGGAGCCTGGGGAATGAATGTTTACACTAACCAAACTAGAGAAAATTGATTTATGAACCAGTAATGCATCTCTCAATTACAATAGCCATTGTGTTTGCCGCAGAGAATGTCATACTTGGCCCACAGGTCAGGGCCTGCCTTTCCTTGTAAGTGTGCTTGGAAGATGGAGAATTGTTAAGGCAAAGAGTGAGATCTTCCTCTAGCTGGAACAACCTGCCACACAATCTCCACTCCGTGGTGTGCAGACAGAAGCTTCCTTTTTCCAGGTTCCCTGATGACCGTCTTTCGGTTGCCATGACAATGCCCTTCTCCATTTTATCCAATTTTCACCGTGGGTGACAATCCAGGGACAAACCTTGCCAAGCTGGTGCCTGCTCCATCTGAGATCTACAGGGGTTTATTAATCCCATCAGCTCTGCCTCAGAACCCCACAGCAGGGCCCTTTCATTCTGAGAGGGCTTCAGACCAGCAGGACCTGTCTGGGTGAATTTCAATACCTTCAGTCTTGGAAGCTATTGCTGTTATAATGGTTGTCATTAAAAAAAAAAAAAAAAAAAACATGCTAAGAGGGTGGTATTTTCCTTACTTGGGTGTCGTCATATCCTCCTCTTGACCTCCCCTCCAGATGCATCCCGTCTTAAACCTCAGGGCCTTTCTTAAGGCTGTTTGTATTTCCTCCACAATGAGTAAGACAAGATGATTGTGTGAGTGTGTGTGTGTGTTTGTATGTGTTCAGGCTCTTCTGTTTCTCTTTTCACTGATCTTCAGAGATTTGAGCCTGAAACCTACTGCTGAGATTTCCTGCCCAGTGACTTCCTGTGTAAACAAAAACAGCTCTTCGTGATCCAAACAAGGAAATACAAACCTCTCCTTATTCAGCGCATTTATACCACTCGTGCCTCTTGGAGGAAGACAGTAAGTAAGACGCTGGGTGCCCCAACCTATGGTTATTAAGATTTTCATCACTAAACGTTTTGAACAAAGCTTGGCCTCATTTAAAAAAAAAAAAAAAAAAGTCGTGAGTGCTGCGCAAAACACAACCATCTCTTTCATCTAAGTGTTTTGAAAAGAAAGGCAGCAGAAGTTATGGATTCCACTGTCAGAAGGAGCCTCCTTTGATAGAGGAATGTTTTTAATTATTTAAATACTTTCACAGCAAGAGTTCGCGGTGGGTTGGTTTCCAAAAGTATTACGAGAGTCTCCCCGCAGGTAACCGTGTAACTTTGTCAGAGGTGTTGATTAAACAGCCTGGCGTGAGGTGAAGTATCCCTGTGAGACGGCACAGCCCACGTGTAAGCACGCAGCACTGAGTATGGGCAACCATTCAGACACGAGGCTTTATTCACCCACGCTTCTGAGCCACTCAGAGTATCCCCAGATCCTATCCCACCAAGACTTACAGGGCTGGGGGCGAGGGGGGATTATCTAATCACAAACCTCTGGTGGCTTTTTATCTTTCAAAAGACAGTGGAAGAACAACATCAAAGGCAAAGTTTTACTTTCCAATCCACACCATTAGGAGAAGCCTTGAGACTCTACGAAAATAGAATTCACTAGTTCCTCTATTCCTTGGGAAAACATTTTCACTTATAGAGAGGTAAATGCTACCCGAGGAATCTTCTTTGACTGCTCTCCTTAAAAATAAGCACTGAAAAGGCTGTAAATGAGGTTAAAACTGAACTGGCCAAACTTACTAAGCGCTCCTTTTAACTGAGACGTCCAGATACAAACATACGCAATTCCTCTCTCTCCCTTTTCTCCTTTCTTTTCTTCCTGTTTCACCCTTCCTTTATTTCTAAAAATATCTTGCACCTACTGGGTGCAAGCATTATGATAGATACTTGGGTTAAAAAGGAAAATAAGGAGTGGTCACTCCCCTCAGATCAGTCTATGGAGGAAGCCAGACAATTAGGTCATTCATTCATTCATTCATTTACACATTCTCCCAGCCATTACTTCTTGAGTGTCTACTGTGTGTGCCTGCATTGCAATGACACCAAAATCTCAGTTATCTAGAGAGGTAAGTGAATGCTAAGGCCACCTGGGTCAAAAATAAAGAGATGGAGGAAATTCATGTTCTCAACTTTTCTACCTGCCTGTTTGAAATATATAATAATAACATATAAAAATAAGTGTTTCTAAGTGTTCTACTATCTAGGTCTTTGACATAAAAAATTATGATTAAGATAAAATGTAATGAAATACCCATAAGGCAGATGGAGGCTTCAGCTGAAATGAAACTTAGTAAAATGTTTTATGTCAAAGATTAAAAAACAAAGAAAAGAGAGAAAAGATAGTCTGTGCAAAGTATGTTTAGAAATCTTTCCATTATTATGTAATTTTCTTGTCGAAAAGATGTTTCACCTCTTAGAACTCATTTATCTGTCTACTTGGACTTGGAGAAAGATTTTTTTTTTTAACTCCTCTAAATGAAGAATATCAGTGTTTTTTAAACCATCTGCCAAATATAGAGAGAAGCAACATCCACAGATAAGTGAAGATGGAAATTTCCTAACCAAATATTAAGAAAAACTTTGCATAATTGGTAGCAGAACTATTTAAAAAATAAAGATACCATCATTTGTAAGTACACCCAACAATGCATATCTTTCATTTTTGTATTATATGTTATCGTGAGGTATCTTTTTCAGCTGTGATCATCATTAAAATGAAATATAGAAATAAACTGAATTTAGAACTAGGCTTTCAAGTAGTTGTATTATAAGCTGTTAAATGAAAATTTTAAAACATGATGAAATGTATTTCATGTCTTAGTAAACTCACTGCAAAGATTGCTTAATATTAACAGTGCTTATAATATCTCATATTAATAATTATTGCTTTATTAAACATTTAGATATTCTAAAGGGGTATGGAGAAATTTTACAGCCTTAAATGCTTATAATGATAAAGAATAAAGGCTGAGAATTAGCAAGCTAGGTACGCTGCTTAAGGAGCAAAAAGAGGAGCAGGGAAAAAAAATAGAAAGTAGAGGAAGAAAATTATAATAAAGATAGCAAACATATACACTAGTGGTGAGTATAACATAACATAGTTATTGAATCACTATATTGCACACTGAAACTAATATAACATTGTGTCATCTATGTTTCAATAAAATAAATACATGAATACATAAATCAATGAGTTTAGAAAGGTAGATTTTTTTTTTAAAAGGATAGAAATATTAATGGGAGGAAATCCTATACTAAGTGAGGATCAACAAATCCAAAAATTGATTATTTGAAAAGACAAATATTGCCAAACCTTTGGCAAGCCTGGACAAGAAAAAAGATAAATCATTCATAAATAATGTTAAGAATATAAAGGAGAGGGGCGCCTGGGTGGCTCAGCGGGTTAAAGCCTCTGCCTTCAGCTCAGGTCATGATCCCAGGGTCCTGGGATCGAGCCCCGCATCGGGCTCTCTGCTCAGCAGGGAGCCTGCTTCTCTCCCTCTCACTCTCTGCCTACTTGTGATCTCTGTCAAATAAATAAATAAAATCTTAAAAAAAAAAAAGAATAGAAAGGAGACATAACTATAGTTTCAGAAGAGATTTAAAATTCTTTGTAATAATACTATGTACAACTTCATGTCAAAGTCATAAGTGAAATACACAAATTACTAGAAAAATTTTCATGATCAAAATTGACTCAAGAAGAAGCAGAAAATCATAATGACCTTATATACATAAAAGAAATTGAATTCACAAAAATAATTGAGTTAATTCAAAATATTCTCCCAGAAAAAAATACTAGACCCATTATTTTACTGTTGACTTCTAACATTCAAGGATTAAACAATTCCAAGTTTTACAATATTTTCAGATTATAGAAAAAGAGAGACTAATTCCAAATTCCTATCACGATGCTAGCTTAACCTTAATGTCTAAACTTGACCAGGACAATCGGAGAAAGGAAGAATATTGGCTAATCTCAGTCATGGACATAGAAGAAAAACCTTAAACAAAATATTAGCAAACTTGTAGCCAGTAATGTATGAAAATATAATATTTTATGACCAAGTTAGATTTATTCAGAATATAAAGTTGCCTCAATGTTCAAAAGTCAAGTAATATGACAGCTTCAAAAAGGAAACCATGGTTTCTCAGAATATGCAGAAAAAGAATTCAATAAAATCCAGTTACCATAGTAGCTAAAGTAAGGAAAGAGCCCAAACATTAATCAATTGATGAATCAATGAAGAAGATGTGGTATATATAGAGAGAGATAGAGATAATGGACTATTAGTCAGCTACAAAAAAAAGAATGAAATCTTGCCATTTGTAAAGATGTGGATAGAACTAGAGATTGTAATGAACAGAGGGAGAAAAAAAGAGAGGCAAACCAAGAAACAGACTCTTAACCATAGAGAACAAACTGAGGGTTACTGGAAGGGAGGTGGGCAGGCGGATGGGCTTAATGGGTGATGGGCTTTAAGGAGGGCACTTTTGGGGATGAGACTGGGTGTTACATCATATAAGTGATGAATCACTAAATTCTACCCCTGAATCTAAACTAAAGTAAAAGATAAATGAATGTATTGGTAGTTTAAAGAAAAATAAAAATCCAGTTACCATTCAGAAGTATAAAACAAACACCTCAACAACTAACAATAGAAGAGAACATTTTTAATCTGTTTAAGGTATACATCCATGGATGAATATTAAAAAAAAGTTAAAGTAGAAAAAGTCACAGAACAATATTTCATTGATTCTATTTAAATGATTTTTTACTTCTATATGATTTTTGTTTTTATATGACTATATTTATAAGATTCAGTGCTTCTATTTCTATGAAAAGTTCACAATTAGGCAAAACTAAAAAATATATTGTTTGGAGGTCCAAACTTGCATATAGTGAATACACACACAGCTCTGTGTGGGGGAAACGATGAGCCTCAATTTCAGGACAGAGCGTAACTGGAGGGGAGAGATAAGAAACAAAGGACCTCAAAGATTCTGGTAATACTCCTCTCTCTCTACCTCAATCATGGTTACATGTGTGTTTGCTCTAACATTATTTTATTTTTAGTTCTAATATTATATGATATAGAAACATTTTGCACATATAATGTATTTTTAAGTGGCAAATGGCTTTTCAGTAAATTGCTCATTGAGGACAAGTGCTCTGATGGCAATGAACAGAAAAAATGATACTTTTAAATACGGCGAAAGTGGGGGACATTGGATTGGCATGGGAATCAAATTTTTCTTTTCACACTGAACTATTTATAGATGAAATGCTGAGAATAGCTTCAAAGTAACCTGAGCATAGGGGTAAGGGTGAAAATATCGACCATGAGTTGGTAATTGGTGAAGCTGGGTGATGAGCGCATGGGGGTTCATTTATACTATTGTCCCTAAAGATCAAGTGATTGTGTGCGCTTGAGGCGGGGAAAGGGAGGAAGGAAGGGGTGGAGAAATCTCACAGACGGGAACTGAAACAAGTGAGGATATTTACTGATAGTCTGAATGTTCAGCATTCCCTGGTATAAAGAATAAAGCAGGGGCACCTGGGTGGCTCAGTGGGTTGGGCCTCTGCCTTTGGCTTAAATCATGATCCCAGGATCCTGGGATCAAGCCCCGCATTCTGGGTCTCTGCTCAGCGGGGAGCCTGCTTCCCCATCTCTCTCTGCCTGCCTTGCTGCCTGCTTGCGACCTCTGTTTGTCAAATAAATAAATAAAATCTTAAAAAAAAAAAAAAAAAGAAGAAAGCAGTAGATTTAAAAGGAAGAGGAACGAAATAAGGCAGACCGGCCCGTTTTTGTTTTTTGTTTTTTGTTTTTTAAAGTTATCTCTTACACCCAGTGCTGGGTTCAAACTCACCACCTGGATATCACGGGTGGCATGCTCTACAGACTGAGCCCGCCAGGCACCTCCTCGCTGGCTCTTTATACATGGAGAAGGCAGTTAGAACTCATAAAAGGTGCAGGCATGAAGGCATAAAAGGTCTAGCCAGGCTGGCAGAGCAGGTGTGACCCGAGGTGAGATGGTAAGAGCCAGCTCTGGGCAATCCTACACACTGTGCAAGAGGCCCCTGAGTCTTTGGGGAGGTCAGGGGAAGACACAAACCGATAAAACACTGTGGTATCCTGCCGTGCTATACCGGCCATCAGCCACCTGAACTGGGTTGTCTACAACACAGAGAGCCCTATCTCCTCCAAACTACCACATTCCATGGCTCTAATTCTCCTTCCCATGACCTCCATGGCTTGTGCCTGCCACCCCACTGCCTTCCATATATGAGTTTCCAGCAAACCTCATAGGGGCTTACACTGTCCCCAAGCATACCCCTTCTCACGTACCCACACACACATTCCCTACTCAACCCCTACTGAACTTACTCTTTACTTTCTTGCTTCTACTCCTTTGTACTGTAAGTGTTATTCCCTTGATCAAAAAGTCCCTTGCTCTTCTGTCCTCCTGGACAGTTCACAAGCACCCTCCCAGAATGCTGGAGTGGGACCTCCTTTAGGAGGCTCTCCCTGACCCACAGGGAGGGGAGGCCTTGCCCCACTGTTTTAAAGCATCATCCTCAGTACTACGATTATTTGCAACACTTCTGGCTTTTTCCATGCTGCTGAACTGCTCTCTGCTGAATATTCCACAATTGTGGAAAAACCCTTTTTTCCTGTCTCTATGACCATCATTCTACATATGGAAATCCCCTAAAAAAAAAAAAAAAAGCACACGTTTGCTATTTAAAAGATTGTAGAAGGTATCAAAGGAAGGTTATTATGTGCACAGAGGGATATTGTAGTTTAATCCTAGCTTTGTTCTTGATTTTCTGTAATTACATGTTGCTGTGATTTGGATGGAGTTAGTGGAGAGAAGTTCCTGCTGAAATCAAGGACTGCAGCTGATGCCTTCTTCACCTGAGTATTTGTCCCTACTCCACATTACATGACTGTTCTTGCTCACACCCAAAGCCAGACCAGCCCCCAAATGAGCCAGGCATGGGGAGAGAGAGAGATGGTAGAGTAGGAACTGGTTTTTAGAAACTCACAAAACAAATACTTTTCTTGCAAGGACAGACATACCTGGTTCATTAAAATTAAACTATTCTTTTTTAAAAAGGCAACCTAAGGGTGCCTGGGTGGTTCAGTGGGTTGAGTGGACAACTCTTGATTTCAGCTGAGGTCATGATCTCAGAGGTTGTGAGATCCGGCCCCAGGTCGGGCTCCAAGCTCAGTGCAGAGTTAGCTTGAGTTTCTCTCCCTCTGCCCCTTCCCCCAGTTCACACGTGTGCATTCTCATTCTCAAATAAATAACTAAACCTTTTTTTTTTTTTAAAGGCAACCTAAACTATATCATGAAATCTATGCTAAACCAAAGTAGGATGCCGTTGGACTGAAGTTAGTTTTTCTGTTCCACCTTCAGAACTCCTAGTTATTAATCCTGGGAGAAGGATGGCTGCTAGCTGCAGTCAAACTTGGAAGTTTAAATGTCATATCCATGGTATCTGTTTTATTTAGTAGCGTGATATATCTTTATCCAGCACTGTTCTATTTCGCATATGACATTTTAGTGCACGCACAATATTTCCGATCATATCTAGGTACAGAGGCCGATCACTTTAATTTATGGGTGACCCCAATTGTCACTTTCCCCCAAACAGCAATGGAATTTTTCAATATCCCCAGAATAAATCCCTCCTCTGGAGCAGTAAACATAATATGACAGTGTGTCAACCACAGATTTGTTTCAAGATTATTTACTTACAATTCAACAACACTGCTGGCCCAGGGAGTGCCCCGTCAGCAAAAGCTGCATTGTTTGAAGTAGCTCAGGGAAACGGCCAGGGTTTCAGAATCCAAAGAATGTAGTTTTCCTAAATACCTCGGGATTACGAGAGGCTATAGAACTAATAAATTTGCTCCTTAAAATAGTCCAGAAGGAATCCTTAACTATTCCTACATGTTTGAAAATTTAGGTTATTGATGGAGAGAGAGAATGCAGTCTTGTCCCTTAGGCTCACATAACAAGTGTCATGGGTAACTTTTCTCCCCTGCCCTTTTCTCCTCGTGATTATTTTTAAAAGGATAAATTTCAAAGGTAGAGAATCTTTTGGAAGAGAAAAAAAATAATGATGAAATGAAGAGAGAAGATCTGCAAAAGCCCACTTCAGCGTAACCTTTTAAGCACCAAATATTTACCTGGTGCTGATCACTGTTTCCCAGGATGGTGGGCTGGGTGAGCTCGCCCACCCAGGGCGTGAATCGGATTGCACTCTGTTGAAGTCCAGTCAGGTAATGTAGTCACAGAATGAAAGGAGTTACTACTATCACCATTTTACAAATGAAGACATTTGGGCCCATTAGACTCAAGCAACATGTTTAAGTTCATATAGGAAATGGATCAATGAATGCAGACAAAATCTCAGGTCCCTTAGTTCAGTGGTCATAACCCCTGGTCTATGCAGGATGCATTTAATTCTGCAAAGTCACATCTGTCTAACTAAAAGAAATATGCACATGAATCACGTGTAGAGATGTCCTCCGCAGTCATGGACTTTAGCTGGGAGCATGGCAGCCCACAATAAAGAATGCACTTTGGGTGACCTGGGTGGCATGGTCGGTTGGGGATCCAGCTCTCGGGTTCAGTTCAGGTCCGATCTCAGGGTGGTGAGATTAAGGCCGCAGGAAACTCCATGTTCAGCAGAGTCTGCTTGAGACTCTTTCTCCCTCTGTCTCTGCCCTTCCCCACTGCGCTCACTCTCTCACCCTCTCTTTTTCTAAAATAAATAAACACATCTTAAAAAATGAGAGCAAGAGAGAAAATTCACTTCTCAATCTGTCTGGTAGCTACGTGTCCAATTGAGTGTGAGCAGAAGGGATATGGGCCACTTCTGGGTCATGGAAGGCTTGTGGAGCCCCTTCTCTGGGCCTGGGCTCCCCTGAGAGTAGAGTCCGAAGCTAAAGCTTGACTGCAGATTTATTTGGGAAGTGATTCCAGGGAGCAGGAGTGAAGGTGACAAAGGCGAGCGTGACAAGAAAAGAGGGAGAGCCAACGCAAGAATGTGTCACAGAGTTGGCCACCATTACAGGTGACTAGCACTCAATGGCACAGTATGTTCTGATGGGGAGACACAAGGGGAGAGATACCCACTGGTACTCGTCCATCATCAGTCAAGGTGTTAGCTGTCCCACAGCACTGGCTTGTACTTGCTACGATGTCCAAGAAGCTCCAGAACAGAAAAGTGAGAGGCTTGGTCTGAAGTGAGGCATGGCCAGATCGCACCTATGCAAACTGGCAAATCCTGCACAGTTATGGGCACCAGAGGAGTGGTTAGGTAGAGTGGAGAGGATTCGTTTCTCAAGAGGAACTCAATACATCTCTCTTCCTGTTGGTGAGGACACTGGTGATGGGGAGCCACCTTAGACCATGTAACAATGGCAAACTGCGCAGTAGGGCTAGAACAGTAATACTGAAGGAGCTTGGTGTCCTGGGACGATCTGAGCAGCCAGGTGAGCTGGGACCATACAAAAGAGAGAAATAAATCTCTTTTATTTAAGCAACTGTTATTTTAGAAACTAATAAAAAGGAAGCCTGATAATCGTAAGTTATAAACATGAAACTGGAGGGATCTGTTTAGACAGTGAATAAAATATTTGGATGTTAGCCAACAGGTGACAGAGCCCTGGGCTACGTGACAATCACCTTAAAAATCTCACTGTCATGTGGCTCAGTCCATGACACCAAATCACATGGATTATCTCACTTTACCACCACCACAATCTTGTGAGTTTACTGCTTTTCCACTCCCATTTTATAGGAATTTGGAGCTTACTTTGCCTGAGGTCATGCACCTAATAGTGGGTGGGGCTGGTATCCAAGGGCAGGCACCCAGGGCTCTGAGCTCGCCCCACTGCTGCCCCATGCCCATGGACCATATGGGCACTACCTATGTACTTACAAACCACCAATGTAATTTAGACAACTTGTCTGAGACTAAAATGTAATCTATAGATGCAGCGTCTCAGGCTTCTCCCCATCGGGGCTGCCAATAATCCAGCAGATCTGGAATAACCACAGTTATTTGGAGGATAGAGACCTTTCTGCTGGTGAGTTGTTTTTCATCAAGCTAAAGAATACTATTCTGAACTTGTTCTTTGTCTTCTTGCATTTATCTAGACATTAATCTTCGCCTTGTAAATTTCAGGAGTTCCTCCATGCTAAATTCAAATGTATTTGTTTTGTGTATTCTAAATTAATCCCTAATGAACCAGGAATTCCAAAGTGCCCTTTCCTTTGTTTTGAACAAGATGTAAGATAAAATGTCTAGTTTATGCCTTAGTGTCTAGAAGTTGATTGCTAGGAAATCAGGATGTTCACAATTTTTAAGCAGAAAGAAAGGCTAAATAATGACCACTTTCTTAGGATTCACTAAATACTCAGGATTTTGATAAATTCTCATAGACAAATCTGTGTTAAGATATGAATCCTCCCCATCTTTTTCAACCCAGCTTGGTAGATGAGTCAGAAGTGTAAGTTTGTATCTAAAAGCTAACATGTGTCCTCTTTCTCCCCTTGACTCATTCCCCTCTGTTATCCTTAAGTTGTTTTTTTAAATCCTTATTTTTCAAAGTGCATGTATGAAACCATTCTTAGAGGATGTGGGGAGCTTTAAAATTAACCAACTATGGACTCACACTAATGCACTGGGGTCCAAAATCACCCTGGCAGGCAAACACTTTGTATGAGGTGCAACTGAAAACAATACCACAAGTAAATGACCCAGTTTCCATTCTAAACTTTATCCCATGCATAGCATTCTGAGCAAAAGGAACCCTGGCTAGTGCCAAGGGGGGGAAAAAAGAACATGGATTTCAGATAAGAATGATCCAGAAACCAAAGGAATTTGGAAAGGACTTTGTAGATGCAAAGTAGCAAATGCGGAACATCACGGAAAGTAGAGGGACAGTAATTCCCCATGGTGAACCCACTGAGTTTCAAAAGATGTTTAACCAACATCTCAATGAAAAACCTCTGTGGGGAGGTCAGTTGCCAGCTGAAAACGGCTGAGAAGACATCTTCTCCTCCTACCCTAATTTGTACCCCCTTTCCCATTTAAAGGCTTAGCAGGAGGGAGCTGTAATATGATTACTTGTTGATGAAGGGATTCCTAACATGACCTACTGGTTTCCTTTGATGCTTTGTTTTCTGACACACTGCTAAACTCTGAAATGCAGAAAAACTATAATTTAGTTCAGAAGCTTATTTTAAAACATACATTGCAGTCATAGAACTGATTCTTATTACCTTCTTCTCAAAATTTTTGGTTAATGCAAGACCCTTCTTCACAAAATGCATTACGTTTCCTTCTACTGTCACTTTCATTTGGTTTCCCTAATTTCCAGTGAGTTGGGGAGAAATCTGAAAACACGGCTACGTGGGAAAGGGCCTCTGTGGGGAAGGGTCCCAGTCCCAGCTTTTCTGCTCCCTCACTGTGCCTTGCACAGGACTTCAGGGCTGGCCTCTAAGAAAGGACCTGGATGGGTCTCACCGCCAATCACAGGGGCCCCTAGGCCAAAGGGAAGCTGGTGGATGAGGACATGGAGACATGGCAGGCAGGGAGGGTTTCTCCTTTCCAAGCTGGTTCAAAGGAGAAAATCAAACAGATTAGTGCATCTGTAGCAGTTCACTTTCCCCTATGGGGCTGACTCGGCACAGTCTTCCCTTCCGGAACGATCTTTATGCTGTACTAAAGGAACTAGGCACGAATAGGCTTTGAGCTAGAATTCAATCTTCCCTCTCTCTCTGTCCTTTTCTCTGAGAGGCATCCTTAGTACACAAACCCCAGCAGAAGTGACCAGTACAAGGACTGGATAAACAACATGCAGGCCACAGGCCAAGTTCCGCCTGACCTGTTTTCCGCAAGACCTGTTTTCTTGGGCCTGTGCAGTTCTTTGGTTTGTTCTGTTTTTACATTCGAATGTTGATGTCTTTTAAAAGGGCACAAACTCTCCAGGTCACTGCTAATCCCTAAAGACGCCCTGAACACGCAGCCCACTTGGCTCATCTTGTGTTACAAACACCCCTGTGGTCTTTTGACCTTTCAATCCCTGGTAAGCAGAAACTTCTCCTTGGTTAATAGCCTCCGAGCCAGTTAAGAGGCTGATGTCTCAGAGGTCTTGGAGAATAAACGAAGGTGGATCAAAGGGTAAGTCAATAGCTTAGTTTAGGAGATATTTTAAAAAATCCAAGCAAGCCATTTCCAGGCCTCTCGGTTCAGCATTCCCTGTCGCATGCCCACACTTGGGGGCCCTCTGCAGACAGCAGGGCAGTATGATTGCTGGCTCACAAATCCCGTGAGGTTTGGCTTTGAGTTTATATCAACATAGATTGTATCTTTTCTCAGCGTGCTTCCATCAGAGCAATGCTTAATTTGGACTGATCTGGGCTCCCAGAAGGGAGGGTAGTCGTTCTTTCATTGGATCATTTAATTTCACTCTCTCTTAAGTTTAAAATGCTCTGGACATGCATTTACCTTCCTTCCTCTCTTCTCCACACTTTTCCTTCCTCCTCCTTTTATTTCTCCCAAATCCAAATGATGTATAAGTGGAGTGGACCTCGGTTGGGAGTGGAAGGGAAACACTGTCAATCTTTATTTTTTCCACCTCAAGCTCTACATTAGATCCTCCATCCAAGTTTTCTAAAACATGTAAGGTTCTCCTCACCCCTGCTTACATCCTTAGGATATACTTAAAGTCACAAAACAAGCACAGTGCATTTTCTGCGAGGGAATCAATTTCCTGGATGGTCAATCATTGAAAACCATAATAGAACTGGCAAATGTTCTATGAAGCAAAAAGCAATATTCATTTTTTTTAAGATTTTATTTATTTATTTATTTGACACAGAGAGAGAGAGACAGAGACAGAGATCACAAGCAGGAAGAGAGGCAGGCAGAGGCAGAGAGGGGGGAAGCAGGCTCCCCACTGAGCAGAGAGCCAGATGTGGGGATCGATCCCAGGACCCTGAAATCATGACCTGAGCTGAAGGCAGCGGCTTAACCCACTCAGCCACCCAGGTGCCCCCAATATTCATTTTTTTTAAAAAAGGATAAAACACAGAATTATGAAGGCCTTCATGCTTGGTGGAGGCTTCTTTCAAATGTTTCCTTGGATCGCAAAGAAGTCCTTTATACCTATTTTGCTATTAAGAGTAACTGGGTGAAAGTTTGAGAAACAGTGTGAGATTCTGGTAAATTCTTTTCTAAAACACAGCCTGATTTTGTATCTGAGAGGAGTATTTCTTTATTTCTGGGGTTCATGAAATGAGAAATTATGTAGCCTTTGGCTGGACACTTAAGTCTATTCCTGGGCTTGCCAAAAAGGCTTGGGTTGAGTCACTGGACTGGACTTCACAATCTCATTCAGAGACCACCGGGATTGTAAAACTCTTGCTGCTGAGGCCATTTCTTGTAAATGGCTCCACGTATTTAAGAATAAATAGCGTAGTTCTGTTATTGTTGGTTTGGGAATCACCCATCCACCATGCTGGCACAGTTGTCCTGCTTATGCACAAGTGTCAAACAATTGCATTTTCTCTTTTCTGCATTTGTTGGAAAGTAAATAGGCAGCAATAAAGAAACTTTATTATGCATGTTTTCTGCCTTGGGTGGCACCTGGAATTTGCTGAATTTGCTGAGTGCAACTTAAATTTTAAAAGACTCCTGAGCCTCACCTTTTTTAATGCCACGTAGGTCAAATGGAAAACCAAATACTTAGAATAAGCAAGCTGCATGGGTCCTTTCTCTTGGTCTTGACTGACTCCAGACCCTGTTGTGGAATTCCAGCACCTCTTTTTTTCCCTCTTCCAGCAGTTAAGCTTCCATGACCATTCCATTAAACAAGCATCTCCTCTCCCCCTCTCAGAAAATCAACAACTGATTTAGCATATTACCTAAGACGCTGCAGTACAAAAGCTTTAATGGGCAAAAACAAAACAAAACAAAACAAAAACACTCCTATCCACTGATTTTCCAGGACATCTTGTTTACTTTATGTCGCTCTTAGTGGAACTTAAAATGTGACTTATAGGCAATGAAGCTGATTTCACAAGCACGATATAGACTCTCACTGATGACAACTGAAAGGACTTTGCCCAGACTGCTTCTCGCTACCTTGTACCAGGAGCTGAAAGCAGGGAATGGAATGAGGCAGAATGGAAAAATAAGTGTAAATATCAAGCATATTGCTCTTTTTTTCATTGACTCACCCCAGAAGGGGACCCCATCTAAGATCCTACAAAATCCTATTAAATCTTTCTAGACAAGATGCTTAGTTATTATTACATTTAGGGAGGAAGAGCAGGATCATATCTTCCCAGTGATACTACCTCTTGGTAATAATCTCAATTTGTAGAAAAGGAAGCATGGTGTGGTGAACAAAGCCTCAGCATTGGACTCAGACAGGCCAAGGTTTAAAATCCCAGAGCCACCATTTATTGGCTGTGTACCACTTGATATGTTACCAACCTCTTGTGGGCCTCATTTTTCTTCATCTACAGAGTGGGGAAATGATGGCAAGGATTTAATGAGACCAAATGCAAGGAGCAAGTGCAGTGCTGGGCACACAATCCATGTAAAATTTCCTTCCCTTTTTAAATCAGATTACAGATTATGAACATAAAGTAACTCCCCAGACAGCTGACTCTGGCTGAGGGCACTGTTTTCTATGAAGGGTGCTCTTGGTGGCCCCTAGTTGTGACTGCTGATTGCACACATCTGGAAACTATGACAACCGCTTTGCTTTGAGCTCAGCTTGGCCCAAATGTAGCTCTATATAAGGCAGCTTCTATCCTTCAGTTTTTCCCAACACATCATAGCTTGGCTTGAATTTGGGCAGAGGAGTGGGTGTCAAAAGAAATGCACAATGTCTAGGAAAAATTCAGATTCAACTAACAATTACCCAGCCCTGTTTAATTCCCACTGGGGAACCATTCCTGGAGTAGCTCACAGAACATGCACAGGAGCCCTGTTAGGAAGCTATACTATTATGTCTACTTTGCAGATGTCTCAACTGAGTCTGGGAGGTTAAGTGACTTTCTCGAGTCACAGAGATAAAAAGGCACGGGTTTGGGATAAAATCCCAGGCTTTTTGACCCGGTTAAGAAAGCAGGAGGATTTGCAGTGTTGAAAGATAGGCAATGGCAGTGTCTACTTGCCAAAGTCTACTTTGGGTTGACACTGTGACAAGTGCTGGGAGGCAGGAGATGGGAGATGCCAGAGGTAAGTTTTCTTGACTTTTAGAAACCCTATACTAAGGCCCTCAGTCCATCATGTCACATATCAATTGGGGCAGGTGGTAAGATGTAGCTATTAAACAGATCATGTAAATAATATCTGATCACTAATTAAAAAACAACACTGAATTTATAAAGCACTCCCAGCATAATTTAATCTGGGAGTGGGGGTGGGGTTGGTCTTATCTGGACAACTTAGAACTATTTTAAAACCAATAGTAACTCTCATTCACTTATTCAACAAATACTTATTAATCTACCTCCTAGGTGTCAAGCACTGTTCTAGATACTGGGGATACAAAAACTCTTCAATAAAAGCTTTTGAAAGTGCCTTCTTGGTGACTGATCAAGTAATAATAAGTTGAGATTTGGGGGGGAAAGAATGCTAAAATGTCAGATTTTCAAAAAAAAATTCCTTTATGGGCTTATTTGAGGGCTCTTTTCTTTGTTTTCACTTAAAAACCTCCCATTTTTCTCTTGCCCCTTTGTTCCCCAGAGGCAATTTTTAGTCCCAATATGTGCTGCACCATATGCTTCCATTTCCATGACCAAAGCAGGGCAATGGTGGGGGGAGAGGGGGTTCAGCACAGCCCCAACTAGATGATAAACAGTGAGTGTAATATGCTGCTAGAGTCTTTAAAAAATACCGGAAAGTAGTATTTCAACCCCCCTCCAAATGAAAAGCCTAGTGAATGAAATTAAGACTGTTATTCGAGTGTAATTACACTGAGTATGTAAAATTGAAACACTGAAAGTAAATCATACATTTGGATATTACATTTCATATTTCAGCATATGCTGAATAAGCCAGTGAAGTTTTATTATTGTTGGGGGTAATGTCAGGAGAGAAACTTCTACAAATTTTATATATAACTTTTTCCATTTTATCTGTTTGCCATTTATGTCAAGTTGAGCACATGCTATGACTTAAGATTCTCTCTCCTTCTTCCCCGCATTTAATGCCCAGGGACAAGCTCCATCTTGATTATCCTAAATTTCGCCTTAGGTGACCTCAGACTAAGAGGGGGTTTTTAATTTTGTTTTGTTTTCTTAATTCCACGAAGGTTTTTGTTTGTTTGTTTGTTTGTTTGTTTGTTTTTGCTTGTTTGCTTGTTTTAATTTATATAGAAAAGGAGAGAAGAAGGACTTCCAAATAACCCTATAAACATGGTCTTCTGGGTGCTGGCAAATGGCCCAGATAGCACAGCAAGTTACAATGCATTATGGAAGACAACTGTGGCTGCAGTCACTTCTTGCCAGCCCATGTCTCAGCTCATGGAAACTGGATGACAATCGAGGGAACGGTGGGTTAGAACGTAATAAGATGCCGCAGAACTGGCCGGCTTACTGAGCTGCAACTCACTGGGAGAACGTGAGGGAAAGCTTTGGGAATGAATGGAGAGAGGCCTCGCGCCTGCGCTCCAGGGAGGGGTCACCCCTACGCAAGCGCAGTGACTGCAGTGGCGCCGTTAAAGGAAACAACCGCCAACAGAAGATGGCTTCCAGCTACAAGAAGTCAAATGTGGCCTCTACCAGCCAGAAAAGAAAGGTGGGTCCTAAGCCTGAACTCACGGAAGATCAGAAGCAAGAAGTTCGCGAAGCATTTGACCTCTTCGATGCCGACGGAAGTGGGACCATCGACGTGAAGGAGCTGAAGGTGGCCATGAGAGCACTGGGCTTTGAACCCAGGAAGGAAGAGATGAAGAAGATGATCTCCGAAGTAGACAAAGAAGGCACAGGGAAAATCAGCTTCAATGACTTTTTGGCCGTGATGACCCAGAAGATGGCCGAGAAAGACACCAAAGAAGAAATCCTGAAGGCTTTCAGGCTCTTTGATGACGATGAAACTGGGAAGATCTCTTTCAAAAACCTAAAGCGTGTGGCCAACGAGTTAGGGGAAAACCTCACCGACGAGGAGCTGCAGGAAATGATAGATGAAGCCGATCGGGATGGAGATGGCGAAGTGAACGAGGAAGAATTTCTTCGGATCATGAAAAAGACCAACTTGTATTAAAGTCACTTTCTTCTGCAAGCATGTGTAGAGAAGTCAAATGGCTTGCTGGGTTCTCTGATTCTGTTTTGTGAGACCTCGAGTTAGAGGACAGCGCTATCCTCTTAGCCCCAATTTCTTTAGATACTTCTATTTCCAAATCTCTGGCTCAATTATAGAATTTTAAAGAAGCTTTTTAGTGTGTTTTGGTTTCTAATTCTCGCAATCAGACCTGGAGTACCTTAGGTTGAATAAAGAGCCCTGAGGCTTCAGTCCCCTCGCTCACCTTCTGCCCTGCTTTGGTGGACAGCCATTGAGCTGAAGGAAGGTAGGTTGGCTTCTTGGGACAAAGAGCCATTGCGATTCCCTTGTTATTTCTTTGGTGGCCTTATATTATCTTGCTTCACATACTATTCCTTGAATTCGAGCCATTCTTTTAGCATGATGAGGTGGAATTGGCCAGCATGTCATTCTAGCCATTACTTTTCATTTAACTGAATATTGGTTTGAAGAAGAACGGTGCAGCCACTTACTAGGCTCAGGAAAGGTGCTCTTCTAAAGTATAAGCTTGCAGTTGGGTGTTGGTAAATTATGCAGTTTTGTCTATTCTTTGACTTCCTCACATTCAAATGACTCTTCCTTTGTGTATAAATTATCTACTGTGTATTATCCAAGGCCAGATGTATATCAGGGCTATAAAATAAAATTTAATTTAATATTGGCCCAAGCAAAGCATCGTTTGCATAAGAAGTTAAGCTAACTAGTGATTTTGAGTAAATATCTTACAAATGTAAGATCTTCGTTTAGTAAAAATAGAACGTATTTTAAGCTACTTATCTGTCCTTGGAAAGATCAGTTAGCATTTTAGTTACACTATATTATATCCTTCCCTTTATTACTGCTTTACATTACACGCCAGTGTCTACATGCTAATTCTTAGAACATCTTAGTTCTTGATTTGATTTTCCCCCTCTGGTGTATAGTTGATGCCAGGGTATTTGGCATGTAAGTGGTTCTTTATTTTATAATCCCAGGACACCATTTCACTGTGGTGTGTGTATGTGTTAATACTACTTGTTTTCTGTTCTAAATTAAGCCTTTCTTGTTTTGAAATAAGAAATCTAGCCCTTTTGAGTGTCTATAAACCTGAAATTAGAGAGAATTTAAATAATATGACTGTGAGAAGATAATGTAATCTGCTAAGATACAACCTAGGTTAACGTTTTGATAATAAGCAACAAAACTATTAAACAGGCAAGGTATTTTGGTCACAACTGAATGTAAATTAAATCTTCATACAAAGTCCCATTAAGATAAATGTTGAAATTCTGGAAAATTTTTCACTTGCTTTGCCAGCAATTGTACCCTTCAGAGGGTGGTGGATATAATCAGGGAAACCACTACTCTGAGCTTAATTCTCATTAACAGGGACTAATTTGTCAAAGCAGTAGTACTAGCTGAAGTGATGGGTATGTGGACATTTGTTGTGAGAAAGAATTTTGCTGAGGTGGCTGGCACAGGGCAGAGGAACTCACCCAGGCTGCAAAGGCTAACAGTTCAGGTTCAGGGTCTGGGTGTGGATTCAAGTTCAGTTATAGGGGATACAGGTGCAATTTGGGCCCACATCAATCTGAAGGGCCTGATCTGAAGGCAGGGGGAGGAGTATGGCATTCTGGGAAGCAAGACTTCCTGGCATCCTGTTGACCAGAATCTTGGCCCAAGGATCTATGTATGGATCAAGGTAGAAATACCAGAAACAAAGAAAGTTGGCAGAAACTAAGAAAAAGGGTCAGAGCCTCAGCCAACTGGCCTAGTTTCAGTCTCGGCTCCTGTCCCAGCAGAGGACAGAAGTGAAAACCAGGAACCTGGGCTGAAGCCCAGCAGTCAGGCTGCCCAAATGCCCTGGGGTCAACTGTGGAGGCTGTAGCCCAGTACATAAAGGGTTGCCCTGAAGGCACAATCCCACACAAGAGAAGGGAGCTCCAGAATATTTCTGAATCCCAGTTACTGCTAAGGAAGAACTTCACAATGAACTATTAGTCTTGCTTCTCAATTGACTCATACTTTAGAGGATGGAGGGTAAAGAGGAGAAAGGCGGATGATGAGAGCAGGACCAAACTGGCATTTGAATTTGAATTTTTTTTTTAAGATTTTTTTTTTTTTTTTTTTGACAGAGTGAGCACACAAGCAGGGAGCAGTGGCAGGCAGAGGGAGAGGGAGGAGCAAACTTCTCATTAAGCAGGGAGCTCTATGTGATGCGGGGATTAATCCCAGGACTCTGGGATCATGACCTGAGCTGAAGGCAGTTGCTTGACTGACAGAGACACCCTTGAATTTGAATTTTAAGAGAAGTTAATCATATATGTCTGGCTCAGTCTTACTCTTTACATATGGCCTAGTCTTTACAAAAGTAAAACACAAGAAATTCAAAGAAAACTTACAGATACCTTTCTGCAGATGAGGAAACACAGCTGTAAAGCTTAGAAAGAACAAAAAAAAAAAGGTAATTTCCACTCGGCTATTACAAATGACCCCAATAAAGGAGCAGGAAGCAGACCAAAGAAATCTATATGAACTGTGTGGAGACCTCATTGATAAGCCCTTGCTTTCTCATAACAAATGTAACATGAAAAGCATAGCTTAGAGCCAAGGATGAAAATATGACTGTATTAAGATTGTAATAATATCAAGAAAGTGGGGCACCTGGGTGGCTCAGTTGGTTAAGCATCTGACTCTTGATTTTGGTTCGGGTGGTGATCTCTGGGCCCTGGGATCAAGTTCCACATCAGGCTCCTTGCTCACTGGGGAGTCTGCTTGAGAATTCTCTCTCCCTCTGCCTCGGACCCTCCCTACCCTCATTCTTTAAAAAACATATCAAGAGAGTGAATGCTCCAAATAAGCAGAGAACAGTAAAAGTTTTTTGTTGTTTTCCCTTAAAGACATCCTAGTTAGGTTTAAGAAGATATTGGAAGGAATAATTCCAACTCTTTTGATTGGTGTAGGTTGGTTTTCATGGGAAGTAGACTCTGAGTCTGAGGTTTATATGCAGGAAGTTTATTCCAGTTTATTCAAGTGTGTTCTCCAGATTGCATTTATGGAGAAGGGAAGAAATCAGGACTGGGCAGAGGGAGGTGAGCTGTGGTTCAGTCACAACAAAGGACTCAGCTGATCCCACAAGGAGTTCTGGAGTGAGGATGACCCTGCCGAGCTATCTCAAATTGGGACAAGGAATTTGGGCCTTTCAAACTTTTCACTGATTGACAGTCACTTTTCCCAGGAAAGTGGTATGACCTTGAGCAAGGTGGCCCTCCTCGGCCAAGGGTAACACCTGGGAGGGAGAACTCAGTTGTGGTTACAAACCATTAGCTGTCAACCCTCTCAGCACCTAGAGGAATGAGGACTGCAATTATGAAGTGCGAGGCCAGAGGGGAGATGTAGGCAGTGCCCCACAGCTTCCACAGCAGTCTACCCCTTACACCACTTAGATCACTAGCTTTGTCTAAGTTCTGGGAGAAATAAATTCAAGAGTCAGATGGCGCTCTCTTCATGGGAGAATCTTACAAAAGGAAGATTAGAGGGACAATCTACAGCCCCAGCTGCCGAAGCTGATCTCTACGCCTCAAATAGTACTTAGCTCCCTCCACTATCCAATCTAGATTCCCCTCACCCTCACCACCTCTGTTGATGTAGGTAATTTACTGAGTAGAATGATCCAGATTTTCCTTTTTAAGAAATCTGAGCCTCCGGTCACCAGGCCCTTGTCAGGCTGTGGCTGCTGCACTTATCCCTTTACCCTCAAAAAATGAGTGAAAGGGCACTAAGTGTATTATCTGGATGCCAGACATCCTCTTTCCATATTCTTCCCGCAGCTTCACCTCCTCCTGATGACTGGGATTCCTTACTTATGGATGGTGATTCCTTTACTTGACTATTGCTCTCTGAGCATGAGGAACCCACCATGACTGGGTGGCACACAGAAAATTAATAGCTTTGTTACTGTGCCCACTGGTGGGAGCAGTCCCCGTCTTGAAACCAAGATGTTTAAATACACATTATCCAAGGTTTGGGGAATGAGAAGCACAAATTAAAAGCAAATGGGTGAGAATTAAGGTGAAAACTACTTCCGCCCTTGGTTTATTGGACCCAAGGGTTCTGCTTGAGAGATACCACAGCATAAAATGGGTAATTATTTAGAGCATAAGCTGCATCCTGGAGGGTGGTACCCTATCTTCTTAGTTATGACATTCAAGCTGACCCCTCCAAAAGCATCTTCAACAGGATTTCTTTTTCTCTTTACCAGAAATAAAATTGGTAGAAGCTTTCAACCTCTAGATTCTGGATCACTAGATTCAGTGGCTATATGCCTACTCCTGCACTGCTGATTATCATCACTGGTCACGGCACCTCCTTTCCCGTGGAGTCGGTCCCTTGGTCCAATGTAATATTATGTGGGATCCTGTGTCAGTGGAATAAACACCCAGATATGGTGTCGGCTGAAGCTATGTAAGCAAAGGCAAGCTCATGACCAAAGTATGTGTCTGGTCCAATCAAGATGAGTCCCTGGTCTTTCCAAAGTAGAAGGGATCCAATTAGTCTACTTGACATTAAGAGGCCAACTGATCTCCTTGAGAGCAGTGCTGTTCAGCATTTGTCAGCAGCTATGCTGTTGGGCTTGTGCATAATTTCTGTCTCTGCCACAATGACTATTCCATTCATGTGCCTGTTGTGCCAGAACTCGGGCAGCTAGGACCGAGGCAGACTGATGTCCAAGGACCAAGTCATCCTGTCTTCTTGGTTGGCTGGTGTCTCTTCTATGATTGACACTCTCTGATAGCTAAGTGATATTTAGCCCGATGTTTCCTTTTTCAGGACACTGAAAAATCAGTGAACTGGTTGCTTACCACTCTGTGAGTCCACATATATTCTGATCACTTCCTACAGAAAATGGAAGTGCTTATTGGTTTAGTTGGATTAGTATCTCCTACATTTGTTACTGTTTTCTAGACACTGTCTCTGTTCATTTGTTCATTCTTTTTCTTCCCTTTTTTCTGCCTTATTGGTTTTACTTGAGAATTTTATGATTCCATTTTATCTTCTCTGTTTGTATATCAATTATACTCATTTTTTAAATTTAGTGATTACCCTAGACTCTACAATATATACACTTATGACAAATTCGAGACCATTTTCAAACACTATACTGCTTCACTGATAGTGCAAATACTTTATTCCCAACTCATCCTTCTCTTGCCTTATAACATTTGTTAACCTTAACATTTCATTTATCTATATACTACAATCACTCAATACATTATTGTTGTCATTGTTTTGATCAATTAACATAAGAAAAATAAAATGTTTTATTTACCGTCATTTATTCTTCTTCTAACTCTCTTCTTTTCTCTATGTAGATCTGAGTTTTTGACCTAAATCATTTTCCTTTTCTCTTAAAGAGCTTCTTTCTTACAAGACAGGTATATTGGTGACAGGTCTGCTAATTCCTTCCATTTTGCTTGTCTGAGAGAGTCTTTATTTCTTCTCTACTTTTGAAGGATGGTTTTCTTCTCTACTTTTGAAGGATGGTTTCACTGAATCCAGAAATCTAAATTAGTGTTTTTACAACACTTTAAATATTTCATTCCACTTTCTTGCATGCTTTCTGAAGAGAAGTCAGTGAAAATCTTATCCTTATTTCTCTACATGTAAGATGCTTTCCACGCCTCTGGCTTCTTTCAGGAATTTCTCTTTGTCTTTGATTTTCTGCAGTTTGAATGTGATAATTACATGCAGATTTTTGGGGTTTTCTGGGCTTCCTGGATTCCTGTCATTAATTTTGGAAAATTCTCAGCCATTATTACTTCCAATATTTCTTCTTTTTTTTCTTTTTTTAAGGATTTTATTTATTTATTTATGAGAGAGAGAGAGAGACAGAGAAAGTGCAGGCACTCAAGGGAGCATGAGCTGGGGGAAGGGCAGAGGGAGAGAGAAGGATAAGCAGACTCCCCACTGAGCAGGGAGCCCAATGAAATGCGGGGCTCAATGCGGGGCTCAGTGTGGAGCTCAATCCCAGAACCCTGGGATCACGACCTGAGCTGAAGGCACTTAACCAACTGAACCACCCGGGTGCCCCTCCTCTCTCTCTTTCCTGGCATTCCCTTTATATGTAAGTTATACCTTCCATAATTGTTCCACAATTCTTACACATTCTGTTCTTTTTCATTTTTTTTCTCTGTATTTCTCAGTTTTGGAAGTTTCTATTGACATATCTTCAAGCTTAGTCATTCTTTCCTTGGCTACATCCAGTCTGTTAATGCACCCAGGAAAGGCATTCTTCATTTCTGTTCTAGTGTTTTTTATTTCTTATTTATTTATTTATTTATTTATTTATTCCTTCCTTTCTTTCTTCTTCTTCTTCTTCTTCTTCTTCTTCTTCTTCTTCTTCTTCTTCTTTTTTTGGTTAAGTTGCTGCATTTATTTAGAAATGTGGATGAAGAGGGACCATAGTTTTGTTTTTGTTTTTTAACATATAATGTATTATTTGTTTCAGGGGTACAGGTCTATGATTTTCTTTTCAATTCTTTCCTAGAGTTTCCATTTCTCTGCCTACATACACAACATTCCTTCATATTGTCCACTTTTTTTTAGCATCCTTAGCATGCCTATTATATAAATGATGATCAGCTTCTCTTGGTTGTTGGTGATGATGAGTCTTTCTATAACACTGATGATTTTCTGTCTATTCTATCATTTGTTGAGAGAGGGATGTTGATGTTTCCAATTTTAATCGGGGATTTGTATATTTCTCCTTTCAGTTCTATTAGTATTTGCTTCACATATTTTCCACCTCTGTTGTTTGGTTATGCAGACATGTAGGATTGCTATGACTTCTTGGTGGAATGGCTCTTTTATTATTATTTAATATTTCTCTCAGTCTCTGGTAATTTTATTTGTTCTGAAGTCTAAGTTACCTGATCCAAATATAGCTCTTCTGCTTCTTTTCATTAATGTTTTCATGATGTATTTCTTTCCATCCTTTTACTTTTTATCTCACCTGCATCACCTTATTCCATATCACCCAGTGTTCTTGGAGCCCCTACACATTCAATTATCATCTTCACTTTAAAAAAGAGGAAACTGAGACATGAAGAGATAAAGTAATTTGTGCAAGTTTACATACCTAGTAAGGGGCAAAAGGAAGACTTGAACCCAGTCTGTCTGGCTCTGAATCCAAACTCAAAACTTACAGATTCTACCATTCTAACTCTTTATTTAGTTTAATCATCTTCTCAAGACCTTTCCAGTCCAATGCAAGGTATGTCTTTTAAAGGTCATACACCTAATCAGTGGTGCTCCTGGGCTCAGAATAGTTTTGGAACCCCTGTTTAGGAGACAATCTTAAAACACCCAGCATATTCTTTTCTTTTAAGATGTTATTTATTTGTTTGAGAGAGAGACAGAAATAGCAAGAGACAGCATGAGTGGGGAGGAGAGGGAGAAAGAGACTCCCACTGAGCAGGGACCCTGACTCAAAGCTCAATCCCAGGACCCTGAGATCGTGACCTGGGCTGAAGGCAGATGCTTAACCAACTGAGCAAACCAGGTGCCCCACATCCAGCATATTCTTGTGAACATTCTCAAGAAGCAAATCTAATTCCATTGAGACCGGGGTTAATTAATTTTTGGAAATCGCTTCAAGTTTCTTGTACTCAAGTCTGATAACAGACTTGAAAAGTCTGGAAAGGCTGAATATCATCATTTAAGGATTAAAGCAGTAGATGCCACTGAAATGATAAGCCTAATTTCTTGGAATGGTATGTAAACTGGCTTTGAAGGTACTTCCAAAAGAGAAGCATTGGAAAGGTGATGACTGATGAAGACATCGTTGGAGTAAGTCTCTAATCACCAAGGCAACACAGTATTTTGAAGGAACAACACATATTGGGACATGCACATCTGGTGTTACTGTGATTTTCAAAGTTATACATTACACAAATACATTCTTTGCTTTATAAAAGAATTGTTCTTGCATTTATTAAGAAATAGAGGGGAGAGGAAGGTACCAAATAGAAGATCTCCATGCACTAAGAAATAATTTATATAAGGTGCTCTGACACATAGCAGACCAATAAAGGTAAGATATTAAGAATAATAATAATAAATGAAGTGTACCAAAAAAGAGAAAGTAAACAAAGAAAGACATCCTTCTCACATACAGACTACATTGACCTTCGAAAAAAATGCCATCTAAAATCCCGGTGTCTACTGATCCAACATTCACCAGCCAGGATGACTGAGAGGGGGTTTAGGGGACCCAGTGAAGGGGGAAATATTTTTAAGTTTTATGGCCCCTTAGAAAGGGTAGAGTTGCAATTTCTGTTGGCCTCCCTGCTCTCTAGCTACATCTTCCATCATCCAGAGTTTGTGAACCTGAGGCCCAGGGGCAGAATCTGGCTTGTATGAACACACTTGGCAGTGGCGTGAGAGCTGCCTGCAGCTGTGCGGGGTGAACCTCCTTGAGCGCCCAGCCAGCAGTCAAGGGAGGAGGAAACCTGGCCAGGACTCACTCGTTAAGCCAGCAGCACAGGGAGCAACTGCTCAGGAGGACCTTTTTACTTGGCACGTTGGCACTGGGGTTTTGGTCCTGCTCTATCTGCCCAGAGGGGTGCTTTTATTTTCTAATTTACACATGACATTGTATACATTACCCATAGTCCTGCCATTAAATGTTTTTCTGTTTTGTTTTTTCAATTGAGTTTGCCAAGTTTGAAAAGTCAGGAATCTCAGCAAGAATCTGTATTTCTAGCTTCTTTTGGAAACCTGGATGTTCTTTGTACTGTAGGTCCACAATTGCTTCAGGACAGTCATTTACCTGGGGCCAAATGGCCACTTCTCCTTTCAGACCTGGTAGCAGCTGCTTCTCTGAAGAGAAAACCTATGAGCTTGTTGGGTTCCCCCTCTTCAGGTGGAGACTATCTTGGGACTAATAGGGCTGACTTCTGGCCAGTGGCATTGATGCCTCCAGAGGGCAGCACTTGAGCGATTTTGAGTGACAGGTGAAGGAGGATAATCCTCTAGGCTAGAGACATTCCTCTTCTGGCTGCTCCTGCCCACTTCCCTGGAGGGCCAGAAAAGCCCCTCTAAGATCAGGCAGGACAAACTCAGTGGATGTCCAGCCTCTTGGAAGGCAGAACAAAGCCACTTCCTGTCCTTGCCCAGGAACGTGGAAATGCTGGTGGCTCCTTCAGAGGCTGCCAGCAAAGCTCAGGTGACCTCCTGGGCTATACTAACCCATTTCTTGTCTTTGTCAAAACAGCCAGCAGTGTGAACACAGGGAGACAGCCCAGCCCTACAAAACCATTGGTGGGGGGGGGGGGGGGGGGGGGAGGGGAAGCCAGGCAGAAAATGAATCACTGTGACAGGGATGTGTGATGAATGCTCGGACAGTTCATGGAGCTCTCAGCGCAGTTCTGCAGAATTCAGCATTGGTGGAAGCGTGGAGGAGCCCCCTGTTGTCAATCCATGTGCCTGATGGGTCCTGGTTACTGACGAAAATGAGACAAAGAGCTGCGTACACTATTTAGGGCTAGATTAAGCTGATTACTCTAGCTTAGCCTACTTCCAACGTACAGATCTTACCAGTGCTCTCTTATCTGTTTTTCTTTTCCAGGGACTCTTCTTTGGACTTTGAAAACAGAAATCCTAATAAGACCATTTTTTACCTGTCTCATTCGAGAACAAGATTTTCAAACTCCCCCAAGATGGATGAAACCCCTCAGTCCCAGACTGTGACTGTGACCAGAAATATGCAGCAGTACAATTACTCAGAGAGATGAGATGCTGTTACCTAATAAAAATGTCATAAATATAGAATGATGAACTACCATGGGAAATGCATTGATGGAGAAGGACACATTGGAATGCGGGATAGTAAAAATCACTTAAACTTTGTGTGACCTCGAAGAAAGTCATGGCGGTATGTTTTGCCGTGTCCCTCAGATAGCACTTTGAGATACGGCTGTTTTCCACATCTTACTTTCTAATCAGCTGAACTTAGACTCTTCCTGAGGCTTCTTCCTTGGACAGCGTGGTGTCCCTCTTGCGTCCAAAGGGTTGGCAAGTTTCTCTCTGTACTCAATAACCCTTGGGCAGGATCAGTTAATGAGACAATGAATTCCATGGAAACATCTTGTTTGTAGCAATGGGGACAGAGGTGCCTCTCTTTGATAATTTAGAACAGTGGTGAGCGGAGGGTCAGATCTCCCTGGGGTAGTGTCGCGAGCTGAGAAAGTTGCTGTGGCACTGCGTTCCTCTATGGTTTTCTACAGCTGTTCCAGATTTTCCATGGGCTCACCTTTAAATTAAAAGAATTTCTGCACTTTCAAGAATTTGAAAACAAAGCCATGTGTGAGAATATGAGATCCACTCATATGCCCTTGTAAGAAATAGGTTGCATTCCTTTTTCTGCACTTAAAAAAAAACACCTCCTTTTATTTTCCAGAATGCCATTTATGTAAATGATCCCAAATTAATCTTTAGCATGTGCCCATATTGTTTTGATTTATTAAGCTTTAAAAATGTGCCCATTGTTCCCTTTTAATGGTTTTTGGCAACTATTTCAGAAATTGAAATATATGAGCAAATTAGTAAAATGAGTAGAATTACCAAGTACCATTCAACAAGCACTAAAGGTACAAATACCTCTACAATACACAAAAAGCATCATTATAGATCTTATAATGTTATATCAGGTTTCTTATTTAACTTCACTTTTAATTAGCAAAATACAATGAAATTACACAGGGAGAAGCAAAATAATACCGTTACTAGAATGGTATTTTTACATGTCTTTAAGTGATTTTGGTTTTATCTCTAAGGCAATTACATGATGCAGTGGAAAGAACAAAGAGATTTTTGTGACACTGGGCAAATTATTTAACTTCTGAGATCCCTGTGTGTAAATGAGGTTAGATGACACTCATATCATAGGGTTGAAAAGATTAAATGAGCTTCTGTGTAAAATGTCTAACAGGGAGCCTGGCACTGTGTAGACAGTAAAGGCAGCTCTCGTTTATTTCCTCAGGTGATGGCAACTTAAGAAGCTTAAGTAAATTTTTTAAAACTTTCAAAACAGTTGACTTTCCAATTATTTAAATTATTTCTTTTTAGCACCAAAAATGTCAGTAATTGCCATAATCATAAAAATTAATAATGATTTAAATCGTAAGTGTTAACTAAATTATTTCCCTTAACATCACATCACATAGGCAAATCTTGATTTTGGGGACTGATTTAATCTATTCGTCTTAGCAAACTGTTGTTTGACCTGTTATCATTTGCATGCTGTTACTGTTCTCAGCATTTGGATCTTTTTTATTATTATTTGCTTCAGAAGCATTCGCCTTTCCCACCAAAATTCAAAGCAATCCACTTGCCAGTTTTTCTTCTAAAATCTCTCATAAGTTATAAATACTATATATTGGCTAAATATTTCCTGTACTTACATAAAGGATACATAAATCGGTACCTATATGATGTTTTCACTAATAAAATAAGTTTATCTTGCTCAAGAACCATGGCGTATCAAGTTTCTATAGTTCAGTCAAAAGTATGAACAAGCTAGACTTGCTGCAAAAAGTTAAGTTGTTCTCAACCATTTCCTCACTTAGCAGATACAGAGATCAGAAATGGCCGTGGGTACAAGAGCTGTCTGTGCATATCCCTCCTGCAGATAGCTAGAACAAGGGCTTGCGGTTTACAGCGAAGGCTGGCAAAATGTTTAGAAATACACCCGGAAACCAATGCAAAGAAAGGTTTGTTACTTCAACGAATATGCTACAGTACATGATTTTACACCGGAGGACCCGATTAGATCAAGCCGTTTTGCAAGGTTTGAGGTTAAGAGAATACAGGCAGTGTAGGGTTTTTCTTAGAACTTCTTGACTAGTTTTTAGGACTTGACTAATTCTTAGGACTTCTTGACTAGTTCATCAGTGAACTGTCAAAGAGCTACAGTAGTTTGAATCATCTTTGAATAACACCTCTTAAGGAAATTCTATCAGGAGGGATTAGACTCTGTATTTTTTGATTGACCCTAATTGTAGGGTACCCAACTGTCCCAGTTGACATGGGACTGAGGGTTCCTCAAGCTGAAGGTTTTCAGTGCTAAAACTGGGACAGTCCCAAGCAAACCAGGACAGCTGGTCACCCTACCTGATGGCCCCCCAGGTATCATCAGAGTATCTGGATTACTCCCTGTCTCAAAAACCTACCTGGCTTACCTGACCCTATTGGGTCAACAAGTTTTTAGTCATTGCCTCCTCAAGCCAGGACCCAGAGACGATGTGCAATTAGTAGACGAGCATCACTAATTGAAATATTTTGTAATTCTAATGCTTTGGATCTTAGGCTGATAGTCTCACATGGGTACTTTTATTTCCAGGTTTATGTTGCCTTGGGGTTATTAGATTGAAATCAGCAAAGCAGGATGTTCAAAATTAACTCTTATAGTAGATTCTGTCCTGTTCATACTATTGTCATCTAAGTTAGATAGGATATCAAGAAACATTTTTTAAAATTCTGTGTGGAAATGAATGAAAATGGGTCAAAGATTGAAAGTAATTATCTTGCCAACCTTCCTACAAATATTCAATTAAATGTAGTACACACCCTAATGTTATAGTTTACGTCCTCAAGAATTAACTGAATGATCACTCTGAACCAAGCCCTGTGCTGGGTTCTGGGGATACGATGATGAATGAGAAACGGCCCTGCCCTCGGGAATCATCCACCTATTGGGGAGATGAACATATGTGTTGGTTGGTCTTTGTTTGCCACCCTCTCCCCAGATCCGTTTTCTGTGTTTCTCTGCCTCCCTCTATGTCCCCAGAATTCAGCGTCTATGAACTATGTCTCAGAGGCACCCTAGAGCTTCATGGCTTTGGGTTGAGTTCAGCAAATGGGGGACATTGTTTTGGTGTGGCCGCTCTGGCTGTTCCCTATATTCCAATTCTCTTCTCCAAAGTTCTAGCACTCACTGAGGTCCTGTACTCAGTGATCCATTTCCTTAACTCTGCCCACTTCTGCAAATGGCCCCTTCATAAAATTATTCTTACGATTTCATCTGAGTGTACCTTCTGTTTCCTGTTTCCAGACCTTGACTGGTTTGATATGTAAACTCTTGCAATAAAGGAGGGAGTGTGCATTAATAGAGGTGTATTAATAGAGGTATATACAATAGAGAATGGTATACGAAAGCAGGGCCCTATCAAGAATGTCCCAAGAATGGAAATAAGTAAATGCATCTTGATCTGAACATTGAAGAATAAGTAAAAAGTGGAAAAAAGACCTGGAAGGGGCAAAATGTAGCACAAAGAGAAAATAAACTATGAAGAATTCATGTAACCGTTAGAAGTTTAGGACTGCTGGGCCACTAAGTATAAGGAAGGAAGCAGTTAGAGATAGGAGAAATAGACCAGAGTCTGGCCATGTAAGTATGCTATGCAATTCTGTTCATTTTATACACACACACACACACACACACACACACACACACACACAATGTGCTAGGCACTTGAGATTTATTAGACTATGAAACAAAGCCCTCTCAGAAGAATACAAATAAGTAATACATATAATATACACATAAATTTTGTAATCTGTTAGCAGCTGTTAAGTGTTATGGCAAAAGCATAAGAAGAGGGTGTAAGGAAGACCAGGAATGAGATGCAGGGGAGTTGGTTGTCCTCTGTTTTAAAAAGAGGGAAATAGACCTCATGTCATTGGATGGGTCACATTGAGAAGGTAATTTGTGCACACAGTTGAGTTAAAGAGTGGCTATCTGGAGGAAAAGCATTCAAGGCACAGGGATCAGCCATGCAA
Organism: Lontra canadensis; assembly: GCF_010015895.1. Taxonomy (NCBI): domain Eukaryota; kingdom Metazoa; phylum Chordata; class Mammalia; order Carnivora; family Mustelidae; genus Lontra; species Lontra canadensis. The sequence goes on from NW_022631011.1 coordinate 24,226,157, forward strand.
AGGCCCTATAGCAAGATCAGGCTTGACATACTCCAGGAACATCATTAAGGCCAGGGAAGCTAGAGTTGATATCCCAAGAAGAGAGTAAAGGGAGATGAGAGCAGATAGTTTCAGAGGGGATAATGTCTTGAGGAGGCTTGTAAGCCATTATAAATCCTTTGGATTTTGCTCTGAGGAAAATGGGAAGCCATTGGAGACTTTTGAGCCAGGAGTTACATGCTCTGACTGAACTTTCCTCTGTGGTCGATGAGAATTAACTGAAGGGATTTAAGTATGGGAATGCCATAGGGGAAAAATACTTAAGATCTTTGCTTCTCAAAGTGTGGTCCAAGACCCATAGGTATCACCTGGGATCTTATTTGAAGTGAAGAATCCCAGGCCCCAGGAAGACATACTGAATCAGAATTTTCATTTTCACAAGATTCCCATGTGGTTCATTTACATGATAGAGTTTAAGAAGCACTAGTTTAAAAGTTTCCTTGACTGGCTACCTATAGTAGCCCCTCCCCTTTCAAATTACTTAAAATCACAGTACCCCATTTTATTTCTTTGTAACAGCTTTCATTCTCTGATGTGTTCTTATTTATATGTTTATTTGTGTATTGTCCTTTTCCTTCCCATTAGAATGCAACATGAACTCTCAGACAGCAGAAAGCCTCTGTTTTCTTCCTGTCATTTCCTCCATGTGTGGGACATAATCGGTGCCCAATACACATTTGCTGAATACACTATTCTGAGAGCTGAGCTCACCGGAAACAAGGGAAGCATTATGCTGGATATAATGGAAATTTTAGAATGTATTTAGTATTTATATGCATCCTGATCAATAATTAAATTTATGCGGTACTTATCTGTACAGATAAATTCTGACTTGATAATGAGGTTAAGTGGGATATAATTTTTTCATACTGTATTCAAGCTTGATCTTTTTCATTAAAGATTTTGAAGTCTGAGTTCAGTACCTACTTTTGCTGCCTATATTATATGAGCCTAAAATAATTTTAGTTCAGTCTGAATTTTTTTAAGGAAGTTTTAAGTCTACCTTCCAGTTACATGTGTTCTATGGCTCAACACAATATTTTCATTTGTATTAACTAAAGGACACATTCAGCAACTCTGTAAGAGAGATAAGGTCGCTGTAATGTTTTATTTTACAGATTGATTCAACTCATTTATTATACTCAAACTATGATGAAGCTTGGTAACAATAAGTGAATATTATTAATCACAGAACTTTAGAACTGGGGGTAACGGTTGGGATTATTTTTTCCATTATTTCTCATTTTTAGATGAGGACACAGATGTCTGGAGTGTATAGAGTGGCAGAGATTTTGATGAAAACTGACCTCTCAAATCAGTGATCTTTATACTACACCACTGGTCCTTTCTGTCAGTGAGTTAGCCAACCTTTGCCTATAAAGGGAACAAATTTTTTAAAAGATTTTATTGATTTATTTGAGGGGGTTGGGGATGAAGAGCAGAGAGAGAAGCTGACTCTTCACTGAGCAGGGGGCCCAAAGCAGGACTTGATCTGGGACTCCAATGCATGACCTGAACTGAAGGCCAACGCCCAACCAACTGAGCCACACAGGCTCCCTAAAGGAAGCAATTTTTAAAAGAGACCTCTACTTCTCAAATTTAGCTTTGTAATATGAATCATGTCCTTTAAGTTTATTAAATAAATGGCTAAATGAACAAAGATAAAGAAAGAAGGAAGGAGAGAAAGAAGGAAGGGAGGAAGGAAAGAAAGAAACCTAGTGAAAATGATTACTATTATAATCTACATAATCCACATAAATAATTTGGATTTTTTTTTTAAGATTTTATTTATTTGACAGAGAGAGAGAGATCACAAGCAGGCAGAGAGGCAGGCAGAGAGAAGGAGGAAGCAGCCTCCCTGCTGAGCAGAGAGCCCGATGTGAGGCTTGATCCCAGGATCCTGAGATCATGACCTGAGCCTAAGGCAGAGGCTTTAACCCACTGCACCACCCAGGCACCCCTAATTTGAATCTTTAATATTTGATCTTTTGCCTTTTACTTTTTTAAAAAAGATTTTATTTATTTATTTGACAGAGAGAAAGAGATCACAAGTAGGCAGAAAGGCAGGCAGAGAGAGAGGGAGAAGAAGGCTGCCTGCCGAACAGAGAGCCCAAAGCGAAGCTCCATCTCAGGACACTGAGATCATGATCTGAGCTGAAGCCAGAGGCTTAACACACTGAGCCACCCAGACACCCCTTTTATTTTACTTCTTTCATGCATTCCATCCTTGGGGTGTGTGTGTGTGTGTGTGTGTGTGTGTGTGTGTGTGTTGGTGTAGGAGAACATCTTCATGTTACTAGGGAGGGACTTCTACCAGGTTAACAGTCCTGCCTCCTACCCTCCCAAGCAAAAGTAGGTTATTTGACTCATGGAGAACCCACTAGTCCATGATCTCATCGGTTGTGAGAATGCATTAGGGATTGATTCTCTTTCCTTCCCTTTCTGACCTTACTGGTGCAAGTCAGCAAATCCCAGCTTGTGTAGAGGACACATGCAGGGCTCCCGGGTGGCACAACTGCAGGGGACCACTGACATAGTATCTTGGAGTTGGGCTGCACACAGGAAACCGCACAAATGGCACAGGCTTCCTTGTCTGCTGTCTGCCAAGTAAGCGTCCCAATAGGAAGTCCAGAGGTTGTCTGGCTGTGCCAGTGGCAGGCAGGATGGAGAAATCCAATCTGGGGTGACTTTAGTATGGCCACATATTTATTATGGCCACATATCTAAGAAACTCTGCCCAAGCCTGATCTTAGCGGTGTAGCTGACATTCTGAAGTCCATCTGTCTGACTCTTCAGCCTATGTCTTGGTTGATACTGAACACATCTTCTTGCTGTCCTTCTTAACTAAGATGACCTTGCTCCCTAGTTACCAAGTAGCTATTTGTAATATTTTATAATGCACTTAAATCTTAAACATAATGACACCATAATTATAAAAGTAAAGGGGTTCATATGAAATATTGCTTAATCTTAAGAACAAAATGGCAGCTGTGAAAACAGATGAAATAATTACAGGAAGAAACTTTTTGGAAGCTTCAGGATATTTTAAAAGTACTTAGTACTAGTTAGCAATAAACTTGTGCTCTCAAAAACTACGCTTAAAGGGGGAACATGGATTACAGAGAGAAAAAAACAAACAAACTGCCACTCTAGGATGAACCACTGGGCCTCCTAAACAACAGTTTTCTTTTTCAACAAAATTTGGGTTTGCCGAGAAAGAGTGTGCAGATGTCAGCCATGACTTCAAATGGTCCCAAACGTGGGCAACAGCAAACTAATGCGCAAGGGTTCTCAGGGTCAGAGTAGCACTGGATAATTTCCTATGGCTAACATTTCCAGAACTGTGCTCTTCTCTTCCTGAGAAAACACCCAAAGCCCTGTTTCTTCCATTAGCCAACCAGTCACTTCTCAGAATAGGACACATCTGTTGACAGGTGTGGACTATAGTTGCTCAAAAATGATGGGGCACCTTGGTGGCTCAGTGGGTTAAAGCCTCTGCCTTCAGCTCAGGTCATGATCTCAGGGTCCTGGGATCAAGCCCCGCATTGGGCTCTCTGCTCAGCAGGGAGCCTGCTTCCCTTCCTCTCTCTACCTGCCTCTCTGACCACTTGTGATCTCTGTCTGTCAAATGAATAAATTAAAAAATCTAAAAAAAAAAAAGTGACATTAGGCTACTTAACATAATAATATTTCAAGTTTTGCTTTCAGTTGATCTGTTTTCCAACAGAGGCTAAGAGGTTTCCAACTAAAACAGAATTAGCACGTAATCAAGACCTCTGAAATAGGGCGTGGGCTGGACTTTGAGTGTGTCCTGTAATTGCCCATCCTGGTGCCCAAGTGGAACATAGATAAACTCCAAACAGCAGTTTGCTCAAACACAAGGACCAACTTCTAAGGGCCCTTGAAAGGTAGGTGGACCAGCTCAGAAGAGTCAGTGTGACCCACTTAGAAAGCACTAACCACATAATAAGTATTGACCAGCTAGTCCCTTTAAAGGCACTTTAAACTTTAAAGGCACCCATGATGATCTTGAGATTTCAGTAACCAGAGAGACCCACACTATAACTGGCTATGGTGACCAAGAGTTCTCCAAATTGTAATTAAACAAATCACTAGCTGAATTTTCATTCAATCCATCAATTATCCAAATTGTAGGGGGCCTGAAATACTATCTGTTGCATTATTTATATGCTAGATTTTATCATTTATCTACTTAAAATGTGTTTGCATATCATCAAAAAATGCCAGACATCAGACAGCTATATAAATAATCTTCAAATTGTTTTATCTAAGAGTTTACTTACTCAACTTCATATTATGGCTTATATTTCCAAAAAAATTTGTTTGGCCTACATAGGAATATACATATCATAAATTTCAATTTAAAAAAAAATATATTGAAAGCTTTAATGAATCCTATCAAAACATATTTTGTAGAGGAAGAAGATCAAGATGACAGAAGATCAAGATGAACTCACACCTCCCACGGACACACAAAAATTTCAACTACATATAAAACAACCCTCTCTGAGAACAATGTGCAGACTAGTGGACTAGCTCTTCTACACCTAAAGATATAAAGGAAAAGTTAAAGCCACATTGAGAAAAGTAGGAGGGACAGATGCTGTCTAGTAATGACTCATACCCCTGGTATAGTGAGCCACGTGTGGGAGAAATGTCACAATGTGGAGGTCCTCCTTGGGGAGCAAGGGGTTCAAGCCTCACACTAGGCACCCCAGCTCTGGGGTCCTGCACAGGGAAGATGAGCCATCATAACATCTGGCTTTGTAAATCAGTAGGGCTTAACTCCAGGAGAACTGAGCCTCCACTCTCAAAGGACCTCTGCACAAACACACTCATTCTGAGACCCAGCACAGAGAGAGGAGTATGAAAAGCTCCCAAGCCATGTGCAAAAGAGATTTATTGACTAGTTTTATGGCATGTGAAAAAGGAACAGATAGTTGTAAGAACTTTCTCTGAAGATGGAAGTGCTCACAGGCACCATTTTCCTTAATCTCCTTCTACACTTGGCCTGGCACTGATGGATGACATTTTCATACTCCCCATCTACCTTACTACCACCACTCACTCTATCCAGATGTCCCCTGTGGACCTGTCCTGCCCAATTCATCCATTCCATTTAGTATGATGTTAGCTGTGGGTTTGTCATATATGACCTTCATTATGTTAAAGTATGTTCCCTCTATACCTGCTTTTTTGAGAGTTTTCATCATAAATGGATGTTAAATTTTGTCCAATGCTTTTTCTGCATCTGTTGAGATGATCATATGATTTCTATCCAAATTTTGTTAATTTGGTTTAATAACGCTGATTGATTTGCAGATATTGAACCATCCTTGCATCCTTGGAATAAATCCCACTTGATTGTGATGTGTCATCATTTTAATGTTTTTTTTTAATTTGTTACTGAAGTTTACTTGACATATAGAGCTATATTAGTTTCATGTGTACAACATGGTGATTTGACAAATCTTTACAATACTCACACTCACCATGATAAGTAGAGTCACCATATGTCTCCAAATGTTATTACAATAGTATTGACTATAATTCCTTATGCTGTACTTTTAATCTCCATGACTTATATGTTTTATAAGTGGAAGTTTGTACCTCTTAATCCCATTCACCTATTCCTCCCATCTCCCCAGCCACCTCCCTTCTGGCAACCACCAGTTTGTTCTCTATATTTAAGAGACTGGTTTTTTGTTTGTTTGTTTGTTTGTTCATTTGTTTTGTTTTTTTGGATTCCACATGTAAGTAAAATCTCAATGGTGAAAAGCTGAAAGCTTTCCCTCTAAGATCAGGAACAAGACAAGGATGCCCACTTTTGCCACTCTTATTCCACGTAGCCCTGGAAATCCTGGCCACAGCAATCAGACAAGAAAAAAATAAATAAAAGTCATCCAAATTAGTAAGGAAGAAATAAAACTGTCACTATTTAAAGATGACGTGATACTATATATAGAAAACTCAAAGACTCCACCAAAAACTACCAGAACTAATAAATGAATTCAGTAAAGTTACCGGATACAAAACCAATATACAACAATCTATTGCATTTCTATGCATTGATAATAAACTAGCAGAAAGAGAAATTCAGAAAATCTCATTTACATGTGCATCAGAAAGAACCAAATTCATAGAAATTTAACCAGAGGGGTGAAAGACCTGTACTCTGAAAACTATAAGGCACTGATGAAAGAAATTGAAGACGACACAAATAAATATACCATGCTCATGGGCTGGAAGAATTAATACTGTTAAAATGTCCATATTACCCAAAGCAATCTACAGCTTCAATATAATTCCTACAAAAACACCAATAGCATTTCTCATAGAACTAGAACAAATGATCCTACAAATGATCCTGAATGGAACCACAAAGATGCTGAATAGCCAAAGCAATCTTGAAAGAGAAGAACAAACCTGGAGGCATCAGCTTGATTTCAAGCTATACTATGAAGCTAACGTAATCAAAACAGTGTGGTATTGGGGCACGTGGGTGGCTCAGTGGGTTGAGCCTTTGCCTTCAGATCAGGTCATGGTCTCAGGGTCAGGGATCAAGCCCCGCATTGGGCTTCCTGTTCAGTGGGGAGCCTGCTTCTCCCTCCCTCTCTCCCTGCCTCTCTGCCCACTTGTGATCTCTCTCTGTCAAATAAATAAATAAAATCTTAAACAAAACAAAACAGTGTGGTATTGGCACAAAAACAGATATACATATCAATGGAAATGAATACAGAGCCAAGAAATAAGTATATGATCAATTAATCTACAATAGAGTAGGCAAGAAAATTCAACGGGGCAAAAATAATGTCTTTAACAAATGGTGTTGGATAAACTAGACAGCTAAATGCAAAAGAATGAAACCAGACCACTTCCTTACACTATACACAAAAATAAACTCAAAATGTATTAAAGACCTAAATGTAAGACCCAAAACCATAAAACTCCTAAAAGAAAAGAGAGTTTGTAAATTCCTGGACATTGGTCATAACAATATTTTTTTGGATCTATCCCCTCAGGCAAAGGGCAATAAGCAAAAACAAACAAGTGAGCCTACATCAAACTAAAAAGGTTTTGCACAACAAAGGAACTATTAAAAAAAAAAAAACTAAAAGGGAACCTACTGAATGGAAGAAGATATTTGCAAATGATATATTCAATAAGGGTTAATATCCAAAATATGCAAAGAACTCATACAACTTAATACCAAAAACCCCACAATCTGATTAAAAAATGAGCAGAGGCCTGAATAAACATTTTTTCAAAGAAGACATGCAGATGGTCAACAGAAACATGAGAAGATGCTCAAATCACTAATCATCAGGGAAATGCAAATCAAAACCCCAATGGGATGTCACCTCACACCCATCAGAATGGCTAGTATCAAAAAGACAAGAAATAACAAGTGTTGGCAAGGATGGGAAGAAAAAGGAAGCCTCAAGCACTATTGGTGGGAATACAAATTGGTGCATTTGCTGTGGAAAACAGTGTGGAAGTTCCTCAGAAAATGAAAAACTGCCATATGATTCAGCAATTCCACTTCTAGGTATTGATCTGAAGAAAATGAAAACACTAATTCAAGAAGATATGTGCACCCCTATGTTTATTGCAGTATTATTTACATTTATATTTATTATAGTATAGGTAATATAGTCAATAATATTACAATTACTTTATATGGTGACAGATATATGGTAACTAGACTTATCATGATGATCATTTCATAAGGTGTATAAATGTCAAACCACTATGTTGTTTACCTGAAAACTAATGTAATATTGTATGTCAACTATACTTTAAATTAAAAAAAAAAATTGTGTAAAATGAAGTAACTCAGGGTCATTGTTCCTGATCACGTGCACAGCCCGCCCTCTAGTGTTTCTTTCTAAATCCTACCAAATTTTAAACCATACTCTTAATCTCAAAATGTTAGGTAAATAGGATTAAGAACTGTGTCATCAAATTAATAGAACAAGGCTAAATCCCTGACACAGATCAAAATTAAATCAGATAAAAGTGAAGGACCTTTCAGAAGCTGGTGGCAACCTCACTGGAGAGATACTGCAAAGTTAGTGGTAAATATATTAACAGGCTTCATTTTATAAACAGGATCTTAACAGAAAGAGAAAACTTAGTTCAAATGATAGATCTAGATTTATATAAAATGTGATAACTTTGTAACTAGTAGTATTGGTGTTATTTTATTTAAAAGATAATCCAAATATTGATTAAATAGTGAAAATTTTGTTCCAAAATAACAAATATACAAAAAGCAGATAAATATCCCTTTGGGAGAAGTTATTAACTAACTTATTTTATATATTTAACTTCATTAAAGTATACATTTGCGGGAGTTTTGGGGGGGCTTGGGGAGTTTTTTTTAAAAAAGCATACATTTATATTTGGAATGTTTATAACAAAAGCACATCAAATTGAATTTAAAAGGAAATTCATTATCTGAGAAGAAAAAATTTAATTGTGCACTATTCATATATTTTGATGGTTTTATAAGACATATGGGAAAAATCTGTGAGGCTATTTTTACCTAGGTAAAAACTTGCTTGAACTCTCAGAATTTTAACTAATTCTGTGCTTCAGGATGTTTACTATTGACAAGAACATAAAATGAGGTATGAATTCTATGGGGCTATGATCCATACTATTCGTTATCTTGAAGTTCAAATACTTCAGATGATGATCTTATTTAGCTGTCATAAAGAATGTAAACAAAATAGGGACTTAGGTTGTCTTTTTTAAAATTTATATTCCAAGTCTCCTTATGTCTCGGGCATATTAGCATAACTTGTCTAAAGTCATAAAGAAAAATTGACAGAAAAATGCTTTGGATCACCATGTGTTTTCAATTGATGCTGGCGAAAACGAACCTAATTGAAGGCATTTGGTACAGGTTTATTTTTCCTTTGCAGTAACAGCAGGAACATGAAGCCATCACTCTTGGTGTTTATTGTGTATCTGCTATGGTTGAAAGATTGTCACTGTGCGCCTACTTGGAAGGACAAAACCGATATCCATGGAAACCTGAAGGGTAAGTTTGGTTTCTTTATCTGTGCTGTGTCCTGTTTGCCTGTTTGCATGTCCTGCTGCCATTTGCGGTGATTTACAGTTGAGACATAACTGTATTCATTTCGGCCTTCTAATTTCACAGTGAGATGTTCTCTAAGCACTTAAACCAAGTAGACATGACGCCAAACATCTGGAATAAAAATAGAAAATTCCAGTCAAGTATCTGAGAAGGTTCACATATCCAGATGTTTGCTATCATACAGATAAAACTTGCCAACTTTTGGACTGCATTTCTTGGTATCATCCAGATGTTTGGTGTCCTCTAAGCACAGTTTTAATGAACAGTGAAATTCTTTTCTAGCACTTGAAAAATTTAAACAATTAAAGTAATCTGTGTAGTTATTCTTGACATAGTGGAAGAACGGGTTATAATGACATCGAATCTGGTTGGTCTATGCTCCTTAACTTGTGACCTTTGCTTGATAGTACATGCTTTGAGTACTGAACATTTAGAAAAATATATTAGTTAAAATGTCGCTTTAGGGATGTGTAATATTAAATTTGGAAGCAAGCATAAGCTCCTTTGGAAGCCATATTGACTACTGCAAAGAGAGAATGATAATGAATTTCATGCCCACTACAGGCTTATTAAAGTTGTGTAAGAGATGTCCAGTAGGTTATTAAAGAATCTTGCATTAATGAGATACTTTCTAGGTTTGATGCCTCCTGGAGAGGCAATTAAAGCTGAAAGAACGGGAAATTGTTCACTGTGTTTGAGGTTCCCAGTTGGGCATTTAATATAAATAGTCTGTGAAGAAGATTTCAATATTTTTCTAATATAACACACTTGAGTTTTAAGTGAAAGGAAAAAAAAGGATACATGGAAAAAGGCCCTGAGGAAAATGACAAGAATGAGGTTAAGTGAACTCTGACTCGTCTAGTTCAGAAGCAAGGAATAGAAGGTATCCTCTATGTGGCAGCTGTGTCCATGCGGCAGCTGACAGCTGATTTGTTGTCATCTGCTTTCAGAGTCTGATGTGGTAAAAGTCTGAGGTGAAAAGTTGGTGAATTCATTGTAATTCTAATACATTGTAATCTAATCAGATCTCAAAGGAAAAAACTACAATATATCTTTTAGGTTTTTCTGAGGCTGGAGACATACATGTAGAGGAAGAGGTGAAGAAGGCTTTGATTGGTATGAAGCAGATGAAAATCATGATGGAAAGAAGAGAGGAGGAACATACCAATCTGATGAAAACCCTGAAGAAATGCAGAGAAGAAAAGCAGGTACAGTAATTGAGAATAACACCTGTTCTTAAATATAGCTAGACCATAAATATTGTATTTCTTAGTGCAATTGATAAATTACTTCTTTCCCCTAATAATGGATCTTTTGGACAGCAGCTCTCAGTAGAGGAAAAGTTTGAGGAAATTTCAAATTTCTTAAGAACACAGTCCTGGCAGAATAGACCTTTGCAGGACTCCAAATCCAGGAATTTGGGGGATTTGTCTGTTAGGGAAGTGCTAGTTTCTTAAAAAGACTTTATCTTAGTTCCTTCTGACTTGGGGCATTGATTCAAAAGTGTCACAGAAATTTCTGGCTAGTTCTGTGGTTTCCAAAGGTTTTTGATCTCCCATCCCTATTACTAAAATTATTAGCATTCACTCCTAAATTTATATACATTAATTTATTTATAAATTACACACATGAATTGTTATCATTAACATCTCAAGGGTGAGGTTCCTCACTTGCCAGAGTAGGTATTCAGTCCATATTTCAAATAATCTTCTAGATAGTATTCTGGAATTTTTTTATTTTTTACTTTTTTTAAAAGATTTTATTTATTTATTTGACAAACAGAGATCACAAGTAGGCAGAGAGGCAGGCAGAGAGAGAGGGGGAAGCAGGCTCAACACCAAGCAGAGAGCCCGATGCGGGGCTTGATCCCAGGACCCTGGGATCATGACCTGAGCTGAAGGCAGAGGCTTTAACCCACTGAGCCACCCAGGAGCCCCTCTGGAATTTTTAAAGAGATTTTATTTCATTATTTGACACAGAGAGAGATCACAAGTAGGCAGAGAGGCAGGCAGAGAGAGAGGAGGAAGCAGGGTCCCCGCTGAGAAGAAAGCCTAATGAGGGGCTCAATCCCAGGACCCTGAAATCATGACCTGAGCTGAAGGCAGAGGTCTAACCCACTGAGCCACCCAGGTGGCCCATATTCTGAAATTTTTTAGCGGATTCCCAGATCTAATTAGATCACAGTTTTACTTTGTCACGTGACCAAAAAAGCGCTTATAATGAAGAAGTATCAGCTCTGCCATTTGCTTCTTGTCTATCTGAGCTGAAATTATTCATATTTTTTAATCTGCTAGATATTTTTTTTCAGGAATCTTTTAAAACCACTTGTCCATTTAGTGAAGGCTAGTCTAGTTAAAACTAGATAATAAAAGGATCACTTTACCTGCATCCTCTTAAATTGGCAATTCATTGCAATGAGCTTCAAGGGAATAAAGAGAAAGGGAACCGGTGTCTATGCTCCTGGAATGTGGAGGGCCCCACTTCCCCAGGGTCCTACTGAGCAGTTGATGACTTGCGATGGCACCACAAGACAGTCCTAGTGTATACTCAATAGTACCTCAGCCTAATCCATTTCTTTATTCAAATGCCTCTAGTTAATCACTGCAGTTCAAACTATGTACCTTAGCAAAGGGAAATACACATTACAGTTGACTCTTGAACAATGCAGGGGAAAGGGGTGCTGACCTCCAGTCAAAAATCTGCATGTAACTTTTAACTTCCTCCAAACTGAATTACTAATAGCCTATCGTTGACAGAAGCCTTACCAATAACATAGTCAAATAACACGTTTTGTGTGTTATTTCCCTTATACACTGTATTCCTACAATAAAGGAGGGAATATTAAGGATATCATTGAGAAGAGAAAATACATTTACAGTATTGTCTTGTATTTATCAAAAAAAAATCTACATGTAAGTGGACCCATGCATTCAAACCCATGTTTTTAAGGGTCGATTATACATCCAAATGTCCACAGGGACTGTTAAAAATTGTTCATATGTTACAGTACAAACCTTAAAATGTTTCTAAATTATGAACATTGTATGGCTCCCAGTTTAATACCATTAACAATGAACATAACATTCAAAACACTTCAATTATTTTTTAAAATTATTTTCCAACGTTACCCTTAAAGAATAAATCAAAACTATAACAGAAATAATTTGGAAAATATTTTAAATTTTAACTTGAGAGTCAATTACCTTTAAATTTTATCTTTAAAAAGTTGTAGGTGTGGTAAAATACACATAACATCACATCAACCATCTTAACCATTTTTATGTGTTATAGTTCAATAGTGTTAAGTACTGAAACTGAAAATAGCTCCTTATGAGGAAATTCTGGAAGCCCCCAGAGCTGGATTCTTCCTCAGTGGGCTTGTGAGCTGTCCCTGGGAATAATGACACTCGATAGCATTTAAAGCCCCTTTAAAAAAACACAGTATCACATGTAATCCTTCCAACATCTGTGTAACCCATTACTTTCACTTTACAGCTAAGGAAACTGAGGCTCATGATGTTCATGAACGTCGTAATCCAGCACTGTAATGAATGACTGGGGAGAAAGTCAGCGGGCAGCGCTTGTCTGTCTCTGGGACCCAGTGGCTTTGTTTTTCTCCCTTTCCTCAGCCTCCCCAAAAGCCAAGGATATAAAACTATGAAAAGAATGCTCCAGTTAGGGGTGGGTCAGCTAAGCAAATGTCAGTTCAGTTAAGGTGTGGACACTCAAAAAGTCTACTTAAAAATGGAAAAAGAGTAAATGAAACAAGTTGGGATTGGGAGGGAGACAAACCATAAGTGACTCTTAATCTCACAAAACAAACTGAGGGTTGCTGGGGGGAGGGGGGTTGGGAGAGGGGGGGTGGGGTTATGGACATTGGGTAGGGTATGTGCTATGGTGAGTGCTGTGAAGTGTGTAAACCTGGAGATTCACAGACCTGTACCCCTGGGGAAAAAAAAAATATATGTTTATAAAAAATAAAATTTAAAAAAAATGGAAAAACCCATTTAACTCTGAGTCTCCCTCCCTAAAATTACTTTAAAGTGAGGTTAAAGGATATTTTAGATAAATTATGACTTAGCAAATATGAGATTGGTGCCCCCAGTCTCCCAGCACAGAGCACCACCTACCCTAAGGGGACCCAGTGTCATCATGGACCCCTCCACAGCCCCTCCCTACTGATACTTATTGAGAACATCTGAAACTAACTAAAAGTGGGAATCCCCGGGGGTGGGGCATAAAGTGATTTGAACCTCACACCAAATTTATATGGGACTTTGACACACTGTAAACTATAGGAAGAGTCACTGGGTGGGACATCTAGGGGGGAAACAAAAGGAATGGGCAGGGCATTCCTAAACCAGAGATCTTCCTCTGCCACAACATTTCACTACCAAAACTTGGGACAGGTGATTTGGTGACTGGTATTTGTTGTGCTCTTGGAGGCGAGTGGAAGGAAACAGATAATAACATACTAGGTAGCTTGCTTGCTTATCTCACTTAATACAAAGCCTTAAGAGGCAAATCCTATCGCTATTCCTATTTGCTAAGGAAGATATTGCGGCTCAGAGATGTTAAGTAATTTGCCCAAAGGTACACAGCAAGTGTAGTTTAGAATTGGAAATAGTAGGGTTTTGGTTTATGGTGACAATGAAGAGGATATTTAAAACTGGGACTGACTTAGGAAATGTGGGCAGTATTGTTTCCTCCCATGGTGGGGTATCTTTCTTGAGAAGATGTAGGAATCCAAAATTGTTCTGCAATGCCCAAGGAGTTAAGAAAAATCCTCAAAAGATTCTCGGTGCTCACATGGTTCTTTGGAATGTTAATGACTGGGAAGGGTAATTTCTTTTTCTTTTCCATTAGGTAAAAATGCATACTAAATTGGTTTTAAGTACATGAACTTTGCTCCCTTGTGTGTTTTTCACTTAAGGGAGTCACTGTTAGCCCTGAGACTGGGTGATGAAGGAATCCATTATACCTTGTCAGTCCCCTGAACTAAGTCTCAGGCTTGAAGGGAGCCAGTCTTCAGAAGTCCACATGTGGGGGGCACCTGGGTGGCTCAGTTGTTTGGGCATCTGCCTTTGGCTCAGGTCATGATCCCGGGGTCCTGGGATCAAGCCCTGCATCAGGTTCCCCACTCAGCCAGGAGCCTGCTATTCCCAACCCTGCCTGCTGCTCTCCCTGCTTGTGTTCTCTCTCTCTCCCTCTCTCTCTGTCAAATAAAAAAAATAAAATCTTAAAAAATTTCCTTTAAAAAAAAAGTCTACACATGCAAGGAGGTCAGGGGTCTAGGCAGGGGTGCTGGCCTTGAGGGAGGTCCTGGGGCAGGGTTGAGATTCTCAGAGGCAGGTGTCCCTTCTGCCGGATTCCTTGTCACCCAGAGCGGGACCTGGACACATTCAGCAAGGCACCACGAGGGGGAGAACTTGGAATACAGACGAGAAGAAAGATCGCCCCCCCCCCCACCACCACCACCGGTGCCCCCACCACCACCACCACCGTGCCCCCACCTCTGCCCCCATAACACAACATCTCTGCAATTAAAGTGTAACTTGCTGGGCAGATTTGATTTGATATATAAGAGTTGTACTTTCGTGCAATGTTTAAGCACATACAAAAATTAAAGGCAGCATAAATAAGGGAAATACATTTGTAAGCTCTATAAGCTTTAAAGCCCACTTTCCACGTCTTCCAAGAACTAGATGTAGAGACAGACAAGCACACAAGTAAATTATAGTCGTCCTCCAGAGACGGACCATGTCATGGTTCACCCACATCTAATGCAAAGTCTGTCCCTTCGCAAGTACCCAAGAAATAGGTGTTGAATGCACGAATGGATAGATGGAGAAGATTTAAAGTCCCTAGTAGGGATCAAACAGTGCTTGTTTCTTAATCAAACAGAAAGGCAGATTTAATGTCTGCCAGCAGCCAGGGGCCCGAAGAAAGAATGAAGAAGTACATCAGAATATGCATATTTTAAAAAATCAGCTATGGTACACACAGAGAATTATGAGATGAAAATAGGATGTTTGTTTCTCTTTTTAATTAGGAAGCCCTGAAAGTCATGAATGAAGTGCAGGAACATCTGGAAGAAGAAGAAAGCCTATGTCAGGTGTCTTTGACAGGCTCCTGGGATGAATGCAAGACTTGCCTGGAGAATGACTGCCGGAGATTTTACACAACCTGCCAACCTAGTTGGGCCTCTGTGAAAAATACGGTAAGGGAAAAATAGAGCTCAAGGTTTCAGAATTCTGAAAGTACCTACTCCAGTTTAATTCTTAAAAATTAATTTATTTTACTATTTAGAATAGAGATGCCTGACCTGATATTAGCCTTTTACAATCTAGAATCTAACATTCATGCTTGCTTATGTATGAACCCCCTACGTACATTCAACTTATCAGATCAAATAGCCATTCAGTGTTTGTCTCTCCCTATAATGACACTGTATGTGTCTCTGTTAGCAATATTCTGAATCTTCCTGCCTCTTGTTATTTGTGAACATGTTCCCACTCGATTGTAAGCTCTTTGAGGCCAGGGACCATAATATGTTATCTGTCTTCATGTAAGCATTGTAGGTATCTAATAAATGCTGAATTGAATTCTGAATAATAGTATCATAGTCTCTGATTTCAACCTGCTTGAATTTTTTCCCCTGGAGGCAAAACATTTGAAGACATTTTCAGCCTCCTGAATCTTTCTTTCGATAGGCTTGCCCTCTTCTGGAAATACACACATATGCACACGTTCACGTCCTCTTTAGCCATACCTACACAAGTCTCGTAGGACTGGCATGTTTTCTTTTTGTTCCCTTTGGCTATCATCTGGGCAGAGGGAATCACAGAGGGTGGTGACCTGAATAGGATGAGTTCTGCCCCATGGCAGGCTCCTATTGGCCTGAATTTCTCTTCCTTTCAAGAAGAGAGCTCAAGATGAAAGGCAGTGAAGTCTCCCTCTCCATATCAGAGCATGCACTAATTAGAGGATGTTCCTGACTTGGCAGTGCCATACCCAATTATAGAGGGAGCAACCCCTAGGACAATTCATTTGCTAAGTTAATTTGCCTCCACTGTTAATTGCATCTGCTCTGTTTTTATAGCTTCAGTCACTCTCCACTATACCAGAATATGGTGGACTGAGCACTGGCTGGAAGGCAGGAGATTTGGGAACCATTCCTGACTATGCCAGTTGTGTGATTTTATGAAACTTTCATGGGGCTTTAAGGTTTGTGTTTGTGGATGGATTCAGGGAAATAGCTGGCAGAGAGAGGGGCAGACAATCAACCCAGATTACTTTTTGAGGAAGGCATGAGTAATCTAAGAGTTCCTGGAGAATTCTTTGAACAGGACTGGGATGCTAGTGTTTGATGTTAGTTGGTATGCTCCATAACAGTCAACATGCCACATCACTACCATATAAGGGCAACTGTGGTCTGGCATGAAATTAGGCACCATATAGATGGAGAGCATGGTGTGACTGCTGAAAAATTCTTCCACTGAGTGTAAAAATTCTACAATTAGAGCTTCATTTCTTTGACAATAACCAGGGAAGGCTTTGATCACTACTAATATATAACCGTCCCTAAGTAACCTATTTAACTCTATCAGGCATCTATAATATAGCATGAATGTGTTTATCTTTTCCTTTTCATGGACTAATTTATGAGACAAGAAAGAAGAGACCATAAAGTCACTAATGACATTCCACTGAATGAAACAAACCAACCTCCAGCCCAAACCCTAAGACAGAGGTAAAAGACAAGAGCCTTTTTCAGAGTTTTGGGGAAACCTAGACTGTTCCACTTAGACCACAGCATCCCAACCACTGCCAGTATATCAGGTGTGGCTTGTCAGCAATACTGAAAATTTGGCCTTTTTAGGCCTTGGGAAGAATGTCAGATCCTCTTTCCACAATCAAAGTCAAAGATACAAGAGTGGTAATAAATTATCTTAAAAGGAGTCACCATTTCCTAGCTTGCCCAGAATTGTTTTTGATTTAGAATGACCAGTGTAAATTGACTTCAAAATCTACAGTAAGAAATGGTCCATGTCAATTATTTTTTCCATTTAGAAGTAATAAAATAAAATCGATTTAAAAAAAAAGAAATGATCCAGAAAGGAAATTAATTTCTTATTCCATTTTTGTCGTCCACCCCATAGGTCGAACAGTTTTTCAGGAAGATATATCAATACCTGTTTCCTTTTCATGAGGATAATGAAAAAGATCTCCCTGTGGGTGAAAAGTTCATTGAGGAGGATGCACAAATGGCTCAAATAGAGAATGTGTTCAGCCAGCTGACTGTGGATGTGAGATTTCTCTTTAACAGAAGTCTTAACGTCTTCAAACAGATGCAGCAAGAATTTGACCAGAATTTTCAATCATATTTCATGTCAGATACGGACTTAATGCAGCCTAACTTTCTTCCAGCTTTATCCCAAGAGCCAAGGGCAACAGCGGATCCCGTGCAAAGCTGGGACATTCCCAGCTTCTTCCAGCTGTTTTATAATTTCAGTCTCTCTATTTATCACAGTATCAGCACAACAATCACGGAGACACTGAATACAATAGAGGATTTACCAAAACAAGGCAAAGGCAAGTATTAAAAGCTCAGCTTTACTTAGATGTCAATACTAAGGTCAAGCTTTGTTTACTTTTGGAAATACTAGACATTTCTAAGTCATTGTTCAGTGTTTCTGAGAGTGACAATTTATGAGGTATCAGTTTCAGAGCCTCTTAGAGGAAGCTTTGAAGTCTGCCAAACACCATCCCTCCTCCATCATTGTCAAGAGTCCTGAGGGGCTGGTATCTTTTTAAAGCAAATTTTCAAAGCTGAGAAAGAAAATGTTAGCAGCGTGAGAAGTTGAACAGAACAGTTGCCTCCTTTATTGAAAGTCATGTAGATATGCTGAGCTCTTTTCTGCTTGAACATCAGGGGGTTTCTTTAAAATCAGTCTAGACTCCTCCACTCTCAGTCTGGTTAGGAGCCTGGTGTCCCGTATGAACCAGGTCACGCTGAGTGCTCTCCACAGCCTCCTCCGAGTCTCACTGCCAATCCCTTAAATTGTAACATTTATGCATAAAATCACAGAAGATGCTCACTGACAAACCCAAAACTACAGAAACCAGAATATCAGTAAAGGATAAGAATTGCCTTCTACCGATGCCAAACATGCCCCCAAGATATTCCACATTGGAAGCATAATGCTGCTGTGTGTCCTCAGGCAGAAGGAGATAGCTTCCTTGGGCTTCTGTGGAGTGGCTGGGAAACAGCATCTCAGAAATGAGAGCTGCTTGGGGGGCCAAGGTAGGATGTACATTTCCTTAGACTTATGTCTTATGGACCATAAGCCCACGGGAAAGAATGCTCCCCTCTGACATGAAAAATAATGTGGGCTCCCTCTAGAAATCCTGCCATTTGTAACAACGTGAATGAACCTGGAGGACATTATGCTGACTGAAACAAGCCACACACAGAAGGACAGATGCTATATGATACCACTTATATGAGGAATCTAAACTAGTCAAAGTCATGGCAGCAGAGAGTAGAATGGGGTTGCTGGGAGCTGAGTGGAGGGAGAATGAGGAGATATTGGTCAGAGAGTACAAAGTTCCTGTTATGCAAGATGAGTAAGTCCTAAACTTAGAAGTCCAACTGTGCAGGATAGTGTCTATCGTTACAAACACAGTACTGCATACTTAAAAATTTCACAAGAAATGTAGGTCTTACATTAAGCATTCTTAATAATGATGATGATGATAATAATAAGATGGCAGGAGAACATTTTTGGAAGTGATGGATAGGTTTATAGCATAGACTGTGCTGATGGTTTCATGGGTTTATACTTCTCTCCAAACTCTCCAAGTTGTATATATTAATTACTCACAGCTTTTTTTTTTTTTTAAAGATTTTATTTATTTATTTGACAGACAGAGATCACAAGTAGGCAGAGAGAGAGGGAGAGAAGCAGGCTCCCTGCTGAGCAGAGAGCCCAATGTGGGGCTTGATCCCAGGACCCTGGGATCATGACCTGAGCCGAAGGCAGAGGCTTTAACCCACTGAGCCACCCAGGTGCCCCAACTCACAGCTTTTTGTATGTAGAAAGAAATGGGCTCCTTCTAGCTATTTCCCCTAATTATATCAACTGTACCTGACAACATCTGAATGAAATTCTCAAAATTACCATGACATTGCACCACTGGTCTCTATCCAGAAGGGACCTACCTCACAGTACCAGAAACTGAAGCCAAAAAACAATACATGACATCCTTCCCGTACCATTGTTTCCTGAGCAGAGAACAGCCATCATTACTGGAATCCTTTTTGGGTTCTATTTCAGGGTCTGGAAGACTTTCTTGTAAGTCAGATGTTTTCTCTGGTATTCTATTCTAAGGTTTCCAATATTCAGGAAAAGCATCAATGCAGTAGACTAAATAGATCAATGCTGGGGTGATATTAAATTATTTTTGCCTGATCTTTTAAACAGATGGCAATTGTTGGGGGATAATATTCGAAATGTGTTCATTAGAACAAAATAATGACCCCCATCTTTCACATTGCGTACAACCTTATATGTGGGTTGCTGCATTCAAACGTGCACAGGAGTGTAGAGTGATTCATTCACTTTGAAATCGAAATAACTTCCTAATCATTGCAATTCCCTCCCACCCCACAGACTAATAACGCAGGTTTCCACCAGTTCTGCCCCAGTTTCCTCCCCATTCTCACAGCCCAGAACCAGTCCCGGCTCAGCTGGCCCTCTGCACAGCCTCCACCTTGAAGGAGACCCACATATCATAGTGCCCTGTCATGCAAAGGAAATGTAAATGCAAACAGGAAAAACAAAAACAAAAAAGCCCATGTCCCACCCTTATACTCTTTTTCCTCTGCTATCCCTCCCCTAACCATTCAGTGCCCAGGTAGCTCCGCAGAGGAGCTTCTCTTCTCCGATGAGCACCTGTGAACTATTTATCAAGAAGAGTCAGACAAGGGCTCTAGGGTATTTGCAAGCGGTTTCTGTTACTTTTCTAGGTGAACCATAAACCTAACACTCCTGGAAAATCTGCCTAAAGAGAGGACATTTTGAGCTTTGCCCTGTGTAGACAGATTACTAGCTGCCCATAGATATCTACACCCTAATCCTCAGGACCTGTGAATATGTTGTGTTCCACGACAAGGGGAAAGTAAGTTTGTAGATGGTATTGAGGTTGCTTGTCAGCTGACCTTAAAATAGGGACATTATTCTGAATTATCCATGTGGCTACAGGGATTCTTAGAAGTGGAAGAGGGAGGCAGAATAGAATCTATAGAGATGAGAAGGACTTGGCCCTACTTTGCTGGCTTTGCAGGTGGAGGAAGGGGCCCAGGAGCCACGGACTTTAGTTGGCCTCTAGAAATTGGAAAGGCAAAGAAACAGATTCTCCCCTAGAGCCTCCAGAAAAGCAAATTGTGGGCAACATCTTGATTTTAGGCCAGTGAGACCCATTTCAAGCTTTTGACCTATAGAACCAGAAAACCACTGGTGTCATTCCAAGCTACTAAATTTGTGGTAATCTGTTAGAACAGTAACAGGGAACGAATACAAGCCTCCTGTCAGTTACAATGCCCAATAGTGACTGAGTGATCACTGTGTTTTCTGACAACCTTCATGGATGGGCTTCATTTATCAAGATTGTCCTAAGAGCTAAAATTAGAAAAATAGCTAAAATTGAATAATGAACACCGTTAAAAGAAAAGAAGTAATAGTAAAAATATGAAACATTGGGACACCCGGGTAGCTTAGTTGGTTAAGAATCCAACTTTTGATCTCAGCTAAGGTCTTGCTCTCAGGGTTGTGAGTCATGTCTTGTGTTGGGCCCCATGATGGGCCTGGAGCTTACTTAGAAAAAAAAAATCTGAAATATTTTGGTTTTCAATCTTTTTATTTAGTATGGTTTCATTTTAGTCTTCATATGGGAGAATTTCTTTCCTACTTTGATCTTTCTAAACCTCAACTCCTGAATCTGTTGAAAGAGTAAAATAGCTCTTGTAGTTGTCCTCTCTTGCCTTATAAATCCCTGGAAAGGATAGATAAGATTATGTTCAATAAAACTGTGTGATGTAGTAGCTTGGTACAGTGCCAGACACCAGGAGATATGAGTTCTAATCCAACCTTAGAGAGCATTTGCTGACTTTAATTTTCCCTATGAGTGGGGGCAGGGAGACAGAGGCAGGTTGGGAGAGTAGATGGTTGATATGAGTGATGGCACCAGAAGGAGCTGCCTAGAGGGGTCTGGAGGTTCTGGGATGGGTTACTGCCATGTCACAGGATGAGAAATTGGTATCAGATGGCCCTGGAATTTGTCATCCCTGATCTACATACCAGATATTGATCAAGATGCTGAGAATAAGACAATGATTATAACACAGCCCCTGACTTTCAGGAGCTCAGTCCAGAGAAAGGAAAACAGATCCCTGGGCAATTACGTTATTTCCATTACCATATGGTGAGCAAAATGACAGAAGAAGGTACAGAAGAACAGCATGATTTCAAATGACAGGACCAATTCCTTCCCTCAGTGGGGGGAGGGGGGAGTCTAACAGAGAGGATAAGAGAGCAAATAGTACATAAAGCTAGAGATAAGCTCTGTAGCAGAACTCCTCACAGGCACTCTGGGGGCGGGGGTGGTGACAGGGGATGCCACCAATTCCACAGGGACGGTTCTGGAAGGCAGTTGGGAGGCCACAACTTTGTAGTCAACCAAAGGAGATGGCTGCCTTACACACCACATGATCTAACCAGGGCCTCGGGTTTTTAAGCAGCAGACATCACAATTCATCTCAAAATGAAATGTTTCATTTTAAAATGTGGTAAATTAATAATAAATGTATCCTAATAAATGTGAAACATTGACACTGAGAAGTGTCAATTTTCTGTTGGACAGAGTTTTTTTACATCATTTTTTCATATAAATTATTAATTCTTCCAGAAAAAGAAAAGGGTCTCTCAAAAGTTGCTTTAGATGTTTTCCCAAATCTTTGATCCATCAACCATAACATTATACATATGAAATACAAAAGGAATAGTAAGAAAGGAAACGCCTACCACCCAGCTTTAGAAACAGACATTACCAGTATCACTGAAACTCCAATGTACTTCCCAATTATAGCTTTAAAAAATTGAAATAAGTATCAGAAAATTTTTAAATAGAAAGAAATCCAAAGGGAAAAGTGGCCCACAATCCCTTATTTAATCCATTGACATCAGAAATAATAATGACACTAAACTTAAAATAATTCAAATATAGAACAAACAAATGAAAGCTGCCTTCTCTCACCCCACCAGTTATCTCTTCCAAAAGATTCTTCATGATTCCTTCCAGAAAATAAAAATTATATGCATTAATCTTTTTGGGGGGAGGAGGGACATATACAAATAATCATAGTAATGTGATTGTTGGATCAAAGAATATAAGCAATTTTTAATAGATGTCAAATTGTCCTAGCAAATGGTTGCCACTATATGCCCTCCTATGATGGAATACAGAAAGATTTTGAAAGAACTGGTGAGAAAAAGAAATGACATCATGTCCACGCCTTTAAAATACAGACTCTAGGAGCGCATGGCTGGCTCAGAGGGTTAGGCCTCTGCCTTTGGCTCAGGTCACGATCTCAGGGTCCCAGGATTGAGCCCCACATGGGGCTCTCTGCTTAGCAGGGAGCCTGCTTCCCCCTCTCTCTCTGCCTGCCTCTCTGCCTACTTGTGATCTCTCTCTCTCTCTCTCTCTCTCTCTGTGTTAAATAAATAAATAAATAAATAAATAAAATCTTAAAGAAAAAGTACAGACTCTAATGACATTAATGTGCAAACACTATGTTACCTGCAGATTCTAACCACGGAAGCCTGAATTCAAAGGTGTCGCCTGTGCAGGACAGAGGACTGTGTGGAGAACTTGGCCAGAATTTGTCAGAATGTTTCCAGTTTCATGCCAGATGCCAAAAATGTCAGGATTACCTATGGGAAGGTAAACACTTATTATTTTCCAGCGTTTCAATGCTATTCTGGTCAGAGGCCAAAATCTCACTTTTACAAGCATCATGGGTTCATCTACTTTACTTTGAGCACTATTTTGCATGCTTATTGCTGTCTGGGGGTGCTCAGTGTAGGTTTATAAACTTTTATTATTCAAAAGTAGGCCAACTCGCCTTTTCTCTTATTTAAGATTTCATCATTGCTGCTGTGACATTTTTTATGGTTAAATGTGTGCAAAAGAGAAGGTAGGAGCAAATTAGGGCACTCCTTTCTTCTTACTGCAAGGAAAAAGCAAGCCCCCCAATGGAAGCAATCCTTCCATTATATAAACAAATTATTAGCCAAGTGAGTGTTGTTTTTTTTTTTTAATGATATTAACTCTTTCCAGTTGGTGGGTTAATTACTAATTAGTATTTAAATATGTAAAGTGGCTCCTCCTCAGAAACCACATAGACTTTCCCCTCCCAGACCTGGCCAAGAGAAGTAAGAAATCCTTCTCTCCCCTGGCTCCTCCCTATCCCCCCTCCTTCCCTCCCCTCCTCTCCTTTCCCTAAAGGATAACTAAAGTCACCCCTCCCACCCACCACGGCCACCCCCCAACACATTTTCTCACAAAAGCCAAGAGATTTTGATCCCCATGCTTCTGCTTTTTACCTTGCTAAAGCCCCAAAGGAGTTGCTGAAAAGCCAGAAGGCTGAGTATAAACTGGGCCTTTTTGTTATTTCTCCTGATTTACTGATTCAGTGACTCTGCACCTCTGTTTCATCACAAGGAGAATGGAAAGAATGTGTCTATTTTACACGGGTGTTTTGCAGATTACATGAAATGTCTACCATACTAATGATTTTCATTATTTAGGGTTTTGCTTTTTTTTTTTTTAGTTTTTATTGTGTTATATTAGTCACTGTACAATAAAGGTTTTGCTTTTCAAGTCACGGTTACAAGGTTGCATGCAGAAACAGAAGTTCTTATAAGAGAAAAATACGCACAAATACCCTGATCACTTACAAAAACAGTCCCACTCAAACATCCCATCTACATAGCATTACCTTCCTTTCATCCAGTTAAAAGCTTTGATGACTAATCTCTTCCTTTCATAAAATCATACAGAAGATGGGGAGAGGGAATCAGAGGAAGGCAGTCACGAGGTACAAGCATCCAGTTCTAAGATAAAGAGGTTTGAAGCAGGTAAGCTACGGCAGGATGACTCTCGCTAAACACTGCTGTGTGACGTACGGGAAAGCTGGTAACAAAGTAGATCCTAAATTCTCATCACAAGGAGAAATTTTGTTTTCTTTCTGTTTTATCTCTATGACATGATGGATATTAGCTAAGCCTATTGCAATACTTATTTCACAATATATGTAAATCAGAGCATCACATTGTACAGCTTAAACTCAGTGATATGTCAATTATTGGTCAATACAACTGGAAAAAATATGGAAGAAATCAGATAATATAGTACAAATGCCTTGGATAATCAATATACATTGGACTGCGTTAGCTACAGTGCACATCGGATAACACAGAAGGCATGAAACGTGAATTGGCAGCTGCATAGATAGAACATCAAAGAAAGGGGGCTCTATTGCGTTCCCACACAACTTAAAGCTTTCATTATAAAATGCATTTTGTTATAACGGTATAGAGGATAAAAGAACAAAAACCCACATGCCTACAACTGGATTCAGAAATAAAACATTGGGGTGCCTGGGTGGCTCAGTGGGTTAAAGCCACTGCCTTCAGCTCAGGTCATGATCCCAGGTTCCTGGAATCGAGCCCCACATCCGGCTCTCTGCTCAGCAGGATGCCTGCTTCCTCCTCTCTCTCTGCCTGCCTCTCTGCCTACTTGTGATCTCCGTCTGTCAAAGAAAGAAAGAAAACATTACCCAAAGAGATGAAGCCCCCTCTGTGTTCCTTCCAGATCATATCTTCTTATCCCCCCAGAAAGGAAACTTATTTTGAATTTAGTGTTTATTATTCCTTTACTTTTCTTTATACTGTTATCACATGTATATACAACACACACAACACACATAACAATGTTTTGCATGTTCTTAATTTTATATTATTAAAGCATGATTTTTAAGTTTAAAACTATGACTCATACAAATATAAAATGAGCATGTGTCAAGATGAATTTATCCTATTAATGAGGGAATCCGCAAAGTGGTAAAGCTGTTTCTAAGGAGTACAGGAGAGACTGGAGAATTTATAGTCAAAGATAGAATGTGGAAGTTAGATTGCAAAATTAAATATAAAATTAGTTACTCTTCTAACGGGCAATAAAACAGTAAGTTTTGCAGTGATGTTTTCTATCCGACCAAAATAATTTATATCTCTACTGGACAAAAATCACTTGCAACTTTTCTATTTAGAATGTTGATCTAAACACACAGAATTTGGTGCTGAGCACCAGTAAATGGTAAACCCAACAAAAGGTCATTTCCCTAGCGAATCAAAGAGGCTTTAGGTGGGTCTCTTGGACAATGCTGTATATAACGTTGAAAAGAATGCAGCCATTCTTCTGCCCCTATTTCCAAATTTGGGGTAATTTTTCTTAACAATGTAAAATATTATTGCTTAGCTGTTCTTTGGCAACTTGGCTTGTCACAGTATAGTTAGTAAGATTTAGCCATGTGAATACATGTTCTAATTCATTAATTCACTGCTCCATAGTCTGTGTGGGCATATCACAATTTATCCATTCCCCTGAAGTCTATTTAAGTTGCTTCCATGTTTTGCTATTACAAACAACTCTTCTACATTTTGCCAAACAATAATTTTGTCTCTTCAATCAGCATTTGATTCTTCCCTTGTTCTAAGAGCACATAGCTACAATTATAGATGTAAGATCTTATAAATCTTATAATAAATAAATATTATATTTGATAAATATTTTCCAAAACATCATAAATCTTTTTTGTTTTCCCACTAGTTACCATACATTTTTGGTCTTGATTTTAAACATATTTGCTGTGACTCTTTTCCTCTTCTCCCATATCAATTACTAGTACTGCATATATACACCCAAATTCAAAATAGTAGTTTCCCTTTGAGAGGACAGAGAGGGCTTTTGATGTGGGAGGGGCAGAGTGGGGGGCTTCATCTGTTTAGGTGATATTTCATTTCTTAATATAAGTGATAGGCACGTGGATTTATACCAAGGAACTTCTGTCTTCTGCCCATTTTGTTATAGAAGACCATATAATTATCAGTTAAACTAGATCTCTCTTGAAAGTGATGTGGGTATATAAACAATTACTTAAGAACGATAGGCATAAACTGGGAACTCTCCTAGGCAGAAGGGGATGTATGTATAGCAGATTAAACACAAAATTATCATAGTAATTTGTGGTTACTTCCAGCAAGAGAGATTTTATTTTATATTTTATATTTATTATATATATATATTTTTATTTTTCCAGTCCATAAATCTGGCTTAGCCATGGGTCTGTCCTTAGTGAATGAGGCATTGGCAAACATGACCAAAGTGGAGGCTTGACATGTGCTTATAAATGAAAGGTTGTTCTTGGGCATCTGGGTGGCTCAGGCCATGAAGCATCTGCCTTCGGCTCAGGAGGTGATCCTGGGGTCCTGGATCCAGCCCCACAGCAGCAGTGGACTCCATGCTCAGAGGAGAGTCTGCTTCTGTCCCTCCCCACCCCATTCATTCTCTCTCTCTCTCTTTTTTTTTTAAGATTATTTATTTATTTATTTGACAGACCGAGATCACAAGTAGGCAGAGAGGCAGGCAGAGAGAGAGGAAGGGAATCAGGTTCCCTGCTGAGCAGAGAGCCCAATGCGGGGCTTGATCCCAGGACCCTGAAATCATGACCTGAGCCGAAGGCAGAGGCTTTAACTCACTGAGCCACCCAGGCGCCCCCTCCCCATTCATTCTCTCGCACTCACTCTCTCTCTCTTTCAAATAAATCAAATCTTAAAAAAAAAAACAAACACAAAACTTCTCTCTTGCTGTTGGACACCTATCTACTACCATGTGAACATTTGTGTATCTCCTTTGGAGAAATGTCTACTCAAATCCTTTGCCCATATTTTAATTTTGTTATTTGTCTTTTTATCATTGAGTTGTAAGAGTCCTTTATATATTCTAGATACTAAACCCTTATCAGATATATTATCTATTAATATTTTTTCCCATTCCCACATGCGGCCTTTTTACTTTTGGAATGGTGTCCTTTGAAGTATGAAAATTTTTCATTTCAATGAAGTCTAACTTATCTGTTTCTTCTTTTTTGTATTTTGATGCTACATCTAAGAAGCCATTGCTGAGGTTCCTGGGTGGCTCAGTCCATTAAGCATCTGACTCTTGATTTCAGCTCAGGTTTTGATCTCAGGTCATGAGACAGAGCCCTACATGAGGCTCTGTGCTCAGTGGGGAGTCTGCTTGAGATTCTCTCCCTCTCCCTCTGTCCCTCCCCCCACTCACCTCACTTGCTCTGTCTCAAATAAATAAATTTTTTTTTTTAAAGAAGCCATTGCCTAACCCAAGGTCACATAGATTTACACGTGTTTCACCTATAAGACTTACATATTTAGTCCATGTGTTCATTTTTGTATGGTGTGAGGTAGGAATCCAGTTTCTCTCTTTTGCAGTGGATATTCAGTTGTCTCAGTTCTTCTTCTTAAAAAGACTGTTCTTTCCCTCGCTGAATTATCTTGGGATCCTTATTGAAAATTTATTAACAGCAAATAGGGTTTATTTCAACTCTCAGTTCTATTCCATTGATCTATATGTCTATCCTATGCCCATGCTACACTGTCTTAACTGTTGTGCTTTGTAGGAAGTTTTGGCAAGTGTGAGAGGTGCAACTTTAGGGTTTTTGTTTGTTTGTTTGTTTGTTTTTATTTATTTATTTTTTTATTTTTTTAAGATTTTATTTATTTATTTGTCAGAGAGAGAGATAGAGAGTACAAGCAAGCAGAGCGGCAGGCAGAGGCAGAGAGAGAAGCAGGCTCCCCACTGAACAAGGAGCCCGACGTGGGACTCGATCCCAGGACCCTGGGATCAAGACCTGAGCCGAAGGCAGTGGCTTAACCAACTGAGCCACCCAGGCGTCCCTTTTGTTTGTTTTTTTAAGATGTTACTTATTTATTTGAGAGAGAATGAGAGAGAGAGAGAGAGCAGTAAGGGTGTGAGGGCCAGAGGGAGTAGCAGACTTCCTGTCAACCAGGGAGCCTGATGTGGGACTCTATCCTGGATACCCCAGGATCATGACCTGAGCAGAAGGCAGATGCTTAACCAAGTGAGTCACCCAGGTATCCCTGTTTTTTTTTTTTGTTTTCAGAGTTGTTTTGGTTATTCTGGGTTCCTTGTATTTCCCCATAAGTTTTGGAATCAGCTTATCAATGTCTGTAGAGAGGAAATTCATCAGGGAATTTGATAGGAATTATATTAAATCTATAGATCAACTTGTGGAGTACTGCCATCTTAACAATATTAAGTCTTCCAATCCATCAAAATGTCTTTCCATTTATTTAAATCTTTAATTTCTTTCAAAGATGTTTTTTAGTTTACAGTGTATAAATCTTCCACTTAAATTTTTTTCATAAGCAATTCATTCTTTTTAATGCAATTGTGAACGCAATTATTTTCTTAATTTCATTTTTGGTTTGTTCATACTGTATAGAAATACAATACTGATCTTGTATTCTGCTGACTTGTTTATTAGTTCTTATAGTTTTCTGTGTATTTGTACTCTTTAGGACTTTCTGTATACAAGATCACATCATCTGTGAATATAGTTGTACTTTTTCCTTTCCCATGTGATTCTATTTTGCATGAAGTTTCATCTTTGTTCCATGAAAATCTTTTTTTCCTGGGTGGTACTCTCTAAAAGAAGAAATGAGTGTCCTTTGTAGAATTCTTCTTGCCTAAATCATGAGGCAACCACCATCTTCTTCCCCTGTCATTACAATATGTATATTTTTATTACTATTGTAAAAGTTAACAACTCTGAAGTTGCCAGTGAAGACATTTTAAAAGAATATTCAAACTCTTCTTAAATGTATACCATATCTTTTTGTTTATTTGTTTTTAGAGGAAGAGAGAGACTGGTGGGGAGGGGTAAAGGGAGAGGAAGAAAGAGATCTTAGGACATGGGGCTTAATCTCACAACCCTGAGATCATGACTTGAGCTGAAATCAAGATTTGGATGCTTAACTGACTGACCCACTCAGGCAGCCCGCAAGTGTATACTACATCTCGTTGACTGTGACTCCCTTTGTTGTCAAAATGTTATCTTGAATCACTTTCCCAATGCATGTTACTGCAAATTTTTTTTTAAAGATTTATTTATTTTGAGAGAAAGTGAAAGTGCACACAAGCGTGTGAGCGTGGGGAGGGGCAGAGGGAGAGGATTTTTCAAGTGGACTCCCCACCAAACAAGGAGCCCCACACGGGGCTCTATCCCACAGCCCATGAGCTCATGACCTAAGCTGAAATCAAGAGCCAAATGTTCAACCGACTGAGCCACCAGGTGCCTCAAATTTGTTTACTTATAAGTACAAGGAGCTCCCTCTCCTGAAGATCTCAAAATTATATGAAAATGTATGAGGTGCCAGGGAATCTTGTGTTATATCTTAAGTATCCAAAAGAAACCTCAGATGACATAGTTACCCAGCTCTGGTTGGTGGATTCTCTCCTGCCCCTGTCCTCCTGAAGGCATGGCTCTTTGGTAAACAGTTAAAGACATACTGTAAAGAGTCTGTGGTCTTTTCTCCACAACAACAACCTCTGATGATCTTCAACACCCTAACACATAGACACTTCCATGATTTTCAGATAATCTTTCCACAGTATCCAGCCACTCATCAGCAGCTGTGTAAATTCCTAGAATCCTGATTCGGTTCAGAGGGGCTATTATGCAATACAGCACAGAGCTGTAGAATCACAGTGTCTTGTCAGCACAAAGATTGATTTCTCACCGTGTACCATGTCAGTTACAGTTTGAGCAAAGGCCCTGCTACCCCTCTCACTCAGGGCAACGCAGCCTCCACTATACGGAGCAAACCTAGTTCTGCCATCAGGAGAAAGGGAATGTGCTATATCCTTAACTGTTCCTTAGGCTTCCCCGGAAGTGAGACCTATCACCTTGAAGATGGCCCCACTGAACTTCAAGGTGGCGGGAAGCACAATCTCCCAGGCGTCCTGATCAGAGTATCAATGAGTAGCCCTAATGACCGTTCAGAGGCACTACAGAAAGGAGGAGAAGAAAAAAGGAACATTGGCTGAGTCTCCAGTGTGTGTCTGTCCAATGAGCAGGCACTTCACAGTATTATTTCATTCACGCCTATTTTACCTCATTGAAAACTCACTGAAGGTCCAAAGGCTAGAAACAGAAATAGCTTAAGAGCCAGGATTTAAACGCTCCTCACCCAACTCCAAATTGCATGGACATTTCCCTTTACCACGTTACTTTCTTCTTTACTAGACTGTCCTGATGTACCTGACCTCCACACAAAAGTGGACGAGGCCCTCGAATTGGTCAACATATCCCACCAGCAATATGCCCAGGTTCTCCAGATGGCCCAGCATCACCTAGAGGACACGGCATATCTGATGGAGAAGATGAGAGAGGAGTTTGGCTGGGTGGCTGAACTTGCAAACCAGAGTCTAGCAACTGAGAACATCTCCAATTCCATAAAGGTAATGGAGAGACCCGAGAACAGAAAAGGAGACTACATGTGCATCCATTGTTTTGTTTTGTTTTTTTCCCTGTTAATTCACTTCTTAAGTACATCTGCATTTGAAAACAAGCTGTGGGAGCATATTCATGTTTCCACAATGACTGTATTCAGTCTGACTTGATATAATGTGTGCATGATTCTTAGAAACAAGAAACTCTATAGGGAAAATCCATTACAAATGCAAAATACTTTCTAATCCAGACATGGCCAGTTCCACTTAGGGCTAGAGGGATGTACTCAACTGATTCAAGCAAACTTGAAGAAACCTGACCAATGTAACTTTCAAGAGAGAAGATTTCCAGGTGAAGCAATGAATTCAAATGTTGACCCTGATACTTAGCAGCTGAATAAGTTTGGAAACGTTCCGTAACCTTTCTTGGTCTCAGTTTTCCCCCCTGAAAAAATGGAACTAATAGTAGGATACCTTAAAATAGATGTTTGTGAAGCTATCAGCATAGGTTCCTTATCCAAAGCAAGAGTCTGTACATTCTAGCTCTCAAGAGTTTCTGAAACAAAAAGCTGCTGACTTACCTTGAGAGTTAAAGATATTTGTCTACTAATATTCACATCAAAGCATATTGCTATCTTAATTGGCACTTAGACCATGTCTCCCACCATCAGTCAAAAACTCTTGTTGCATAACATGAAACAGTGACCGAATTTCTCTTCTAACCAATTGCCTCCACCCCCACTCCCACAACATGCATTACGTTAACATACAAGTGTACCAGGTTAGTTATTGACAGGTTCCTAACAAGACCTGCATACAGAAATCACCAGGCAGATCAACCAAAGAAGCAATATTTTGTGCAACACGTTATGTCAGTGCCTTACCCAGATCCCCGGGAATCCTTTTACCAACTTTGGCTGGTGCTGCTGCTCACTGTTCTTCCTGGCCCCAGATCTCCAAAAGGGTTGCCTTAGGGTCCACTTAAAAGCTCTCTGCAGCAAAAATAAAACAAGTCAAAATCAGAGAGGGAGACAAGCCATAAGAGACTCTAAATCATAGGAAACAAACTGAGGGTTGCTGGAGGGGCAGGGGTAATGGGCGAAGGGCGTTAAGGAGGGCACGTAATGCGATGAGCAGTGGGTTCACTGATGAATCACTGACCTCTACCTCTGAAACTAATACGTTATATGTTAACTAATTGAATTTGGAAAAAAAAAAAAAGAGCTCCCTGCAGCATCAAACTAAGGCCAGAGGTCACCTGAAGCCGCATCCTAGATTAGCTTTTCCCTTTTGTCTGTGTTGCTTGCCTAATCCCCCCAAAAGTTTCACCTGAAACCAACCTTAATCAATCACTTGCATCACAGTCTCAGGCTCTGCCTCCAGGGAATCTGACCTATAACATTCTGTGTGCTAGTAGTTCTGTCTGTTTCAGACTGCAAAGCTGTGGCCCCTGTGTGATTTGAGACATAGGTTTAGACGGTCAGAACCAGCACATTAAACAAACAAACAAAACAGAATAGGGCAAACTAAGAGAGAAAATATGAGAGTGCATTATATTTAACAAGTCAAGTGCATATATCATGGAACTTTCATTTCCATTATGTGCATGTATGTGTATAAATGTGTATACATATATGTAAGACATGTGTTTTTGAGTCATGATGTAAATGTATTTGTAACTCTCAACCACATTCAAAAGGTTCTGAAAACCACCCTCCCATCCTTGCTGATTCTGATTCATTTCCTTCGTTAGATAGATCATACCCTATAGAGTAAAATAATTCAGTTTATCTGATCATCCTCACAAATACAGACTTTCAGCTAATGAGGAAAAGGTCTTGTCTTGAAGAATAAGATTTGAAGAAAAACTTGAGCAATGCTTTCAAAGTTACAGCCAAGAGTTAATTGCTTTTATTGCCATCAGTATTTTCCATTCTATGTTCAGTTTGCTTCTATTCTAGTGTCTCTGGGTAACACTAACTGATTTACTGGAAATTCTTTATATTGATAACAAAGGCAGTTCTGTATAAAAAATCTCCATATGAAATAAAATTGTGGGTTTCAGGGATATATTGTTCTAATAATCATTGTCACTAAAGAGCACTTACTATGTGTTAGGCAATGTTTTTGGACTTTTTTCATACACCAGACTGTTTAATAATCTCAGTGATCTTACAAGGCACTGTTTTTCACATTTTACAGATGAGGCACAGAGAAGTTAAACAACTTGTCTGAGGTCACACAGCTAGGAAATCGGTAGAACTAGGTAGGATTCAAGCCCAAGCAGCACTTCTCCAGAGTTTCTGGACTTAACCACTTTGCTGAACTACCTGTAAAAGTTATTTTTCTCAAAACAGCTCTTATTTCATCATGTAACAGAAAGTGCAAAGCCATAAAACAGCAAGGACTGAAGAGGAACACATAAATTCCAGCAGGTAAAAAAAGTTATGCCCTTCAGGTTCTAGTTACACGGTATTAGCTTTATAATTATTTATTAAGCTAGACAAAAATGCTTTATGCAGTTTTTATGTGGGTCAAATTCACCAAAAAAAAGGGGAAGGGAAACATTGTTAGCTATTCCTTTATAAATTAGAATTGAGAAATTATCAGTTTTTATTTGACCTAATATTTTCTTTTAATTTTTTTTTATAAGGGGGTTCTTTGAAAACATTTTCAAAATAGTTCTCTTGAGGTTACATCAACTTGCATATCAGTACGGTTTCATTTAAATGATTACAATCACAGTATATGCACTTGAAAATTCATTAAGAGCAACCACTGTGACTTTCAGACGACTGGTTCTCACAAACACATGCCACCCTAAATTGTAATTGTCCTAGGAAAACTCAGGATAAAACTCGGTGCATCGCATTAATGTTTGTGACATGTTTGTGACACTGACAGTTGTGCTCACCAAATATTCCATCTGCTCACTCATCTTTTCTAGCTACTCTTGCTGCGAAGTGGTGCCGTGTGGCAAGTTCCGGCCAAAGAATTGTGATCAAGACTGACTGGGGTTATTTCTAGACTGAGATAGTGCAGGGCTTGTGTGTGCTGATCTACTCTCTGTCTCTGCCAAGGGCACAGAGAAAGCCAGGTGTTCCTTGGACTACGACCATGAGGTGACATGCCACTGTCAACCAGGGCCCTGAGCCGTAGAGGTTATACAGATTCCCTGAAATGGACATGAAACATAAGTGAGAAATAAATGTTTGCTGTATGAAGCCACTGGGATGTTGGGGCTACTTTGTTACCTCAGCACAACCTAGCCTATCCTGACTCATGCGCTATTAAATTAATTCTGAATGTGCACTGGGGATTAGTAATCTTTCGCTGCATAATCCTTCTTCTTAGGTGGTTCCAAATGTTCCTGAAGGCAATTTTTCCAAACAAGATGACACGATGATAGACTTGAGCAATCTGTCTTCCCCCAACTTCACACTCAAGATCCCTCTTGAAGAAAGTGCTGAGAGTTCTAACTTCATTAGCTATGTGCTGGAGAAAGCTGTGCAGCATTTTAAAAAACATTTTAAAACTTGGTAAGCAGAGTGCCTTGTTGATTGGAATAGATGATTCACAAAAGAGAAAGACAACAAAACTAGTTTTTAAGTATCTGGAAAATAGGGGTGCCTAGCTGGCTTGGTCGGAAGAACATCTGACTCTTGATCTCAGGGTCACGACTTTAAGCCCCATGTTGGGCATGGAACCTACTTTAAAAAAAAAAAAACCTAGAAAATGTGTTCAACCTCATTGATCATCAAAGACATAAAAATTAAGACAAGATAGCATTGTGTGCCTATCAAATGTATAAATTTAAAAACATACAAAATTGTGATAGAAGTGTAATGAAATGGGAATTTTTATATGTTATTGTAACACAAACTGTTTCTGCCTTTTTGAAAATACCTTTTTGAAAAGCTATTTGATTATGCATGTCAAGAGCCATAAAACTTCTTTTTGATATAATAATTCCATTTCTGAAATCAGTCCTAAGGAATAAATCTAAATTTGATTAAAATTTAGGTGCAGGTGCCCCTGCCCCCTGCAGGGGCACCTGGGTAAGCTTCGTAGGTTGAGCTGACTCTTAATCTCAGCTCACGTCTTGATCTAGGGTCGTAAGTTCATGCCCCATGTTGAGCTCCATGCTGGCCATGGAGCCTACTTACAAAAAAAAAAAAAAAAAAAAAAAAAAATTCTCCCTTCCCCCAGGCCCAAAATCTGTGTTTGCAAAATTATTTAAAATAATCAAGTTTTAAAAACAATCGTAATATCTAAAGACAAGAAAATGGTTTAGTAGATTGGGGTTTAATATTTTTTGAATTAGTGGCACAATCAAAACTGTATGTAACATTCTCTTTTGGTAATATGATCAATCTTAAATAATAATTACATTTTAATTATAAGTTATCATTCCTAAGAGACCTTGTTAGTAGGTCAGTGTATAATTAAGCTGCATATTTTATAATTTGCTGCCTGTCCCTTTAACTTTGAGTTTTGAAGAACTCTTTTTTTTAAGTTGAGTAGTCAAACAATCAGTATCTTTTTAGCATTTACCAAGTGAAGGCACAGAGCCGAGGAACTGGGGTGTTTGACAAGATTCTTCCCCAAATAAGCTTCTTCTCCAGCAGGGGTTGGGGCAGGGGTTTAAAAAGATGTACACACAACAGTGATGCAAGATGGCATATAGCCAGCCCCAAGGCCCTGGCCTCTGGGAATTGAGGCAAAAACACTTAACTTTCCAGAAAAGGAGAGACTATTCAGCCAGATATATTTCCTTTTTCCTCTTCCTTTCCCCCTGGCTTTCTATTTCCTTTCCTTTGCTCTTTCCCTTTCCTCCTTCTCTCTCACCCCCATTCTCTTTTCTTTTCTTTATAAAAAATGGGTTTTCCATTATTTTGCTATATATTAATTTTTTAAAAGCCCCAACAGCATTTATTCTATTACCCATTCTGAATTTTATTCTAAGGGAAAAAAAATAATATCTGTAAATAATTTATTAACATTTTTATTTTTGCTGCTTTTTTTTAAAGGTAAGAAGACCTGATGCATTCTATACCTGGCAAGTAGAATGACCTGTTCAGGTACCTCTGAGAACTGAAAACCCCAAATGTATAAGATAATGTAATAAATGTAATAGCAGGAAAGTATGTCTGTTACATATTACGAAGTACTGTTAATTTCCTTATGCTGAGTGGCAGTTTAATAGCTACTCAAATTGAGTTAAAGTAAAATTCCTTTTTAAAAGAATCACATGTAGATCTTACAGAATTCTATGGTACATTAGTAGTTCTTTGTATATTAAATAAAAATAAAATCATCAAGGTGTCTGTTTTCCATCATTTATACTACAACTACACCACTTTCTAATTAACAAAGGGTATTTCTTTCAATTTGCTTTTGAATTTAAAATATAATAATTGACTTTTTTGAAAAAAAATCTATAATTCATTCCTTTGTTTAGTAAAGGCCTAAAACTTCTGTGTAGATTTTTTTTATTGTGGTAAAATATATATAATAAACTGTATTATCTTAACCATTTCTAAGTGCACAGTTTGGTAGTATTAAGTATATTCCCATGATGGTGCAGCCATCACCTCCATCCATTGAGAGAACTTCATCTTCCTCAAACTAAATTCCATAGCCATTAAACACTGACTCCCCATTTCTCTCTTCTCCCGGATCCCTCGCAAGAACCATTCTATTTTCTGCCTCCTCTAGGCACCTCACCTAAGTGGAATCATACAGCACTTGTCCTTTTGTGACTGGTTTATTTTACTTAGAAGAGTGTCCTTAAGTTTCATTCATTTTGTAGCTTGTGTTCGAATTTCTTTTTAAGGTTAAAGACTATTTCAGTGTGTGTGTGTGTGTGTGTGTTGCATTTTGTTTATAAACTCATCTATCCATGGATAACTGGGTTGCTTCCACCCTTGGGTCACTGTGATAATGCTGCTATGAACATGAGTGCACTTCATTGTTTTGTTTTTTAATTGACACAACAGGGCTCTCTTTGAATGAGTCCACACTGATTTAATGGAAAGTACAAGTTGTCTTTGGCTGACACTTATTTGACCTCATAATTTGAACATTGGTGCAATATAATAATCAGAGGGTCGTTTGCCAGTATATGTCACTAAAGGTTACACTGGAAATATATTTATAATCAGCCTTTCCAGTTATGAAAAGGAATACAATGAGAGAGGTCTCAAAACTGTTAAAGCATTTTCCACCTAGTCTTGAAATTGTATTTGACAGGAAGGTTTGTTAGAGAAAGAGGGGTCAGAGACAGCCAGTTGAATATAATCCACTACAAATGAAGATAAAGCCTCTCTTACCTAAACTGAGGGTCATAAAAAAGAAGACACTATTGATAGAATCTTGGATTCCTTAATGTGCAGAAGTCTCAAATAAATACAGCCTATTCAACCATATATTTGATATATTTGCCAGAGAAGTTGCCAAAAAATACGTTAGAAAGGGAACCTATTTTATGGCCAATGAGCTACAGAAAATCTGCAGAGTGAGGAGCAGGAAGAGGGGGTTGGCAAGTGGAAAGCCACAGTCTTAAAAAGCCTCTGCACCCAGGCTCACCTGGCTTCTAATCCCCGCTGCTATATTTCCTAAGTGTGTGACTTCAGGTGAGACCCTTAACTTTTCTAAACCTCAGTATATTTACCTTAAAGTAGTAAAA
Organism: Lontra canadensis; assembly: GCF_010015895.1. Taxonomy (NCBI): domain Eukaryota; kingdom Metazoa; phylum Chordata; class Mammalia; order Carnivora; family Mustelidae; genus Lontra; species Lontra canadensis. The sequence goes on from NW_022631011.1 coordinate 24,263,683, forward strand.
GGAATGGTTTTTGTTTGTAGGGTAGTTGGGAGAACCACAGTAAATAATCCGTAATGAAAAGCATCAATAAATCATAGTGTTGATTATAAAACAATATTATTATCAAGTACCTGACTCAGAGTTGGCTCTCCAAAATGTTTCCTGCTTTCAGGACAAATATTCCTGAGAGTTTGTTGTGTAAAGAAAAGGTTTCTTATTTTTTTTTAAATATCTATTTAGGGGCGCATGGGTGGCTCAGAGGGTTAAAGCCTCTGCCTTCGGCTCCGGTCATGATCCCAGAGTCCTGGGATCCAGCCCCGACTCGGGCTCTCGGCTCAGCACGGAACCTGCTTCCTCCTCTCTCTCTCCCTGCCTGCCTCTCTGCCTACTTGTGATCTCTGTCAAATAAATAAAATCTTTAAAAGATCTATTTACTGGGGCACCTGGGTGGCTCAGTCAGTTAAGCATCTGCCTTGGGCTCAGGTCATGAACCCAGAGTCCTGGGATCAAAACCTGCATGGCGGTCCCTACTCAGGGGGGAGTCTGCTTCTCCCTCTCCCTGTCTGCCTCTCCACCTGCTTGTGCTCTCTCTCTCTCTGTCAAATAAATAAATAAAATCTTTTTTTTAAAAGGATCTTATTTACTTATTTGAGAGAGAGAGCAGTGAGCCAGATGTGGGGCTCGATGCTGGACTTGATCGATCATGACCTAAGCCAAAGGCAGAAGCTTAACTTACTGAGCCACCCAGGCACCCCAAGGAGAAGGTTTCTTTAGACCAATAATACTCTAATATTTTTTTTCTCAAACTTCCTAACAGGAATCTTAAAATGTTATAAATACTCTTGCATGTCATTTTTCAACATAAGCTAAAAGAATAGCAAAATTTTATTTTCCCATGTATTGTAAATATTAGCATTTTAAAAATATAACAGTTTCATCTCTTTAAAATGTATCACATGGAATCTAAATATCATGGCAATTTGATACCCAGCATCATCCACTTAAACAAAGATAGAAACAAGTTATTCTTTAACAGTGAGAAATCTTATTTCCTCCCATTTTCTCCTTAAATTCTGATTTTCATTCTCCTTTTCTCAGAGAATTTTACCTTAATGTAATATATTCTTATGCTTAAGCATCATTTTTTAAAAATTATTTATTTATTAGAGAGAGAGAGAGAGCAAGAGAGAAAGAATGAGTGTGGGGAGGGGCAGAGGGAGAATCAGACTCTCTGCTGAGCAGGGAGCCTGATGTGAGGCTGGCTCTATCCAAGGCCCTTGGCTTGGGATCATGACCTCAGCCAAAGACAGACACTTAACCAACTGAGCCACTCAGGTGCCCTATGTCTAAGCATTTTTTATTGATCAATAAAATGTTAGCATTTTTAGATTTTAAAAATTAAAGATCTCCCCAGACACAAAAATCTAGGTGTCAAATATTCATTCTCAATTGAGTTATTGCCTATAATTATCATTTGTACATGTTGATCAAAATAACAAATATATTATAAATTTCTATGACCATTAAACATATAAAAATAAATTTTTAACAGAAATAGGCCTCTTAATGAGAAGGAAGAGCTTTGCCCCCTAACAAATTAATGTATCCATTGATAAAATTCTTTCATAGAATAAGTTTCAGCACCCATATTACCCTTATTTTTAATTTTTATAGATGCAAGTGCTAAGAAACATGCTGACATGAAGGCACTGGGGGTTGGAATGTTTTTTCCCTCAGGGTGGTCTTGCCTGGTGATGGACCTAAAGTAGTTCTTCTGTACAGTTAACATGATGAGCACTGAGTAATGGCTAGAATTGTTGGATCACTGTATTGTAAACCTGAAACTAATATAACACGGTATGTTAATTAAAATTGGAATTAAAATTTTAACTAAAAAAATTATTAAATAAATAAAGTAGTTCCTCTGTACCTTCAGTAGCTTTTTACTGGGTTAGGTAATCATCATAACACTTGTCACTGTCTGCAGATGTCTTGTTTGGGAACATATGCATTGTTTGTCTCCGCTAGAACATCAGTTTCTGTGAAAGGGACTTTGTCTACCTTGCTCCCTGCTGACATGTGGTAGGCACAGGGATATAAATTCTTCTTGGTTGGGGGTTCCTGGGTGGCTCAGTCAGTTAAGCCTCTGCCTTCAGTTCAGGTCATGATCCCAGGATCCTGGGATTGAGCCCCGCATCAGGCTCCCTGCTCAGCAGAGAGCCTTATTCTCCCTGCTCCTCTGCTTACTTGTGCTCTCCATCTCTCTGTCAAATAAATAAAAAAAAAATCTTTAAAAAAAATTCTTCTTGGATGAATGAATAAATGATACGTTCCTCTGAGAGGATCATTCATTTATGGAGCAGCCCCGGAGAATGGAACTATTGTTTCTCTATCATCATCAAACCAAGATCTCCAAGTATCACAGTGGAAGAGGAATCTCCACACGGCCAGGTGGCCTACCCTTATGTCTTGAGGTTCTCCTTGTGGTACAACTGATACTCAGCTGTAACAGTTAAACTCGGCTCAAAATAACAAAAGAAAACGAAACACGGAGGGTAACATACAACCGGAAAATCTGGGATATGTTCAGGTTGGGATCCTTCCCCTGTATAGAGATTATGGAGACACTTTTCTATAGGGTTGGGGTTGGAGAAATACCTGCACGGAGCTGTCTTTCCACACACATGCTAAAGCCCTACAATTTGCAGGACAATCCTGCCCAGCAAAGAACTCTGCATTTTCTGCCTCATCCCGTCTGTGCTTCCATATGGCATTTTAGCTTTGTAGACCCAGGAGCATGCTCAAGCTACAGCAGGCAACGTGAGTGCCCATTCCTGCCTAAAGTCTGTTTTCTGAGTTCAGATTTTCTGACTGAGCATGTTTCTTCCCAAATGCCCACCAAAACGAATGCCCACTGCACCTGGTGCTACCTACCCTGTCCAAACAGTAAAACACAACACATCACAGCAGGCCCGTCATTCCTAACAGAGACAGGTGACTCTTTAAAACTGTTATTATCCTGAAATGGGGTAGGGTGGGGAATGAGCTGCAGGAGGGAGATATGAATCTATGCTGACCTAGGAAAGGCCGGCCTAGTACTGTGATGGATGAAATAGATTTAAAATATCTGCTGTTCTGTAACTCAGTGCAATTTTTTAAAAATTTTAATTATTTATTTGACAGAGATCACAAGTAGGCAGAGAGGCAGGCAGAGAGAGAGGGGGAAGCAGGCTCCCTGCTGAGCAGAGAGCTGGATGTGGGGCTCGATCCCAAGACCCTGAGATCATGACCTGAGCCGAAGGCAGAGGCTTTAACCCACTGAGCCACCCAGGCACCCCACCCAGTGCATTTTTACTGTGGTCTTGTGAGCACTCATACAACCAAAGGGCAAGAACGTGGACTTTCCAGCTATGAGGCTTGTGAAATGTTCCCTGAAACGCTCCCTCATTCTGTGCATAGTATTTTTCTCCCTCCAATTAAGACAAATACTCAGGTATTTTGTAAATTGTCTTTGAGAATTGATTTATTTTTTTATAGGCTTTATGCCACATAAAAGCATGCAAGATTGTTTTCGCTGAGATTAGGCAGGGCTGCAGATGAAAGATATTTATCTCTTCCTAGGATTTGTGTTAAAAAATTTCAACCTTGAGGTTGAGAGGTGTGTGTTGGCAGACAGATTCCAGAATCTTGCACAAATTCACTTCAGGTAACCAGAAACAAAGGTTGACTTCATTGAACAGCAAGAAATAGTGTTTGATATGTTTCAGAGCCGACATCTTATTCTTTATAATGCCAGACCTATCAACAAGAAATACACTGACCATCTACTATGTGCTCAATAAATAGTTGTTGATTCAAAAGACTACTTGCTGCATGTGCATGTATTATGTAAATAGATGTATGTAAATACATGTACTTGTAATACATGCACATGTATTTTATTTAAAAAATATTTATTTACATATACGTTTTTTGAAAGGGGGAGTAGGGGGATGGACGGACAGTGGGACAGGAGAGACAGAATCTCAAGCAGGCTCCATGCTCAGTTCAGAGACTATGCAGGGCTTGATCTCATAACGAGGAGATCATGACCTGGTCTCAATCCAAGAGTTAGGGGCTTAAGCAAATGAGCCACCCAGGCACCCCTTAAAGATTTTGTTTTTTATGTAATCTCTCCACCTAACATGGGGCTGGAAGCTACAACCCCTAGAGCAAGAGTTGCATGGTCTACTGACTGAGCCAGACAGGCGCCCGTGGTACATTATAAACTCATTATCAAATAGCTCTTATTCACCAGTGTTTACATTATAAACATTTCACAGTAAGTGAAAACTTTGGTATCAAAAACTTGAAAAAGGCTGGTTGCCATTAATTAAGTAAAAAAGCTGCCTATTTCACTCGCTCCTGCTACCGGCCTTCATTGAAGATGAGGGAAAACGGAAACGCACATCGCCTGACAGCATGACCCCCTTAGTTGTAGGAAACATACCTCAAATAACAGGGTTTTGTTTGTTTTTAGATTTCACGAACATGTGGGGACTGTTCCAGGCTCCCCTTAGTATTGAATGGCGCGGTGGACTCGGAAACTTTCTAGCCAGAGCGGCCTTTCTCAGCCGACACACCAAAATACCGGATTTAGGTTTTTAGCTTTTACAACGGGATTATAAACCCCACAACCCCGGAGCACGTGCCCAGTCCAACTTGGGACTCCGCGCGCTCCTGGGAAGCCAGGGGGTCGCGCGCGGGCCGACGTCAGCGGACAGGAAGGGGCGGAGCCACCGCCGCGTTGGCGGGAAAAGAGGCGCGCAGAAAGGCGCGCAGAAAGACACTCACCCCCGACCCAGCCATCACCCGCCGCCTGCGTCCCGGGCCCGCAGCCGCGTGAGCGCCATGCCCGCCCCGGGCTCCGAGCTGCAGCGCCCGCCGTCACCGCCGCCGCCGGCCGCGCAGAAACCGGCCGCGGAGCCGCAGCCGGCACCCCACGGGGAGCTGCAGTACCTGGGGCAGATCGAGCATATCCTGCGCTGCGGAGTCCGGAAGGATGACCGCACCGGCACCGGCACGCTGTCAGTGTTCGGAATGCAGGCGCGCTACAGCCTGAGAGGTGACCCCCGCGCGTCCCGGGCGAGGGGGCTTGCGCCCGGGTGGGCTCTGAGCGGCCGCTCAGAGGGCGGGGAGGCGCGCCTGGAAATGGCTGGGCTTTGCCATCAACCTTTGTTCCTAACTCGATCCTGGGAGCTCCTTAGCCCCGCTTTGCAGACCCCCAAAACAGAGACTTGGGTTAGAGGAATGATTTGCTTAACGTCAGGAGTGACAGAAGTGGGAGGTGAAACCAGGTCCTTTGGCTCCGAGTCCTATGCTTACTCTGGTCGTGTCTGCCCCAGAGTGGACACGGTCTGGTAGTGTTTGCCGCATACTACAGAGTGGGAGAGGGTCTGCCGGGGCTTGAGCTCGGACTTGTCTAGAGGTTCCCCTTTTTGGTTCTTCCTCTTCTCTGCCCGGTCTGGCCCTTCGGTTTGGCAAAGTTTTTAAAAATTAGAGTGAAGGAATAAGGGCGGGCCAACGGCCGCTGAAAGAGAGCGCGAACCGAGCGGCTGGGCGGGAACTTGTGGTTCCAGACAGTTTTCCCGTCTGGTCCGCACGAACCAGCTTTCCTCTTAAATCTTGAAACAGGAACGCTAGAGGACGAGTAGAAGTTCTTACTCGTCTTTTCCATTAAAACAGAATGGCTCCCGAGAAGTTTCTCTTGGCTGTTATTAGAGTCACGCTTTCAGGGGACAAAGACGAGGTTGGGGGGCGGGGTGCGCAAGACTAATATTCTGGACGCAGGTATAGGGGTGGTTTTGAGTAGGGAGAGACGCCCTGTTAGTAAAGCTAATTCACTGTGGTGAACAGGGGGAGGACCCTCAACCCCACACCCATTTCAGAGACTGGAAGATACCCAGGCTGCGGGTTGGACAGGGATGTGCCTTAGGGCAGCTTCCTGCAGCTCCACACAGTGGCGTCCAGTGAGCCACAGATCTCGTTTTTTACTCCAGCCCATCCGTTTAGACCGTGGTCAAGTTACCTCTCTGGTCTTTGGCTTCCCGTGTGCTTAAAATAGAGAAAATAATGCTCAGTAGGCAGTACTGATAAAAGTAGGTGCTTGAAAAAAAATCTCTCCTTGTTAGGTGATAAGTTGAACTGAATAGGTAGTGAATTTAGAGATAAGCTTTTACATTTTGATCTCTCTGCTGCTTGATGCAAACTAGTATATTCCCTCCTGGTGCCTGTAAAAAGGAGATCTTAAGGATGCTTCAAGGAAGGTTGTTTGGAGGCTTGGATAAGGTCATGCATACAAGTATTTAAACGGTTACCATTTTTGGTACACTAAATAATAGAGGTTAATTTGCTTTGCAAATAATTAAAAACTATGCTTTAGCTCTGGTTAGTGTGGTATCTACTGTCTCCTAGACCTGAGCAAATTTTCCCTGGCAGGATAATCAAGGAAGAGCCCTGGGAGCCTTCAGCCTTTGTTTTAGGGCACATTTTGTGTGTTGTCCTCACACCTCTGTGAAGGAATCTCACTAACTGGGAAGTAGATGGTAGCTCTTTTCCTGTCCACATGGGCATCCCTGCCTGGCTCGTGCCGCATCTCACCGCATAGAATTCCTGTGGTAGTCAAGGGATTGAGGAGGGCAGTCTCAGCCTGAATCGTGTCACTGACTTAGGCAGTAGTCTGGGAGCTCCACCCAATTCTGGGGCACCTATGCGATTGCAGTCATAGTTTTCTAGTTGGTCCTGTGCTCACTCAAGGGTCTTATATCCCAGGGGGCAATCCTCCTCCACAGAGAAAGCTGGATGATATGTTCTAGTTTCCCATCTTGAAATTACCTGTTTTTCAGATGAATTTCCTCTGCTGACAACCAAACGCATATTCTGGAAAGGTGTTTTGGAGGAGTTGCTGTGGTTTATCAAGGTAAGGAAGCTGGTATTGGAAAACAGTGTGTTCTCAACCCAGCACCAGTGGTCCTTTTTAAAAGTCTGATCATGTCACTTTCACCTGCAGCTCTAGTGGATCCCATTTTACTCAGTAAGGTCAGTAAGACCCCACTCATGGGGCGTCCTGTCCCAGCTCTAGCTTCAGCGAGCCACTCACCCTGCTCCACCCACCTGTCCTCCTTGCTGATCTTTGAGGACATCAGGACATTCCCACCTAGGGCTCTGGTGCTTGCCAGTGCTGAACCTTCTTCCTCTACATGTAGCATCACTCACTCCCTCACCTCCTTCAAGTCCCTACTGAATGAGCCTTCTCTAACTTCCCGATCTAAGACTGTGATTACCCCTACTTACACACACACATCCCTCCCACCCTCCTTTGTTTTCTGCATAGATAAACATTATCAGCTGATACATCATGTCTGCCCTCTCCTTTTCCCTATATAAGGGGGGAAGGTAGACAAAAAATAAACAAGTAAACTGTTAGAAGTTCCATGAAAGCAGAGGATTTGTTTTTTCCTATTCATGTTTGTATCCCCTGAGCCTAGAACACAGCCTGCCATAGAGTAGGTACTCAACATGGATTGATCATTGAATATAAATCCCAGCCATGTTCTCATATTTGTATAAGCAAGAAGAATCTCTTGAGTAATAAGCTATCCCTCTTCCAAAGAGTCAAGTAGGTACCTCTGGCAGAGGCCAAAGTGCTTCCTCTCGTTCCATCTCCTGGTTCAGACCACTGATATTCTGGCCAGTGCTATTCAGAGGGTACCTGAGGAGATGGGCTCAGTTCTGGGCCATGTAGAAGCTGGGATCCCTTCTGCAGAGCACGCAGTGTGGTGTGTCTGATCTTAGGCCAAATGAGACCCAAGACTTCTTACTACATTTTAGAAAGAGTTTATTTAGATTTGGATCCAATCCAGTCTTCCCTTACTTCTGTATTCTTGAAGTGTTTTCTTCTGTGTTGTCTTATCTCAGCTGGCAGTGAGCGTCTAGTTCCAGGTACATCATCAGAAATCTCAGAAGAGCCCCTTTGTAAACCAGCTAGAACCCTGTCAAATGGAAGAAAAGGGAGGATTTAGAAGAAATATGGGAGGGAGCATCTGGGTGGCTCAATGGGTTAAGCATCTGACAAATGATCTCAACTCAGGTCTTGATCTCAGGGTTGTGAGTTCAAGACTGGCACTGAGCTCCACCTGGGCATGGAGCCTTGCAAGATTTTGTTTATTTATTTGAGAGAAAGGAGAAAGAAAAAGAACATGAGCGGAGTGGGGGCAGTGGGAGAGGAACAAGCAGACACCCCCCGATGCGCGGGGAGCCCGATGCACGGTTTGATCACAAGTCCCCGAGATCATGACCTGAGCCAAAGGCAGATACTTAACCGGCTGAGCCATCCAGGTGCCCTCATGGTGCCTACCTAAAAAAAAAAAGAGGGGCTCAGTGGGTTAAAGCCTCTGCCTTCAGCTCAGGTCGTGGTCCCAGGTTCCTGGGATTGAGCCCCACATCTGGCTCTCTGCTCAGCAGGGAGCCTGCTTCCTCCTCTCTCTGCCGCCTCTGCCTACTTGTGATCTCTGTCTGTCAAAAAAATAAATAAATAAATCTTTTTTTAAAAAATTACATGGGAAAGATTGAAAAATGACTTATTGGAGGTGAAAAAAATAGTACAAACTCAAAAACAGAAGGGAGGAAACAAGATGCTCAGAAATAAAATGAATTCTCTGGTTTTATCTTAATTTACTTTGAGTTCAGGATTCCAAGTACTCTTTACCAGGAATGTGCCAGACTCTCTGATAGAGTTGCTCCCTGGGTGATGGATGAAACACAGGAGTCAGGACAAACCCACACTGCAGCTAGCATCTGTAGGCAAGATGGAGACTGTGCTGAGGGTAGGCTCTGTTGAGCACTGAGCACTTTCTTGTGTTCTCTAACCCTCACAGTAGACGTGTGGGGGTGCGGCTGTGGTCTTCCCTGGGTGGGGACGGCGAGGCTAGGGGTCAGAGAGCTGTCAGAGGAGAAGAGTGCTGGAGGGCAGGCCTGGTGTGTGTGGCACCGTAGCTGTGCTTGTCACCATGACAGTGCATCATACCAGGAGGCCACCGAGGTCTGTCTTTGACCTGAATGCACGATCAGGACACATGTTGGGATGATATGGGCCAAATTAAGTGATAAACATTGGCTTGTACTTGGGAAAAACAAAGCCCCACTTTAACTACAAATACAGGTTGGGGTAAACAGAACTTTATAGTGCACATATGAGGTAATGTGACCAATCAATCAATCTGTAAGAAAAGCTAATACTGATTAGGCCAGTTAGTGACCTACATACCAGGTCTAAGATCCATTGAACAGATTAAAGGTGAGACATTAAATGCATTTTGGGGGATCACACTTACACAAAACACATTTGTTAAAAAACACAAAACCTTTAGGTGAGGTGGGAATAATGAAAGGACTTGGAGGTGTTTAATCTAGAGCATTCAGTTGAGAGGAAGAATCCCTTGTCCTGGAAGCGATTCTATGAGACTGTCCTAGGGGCCCTCAGAAAGTCTGGGCTGGGACTGGCCCTTAAGAACAGGACGCACCATGTGGGACATGCTGAGTGGCTGTCTTTGCTGTGTTAGCACAGGCCAGAGGAGCAGTTTGTGGGAGGCTCTTGGGGTGTCAGCTTCTTCACTTGGATGCCTGCTCTGCTCTCCTGTCTCTTGCAGGGATCTACAAACGCTAAGGAACTGTCTTCCAAGGGAGTGAAAATCTGGGATGCCAATGGGTCTCGAGACTTCTTGGACAGCCTGGGATTCTCCAACAGAGAAGAAGGGGATTTAGGCCCAGTTTATGGCTTTCAGTGGAGGCATTTTGGGGCAGAATACATAGATAAGGATTCAGGTGAGAAAACAGCGCCTCACATTTCCTGAGCACCCAACATAGTATGAGTTGGCCCCATTGTTTCAAGTGAAACTGGGGGCCGGTGTCTACAGAGATGCTGCTGTCTGCGGAGCTGATGTATAACTTTGACCTTGTGAGAAGCTGTTTCAGATTCAGGTAGAGGTCAGATCAAACTCTTGGTTGTTAGCATTTATTGGGTACTTGGTACTTTCCATACTGTGTTTCATTAGCAGATAGCTACATGGTGGGTTTGTTGGTTGCTGTGTTGGGGAAATAATGTAGGAAGAAGCCTCAGGATTGCCTTGTAGTGGCTTGATCACCCGTTTGAAGGCTGAGCCACCCTGCACACTTTAGGTGGTGCTCATGTGATAGTAGTTCTTGGGTTACCCTTTTCTCCCTGCCCTTCTTGGGTGGAAGAAGATGAATCATCTTCTGCGGGACATCCACCTTAGTCTCATGGTGGCACCATTTGCCCCCATCCTTTGACCCTTCCTCTCCTGCCTGCCCATAGGTCAGGTGTTGCAAAAGCAAATGCCTACCTCCTCAGTATGTGTGCATGTGAGTGTTTGTGTGTGTACACACATTTGTAGGAAGTGCTAGCTTGCTGGCTGGACAGAAACCATTGATAATTTTAGCACCTGTACATTTATATAAGCACCACAACCAAAATACAGAACTGTACTATCACAGTGCATCTTTTTCTTAAGAAAAGAAATTTTCTATTTCTTTGCTATTTTGGGGGATCACAAAATAGCAAATTCCTTTGCTATTCCTTTTTCTGAAGCTATGATCATAACAGGACATTCTTCCCCCTGAAATTAAGAACAACTGGACTAGAATACAGTCTGACCCCAATAAGCGCAGGTTTAACCGGAGGGGATATGAAGCTCCACACTTCTCAGACTTCGCAGCTCCCAGTTCTATTTCAGAAGGAAGGCAAGGAATTAAAGTCCAGAGACCAGAAATGGGAGATAAGTACAGGGTGGTGTGAGAGTTACAGAGGTTTCTTGATATTTATAAATTACTAGGTGTTTGGTTGCTAAATTGTAATTTTAGGTGGAAGCATTGGGAGAAGAGCATTGAGACCACTGTCCTCTGTTGGAGCATGTGTGGAGTGGGGTCTTCTATTTAAGATCCAGTACTTTCCGTGGCAGCAGAGTGTGATGGAATGGTTGATGGGTATAGAGACAGCCCCATGAGGACCATGGAAGAAACTGATAGCTGGGATTGGAGAAAATTAGCAATGGGGAGGGGGGCTGGTAGGGAGGGGTGGCACCATGACAGATATTTAAAGGATTCTTTTGTAGGAAAGAAAAAACCTTTGTTATGGCTCCAGAGGATAGATATCAAAGCCCTGAACGCATCATCAACCCAAGAGAGCAGAGGAATTTGTAGAGTGCCTTGGATATCTTGTAGCATGACCTCAGGGGGCCTTGGTAAGGTGATGGATGGCCTCTAAGGTCATCTCATGAGATGCAGTGATCAACATGTGGTGTGTCTTCTCTTGACAATTCCACAGATTATTCAGGTCAAGGAGTAGACCAATTGCAAAAGGTCATTGACACGATCAAAACCAACCCCAACGACAGAAGAATCATCCTGTGTGGCTGGAATCCAAAAGGTTGGAAGCATCCCAGTTATTCTCCTGTGTCCAGACTGTCCACTAGCACAAAGGGAAGCCCTGTGGCTTCGCATGGAGGCTGCCGATAGAAGGCTGGACCCTGGGAACCACCCCCAGCCACATGGCTGGTGTGACCCTGGGCAAGTCACTCTTGGCCACACTTCTACCTGCAGATGATGGGGTTGGATGAAGATGATCTTAATATGTGTATTGATAGTTCTTTTACTCCAAAGAGGGTTTTAAATTACCTATAAAAATACACCTTGGATTTTAACAGTTTAAATTGGGGTGGATGAAGTTTCATATTCCCTCCACCTGGCTGTTAACATTTTAACAGTTAGAGTAAAATTAAACTCTACCAAGGTGTAATATATATTACCAGAGTGGGATATTTGCTTTTCCAAAAGAGAATTTGAATACAGGCTTTGTGCATGGGATGACAGTTTCCTGTGGCCCCTGGGAATGAATGAATTCTTCCTGCTTGTAGTTTGGTACCACGAAGGCAGCACAAGTAATTTTGGCTGGATGACTGTGGCTTCAATTATGAGCGTACATACGCAGACGTCTTGTGTTGTTGGATGGGTCACTGTAGGCATGGTACCATCCGCAGAATTGGAATGGTCTGCTTTTGACCTAGGTGGTGGTGTAGGTCATGAGGTCACTGGCCCAGTGGCCTGTTCTCAGCTCCCCCATAGGAGCTGGCTTCTGTTTCTCTCCTGTTTTGTGTGTAGCTGCATTAAGACTGACGGCACCTCATTTTCCTTTGTGCTGGCTCCTCAGATCTTCCTCTGATGGCCCTCCCTCCGTGCCATGCCCTCTGCCAGTTCTACGTGGTGAATGATGAGCTGTCCTGCCAGCTGTACCAGAGGTCAGGGGACATGGGCCTGGGCGTGCCATTCAACATCGCCAGCTATGCCCTGCTCACCTACATGATCGCACACATCACAGGCCTAAAGGTGGGCTGTGCCCTGAAGGGAAGGGGGGCTACCCGCCTGAAGCCTGAGCTCATAGGTTATTTACCGTGGAAAAACTCTTGCAGGGAGGCCAGTGTCTGGTTAGTTTTAAAATGTGATCTGTGTGAGAAACAGCTGCTCACCTGGCGGCCTTCCAGGGAGGCTTCCTGTTTCTGCGGTCTGTATAAGCACACAGGTTGGTGTGGGTTATTTATGAGATAAGACAACTTTTGTGAACATCAACTTTTCTCAAAAGCTACGCAGGTGAAATTGCTTTCTGAAAAGTGTTGGGATGTTTGCATAGTCTACATAATGTGCTTTTAAATGATGTGTCTGAAAGGAATTGAAACTAAAACATTTGCCATTTTGCTTGCTCCCATGGGATTTAGCCAGGTGACTTCGTACATACTTTGGGAGATGCACATATTTACCTGAATCATATTGAGCCGCTGAAAATGCAGGTAAGAGTGATATCTGTCACACTTTGAATTTTGGTACCTTCTCTTGATAAGACGTTTCCTTCTAGAACATCCCTCATGTAACAGACCTGCTCTGTGCTGGGGCAGAGATAAGATGCCCTGCTCCAGCTGCAGGGACAAGTGGTAGGCAGGGACAAGGCATTGAAATGGCAATTAAAAATAAGAGTGTCTGATGCTTAATGAGCCCCAAGGAAAAAAAATTTAACCAGATCCTTTTAGCCCCCTCCAGATGAGATCCAGGTTTTGGAAGTTCCTCCTTTGTGGGACCTTGGCTGCTTTTGTGTAGAGGGTACCTTCGGGGTTTGTCCAGTGGCTTCTGTGGCCATCTGCTCCAGTTGTGCTGGACAGAGCGATGAGGTTAGAGCCTGTGTTCATGTCCCCATTGCTACCCTCTGTTCACTCCAGGAACCCCAGCTTCCATCCCTCTCTGTTGTCAACAGATGTCATCTTACCTCACCCTCTTTGCCAGGGACAGTTGAGATAGGAATTATGGGACTCAAATAACCATACTTGGGTGCCTACCAGGAGTTACAGATACAGAAGTGGAAAAGTGTCCCATCCTTAATAAATTTGCCAAGAGCAGTCAATTTTAAGATGGGCCACAAGGCTCCTGATGCTGTGTGATGGCCCCGAAGATCCTTCGGTCTCCATGTGTGGGAGAGAATCCGCCAGTTATAACCCAGGAGTGTTGCATAAGCCGGGGCAGATATCTGCACTATTACACTCCTGTGAAATAATACCTCACTGATAATACTGTGCACTTGTTTCACATGGAGCAGAATTAAAGCAGGTTGTACAGATAATGGCAAAATAATCATCTCCTATTGTTTCTAGCTTCAGCGACAACCAAGGCCTTTCCCAAAGCTCAAAATCCTTCGAAAAGTTGAGACCATCGATGACTTCAAGGCTGAAGACTTTCAGATTGAGGGTTACAGTCCTCACCCGACTATTAAAATGGAAATGGCTGTTTAAAGTGCTTATAAAGGAGGTATTTAAAGGCTATTCAGTCTGTAAGGTTTGGACTGAGTACCCAGGTGAAAGCTCATTTGCCCTAGAGGAAGAGGGAACTAGGTCAAAAATCTCTTGGTGACTAGCAGTTATTAACTTGTAAGAATGTTGCCACTGACAAACATAACCTTGCCAGATCTCTTAGCAACAAAATGCCTTGAATTTGGTTAACTCACGGAGGACATGTGAAAATGCCAAGACGGGGACTAAGAGGAGAATAAAAACTGGAATACTCTAAAAACATGTACATGCATTTCAACCCCCCATTTTTATGAAGGTCCATGAATTTCAGGAATTATACATCAGCTCTTCCCCCAAATCTGAGCAAGCTGAATAACACCCGCATTCATTAATAATGTACAGTTGTGGTTATGAACATTTAAAGTTATTTGCTTTATATATTGCTATAATAAAGATGTGTTCTGCATTCCTCTTTTTTAAAAAAATTTTTTAATTCTGTATTGCCATTCTGCTCACTTCCTGCCTAAAAGATTTAAGTGAACCCTCCTAAACAAACATGCTCTATTCTCATTTGGATACAGTTTAGAGGTTTAGTATATTTTAGAAATGGAGATTAAACTGTATTTTGCCCTATTTTTCTGCAGTTCATCTAATTCTGGTTGCATTTATCATTAGCATATAATTATTTAGGATAAAGTTTTAAGGACTGTGGAAAAATAATGTATGAAATGCCATTTTCCTGCCAATTATCACTGTCATGGTTTCAGTATGGTGTGAATCCTCTGCTAATACCCTTAGGCAAGAAAAGCAAGGCTAACCCACTCCAGGGATAATGCCTGAAATCCTTTTACCTTTGGTCATGCACCAGCTACATCATAGTCCTGCAGAACTATTTTTACTCTGCTAATTTTTAACAAGTGTTAGAATAAAACAGTGTTCCAACAGTTATGCAACCTGCTGCTTATTTTCAAAGTACAGCACTTGATAGAAATTTTTCTAAGAACATCTATCTGAACTTGGAGTTAAATCTAAATTTGTTTAAGGATTAATTAGGAGAATGTGTTTATTTGTAAAAGAATCAAGTAATTATGACAGCTGATTCCTGGGGTTAATAGGACTTTGGCTGAAATTGTTTTGAATTCTAGGATGATTTATTTCTCCTGTTTTTGTAAAACCACACCCAAAAAGTGTATGTAAGACTTTTCACTTAGGAAAGGGTGTTAGGGCTGAACATTTAATTCCCTTAAGCAGCAAGGAGTTTCTTCCAGACTTCACCATCTGGATACTGGTGTTTCTTTACAGATTCTTCCTTCATTTCTGTTGAATAACCAGCATCCTATCAAAGACAAAGAATAGAATAGTGTTAATAACCACCTGGAACAAAACTCTGCTGCTCAAAGAAACGCTGTTTTCAGATTATTTGAAATGGGGAAGGATATGCTTTTTATTGGCTACATCTCAGGATTAAACTAATCACTTCCTTGACAACTCAGCCTCCACTGGTGAAAATGAGCCCCAGTGTCTTGGACATGATGAAGATAAGTGGTCCAGATAACACAACTGCAATCTAAACGTTTCAGTTCACTAACTTGCTAGGTGGTGCCAAGTTTTATTTTTTGTTTTGTTTTGTTTGTGGCAGGGGGTGGGGAGGGGTTTGCACAGAGGTGTTCATTTTAAGGTCTCAGCTGGTGTTGGGAAGAAAGGCTGGCATTAGAGAAGCCTTGTTGGGGCAATTTCACTTTAACTCCTGACCTTTAGGCCTTAGGAATTTGATATTGCTAACTCAAGAGACATTTGTAATTTCTAGATACTGAAAATAAGCTCCAAGGAGACCGTTTTGCACTCTAGGGTCTAACCTACAAGAACAAGAATACCAGGGGCTGGCAGCTCCTTGCTCACCTGAGGAGGCATGTAGGAAGCCTTTTTGATTACCACTGGATACCTGAAATGTTCGTGCAGGTGGTCGACATATTCACACATCCTAGGAGGAAGAAATCAGATTAGGGCAGTAATTACGGTCTTATGTTAGATGATTCATGTGGTACTAACTGTTAAAGCAAAGGCATGAGCACCACTCAAGAAAGGGTAGACTCAATCGGGTGCACGTCTACGCAAATCCTTCACTGCCTCAGGTTCTTTCTGTAAAATAAAGTAATATGAGGGTGAAGTCTCACGTGGGTGGGTAAAAAAGTCTGTTGTAACTCTACAGATGGTCCCCAATTTACAATGGTTTGACTTAAGATTTTTCGACTCCCCGATGAAGCAAAAGCCATATGCATTCAGTAGAATTTTACTTCAGATTTTGAATTTGAATCTTTTCCCAGCTCGTGATGTGTGATACGATCCTCTCTCGTGATGCTGGGCTATGGCGGCAGCAGCCCCCAGGCAACCATGCCATCATGAAGGTCCACAACCAATACACTAACAACTGTTGCACTCATACAACCGTTCTGTTTTACACTTTCAGTAATGTATTCAATAAACTACAAGAGCTGTTCAACAGTTTATTGTAAAACAAGCTTCATGCCAGATGACTGTGCTCAAGTAGAGACCAAAACAGGTGTTCTGAGCATGTTTGAGGTAGCCTAGGCTAAGCTATGATGTTCAGTAGGTTAGGCGTATTAAACACATCTTCAATATATTAATATTTATCAATATTGATAAATATATTACTATTTCAATATTTGAGGGAGGGTTTATTGGAATGTTAAGCTATCTCAAGCCAAGGAAGATCTGTAAAGGTTTCGGGACCCCCTGAAGATACCCATTTAGACTCCATAAGTATCTGGGATTATTTGGGTACCTTTAGCAAGAGGTTAGATGAATAGATTAAAATCACCCAGTGAGATCCCATCCAGCTACACACGATTTAGAAAAAAGAGCACAGGTTTTACTATCAAACCAATCTTCAAATTTGTGGAGTCAACCACCTTCTAGTTTTATGACTTGGGGCAAGTGACCTAACTCTGCTGCCTTACTTTGATCATTGGTTAATGAACAGCTAGGAAAGGCAGCCCAGGTGCCTGGGGCTGGGCACTCACCAAGGAACTGGCAAGACATGGCTGCATGGTTTCAGTGGACATGATACCAGGTTACCACCTAGAATATGTGCTATGTGTCATCTATAAGAACAGACTACAGGTGAAGAACCAGCCGCATGGGAGAGGATGTTCTGGCCTTGAATGAGCAGGGAATGGGCACTCCATGTGGTCACAAAGCAGGGGTGCCCAGTGGTGCCTGGCGGCTGCCCCACCCACACAAGGATATTCCCTAGCCCCAGAGCAGCCTGATGCACTCGCACCTACTCACGCATGCTCACAGTGTACCACCCTCAGTGAGGGCCCTTTTCTCAGCCCGCAAGACTGGCAGGACCTTTCAAGGTTGGTCTGAACCTCCCCTTGGTCCCACCTGCAGGACTGAAATGAGAGAGGGCAAAAGCAGAGTAACCTAGGAATGTTCACTTTTTATCGTACAAAATATTTCAGACATAAAAGGCACACCTATGTACTCACCCCCCTACCTAGAGAGAGAAACCATTACTTTATCACTGAGGCCCCCTATCAACCCTCACAGGTCCCATTTCTTACCCACTGCCTGGCGTTTGGTGTTTACCATTATCATGCACATTTTTATGTTGCCACCATATAAAATTATGGCCAGGGATCTTTCTGCAATACCACATTTAATTCCAGGAGGAAAGAAATGCATAATAAAGTCACATGGGGAGCCTGAGAGGCTCAGTCAGTTAAGCAGCCGGCTCTTGATTCTGGCTCAGGTCATGATCTCAGGGTCCCGGGACTGAGCCTCATGTCCTACTCTGCATTCAGCAAGAGGTTTTAGCTACAGCATTCTCTCCCTCTGCCCCTCCACCCTCTCACTCACTCTCTGAAATAAATACATCTTTAGAAAAATAAAAATAGGGGAGCCTGGGTGGCTCAGTTGTTGAGCATCTGCCTTCGGCTCCGGTCATGATCCTAGTGTCCTGGGATCGAGTCCTGCATCTGGCTCCTTGCTCAGGGAGGAGCCTGCTTCACCCGCTGCCTGCCACTCCCCCTGCTTGTGCGCACGCGCTCGCTCGCTCTCTCTTTGGCAAATAAATAAAATCTTTTAAAAAAATAAATCAAAATAAATCCATATGTGTGCAGATTACTGGAAGACTGTCTTAAAGTTCACCTGGGACATCTTGAGACATAAGGTGGAACTAGATATGGCCAGACTATGAAAGACTCCAGCGCTGGGACCAGAAGAAGCAGAGAATATAAATGTGATGAAAGCTATGTAGATTTAGAAAGGAAGAAATTCTGGGGGCACCCGGGTGGCTCAGTAGGTTAAGTGCCTAACTCTTGATCTCACCTCAGGTCTTAATCTCAGGGTCGTTGAGTTCAAGCTCTGGGGACTTCATACTAGGTGTGGAGCCTACTTTAAAAAAAAGGAGTTCTGGTTTCCCCAGGTTCCACCCCACCTGCCCATCATGTGCTTAGAAAACAAAGGCAGCTACCATGAACCCACCATCTAAAACAAAAAGAGATCTATTCACTGCTGGGACTCTAGGGAAATGGCCCCATGGGAAAAAGTGGAAGCAAAGCCAACTTGGCCTTTGAGTTATAGAATGTGGCAAAGAAGAGAGTTCTTAGTGCCTCTGCTCTCCAGAGCCGAATTTTATCCTGACATTACCTGTTCTTGAGGCTTGCAGAAACGGATATGAAGTCAAATATAATCAGATGCTGAACCAATTCACAGAGGCCAACTCCGCCAGCATGGGGGCAAACCGGAACTACAATAAGGACAGATCTCTACTTAATGCCAAGTGGGGTGAGGGTGGGCAGAGGAGAGAACACCTGAGGTTTTTCTCATTGCCCGCAGGTGATTACATCTTTCATTATTATTTAGGGAGGAAATTGCAGGATGAAAATCGTCAAAGATTCCCTGATTCGGCTGAAAAGACAGTCTCTTCAGAGGGACCCGCTGGTATGCGGAGGGTGGGGAAATGGAGGGTTGGTATGTGGTTCCCGGGCACCCTTACTTTCAAACTTTTTGGCCATCAGCAACACTGAAAGGTTTTCATTGACACTTCCCAGCCTGCAGCTGTCAATCTGGAGAAACTGCAGGGCTTTCGCCTGAAGGAGTTGCTTAAATATCACTCTGTTGTGGCACTGGAAATAGAATTAAAATGAAACCAGCAGAAGAGTTAACCTGGGCCTTCAGGAAGTCCGGGCTGTATTCTTCGCTCTCATCTGGCACGAAGCGAGCCCTGACAATGCAGGTGGGGGTCCTGACTGCTCACTGCTTCAAAATCTGCTCGCGGAAGCGTGTGAGGCACGCAAAAGTCCCGCTGGCTGGACATCTATCAGGGAATGACGGTCAGAGCGGCTGGCAAGGGGGAGGCAAAGCGAAGCATCAGGAGGGCATGTGGTGATGGCAACGAGCAGGTGGCTAGGCCGACGGAAACCCCAAGGCCAGCCAGCACTACTCCTTTCGCTGGGCAAACCGAGGATCTGTTCCTCCACGCGGCTGCACGCGTGGGTGGACGGCTGCGGGTCTTGGCAAGCATTTGTGCTCCGTTTGTAAGCATGGAGAGTGAACGTATCGATGTTTATTCAGTGTGGAAGCCGGCTTTCTTAAAACCATACTGTGCATCTTACGCCCTGGCAGGAGCAACTTCAAACTGCTACCTTGTAAACGTTGATTCGATACTTTGGGAAAGATACTCGGCTTTACTTCATATGAATTGTCGGAAAAGAGACAAATTTTGACTCTCTCTGACTGCAGACTCTACCGATGTGCTGTAAAGCATCCTAGGTTCTGAGATTATGAAAACTTCCCCCCTCAAAATAACACAGGTGGTGGAGCCTAACATACGCCAGTGTCCCCAGTGGGTGGCCTGTGTGTACTGACCCCAAGGAGATGTCACTTACCTGTTCTCCAGTGGCAACGCCAATTCCTAATGGGACCAGCGCCTATAAAATAGAAGGCAACCTGATGTTATTTCCCAAAGATTCTGAACTGAAAATCCTAATTTTAAAAAAATTTAGAGTGGTTTCACCACTCAGAGCTGAAGAAGGAGATGTCCCTGCGGGGGCTGTGTAAAGTTTTAGGAAGGGCAAAAGGTCGGCAAGCAGACTATGTGTGCACACAGGAGGGGCTCGCTGAAATGCTGCCATTAGCTCCCTTCCTGCTACAGCTCTGCAGATTCTCCCTGCCGCCCCTTCAGTGGGTGTTCTAGAACCCTCTCCCTTCAAGCTTAGCCAGTGGCCTTAGATCCACTTTACAGGTCAGGCAGAGCTTGTTCCTTACCTGGTGAACTCCTCACTGGGCGAATGCTGGAGTCTTCTTAACACAGCACTGCTCTCTCTGTGCTCCCCTCTGAAGCTACCTCACCCCCTCCACCCAGGCTCCGGCTGCTCCCCAAACGTCCCCACTGGGGCTGCCACAGGCAATTTCCTCAGGTGCCTTTGGTTTCTCCTCAGCTTATCTTCCCATTGTTTAGGGAATACAGCAAGGGAACCAATAGCTAACATGTCTTTGTCCTGCTACCTGTCTGGTGCTGTGTGAAAACCTGACTGAAATGGGTCCTCATCTACAGCCCGTTGGGACAGGAGCCACCATCATCCCGTCCCCATTTCACAGATGAGAAACAGACGCAGGGCTAGTAACCGCCCCCAGATCACAGGCTGGAAAGGGTAGAACCAAGGCCTAGACTCCAGGCCAGCTCCAAAGCCAGTGGAAGCTTATTAACCACTAGATAGGAAAACTTCCCTGCAGAAAAAACCCTTAATTTAGGAGTCAGTGGCTCCCGATCCTGCTACCTGTCCTGCCTCTATGTGTGGATGGGGAGTCATTGACCACCCAAGCCTTGCCTCCTTGTCCCCAGGTGAGGAGTTAGAGTGGGTGGTCAGTGGGGCACCTTCTACTTTCCTGGTTTATGCTTCCAGAGACCTCTATATGAGTGCAGTTCTTTATCTCAAAACAAAACCAAAAACCAGAGTGGGGAAAAACAGAGGGGTAGGAAAGCCATTTGGCTTACTCACTCTACCATTTTAAAGTATATGTTTCTGACACTAAATAGGTACCAACTTCTATTTCTTCCTTTTAAATATTTCCTGAGCCTGCTCTAGTCTAGCTGCCCTGTCCTTTCACTGCCCATCCTCCTTGATTACTGTGAAAGCCTCCTACTTCTGCTCTTTGCCTCTAGTTTCTTTCTGCCTGTTTCACACAACATTGTACCACATCTCAAGCCATCCTACATGTTTTTTCCAGTCAAATCCTCTTTGATCCCATTCTCCCCTTCAAGACACTATGGTGGCTCACTTCTGCTCAGATGGACCCATCACCCGGTCCCAGGGACCTGTCTTTCCCCGATGTGCATCTGCACTCCGCTGGGCATCTCCATGGCCCCACCAGGGCCGGCTGTCTCTGCAGCTGCCCCCTGCCTTGGGTTGTCTGTGCCCACGTCATGGAATACTTCCTGAGGGGATGGCCTCCCTCATAAAAACAAAACTTCAGAGGGCTGAAGCCCTGAAGAGCTTCTAATGAAAATCTCCGGGTAGGGGTGTGTGTTGGGGGGCGGGGTGCAGGTCCTTGTGTGAGCTGGTGGGCAGCACGAGAGCCTGGCTGCCCCCAAAGAACCCCAAGGTGAAAATCTTTGTCAAACCATGGCCTCTGACCCGATTCTCACGACTCCTCAGAAGCTTTCAGGTCTCTTTAAACTGACACGGTCACCCTGTAGCTCCAGCCCCTCCGCCCCAACCTGCCATGCAGCTTTGCTCAGGGTCCGCTCTTGTCTTTTACCTCCCCAAGCAGCTCCACCGCAATAGCCCACCCCTGTGTCTCCCTGCAGTGACCTTGCTCCTACCGTCCTCAGCACTTTGCACCCCTCCCCCAGCCATGCCAGCTCTCTCAGGTTCACGTATCTTTGTTTCTCTGTGGCTCAGTTGTGACGTGGGGAGAATGGAGGGCATCCCTCAAACACAGGCTTCTGTGGAGGGCCTGACAGCAGGGGCTCATACGTTCGTGTCCTGAGAGAAATGGGGCAAAAAGTCCCCTGTAGGACCCACAACTGCCCGTAGGACACACTGAGGTGTCCTACCTCTGGGAGGTGTTCCTCCCAGAATGTGAAACTGCCCATCCTCAGAGTGAACCTTTTTAGATCAGGGGAAAGTATAGCAATGCAGAACCACCTCAGGGGGAAACCTGCTCAGGCAGGCAGGAAGGGACATAAGGCCAGCAAACCTACATCCTGACAGCAGAGTGTTGGGGGGAAAGGGGCATCAGAGGAAAACATAAAAGGGGAGTTAGGGGTGAGTGCTGGTTGAGGAGGGGGAACTTAAGACTCAACATGCCGGGATGCCTGGGTGGCTCAGTAGGTTAAGCCGCTGCCTTCGGCTCAGATGGTGGTTCCAGGACCCTGGGATTGAGTCTCGCATTGGGCTCCTTGCTCAGCAGGAAGCCTGCTTCTCTCTGCCTCTGCCTGCCACTCTGCCTGCTTGTGCTCTCTCTCTTCCTGACAAATAAATAAGTAAATAAAATCTTAAAAAAAAAAGACTCAACGTGCCTCATGCCAGGAGCAGGAACAGCCATGTTCTGTGGATAGATGCGTGGGGCCCTTTTGGACGGACACCAATGTATTCAAATCACACAACCCGTTCCTGCCCTGATTTCTCACTCATCCAACAGCCTTTGGTTTAATGTGGCTCCTCGTGGAGCTTGCTCGGGTCAGAGGATACAAACATCTAGTGTTCCCAGAAGTTGGGAGTTCTCCTCATAAGTGACCCGGCATTCTGGCTTTCTAT
Organism: Lontra canadensis; assembly: GCF_010015895.1. Taxonomy (NCBI): domain Eukaryota; kingdom Metazoa; phylum Chordata; class Mammalia; order Carnivora; family Mustelidae; genus Lontra; species Lontra canadensis. The sequence continues at coordinate 24,286,334 of NW_022631011.1, forward strand.
TTATCAGTGCTGGACACTGGCTAAAGGGAGCCGCTTCCTGAGAAAGCATGTTCCTTAGACGTTCTGACGTACCAGGGTCTCCCTAAACCCAAGAGGTGGGAAGGCCAATAGATCTGTGAGGGAAGTGCCCTGGTGCGGGGACTCTAGGCAGCCTTCTCTTGGGGTCAGCTAGCAAACCTTTTCTTTTGGGTCAGCCAGAGGAATCTACAATTTTGTTTCATTCGGGGTGAATAAAATATTTTAGTATCAGATTTCTGTATTTACGAAGTATGAAGTCGTGTCTATTAATCTTAGGATTGCTGGCAGCCTTTCAATGTTTAGCAATTTACTGTCTCTAAAATAAAGAGAAACCTACAAGGAAATAAGCAAAGGAGTTTTAGGATCCATCACAGCCAGTCCAGAAACCCAACAAACAAACAAATATATGGCAGGAGTGGCAGGGGCAGGTGTAGTTTTTCTACCTTGGCAATGGTGGCGTGTCCCAGAATGTCATCAGGGGAGGTGGGCTCCTCAATCCACAGTGGCTTGAACTCAGCCAGCTTTGCCATCCACTCCACTGCCTCGGGCACATCCCAGCGCTGGTTGGCATCCATCATCTGCAAGGAGAGAGAGGGACCCTCTGCCATGAGGTCTGCCTGGTGCTGACCTGTGATGGGGCCCTGGCTCTAAGGGAGGAAATGCTGCCACTCAGTGCCCCCGATGGTTGAGCAAGACTCTGGGAGGGAGCCTGACATTTCCCCTGTGGAGGACCAGCACACAGCCAGCATGAAGGCAGCCAAAGCGCAGCCACGACGACTGGAACTGGGGCTCCAGATGCGTCTTCTGAAGGAGGTGCAAGCCAGTCACAGGACCACTGTGATGTCTGCAGGTGCCCTGGGCTGGGCCCAGGAGAAGTGCTCGTGGGCCCTGGAGTTCTGGCCCAATCTGCACCTAGGTGCCACCCAACCATGTCTGTCTTGCACTGTCCATTGTTCTGGAAACTATTTTAGCACCTTCCCAATCATGCTCATCTATTCTGAATTTGTTCACTAGTCATTTTGACTCTTGGCAACTACGAGTCTGGCCCAATAATCAATAACCCAGACTCTCCCATTGATGAAGCACCTACTCAACCGGGCATTTTGTGGATTTTGTCCCATTTGATATTTAGAACAACTCTATGAAGCAGTTCACATTCACTCAGTTTACAGAAAAGAAAGCTGGCATGCAGAGCCGTTAAGGAAGTTGCCCAGAACAGGAAGTCATGTGAATGGAAAGTTCAGGTCCAGGCCTCTAACTCCCAGGCCCTAGCTCTCTGGAGGCCAGGTGCGGGTGGGCAGAGAGGATGAAAGGGCCTCCCCATCCCTGACATTATCACACCAGAGAAGACAGACATGGGGATGGATCTGTCTAGTAGGAAGTGCTAAGTGGTATGAGTCCCCTCAGGAGCCACTATGACGACCAGAGGACAGGACATGTAGAATCACTTTGTAGCATAAGTTATTTGGGTAAGGACGGCCCCATAAGACAGAAGTCATGTTAACTTGTATATAGGTAGTGGCACTTCGGATCCCAGGTCAAGGACTCAACTTCCATTTCTGTTAACTTATGAAACATGCCTCCAAAAACCATAAAAACATCTTACCGTGACTTTATAAAAATATTTTACATGTAATAAGAAACATCTTATAAAAATATGAAGACAGGAATCACTGATCCTTACATGTATCTCAGCAAAAGTTAGGCATTTCTTCCACCTTGGCTCCCCAAGACTGGCCTATCTGCTGAACCAGGAGGGACAGGTTTGTTCAGGGAAACTAGATACTGACACATGAGGGCACCAGTGGGGAACCTGTCTGCTCAGGTGCGTCGCTACTAGCAAGAAGGAACAATCCCTAATCCAGCTCTTACTTAAGGTTCTGCAGAAGAGAATCATTTAAAACTATCAGCTCCCACCATAGTTGTTTTTTTTTTTTTTTTAAAGAGTTCGCTCACTGCAAGACCACAAAGCTGTGTTTCCTATCACATTCAGCTTTAACGTTCTCGTCGTTCTTTAATCCTTGCCTGAAGTGAGTTGTATTTTGGCCCAGGGCACAGGCTTCATGCAAGGCTGCTCTTTCTCAGTGGAAGGGGAGGACATTTACCAGCGTCTTCTCGGGTCCAATCATATTCCGGATGAGGCGGCACCTACGGATGTCATCCTGGAGATCAGCACCCACTTTCACTTTAAACCTGTAAAAGAGATGTGGCTTGGTAACTGGGACCTATCCCCTGGCGGGGCGAAGACACACAGGTTCTCTGCAGAAGTGGCTGCCTCCGCTGATAATTCACAGGTGACTTCTAGTAGCCTCCTGCCCTGTCCCCCTAGGTCTCAGACAAGTCACTGGAAAATGACCTCAGGGCAATAAGGCCACCTCACCTGCTGACCCCAAGTTAGGGAACTAGGAGAGCTGTCAGATCTTTTTTTTTTTTTTTTTTAAGATTTTATTTATTTGACAGAGAGACAGCTAGAGCAGAACACAAGCAGGGGGAGCAACAGGGAGAGGGAGAAGCCGGCTTCCCACTGAGCAGGGAGCCCGATGCAGGGCTTGATCCCAGGACCCTGGAATCATGACCTGAGCTGAAGGCAGCTGCTTAACCAACTGAGCCACGCAGGGGCCCCATCACATCTCGTCTTTGCAGAAAGAGCCTGGCCTATGTTGAAACTTGTCCCACGCATCCCTACATGTCAGACTGTTCCTGGACGAACCCTGGCATCCTTGGGGCCTTTTGCTCCTGGCTCGTCTCCACTGCCCAGCCTGTCGTGACAGGGAGAGTAAAGCCAATTTTCACACAAACAGGTTACCTGGTCCAGCCGTCCTTCAGTGCCTCCGTGCAGAGCTGTCGGGAAAGGAGCGCAGTTACCATCACACACCCCAAAACTCTTTTTTGTCTAACGAGTACCCCAGTTGTCTCTGGTCTCCTTTCACAACCACTATGGCTGCCTCAGGAACCAGAGGAACCACCACGTGTTGGTGATGTAAAAGCAGGAGTGGCTTCACCAACAGAGCATAACTCTTCATACTTGTAGGATGACATTCTTTCCTCATCTCTAGGGGAACAATTTCTTGAATTGTTCACAACATTCCTAGGAGGGAAATGGGAGCATTTCTATCTATCCCCCTTCTTAAAGGGAGGGTATTCTGCAGTCCCCTGAACACGTGGACGTAAGGGAAACAAACAGAAGCTAGTCTTCCTCTCGGCGGCGAGGACAGTGTGATGGCAAAGTTATAAACCAACCACATTCTGACTGCATGCTGGGCGCCAGCGCCAGGCTGAGGGCCTTACGTAGCTCACACAGGATTCTGAATCCCCCCAAACCACCCACAAGATACGTATCATTTCCCCATTTCACAGTGAGGAAATCGAGGCTCAGTGGGACACTGCTAGGACAGTGTCCTAGTGTCCCCAAGGTGGGACACGCTAGGTCACGGGGTCCCGCGCCCACGATGTGAATGGCTTTACTTTGCTCCAGAATGAGGCCTTGGGTCCAAAACGATTTAGAAAGGCTAACAAGAAAACTCCAGAAAGCCAGGAATATAAAACCTGTCCACAACACCAGGTCCGAGTGCCCACCTGCCTCAGCTTGTCGTCTGAGTAGCCCAGCCAGGCGCACGACGTGGTGTAGGCAGGGTAGCCTTGCATCAGCATCTGTCCTTCTGTGGAAACACAATGCCGGTCAACATTTTGTGCTTTCCAGGGACCTTCAAAATTACAATTGCCTTTATTATTATTTTTTTTAAGATTTTTTGACAAGAGAGAGAGAAAACGCGCAGAAGCAGGGGAAGTGGCAGAGGGAGAGGGAGAAGCCGGCTCCCCACTGAGCGGGGAGCCCGACATGGAACTTGAGCCCAGGACCCCAGGACCATGACCTGAGCCAAAGGTGAATGCCCAACCAATCAAGCCACCCTGGCTGCACAGTTGCCTTTAGCTAAGCTGCTGTCCCCAGAGAATCCAGCCTGTTCTCCTTCTGACCCTGACTTTCAAGTACACCCAGCCCCAAGCCCAGCCTCTGGTCACATTCATAATCCTGCAAATACCAAGGGTCTCAAACTAGCCCAGGTCTTCCTATTTGTCACGCCCAGGACACCGCATCTTCCAGATGCAACCCTTTGTCAGAGGGCCTGGCCACGGGCCACGGGCATTTTGGAAAGATGATGTGAACCCCAAGTGGACAGGGACCCTCAAAAGGACAATGACAACAAAAATAATGAAGGAAATTTCCTCACCACCCACCTCTCTCTTTTTTACCAACTTGACCTTTTTGCAGTATTTCTGGAAAAAAATGAGAAGCGTCATCACTTTTTCAGACAACAAAGCAAGCTACTACATTATTTAGATATCAGCAGGTACCAGAAAACTTTCAGTTCCGTCACTTGAGTATGACTCACCATAGGCTTCCTCCTCAGTCAGGACGTCTGTGATGTACCTGAAATCAATGCAGGATAACAGCGTCCTGGGGTCCTGGCAGCGTGACAGGAGAGGGGAAAGGCCCAGATCAATTCATGAGCAGCTTAGGTTTCTAAGGATAGACTTACCCTTTCTGGGAAAGGGCATTCGGGATTTGTGTTAAATTGTTTGGTTCTGTCATTCCTTGGTACAGAGCTCTTCGGAGGGTCAGTGCCACCTCCCCAAGACATCTTCAGGCCCTCGTGCTGCAACCCCTTACTCCCTCCCCATCCTTTCCTTCCCCAGACATCTAGGCTCCACCATCCCAACTAACATGGCTCCTGGAAGGAGGATCTGGCAGGAGGCAAGCAAGCGCTCAGCATGGGTTAAGTGGAGAGATGAGCACCTGGGGTCCCTCTATATTTATGTCATTGCTCCACACTTCACGGCTTACGGTGATCCTGGAGCAGCTCAGCAGGAGATGAAAGAAGGCTGGTCTCAGAACCAGGCCCTCCAGGGTCAACCCTGTGCCCACCATTTATTAGCAGCCTGACCGTGGGCCATTTCCTCTCTTGTCAAATTGGGACAACTCACTTCACCGACAGGACAGAAGGGATTCACCATGAACGACCCAGCACACTGCCTGGCCCTGGACCATCACTGGCTGTTCTCTACCCACCTCTTCCTGCCCCTCATTCACTGCTCACGCCACGCTGGCAAGGCCAACATCCTCATCTGGGCCTCTGGCTGAGACCCTTCCTCATCTCAATCTAACAGCTGGGAAGCAACCAGTAGCTTTGCCCCCACTCAGGTTTTACTGTGACCAACAATACTCCACTGGTCTGTGAAAAAGTGTAAAAGCTGGGAACCTGGCTGGCTCAATTGGTGAAGCATTTGCCTTCGGCTCTGGTCATGATCCCAGGGTACTGGGATTGAGTTCTACAACCGACTCCCTGCTCAGCTCAGCAGGGAGTCTCCTTCTCCCTCTGCCTGCCTCCCACCCCCGCTCGTGCTCATGTGTGCTCTCTCTCAAAAATAAACAAAATCTTAAAAAAAAGTGGGGTGCTGGGCGACTCAGTCATTAAGTGTCTGCCTTCAGCTCAGGTCATGATCCCAGGATCCAGGGATCGAGCCCCACACTGGGCTTCCTGCTCAGCAGGAGGCCTGCTTCTCCCTCTACCACTCCCTCTGCTTTTTGTGTTCCCTCTCTCGCACTGTCTCTCTCGTCAAATAAATAAATAAAAATCTTAAAAAGAAAGAAAGAAAGAAAGAGCTTTTGCTCTTTCAGTGCTGAGATTCTGCCTCTTTCTAGACTACTGGCCGCTACTGAAACAGGAAATAGGATCCAAAAGAATGAAGTCACAGGCATCTTCTCTAGTGGCCCTCAAATCATTTCATTTGGGAAGCCGCCTTTTACACCCCTCTGAAAGTCTGACCTTGCACCTAAAGGCAGCTCATGTCCTTCCTCTTTGGATGGAGCCCCCATGCCACCTGCAACCACATCAGAGAGATGGTGTGATAGCTTCTTGTTTTACTTTCTCCCAGAGAAGAGGCAATGTCTGCCCACCTACAGTCTTCAAGGCCATGGTGTTCTTTGTGTTTCCTTAATTGTGATGCCAAATAATAAGAGGGCCTTCATTTGCTGACTGCCAGAGTTTCAGCAACCATGCAAGACATCATCACCGTGAGGCAGCTGATGCTCAAAGAGGTTAGTGACTTGTCCAAGGTCAACCCACCAGGAAGTGATAGAGCCCAGATAAAAAGCCAGGTCTGCCTGAGTGTGAAGCTCATGCCCCTTAACTTGTCCAGACTTTTTTTCCTCCTCAGCCGCCAGGTGTTCAGCTCTACCACAAACATGTCAAGAAAAAAGGAAACATTGAGGTGCCTTATCTTCAGCGCTTGGCTCCTTCCCTGCCGGAATCAGACAGTTGGAGACCACCACAGTTTGATTTGTCACTTCCTTTTAAATTCAAAGTGACCAGACAATATCTTAATAATATATCATATATATTATTAAGATAATAATAATATCTTAATAACCTCTTGTTCTTTAGGAAGCACTTTATTTGGTCTTTAAACAAGTTCTATGAGGTTCTCAGAGAAGTGACGACAATCCCCTTTTCATAGTTAGGAAACAGAGGCTCAGGGAATTTGCATTACATGTGAAAACTCCATAGTGGGGGAGGCAGGACCTAAACTCAGTGTTTCCCTTGCACCACTCTGCCTATGCGAGCACAGCGAGCTGTTACTTCAAATATCAGAAAAGAAATACTAGGATCTAGTGAGCTTTTACTTTGTTATCACTACAGTGACCCAAAGACAATAGTGAATATATTTACTGATTATCAAAAGCAAGTAATCTGTGAAATCCATCTCATTTACATTACAACGTTATTATAATTCTTTAACATTATAACAACATTATACTTACCATGTCAACAAGTAACTTCCACAGAGGCTTGGAGAAAAAAGAAAGAAAGAGAGAGAGAAAGGGAGAGAGAGAGAAAGAAAGAGAAAAGAATTGTAAAACATGTGTAAAGTAGCCTTTTTTCCCTAAAAGAAAAGGAAAATTCCCACTCTCAAACACCTGCCCTCTGGCCCACCTGCGTGTCCAGGTCTTGGGGTCTCTAATGTTGCCTCCTGACTCCTTAGCTTTGCTGCCCTCCTATTTCTTTCTCTGCCCTTTAAACCTACTCCTATAGTTTCCTAACTACTGCCAGGGAGATAAAGAATCAAACAATTCTTTATATTTCTTTTGGAGGCCTGCTGTGCAGGTCTTTTGCCTTCAGAAGGTTGCTCATAGAGTAAGTGTTCATCTCTCTGCCACATGTCGGATTTTCCACAGAGCAAGTGCTCCTTTGATGAGTTACCTTTCCCTCCTGCTTGGCCCACAGGTCCCAGACAGCGTTGAGAACGGCTGCGGTAGCCAGATGCACAACCCCTTTCTCAGGACCGATCTGGTTAGGAAGCAAAACACATCAGTATTTCTTAGAAATGAGAGGTATTTAGGTCTCCTAGCCAGGGACACATTTCAAGACTTAAAAGGCATCAATAAAGGCTGATGTAGGGGTTAAACTTTTTTTTTTTTTAATAGTTTCTAACCTATAGAAAAGTTGCAAGAACAGCACAAAAAACTCTTGTACGTTCCCCCCCATATATACACACATATACATATACAAATAAAACATATATAATATAATATTGATTTTACTGAACCATTTAAGTTGCAGATACCATGCTTCTCGAACCCTAAATACTTCTGCATGTAGGACCTAAAAACAAGAACCTTCTCTCACATAACTGTAGTAGTATAACGGTCAAATTCAGGGAACAGAACATTGATAGAATACTACTGTCTAAAAGACAGTCCATAATCACATTCTGCCAATTGTCTCAATATTTTATTAACATATTGCATTTGGTTGTCTTGCCTCTTTAGTCTCTTTTTATCTGGAATAATTTCTCTTATTATTCTCAAGCTGCTGTTGACATTTTTAAAGTGCACAAGACGGCTGACTTGTAACAGTGTCCCTCTATTTGGGTTGGTCTGGAGTTCCTTCATCACTGGGATTCAGGTCATACTTTTTTGGCACAAATTTTAAGTAGACAGTAATGTCACTTTGGTTGTTTATTAGGGATATGATCTTTCAGCACTTAGGTAAGTCAGGGTGCACTGGGTTGTTGCACTGTGAGGTTACTATTTTCTCTAAGTAGGGAGATTAATATTATCCCCAAATTTGGGCATGCATTGAAGATTCTTGCCTCAATCAGTTATGGCTAAAACATTTGCAATACAGTGATTGTCTAACATTACCATTCTTTTTACATTAAGTTTGTATTCTACTATAATGACAAGCTTTTCCTGGTTGCTTGTTCACTACCTAAATGGACTCATGGATTCTTATGTTATTCCATGAGTTACAAGCCATTACTAATATATTTATTTTGATCCTTCAATTGTCCCAGATTTGGCCAGTAGGAGCTTCTTCAAGGGAATGCCCTGAAAAACAAATTCAACTTGCTTTGCAGAAAGTTCAAAATGAAATCCAAGGCAAGACGGCAAGTGCCTTCCCTTGTGCCTTTCTCCATGCATGGACAAGACCTGGAGCAGAGGTAGCAAAAGACAGAGCTGATGTCAGGAGACAAGGGCAAGGACCCAGTTATTGGACTGACCTTACAGGGATAGACTCCTTTCTCTAGAACCTCACTCTTTTCATGCCTTGAACTTAGGGTTCAAAATACAGAGCTTTACACATGAAAGTACTCTGGTCTCTATCTTCTTAACTTTGGTTAAGAAATGTAAGATTCACATTTCTGGCTTTAATAACTTCCTCTCTTAATTCCAATACGACCCACGCTATCTCTCCTCCAGAAAGGCTGCCTATTCAGTACTTAATCTTCTAGGGGGTCTAGAACACTTCTCCATTCAAGGAGTGGGAGTAGAGATGAGGTCCATATGGCTCTCAAGATCCAAATATGTACAGATTCAAGTCTTATAGAAAGGAATCAATTACTTCCAAACACTGACGGTCTAAATGGTTCAAGCCCTAATTTATCTCAATACAACGTTTGACCTTAGAATTATAAGCCTGTTTTCGTATTTGTTGCCATCAAAGGACATCTTAGACCTTAATAACACTACTTATAGAAGCATTCTTTAAAAGTGGCCCTTACCCATCTGAGCTGCCCGTCACTTGTAAGCTGCCTGTAGAAACCTCTGAAGTCACCGACGATGTCCCTGAGGTCCTTGTTAAGCACATGGTGGGCGAGGGCATTCACAGCACAGACCACTATTAAGTAAGGAATCAATTCTTAAGTATGTTTTGGTATGAACTCAATAAATTAAGACATGAAAACACTACAAACTAATGTGGGCGTTTTATGAAAGAAACTTCATATACAGAAGATACTTGTTTTTAAAAACTGCCCAGAATATGTCTTCTGTGTTTTTCGTAAGTAATATAATCCATGTGGAATAGCTGTTAATCCATAGGTCCGTCTGAGTAGAGCAAACACAGTTTGAATGGTTGCCATGTGAAAAACAGAGCCACAGATACGAAAGTTTATATCATATTCAAATCTATTTTCTTGTTCACTTGGGAAAGTGTCTATACAGGCAGTTTCAAAACCAAACCTTGCTAATTCATTGTTCCTAAAAAATAAGAAGGGTCTTACTTACCATCAAAGGGAAAAAAAAAACAAAAAAGAGAAAGAGAGAGAAGTAACTTCTAATTAATATCAAGCACAGAAAATATCTTGAATTCACAATATAACACACTATTACAGATGAAAAGGGGGCACCTCCGTGGCTCAGCTGTTAAATGTCTATCTTCGGCTCAGGTCATGATCCCAGCATCCTGGGATCAGGCCCCCCATCGGGCTCCCTGCTCAGTGGAAAGGCCTGCTTCTCCCTCTCCCACACCCCCTGCTTACATTCCCTCTCTCACTGTCTCCCTCTCTCTGTCAATTAAGTAAATACATACATACATACATACATACATACACACATAAAATCTTTAAAATAAAATAAAATTTAGTGCACTTGACAGAAATTCGGGTACTGGTGGTCATCCATTGTATGGGACAATCTACTTCAGGTGTGCTTTGCTGCCATGGGTGAGAAATTTGATCTGGAAAAAACTGGCCATTGAAGGCAGTACCTTGCTGACTGACTCCCTGGGATTGTCCAGCCCAGGAAGGACAAGTCAATAAAGCCTATGAATGACCATGGGTTCCTGCACCTTAGGGCTGCTGTGAACCCTTACAGCCGTTTTTTGTCTCTTTAGAAATTTTTCTTTCTTCATATTTTTTCCCTGTTAAAAGCTGTTATTTTTTTATTCTACCCATAAAACAATAACTAGAACCCTCCCTCTCTTTCTCACACACTATACTAGCACTGCCTTCACAGTAATGAGGAAACCACTATTTTTTACTTTTTTTTTTTTTTGGATCATAAAAGAATGAACAAGTAAGTAGGCTGACAAAGGCACAAAAGAACTCTGATGGACTAATGGAATTTTTTTCAACTTTAATGCAAATGCCATGTAACACATTCAGTGAGACTGGTAAATTGCCTGAAATATGGAGGAAGGTTAAAGTTAAAATGGGTTCTCTCGTGTTGTGGTCGGCAAAAGGCGGAAGCCGACTATATCACCACCAAAGAGCCATTTATTAAAGGCATAGAGGATGGAAATTGATTTATCCCTGGCTGAGATGCCCATCAGGACAGCTGGGAGGGGTTGGGAGTGGAGGAGGAAGAGAGGTCAGTGAAGGCCCCAAAGCACAGAGCTCAGCAACCAGGGAGAGGAGCCTCCTGTCTCCTATCTCATGTCTCAGTGAGCACATGGGGTCCCTCCACTGTGCACCTGACTTAGCAAAGTTCAAAGTCTAGGCTATTAACAGAGTGGTTCCAGAGGCCTGTTCCATAACATATCTTGTAAGTTTGCTGAGTTTTACGCAACCTTTGGGGGCCACCCTATATTGTCTACAATAGAGAGAAGGCAGCTTCATAAACTTGGCTTAGACCAGACACAATTACGGGTGCCGGAGAAGCTGACACACAGCTCACAAACCTAGTGTGGTCAGCGGTCACTGCCTTATGGAAAACATTAACAGCAAATGGTTGACTTAACGGAGAAGGAGACGGAATCATTGCCGAGTCTCCTCCTGTTACCTGACAAATGCCTAGCTTCAAGGAATAATCTTTAAGATTAATCTCAAAGGCTCACCTCTGTTCTGAAGCTGCCCAAGACCCTCCTGGACAATGAACTAAACTTCTCTCTGTGTAACCTGTGCCAGCTTTGAAAAATCTATCCTTCTCATGCTGCATGATCCTTTCTTTTATGGCTGTATGTCCCTGAGACGTCCGTGCATTCTTTCTCCATATACTCGAGATTCTGTCTCCTTTGTCTGTCTCACTAAAATCTCTCTCCAGTGCCTGACCCATGGGAGAACCTCAAAGGAAGTCTGTTACAGAACTGGCTGAAGGCATGATGGAAAGCCAGCCCGTGAAAAGTGGGACAGTAGCCACCTTGCATCCACTTAAATACAAGAAAAGTTCCCTTGTCCTTACACACACACATATACAGGCACGTGTGTATGTGTGCACACACACCTTTCGTCTGCTTGACAATACTAAAATCTTTCAGTGGACCGAAGACTTCTACTTTACATCTAAGGGAGAGCTGACAGTGCAAATAGCTGACAGGGAAAGGTATTGCATCACCACCAAATTTAGAGAATCCGTTTCCTTCCTTCTTAGATCCTCACACCTCAACTGTCATCATTTGGCTTCAAACCCTCATGATCCATAGAAACTGATCTGGCAAAGGTCACCTTTTGTACTTTTTGAATTTTGTATCTTGTACATGGATTAAGTATTTCAAAACAAAAATCAAAGAGATCATTTGTATTTAAACGTTGAGGAAAGAGGGGCACCTGGGTGGCTCAGTCAGTTAAGCGGCTGCCTTCGGCTCGGGTCATGACCTTGGAGTCCTGGGATGGAGCCCCGCATCAGGCTCCTTGGTCAGTGGGGAGTCTGCTTCTCCCTCTGTGCTCTCTCTCTCTTTCAAATAAATAAAAAAAAACTTTTTTAAAAAATGTGGAAAGAAAGCACTTCAGGGAGGGGCTAGCTAAGCAGCTATCTGGGCCTCAGTCTCCTTATCAAGAAAATGAGGGGCCTCAAGACCCCCATTGAGCTCTCCCCAATTCTGAGAGAAGAACTGCACTCATAGCTCAATGCAAACCTGCTTTGCCCAGATGACAGCTCTGAACCTGGGCAGCCAGAGGCCCTTCCGCCATGAGGACCACTGCCCATCTGTCTATGTCATATCCCTGGCCACCTGCCTTTCTCAGTCAGAGAAATAGGCCAAGATTCACGGATAAGCCCACAGTCCATCGACCCCTGCGAGGAGAAGGGCCAAGTCCTGCCACCATTTCATTTCTCCCCATGAAACAAACCACAAAACACTCTTTTTACTCACCCTGAGCAGTGTAAATGCAGAGAAAAGTAAGGTCACAATTGGAATCTAAGTGAAAATGAAGCATTCTAGAACCTTATAAGAACATTCCACTCACCAACTTCTGTGCCTTTTCCCAGAGTGAAGGTAAGCCCATACCCCTTGAGCCCGTCTTCCGCATCCGTCTCTAAGATGACATAGGCAGCCGAGTAGTCAGGGTCTGTGTGCTGTGGGAAATATGCACCCCACCCCACAATGCAAACATGAGAAACCCAAAGATACACCTCAGAGCATCACATATGAAGAGAAAACACAACAGGGGATGTGCGTGAAGAGCTCCAGTCTGCTGCAAGCCTTGGGGCACCCCCCCCCAAAATGGAGGAGTTCTGAATGGACAAAGGGAAAGTCCTCCTGACAGATTCATATCATTTCAACGAGGGCAATGTATACATTTTTAGTGCCAATTTGCAATTATGCCTCCTCTGATGATAAGCTCAGATTGTAATCTAGGAGTTTTTGCCCAAGCTACCTCTGCCAGCTCTCTGAACAGAGCTGCATTCACAAGCAGCCTCAAATGGAAGCAGCCAAGTCTTCAGAGCGCCTCACAGAAAACTGGACTTTTCTTTGCTGCAGCCTGTAGCAGGGCTCAAAAGACAATGGCGCCTGGTTAGGAGGAGATCACTGGGGGAACGCAAGGAATTAAAACCTCAGGACAAATTAGCCCATCTTTTGTTTTGTTCTTTTTTTAAACTTGCTACTATCAAATGGTATTTTGGTAAGTGTTTACTGACTGACTATGATGAAACTCAACACTACCTGTTGATGGGGGGAGACAGAAATGAAAAAACCAGTCTGTGTCTAGAAATTTCTCCTACAGTGGGGAGAAGAAGCCAACACACAAGAAGCAGGTGAGGACTACTGTGTGGTCAGTGAGAAGGACCCTGAAGAGTAAGGGAGCAAGCAAAGAGGAAGCCGGGGACAGAGACATGGGGATGGACAAGGGACGGCACGGGGCAAGAGAGAGAAATAGGAAACCCTGAGCCTTGTTAGACAGAAGGGAAATGCCCCTGGGGTGGCAAGTGAATGGAGACAAGACTGGAGAGGTGGTGTGGGGGCAGATAATGGAGACCCCAAAAGCCAGGCAGAAGACCTGCATGCATCTATAAGGAAAGTAGGATGCAGGTAGTGACGGATTTTGCATAGGGCGGTGAAAATTTATTACGGTTTTTATTATTATTATTATTACTATTACTATACAACATTTGTTGCTCTGGCACACTATTTTAAAAGCTACTTGATTTAATTTAACCCTCACAACAATATCACAAAGTAGGTGCTAATTATCCCTACCTGACAGATAAGAAAACTGAGTTTTGTTTTTTTTTTTTTTTAAGATTTTATTTATTTGAGAGAGAACAGGTAAGAGAGAGAGAAAGAGAGCATGAGCTGGGGGTGGGGAAGGGCAGTAGGAGAGCAGCAGACTCTCGGGGGGCTCAATCCCAGGACCCTGAGATCATGACTTGAGCTGAAGGCAGACACCCAGCCCAATGAGCCACTCAGTTGCCCCTAAACTACAACTTTCTTAAGGGAAAATGTATTTGTGCTTCCCCAGCAACTTGCACAACTTCTGATACATAGCCGATACCCAGGAACCCTTCACACTGAATGCCCTCCACGAGGCTCTGATGCCAGACAAAGGCCGCCTGCCTACCATGTTTGCCTCTTCCCTTTCCCTGGGTATAGGGATTTAAATTGTCTCTTTAAACTCAGTTTCCGGGGCGCCTGGATGGCTTAGTCGCCTGGGTGTCTGCCTTTAGCTCAGGTCATGATCTCAAGAGTCCTGGGACTGAGCCCCCTGTCAGGCTCCCTGCTCAGTGGGAACCTGCTTATCCCTCTCCCTCTGCCCTTCCATTTGTTCATGCTCTCTCTCTCAAATAAGTAAATAAAATCTCAAAAAAAAAAAAAAAAGAATATTACAGTTTAAAAGCCATGGTTACAGAAGCTCTAATAATAAGAGGCAGGATGTGGTAAGTCTCTGGGAGAAATAAAAACTATGGAAACCAGGCAGGGAGTACTATTAGTGGCATGGATTTGAAGCTGGAGGAGGCTTTATGATGAAATTAGAATCTGAGGTGGTTGGTCCAGGATGGGGAGCTGTTCAGTAGTGGGAGAGGGCATGAAGGACTGGGACGGAAGAATCACCTTTGGTGACAGTGACAGTGAAGACACAGAAAAGGGAAAGACTGGAATGTATTTAAGGTTTGGTGACAGCCTGGTTCGACCCCTGGGCTCCTAAGAGGCAAGATTCAGAAAGAGATCTGGAATCACTGGCATACAAGTGGGCACTGAAGCTGTACACACAGAGAGGATCTTACTGGGAGCAAAGCACGAGACAGTAGGGCCCTTGGGGCCTGAGCCTTGCAGAGGGAAGAAGCAGGGTCAGTAAAGGAAGCAGCAGCAGCCAGCCAGGGTGTAGAGCAATGGCTGGAAGAGGAGGCAGCCAACAACATGACACACAGACCCTGAGAAAGGACACTGGAAGCAGAAATAACAGTCCGTCCCAAAGAAAGACAGAGACAGAAGTTCATTTCAGATGAAGGAGGAAGGAAGTACTGTAAAGGAAGGAAGGAAGTGTAAATTTTGGAGGCAACAGGGATGAACCAGTGATTTAGTGTTTGGTGGGGAAGCAGACACAGAAGGCAGAAGAGAGGTGTCAGGGTCAAGAGAAGGTGATTCCAAAGTGCAAATCCCTGTCTATATGTGATAGAAAAGGAACCACTGGGAAAAGAAACTGAGGAAGAAAATACTGGAGATAGAGGGGATGAGAATGGGGCCTCTGCAGTCAAGAAGGGTGGGGATGGGGACACAGCAGAATGGATTATTTTGGGAGAAGGACGGGACTCACAGTATAAAGGGAAACATGGGGGTTAGTTTGGAGACTGACGGGTGGAGACGGGGCGCAGGGTGCATTTGTTTTCAGTCTTCTCCATGATGTAGTGGGCAGTTTTCCAAGTGCTGGGGGGGTGTGGGACTGGGAGCTGGAGGAGGGGGAGAGTGGTCTGGGTGCATAGCCACTCCCAGGAGCTCAGCAGACAATGGGGAAAGAAGAAAAGTATGGGCTGGGAAGTGGTGGTGGTTGTGGCACGTGTCAGCTGGAGCTGGGCTATGAGCCCACAGCCCTGGAACTCTCTGGAACCTTAATGAGTGTCTCGACAAGCAAGCAACTTATAATGCAGGCCTGAGTGCTCCACATTTCCTAAAAGGCCAATTAAAAAAAAAAAATCACAGCTGGAATCCTTTACTTTTAACAGGCTGGGGGACAGTTTCAGGGCTCCTTCATGAAAATATCCTGCTTCTTCTGATCAGGAAGTCTCCTCTGTTTGTAAGTGCTGAACAGAGCTGAATTGCTGAGTTCAGCATGCCGTGAGGACTCGAAAGCAATAACCCAGGAACTGCAAAGCAGCACATTCTAATAAGAAGGCACATGAGAATCAGCACAAAACACACCCCATATCTCTGGAAGATAAATACTTAAGTATTTATGAGTTTGTAACACAGGTATCAGAGAATCTCTCTTGATCCAGAGGTCATAAACAATTTAGACCCAAGACAAATTCCAGTTCTTAAATTACTCTACTTAAAACCAGGCTACTTCAACACTTCACAAATTCAAAGCAGCGAAAAATCTAGGCCACAGCCCCTTCTACTTCAGTTTCCTCATATGTAAACAGTAATTACAGACAATACTTTCTGATGGCTTTCTCTGTATCAGGCACCTTACGAGCATCTCGTTTATTACATAAAGCAGATATTATTATACCCATGTTACCGATAAGAAAACTGAGGCCTTGGAAAGAGCCTGATGTCCATCGGCAGATGAATGGTTATAGTAGGCATATATACACAATGGAATACTACTCAGCTATAAAAAATTAAAAAATTATAAAAAATTTATAAAAAATTATAAAAAGTTATAAAAAATTATAAAAAATTAAAATGTCACTCGCAAGGACATGGGTGGAACTAGAGGGTATTATGCTGAGTGAAATAAGTCAATCAGAGAAAGACAATTATCATATGATCTCACTGATATGTGTAATTTAAGAAACAAAACAAAGGATCATAGGGGAAGAGAGGAAAAAAATAAAACCAGAGAGGGAGACAAACCATAAGAGACTCTCAATCACAGTAAACTACCTGAGGATTGCTGGAGGGGAGGGAGCTGGGGGAAGGGGTAACTGGGTGATGGACATTAAGGAGGGCACATGATATAATGAGCACTGGGTGTTATATAAGACTGATGAATCACTGACCTCTGAAACCAATAATACATTATATGTTAATTAATTGAATTTAAATTTTAAAAATGGAAGAAAAAGGAAAACCAAGGCTTAAGAGAGTGAGTTGTTTAACCCACAGCTGCTACACTTCAGAGAGCCAAAGTGGTTGCATTAGAGCAATTGTTTGATTTTTTACAAGCCAGTGAAATTTCAAACATTTGGAGATCCACAAAGGACTGCCAACTGGGTGTTTTTAAAGTCATTTAACATAAGAAGGAACACAAAGATTTTAAAAAGCGGGAATAACTTCATCTCAGAATAAAGGACATACTTTTAAACATAATAATTTGTTTAGTCAGCATTTTCCACGAGAGACCTATCTTTAAAAAAAAAAATATTTCAAGTACCCAAAGAGCACGGGTAATGAATGTAATGTAATCACCTTCCCACGTAGGAAGCACAACATTAGAGGGTATACTAGAGTCCTCTGGTACTCATTCCCCTCCCTCTACACAGGTAAGAGGTTAAGTATCATCCTTACATAGATGTTTCTCACCTCCCCCCATGTGTGCACACATTCCTTACAGACCCATGCAATTTTTTCTCCTCGGTGGACTGAGTGAGGGCAATGAGGATCCAGTGGACGACCGCCCTCGAGGAGACTCAGTATAGAGCTCCTTCCTATATTTGAGAACCACTGCAGGGACCCTGGTAGGGATGGAGGGTTTCCCTCCAAACACTGTCAATAAGCAAACATGCCCTTCAGTATTTAGATAGAAGGCTGTGGTTTTACAACTTCTCCAAAGACGGGTACTTGCATAACTCTCTACAGTGACAAACCCTTTCTAACAACGTTTTCAGGTAGTTTCATGAGAGTCCCCTCACGTGCCTCAGAATTACTACGGGCTTGTCTGGTTTCCCAGCCAGAGTGCGACTCCCATTTCAAAGACAGGCCCAAGATGCCCAGAGAGGTTAGCGTCTTCTCTAGGTCACACAGCAAGTTGTCAGGGAGGCAGGATCCTCACCCAGAACAGCCAGGCCCACCACCACAAACCCCACCAAGGTTTCGGTGCAGCAGAAGCCAGCAGGTGTTCTAGGCTTTCATCGGTGGGGATCCAACAAGAGCATTTCGCTGGTGTTGCACATTACGCATCTACCATTTCCAGCAAAATACGAATCATAAATGTAACAACAGGAAGCGCAAAACGTCAACAAAGCGGGGCGGGGGGGGGGAGGCCCAGGAGTTGTGGATAATTTCGAGTTACTTTTACTTCCCGTCCCCTTCCCAGCCTCCTCCTCGGCAAAAGTGGGTAAACTCCGCGACCCGCTGGACTCCCTGCGCCTACGTGGGCCTGGACGTCCGCGGCAAGAGGCACCGGGCAGTCGCTCAGCGCTTACCATGGCGTCGGAGCCGTGGCCCTCCAGCGACGTGGGGAAGCGCACGTCGCGCACCGAGAGCCTGGAGATGCGGCCACGCACCATGTTGCCGCACAGCTCGAGCTGCCCACGCCGCCCGCTCGGCTCAGTACCCTGTGCGCGGCGGGAGGGGCAGAGCCCGGCCCGGCGGGCGCTGATTGGCCGCCGCCGTGCACGAGGACTCGACGGGACTCGAGGGGCAGGCCGGGCTCCGGGCTCCACAGGAGGGCTCCCCTAGTCGTACGGGCGGTTCCCGCGGCGTCTGCAACCCCGTGCTGCCCCGCACGGCCCTGGCGCGGATTCGCTGCGGGTCGCGGTGGACCCGAGATTGGGGGTGGGAGGTGTTCCGCGCTGCATGGGCGTTTTGTCGGGACCCTCCCCCGCCGGGACTGGAAACTCGAGAAAGGAACCTTCCCGGGAGCCGCGTCCAAGAGGAAGGAGCGGGATCTGAACAAAATTCTATCGCCCCATAGCACAGTTGGGCCACGGGCTCCACTACTGATCGGAGTTAAAGCCGGCGCAGCCCGGAGGGGAAGCTAGAAAATCCTAGGTGCCTTTAAATGACCTCAGCCCGTTTGTCACCTGATAAATTAAGCAAGTCACCATTTATTACACCCCTTCCGAGGCAGAGTGGTTTAAATACATTAACTCTTAAACGTCCAGCTCTGCAAGGTCATTTTCATTTTATTGGTAGAAATGAGATTCAGAGAGATCAAGTGACTTGTTTGAGGCCACACAGCAAGTTAATTAAGTGGCGGAGTGTTCCGGCTGCAAATCCTGGGCTGCGTCTTCTGGACTACAAGGACTGTTTAAGGGGGAACTTGGTGGAAGCTATGGATTAGAAGGCACATCGATCCTTGGCTTTGAAGGACAGCACATCCCCTTTCAGTTCCTACTTTTGGGGAAAGCTTTGAAAAATAAATGTTTGGGAAGCACTGCTATAGATGTTGTTCTATCAATATGTTTCTGTGGGTATGGCAGGGATATTTTCAGGGATGCCCACATCACCTCTGCTCCTCAAGGATGCATGTAACCCTGCTGGATGAATTCCTTAGGTTTATGGCTTAGAAGGTCAACTCAAATGCCTGTCTGTTGAGGTTGGGTGGGCACCAACAGCAAATAGGGAGTGAATAGGGCACTAAGACAGCAGCTAAGGACCTTAACTCTTTGAAAGCAGTAGCCAGTTAACTCCAGCTTATAGTAGTCCAGTGGGAATCAAAGCCCTGGATTGCTTATGTTCTCATTTTCCAAGGGAAGTCTGAAATTCAAATGTTAATATGAAAGAGACTTTCTCTTTCCCTGTCCTGCTCTTCTACCCAGTGTGTGTGTGTGTGTGTGTGTGTGTGTGTGTGTGTGTGTGTTTGTGTCTGGAATATATGCTCAATTTACTTTTTCAGAATGGGTCTGTGGCCTGGTTAATAAATTCTGAGTACTTTGTATTCTGAAGATGTCTTTTTCTTCTGGATTTGAATGCTGGTTTTATTATATACAAGTCTTAGTTCAAATTAATACTTAAGGTTAAGTCCCCCCCCCCGCACCCCCACTGCCCGCAAAGGAATAGAGGAGTGTGGGAAGGGCAAAGGGAGAGGGAGAGAAGCTTAAGCAGGCTCCACCTTGGGTGTGGAGCCGGACATGGGGCTCCATCTCACAGCCCTGAGATCATGACCTGAGCTGAAATCCAGAGTCAAATGCTTACCCTACTGAGCCACCCAGGCACCCGAGTTCCATTCTTTAAAGAATAAGCTGGGGTTTCAACCCCCTCTAGATAAAGGTTGGATGTTCTATTTATGGCTTTAAAATATCACTATTTGTGTTTATGATTAATTAAAAAATTAATTCTGTTCTACAATTGAGGGATCCTTTCAACCAGAAGCAATATATTTTTCTGGAAATTTTTTCTCTATTTCTTTCATTAGTTCTCCTTCATTCTTTTGGGTTTTTTTCCCCGCCCCCCATCTGGAACTTAACTGGATTGATACTGAACTTCTCGATCTATTATCCACGCTTAAAAAAAATTTTTTTTACTGTGTTCTTTTGTACTGAATTCTGGGTATATTTTTGGCTTATTATTCCAACTCAGATTTGATCTCCAACTATGTTCTTCTACTTACCCCAATTTTTTTCCTTTGGTGTTGAGGGTTTTTTTCATTCCATTTTAAACTTCCAAATTTTCTTTTCATAATACAGTTGTCCTCTCTTATCAGCAGGGGTCACATTCCACGACCACTCCCACCCCTCTGTGGATGACTGAAACTGCACTTAGTACCAAATCTTAAGATACACTGCTTTTTTTTATACATACATACCTATGATAGTTTAATTTATAAATTAGGCACAGTAAGAGATGAACAATAACAAAACAATTATATCAATATACTAAATAAAAGTTAAGTGACTGGTTTCTCAAAAAATCTTTTTGTAGGGGTGCTTGGGTGGCTCAGTGGGTTAAGCCTCTGCCTTTGGCTCTGGTCCTGGTCTCAGGGTCCTGGGACTGAGACCCACATCCGGCTCTCTGCTTGGCGAGGAGCCTGCTTTTCCCTCTCTGCCTACCTATGCTGTCAATTGAATAAATAAAATCTTAAAAAAAAAATCTTTTTGTACTGTACTCACCCTCCTTGTGATGCTGTGAGAAAA
Organism: Lontra canadensis; assembly: GCF_010015895.1. Classification (NCBI taxonomy): domain Eukaryota; kingdom Metazoa; phylum Chordata; class Mammalia; order Carnivora; family Mustelidae; genus Lontra; species Lontra canadensis. Next base: position 24,307,029 of record NW_022631011.1, read on the forward strand.
AATGTCTACATGATGACATGAGGTGAATGACTAGGCAAATTCTCAGTGTTAGGCTACTGAACTTCTGAGGATTCATCAGGAAGACCATCTCTTTCTGGTCAGCAGGCTGACCACAGGCGACTGAAATCAGGGAAAGCAAAACCACAGATGAGGAGACTAGTGTACCTTCATACCTTTTGAAAAAAGTGGCTGAAACATCTCAAAACAAAGTTTTCATTAGTTGCCTCCATTAAGGTTGGTTCCTTAGGTGTTAGTTTTTGGTTGTTGATTTCTTTCCTTTATGGTGGTTTTCTTCACATTAGTGTTCATATGCCCATTAATATTTATTGTTGAGCATCACATTCTGTCTTTCTGGGAAGCTAGGACTTGACGCCCTGTATTTGGTGGTTGTGGAAGAGAGGGACAAATGGCCCCACATGTGTGTAACTTTTCTTCTAGGTGAGGCGGCTTGTGTCCCTTCTGACCTTTCAAAATCATGTTCAGGGCTGGATCCCAGGAGTACATTTCAGAATAAACGACTCCATTTTCTGTTGCCCTTGTGGTGATCAGGGTTTACTTTAGGATCTGCTTCCTTTCCTCACCAGCCCCCAGATTCCATCTAGGACTCTCCCAAAGCAAACTGTGAACTTTGTTTGGAAAACTGTTAGTACTGTTATCAGCTTATTACACCAGGGCAGGCCTACCCAGCCATTCCAAATGTTACCCTCTAATTAATGACGCTAAAAAAAAAAAAAAAAAAAAATCACTACAATTAATAGCTCTGTTACTTCTAGGAAAAATAAAGTAACAAGGACAGGATTTATACTACCATCTTAGCCAGAAAACTAACTCAAATATTTGAAAGGACTTCAGACATGGACCAAGATTGATCTTGGAGAGAGCAATTGTACCAACTCACTATCTACAGGTTACAGTGCAAGGGGCACGGGTGGGGGGAGAGCCAAACAGAGCCCTGCAGTGTTATTGAGTTGAGGAGACAAAAATGAGTGTTTATTTGTATTAGCAGAGGCCAATGTGGCTATAATCTGAAAGGCAGAGAACAGAAAGACCCCTTCAAATATTTGGTTGAGCACTGATAGACACATGAATAAGAGAAAACTACTCAAATTTGAGAAGAGCCACTAGAAAGGAACAGGCAAGAAAACCTTGGCCGGGGGCACCTGGGTAACTCAAGTCAGTTAAGCATCTGCCTTTGGCTCAGGTCATGATCTCAGGATCCTAGGATTGAGCACCTTATCACATCAGGCTCAACAGGGAGTCTGCTTCTCTCTCTCCCCTTCCCCTGCTCATGCTATCTCACATGCTCTCTCTCAAATAAAATCTTAAAAAAAAAAAATATTGGCAGTTGCACAGGGTTAGAAATAGTTACATGTTCCTAATTGTCTATTCTTGGCAACAATACATGGAACATTAGGTAGAATCCTCAGCAAGGTAGAGATAAAGTCTTCTAAGATTAAAGATTGCTTTGCACCTAACAGACCTTTAATGTAAATCTGGAAAGGAGTCAATTGATTCCAAGTAAGGAATAGACAAAACAATCCCTAGAGGTTGAACAGGGCTTAGAATAATTCCTGACCCCACCAGCCAGATCAGAAAATGAGCAGGAAATCAACCTTCAACATTATTTAAAATAATTTTTAAAAAATTTCAGCAACCCAAAACTGTAATGTACAGTGTTTAGCACAAAATCAAAATCACCAGGCATATATAAAAATAGAAACACATAGTCCATACAGGAGAAAGTTTAATAAAATAATAAAAACCGACCCAATAGTCCTAACATCCAGATAAAAAAACCTTCAAGATGGTAGAGGGAAATGTAAGCATAATGAAGAGAGATATGAAAGACATAAAAAAAAAAAATTAAAGCTAGAATTTCTGAGATAAAAAACATATACTGCATGGGATTGAAAGAATAGACATTACAAAGAAAAGATTAGTGAATATGAAGACAAAGCAAAAGAAACTATCCAGAATGAAGCACAAAGATTAAACAGAAAAAAAAAAAAAAAGAATAAAGCAACCGTGACCTATGAGACAATATTAAATGGCCTGATATACATTTAACTGAACTCCCAGAAGTGAATAAAAAAACAAGTTGTGGGGCGCCTGGGTGGCTCAGTGGGTAAAAGCCTCTGCCTTCAGCTCGGGTCATGATCCCAGGGTCCTGGGATAGAGCCCCTAATTGGGATCTCTACTCAGCAGGGAGCCTGCTTCCTCCTCTCTCTCTCTGCCTGCCCCTCCACCTACTTGTGATCTGTTTGTCAAATAAATAAAATAAAATCTTTAAAAAAAAAAAGTTGAGAAATAATAGGCCCAAATTTTCCAACTTTGATAAAACTGTAAACCCACTGAATTAGGAATCTCAAAGAACCCTAAGTAGAATAATCTTTAAGAAAGTTGTGCAAAGGCATATCATAAACTGTTGAAAACTAAGAATAAAGAGACTATATTTTTAAAATGCAGAGGGGGAGAAAAAACCCTTTACATATAGAAGAATGAAGTTGAGAACAACAGACTTTTTGACAGAAATAATCCAAGTTAGAAGACAGTGAAGAAACTTCTGTAAAGTACTACAGAAAACTGTCAGTCAAGAATTCTTAACTGAGCTAAAACATATTTCAAAAAAGAAGTCAAAACTTTTAAATGCAGTGCTACCAGATCTGTGCACCTAGAAATATTAAAAGGAGCTCTTAAGGAGAAGGGAAATGATACTAGATGGAAATTCAGTTTTAGCTAAAGAATATTACCAGGGATAAAGAGAGACATTTAATGACAATAAAATGGTCAATTTATCATGAGCACAACAATCCTAAGTGGAAATGGACCTAATAAGGGCTTCATAATACATAAACAGCCTGAACTAAAAGGAAAAGTAGAAAAATCTACCAGTACAGTTGAGGATTCTAACATTCCTCTCAGTAATTGATAGACAGAATAGGCAGAAAAGCAATATGAATACAAAAGATTAAGCAACACAATTGACCTGACCAAACTGACCCTTTTTCTGAAAACTCCAGCTAACAAAAGCAAGATGCGTAATATTTTCAAGTACTCGTGGAACATTCATCAAGGTGAATATTCTGAGCAACAAAACAGAATTTTAATATAATTAATACACTTAAGAAGGCTAAAATTATAAAAAGAATGTTCTTTGACCAAAACAGAAATAAACTATAATTAATAAAAGAAAAATATCTGAGGGCACCTGGGTGCCTCAGTCAGTTAAGCATCTGCCTTCGGCTCAGGTCATGATCCCAGGGTCGTGGGATTGAGCCCTGCATAGGGCTCTTTGCTCAGCAGGGAACCTGCTTCTCCCTCTCCCTCTGCCTGCTGCTCCCCCTGCTTATACTCTCTTGCTACTTCTGTCAAATAAATAAGTAAAATCTTGAAAAGAAAAAAAAAAAGAAAAAGAAAAAGATCCGGAAAATCCCCAAATACTTAACAATTAAACATACATACAAATACCACATGGGTCAAAAAAGAACTTGGAAATTAGGAAATATTTTGAACTGAATTATGATAAAAACACAACATATCAAAATATATGGGAGGGAGTTAAAGCAATATTTAAAGGAAAATGTATTGCATTAAATGCTCAGATCAGAAAAGATGAAAAATGTCCAATCAATGACCTAAGCTTCCATCTTAAAAAAACTAGAAAAAGAACGGGAACTATACCACAAAAATAATAAAGCAAATAAAACCCAAAAGAATGGATTAGTAAAGATCAGAAATCAATGAAGTATAACACACTCATGTGCATTCATACAAAGTGGAACAAATCAATGAAATACAATGCTGCTTCTTTGAGAAAAGTCACTAAAACTGATAAACCACAAGCTATACTAATGAGAAAAAAGGGGAAGACACAAATTATCAAAATCAGGAATAAAACTGGAGGTATCCATACAGATCATATAAACATTAGAAGGATAATAAGGGAAGATTATGAACAAACACCAAAGCTCATTCAAGAAGCAATAATCAACAAAATGAAAAGGGAACCTACGGAATGGAAGAAATTACTTGTAAGTCATATATCCAATAAGAGATTAATATCCAAAACATAAAGAAATCCTACTTTTTTTTCCCCAAAATGTTATTTATTTGAGAGAGACAGAGACAGAGATAGTGAGAGAGCATAAGTGGGGAGGAGAGGAAGAAGCACGCTCCCCTCACCGAGCAGGGAGCCCGATGTGGGACTCAATCCCAGGACCCTGAGATCATGACTTGAGCTGAAGGCAGATGCTTAACCGACTGAACCACCCAGGCATCCCTTTTTAAAAGATTTTATTTTTTATTTGACACAGAGAGAGAGAGAGAGCAAGAGAGGGAACACAAGCAAGGGGAGTGTGACAGGGAGAAGCAGGCTTCCCGAGCAGGGAGCCCAACGCGGGGCTCTATTCCAGGACCCTGGGATCATGATCTGAGCCTAAGGCAGACGCTTAGCAGCTGAGCCACCCAGGCGCCCCAAGAAATCTTACAACTTAATAACAAAACAAAAAAAACCCCACAAATAATTTAATTAAAAAGGGTAATTCTGAATAGTCATTTTTTCCAAAGAAGATATATATAGAGAGAGCGAGCGAGAGAGAGATAGCCATTAAGCACATGAAAAGATGCTTTACATCACTAATCATCAGAGAAATGGCAAATGAAAGCACGAGACATCACCTCACACCTGATAAAATAGCTACTAACAATAAGACAAAAAGTAACAAGTGTTGGCAAGGATGTGGAGAAAAGGGAACCCTTATACACTGTTTGTGGGAATGTAAGTTGGTGCAGCCACTATGGGATTTTTTGGTGCCTCAAAATTTGAGGTGCCTCAAAAAATTAAAAACAGAACTACCGGGGCACCTGGATGGCTCAGTCGTTGGGCATCTGCCTTGGGCTTAGGTCATGATCCCAGGGTCCTGGGATCGAGCCCCACATCAGGACTCTCTGCTCAGCGGGGAGCCTGCTTCTTCCTCTCCAGCTCCCTTGTGCTTGTGTTCCCTTTCTCACTATCTCTCTCTGTCATAAATAAATAAAATCTTAAAAAAACAAAAAAACAAAAAAAAACCCCAGAACTACCATATGACCCAGCAATTACACTTCTGGGTATTTATCTGAAGAAAATAAAAGCATTAACACACAAAAAAAGTATATGCATTCCTATATTCATTGCAGCATTTAGAATAACCAAGATACGGAAACAACTTGTGTCAATTGATGGATGAATGGATAAATAAAATGTGTGTATATATAATGGAATGTTATTCTCTCAAAGGAATGAAAGACATTTTTCCAGTCAAGACAACATGGATGGGCCTTGAGGGTATTATGTTAAGTGAAATAAGTCAGACAAAGAGAAATACTATGTGATCTTACTTATAGGTGGAACCAAAAAAAGCAAATAAATAAACCAAGCTCAGATACAGAGAACAGACAGGTGGTTGCCAGAGGTGGGGAATAGAAATGGGTGAGGAAAGTCAAAAGATACAAACTTCCAGTTATAAAATAAGTCATCAGGATGTAATGTTCAGCTTGGCAACAATAGTTAATACCACATTGCATATTTGAGAGTTGTTAAGAGATCTTCAAAGTTATGATCAGAAGAAAAAATATTCTGTAACTACATATGTTGACAGATGTCATTAGACTTACTATGATTTAACAAAATATACAAATACTAAATCATTATACTGTACATCTGAAACATGTTGTCTGTTAACTGTACCTCAATTAAAGAGGTCTCTCTGGTTAATAAGGTCTTACAGTAATTTTACACTTAATATTGTTAAGTTGCTGTTACCAATAATGTTACTATTTTGTATAAATTGTCACTTTGATGCAATAATGTAAGTTTGTTATTTTCTACTGATAGTTATTAGTAGCACGAGGAATATCAGTCAGAGTCCCAGCTGGAAACAGCACAAATTAAGAAGAATCAAAGATATTTACAAAAGGGCAGGCGGGATAGGGGAATCACAGGATTAATGCAGTAACCAAAATTATAAGCACCCTACCCCTAAACAGAAAAGGGATGAGAGCTGTTATCACTCCCCCAAAAGAAAAAAGAGGTATACTGAAAGGAACCTTTGGTTGAAGGACATAGGCAATCCAACCTCGAAAGGAGGAAATAGGGAAATACTTTGACCTTGTCAGTTTCCTCCCATTTTCTGCTAGAGCTCCTCTCTTGTGTACCCCAAAAGGACTCCAAAATGAGGGAATCCAGTCAGCAGAGTGAATGTGGAGGGGCCAACAGATGAAGCGATATATGAGCGGCTTACTTTAATAAGTATTCCTTTCTGTATTGACAATTTGAACGTTAATCAGGACTGTGGTTGCTGGTGACAGAAATGCAACTTGATGCCATTTAAACAACAACAACAAAAAAAAGGAAAAACTGGAGGAAGGGCTGGAGAAGAGCTGATTTTAGGGAAACAAATGCTACTGGGGCACAATTTTCCTCATGTCTACAAGTTGGTTTCTTTTGTAACAAAGTGGGTCTCCCCAGTGGAGACCCCAGAGGTCTTCAGCAGTGACTGGGGTGACATCTTTAGAGCAGTATAATGAGACGAGATGAAACTCAGCTTTCAGTTCCACAGAGAAAAGTCTTAGAGAAGAACTCTACTAAGAGATGTAAATGAAGATTTGCATAAATGGGCTAGGAAGATGGATTTTAAAGATGTTAATTCTTACCAAGTTATAAGCATAATGTAAACCTAAACATCACTTGAATTTTGGGGTAATATGAAAAATAAGGTCTCAACTTCATCAAGAATTTGCCTCAAAAAAGGAATACCAAAGACAACTTGTTCAATTATTAAAATGCATTATCAGGTGATTGGCAATTCAAAGTGTTATTCTGATGGAAGAATAGCAAGTTAATTGAACAAAGCTGGTATGTGTAGGTATGTGCATAATAAAAGTAAAGAACCCAAACTAATGGGATGGGAACGGATTAACCAATAAATGGTGCTGGGAAAATTAACTATATGGGACAAAATTACGCTAGACCCTTAAATCACGTTTTATACCTAGATAACTTAAAAGATAAAGATAACTTAAAGAGAAATGTAAAAAAGGAAAGCATAAAATATAACAGAGAAGATGATTATTTAATCTTGGGATGCAAAAGACTTTTTAAGTATAATAAAGGAGATTTTATAACATACAAATGTACAACTTAATTGAGAAAAAATTACATGTATAATTAAAAGGCAAACAGCAAACTAGAAAAACATTCTTAAACTGAGGAACTATTACTACACTGTATAAAAATACTAAACAAATGTTTACTAAATGATGTTTTTCTTGGTTAAATGTACTGTTCTGAAATCATCAGGGAAAAACAAAGCTGATTATTTTAGATAATAGTAAAAGAAAATGATATTACCTTATTGGAAATAAATGCTTTAGATTGGCCATTCATAATTTAGTATAATTTTATTTTCATTATACCTATAATAGAAGAGTAAAACACACACAGAAGTAAGGCTCACATATTTTTCATTTTTAGAAAATTAAGTCCATTATGGTCAAAAGTGGTCATTTTATTTTATATCCTTCACACATATTCACTAAGAATAGCTACACTCAAATTACCTAGGTTTTGTTGTACAATACATTTAACTGTAGTTGCTGGTATAATTAAAAAAAAAAAGACAAAAAAACTTATAAAAATGTCACTCACCTGACATGGGATTAAACACACAGAATGAGTTTAATAATGATCTGAATTTAATAAAGAATTGATTCAACTCTGCTCAAGAGTTATAACTGAATACTTTTTTCCTAATGGAAGAACAAATTCAGAATATGCTATAAATACCAATTTTTAAAAAAACTGATGAGAAAATATGAATAGTGGCTGGAAAGATCAATGGGTGCATTCAATGAGAATTTTTATTTCAATTATCCACAAAACAATATTATAATACCTTATAAAAATATTACATTTTAGACTACCATTATTCATTTAAAAAAGTGTTTGTGCTATAAAGGTTGTTTTTGTCAACTTCCTTTTCTGGTGAGGGTTGAATTCCACATTAAGACACTGAAGATGAAAAGCTGCTGGAAAAAAAAGATCTTCAAATGTACAAAGTTCTTTATTTCTCTTGGCGATTTAAAAATACAGAACCATTTAAACTGAATACACATTAAGTTAGTGTTTTATTTCCTTACTATACAAGTGATATAAGGAACTGCTCCATTTAGTTAAAACCTAATGAATACCATCAACTTTTCCTGACTTATTTTTCTGAACACAATTATTACATAATTTTGTTATCCTTTTTTAAATGCTTAGAAAAATTATAATACCATAGTTCACATAAAGCCCTTTAAAAATCTGATGTCCCAGGTTGTAGATGTTCTGGGTAAATGATGACAGGAGTCTTAGGAAGAGTCTCTTGGAAGAGAGATTGAATACTAAAACAGGTTACGTAAACATTAGAAACCTCCACAACTTTTAGTACCAGAGCTATTACCAACCTAAATGAAGCTCATTTGTCATGCTTTAAAATTGTCTGAATTTCAATACAGTTACCATGGCACAGAACTTTAAACTTAATGATGAAATCAGGTAAGTGATGGTAGTTAAAAATTATAATTACAGGGGCTGTTGGTTTTCAAGGTTACAGTGGAATTGGGGTTAAGGGTTGTGAATAGAGCAAGTACACGACAAAGCTCACTGATCTAAGATTCAACCATTTTTCTTGAATAAATGTTGATCAGAAAAAAAAAAGAATTATAATTCTAAAATATGGGAACCTGATGTATTGCTTTAAAAGTGTGACTATAAAGGAGAATATTTTAAAACATAAATACTTTCATTTGTAGGATTCAGTTCCTTTGCTACACTTAAACCAGTAATGATGCTATTTAAATTCCTATTTTGGAATTTCTTTTTGAGTTTCACTTCTATACTTTGGGCAAAAAACCTGTCCCTCCCTTTCCACCGCTGCTATTATTCTCAATAAGTTTTCCTCCCCAAATCAACTAAATTCTAAAAAGGGAAAAAATGATCACCATTAAGTATATTTAAAAAGTTAATATAGATTTAAACACAGATTTGAAAACTGGAGTTCTAAAAATGTTTCACATAAAAGCTCTATCACTGGAATTAGTGGGAAGCCTTAACTTAGCTATTTGAGGCTGAATGCTCATTTAGTGTTTACGTTAAGAAAGATTAGTTTTAGACATACCTTGTAACTCTTAAAATCTCAGAACAGGTGAGTGAGGAGCTGTGAGTGCCAGCAAAGCCATTTGTCACTCCTCAACATGAACATTAAGCATAACATTCCATCCCTCTACCTGTAAAATTTTCACATTTTCTTTTTTCATATTTCTTTTAAATATTTTCCTCTCTGTCAGTCTATATTCAGGAAGAGCAAAAGTGCATTCAAGTCCCTGATCTAGTGATATTTCATATTTGTGGCACCCATCACCGTAAGTACATACTAGAAATATCTCACAGTACCAGTCTACTTTTTCAAAAGGACTGTTTAAATATCGGGTCTTATTTTTTCATGTTATCTAAATATTAAAAGATTTTCCCTTGGGATTGGACAGTACAACTTCAATTATATAATGCCTTAAAGAAAATCAATACAACCTTATAAAAGATTAACTCACTTTCTAGTTACCTTCATTATTCTAAACTGAGCTATTCAGAAAATGATTAATCAAAGTGAAAAATTTCTACTTTCCAGTTCCATGAGTATGAGTATTAACATAGTGCATTATACTTTCAAAGGTCACTACTGTCGTCTAACATTAATCAAGTTTTAGATGCTGTTTATATTCCTTTTTGCTTCTAAAAACCTGGTGCATTTCCATGAAAAAGAAAGTAGATATTAGTAAGATTGTATACTAACTGTTCAACTTCGAAAAAGCTTGTGAGAACAATGAATGGAAGACAGCTTTAAAAACTGGAATGGAATTGTTTGGTCCTTGACTTTAGATTTTATTATGGTATACCTGTTTTTATCTCCCAAATTTTGTCTATAATGATACACACTTTCCTCTTAACAACTCTGAGTTTGGGGAATAAAAGAAAGGAAGTGATTTATAAAGAAGCAGCCTTGTTGCTCTTCATGGTCATGCTATCACTCACATGGTCATCAACATCATAACTATACCTTCTTTGGACCCTGAAATAAGTTGGAAAATTCATCATTGGTATTTTAGAGTTTAACACTTGGAAAAAAAAAAAAGCGGTTTGTGCAACCGTATCTGGAATTCCAGTTTACCATTAAAAACATGCAGAGTGAAGAAGACTTTCTTCTTTTGATTCCTGTATGTAAAGTAAGGAAGTCTACACAAGTTCTTTACATTTTGGCAGATTTGTGCATATAAAAGGCTACTTGGATTATAAATTTTCTCCCGGTTGGTACTGTGGCTCTGTAGCAGTGAAGTAGTCTTCCAAGAAGGACTGAATATACTCAAATGTTGGCCTTTCATCAGGGTCCTTCTTCCAACAAAGGTTCATCAATTCGTGTAGGGATTCTGGGCAGCCCTGAGGGCAAGGCATCCTGTATCCTCGCTCCACCTGTTCGAGCACTTCACGGTTGACCATACCTAACACACAAGATTCAAACATCAGAAAAAGTGATCCCTAACACCACTAGCAAGACAGAACAAATCCCCTAGTCACTAACTGATTCAAGGTATAGTAAGTTTATCAAGTGAAAGGATATTTTCAACAACAACAAAAAAATTCTAAATGTCAAGTATATCAAATGCTTAGAAAATGCTAATCTGTTTCAACATGTCTAGTTTTTTTTCGTTCCACCTAAAACCTTAATTTTAACCCTAATGCCTTCAAAACCCAACCCCATTTGATTAATGAGAATTTAGAGTACTACTTTGAAGTACTGATACTTTCTGATATTAACAGTTCACAAGGACCAAATTTGGGTTAACGAGGGACAGTGGCAAGATAATGTCTGAAAGAACTTCCAAACAAATTCAGAAGAAAGTTCTGGTCCTGGTTTTGCCAAATATATTAACTATGAAACTATATCAATGCACTTCCCTGAAAGTTTCCTTATCTAGTATCACCTGTTTGCCTTTCTTCAAGTTATTATATACAATTTCTTTCTTGTATTTCTTTGTAATCCTGTCTCCATTAGTAGCTCACCCTGTGTTATGATAGGCTAAGCAGACCCTCAATTATTGGGGAGGGAAGGAGGTTGCTGGGGAGATGACCCAGGATATTTAAGATATGCTTATTATCTGAGAGAATAGTAGAAATAAAAGGCCCATTTGGAAAATATCTTGAGAAAGCTGAGGTGAATATGGGTCACACCTCGTGTGTTTGTCCTATCTCAAGAATCATGATTCTCAAAGGCTGCAGTCTATCCGATGCTAAAATAATGAGAGGAAGAAAGGGAGGGAAGGGAAAAAAGAGAACAAAAGTTTTTCTTCCCCTTACAGTTTTTGCTCCTAATAAACTCTAGTTAAGGGTCTTGGGATAACAAAGAGCTAAAATGAAATGTCAGCTTACCTGGATATGGCACTCTGCCCTTTGTTACCAGCTCTGTCTGTAGAATACCAAATGACCATACATCAGACTTTATTGTAAATCGACCATATAGTGCAGCCTCGGGAGCTGTCCATTTGATTGGAAACTTTGCACCTAAAATAATGACAATCTTGCTTAAGTAAATTGTTCATTAAAATCTATTTTGGGGGCACGTGGGCGGTTCAGTCAGTTAAGCGTTTGTCTTTGGTTCAGGTCATGATCCCAGGATCCTGGGATTGAATCCCACCTTGGGCTCCCGGCTCCTCCTTCTCTGTCCTCCTTCTCTTTCTGCCTACCTTGGCTTGTGTTCCCTCTCTCTCCCTCTCTCAAATAAATAAATAAAATCTTAAAAAATATATATATTTTTATAAATATGGTATGAGCAGGATTAATCTTTAGTCAGTATCTTTATTGTATGTGTCATCAATGTCAGATTCTTCAAAAGTACAAGATACATGGGAAAAATTCTTTAAAATTTGAATTCATACTACAATAAATCACATTTCTTTCTCATAAACCAGTGACATAAGAAAAAGAAATGTTGGGGCACTTCGGTGGGTTAAAGCCTCTGCCTTCGGCTCAAGTCACGATCCCAGGGTCCTGGGATCGAGCCCCGCATCAGGCTCTCTGCTCCGCAGGGAGCCTGCTTCCCTTCCTCTCTCTCTACCTGCCTCTCTGCCTACTTATGATCTCTGTCTGTCAAATAAATAAATAAAATATTAAAAAAAAAAAAGAAAGAAAAAGAAATGTTGGTCGGGACAGAAAATTGTTCAAGAAAATAGAGGTAGAAGGGGGCCTGGGTGACTCAGTCAGTTAAGCATCTGACTCTTGATCTCAGCTCAGGTCTTGATCTTAGGGTCATCAGTTTAGGACCCATACCAAGCTCCATGCTGGGCATGAGGTCTACTTAAAAGACAAAAACAAAACAAAAAACAAAAAAACCCACAAAGGCAGGAACTCTGATAAGCAACTAAAAACATGATTATAGGATCTGTAACTTTAAGGAAGTCTAGCACCTATTGGCTATACTTAACTATTCGTTGATGATGGCCCATTCTGTTGAATTCTAATTTTAAAAGCCTATATTTACTCAAATATTTAGTGTATGTTTCTTATGCACAAGGCATTTGCTAATCATTATGGGAGACATAAAAACATAGCCTTTGTGAACCTGAGACATTTAGAGTGGAAATAAGATTACAGGTGTCTTATATACTTATGTACATACACAACAATATAAAATAGTTCTTTAAATAGGGGCGCCTGGGTGGCTCAGTGGGTTAAGCCTCTAGCTTTGGCTCGGGTCATACGGTCTCAGGGTTCTGGGATAGAGCTCTCTGCTCAGCGGGGAGCCTGCTTCCTCCTGCCTCCCTGCCTGCCTCTCTGTCTACTTGTGATCTCTGTCTGTCAAATAAATAAATAAAATCTTAAAAAAAAAAAAAAGTAATCTTACCTTGTCTTGCTGTATATTCATTGTCTTCAATTAACCTTGCTAAACCAAAATCTGCTATTTTGCAAACAAGATTTTCTCCTACAAGAATATTAGCAGCCCGAAGATCTCGGTGAATATAATTCATTCTTTCAATATACGCCATACCATCAGCAATCTTGAAAAGGAAAACAAACAAACACATATGATACAAAGGGAAGGAGGGAGGAGGGAATCAGAAAAGGGAGAACAGGAGAAGAAACAAGAGATGCATATGGCCCACAAAGCCTAAAACATTTATATGGCCCTTCACAAAAATGGTTTGCTGAACTCTACTATTGTGTTTAAGAGGCTTGAACACAGGACCATGGACTAGGCTTGGCATATGCCAAATCCTCAGATGGGCAGTTTCTTGGTATAAAGCTTCTCTAAACTGAGAGTCTGTGGACATCTGGATGCTCACCAAGAAAGCAGTCTTAGAACTGACATGTCAACTAAAGCCAATCAAAGGCCCCTCGAACACCTCCCACATTTCTGAACAGAAACTGTTAATAGTTTTTACTCACATTTAAAAACTAAGACTCAGGGGAATAAAAGGCACAGCACAGAGAATACAGTCAATGATGTTATAATAACATCGTGTGGTGACAGATGGTAGCAACATTTGCAAACACAGTATAAAGTATAGACTTGTTGAATCACTATGCTATATACCTAAAATTAACATAACATTGTATCAACTATACTTAAATAAAAATTTTTTTAATATATAAAATTGATCGTACATGGTAATTTAAAATTCAAAAATAAGAACACAAATTTAGAAGAATAAAAATATCCCATTTTTCAGTGTATATTGCCATCTTCATTCTTGTTTTCAACTATATTAAATAAAAAGTTCAGCACATTCTTTAGATTTCCAAAATTTTCTTTGAAATAGCAATCATTCATTATCTTAAAATTTATCTACTAAAACAGAAATACACATAGATTTCATATTTGTTAACTCAGGTTTCTAAAAGGTCACATGATGCATGACAGCACCATACTGGGAATTACATGCTTGGTTCTAAGACTAGTAAATTATATGAATCTGTTAGATACTGCAGGTCTTCAGACACTATGTTATCTATAACATAAGGAAATCAGACTGGATTATCTCTAATGTTCCTTCCACTCTAAAATTCCATGATTTCACTATATAAACAACAGTTCTACTATGATTATTTTACATTTTATGTACACTATCAATGCAAATGGAAGCATGTGCAGTACACAAATACCTGAGCAGCCATATCAACCAGTTGTGGGAGCTTCAAATACTTTCCATCTCCCTCCTTCAGGAAATCCAATAAACTCCCTATAGGAGAGAAAAATGTTCACAGAAAATAAGCAAATCTTTTTTTTAAAGATTTTATTTATTTGACAGAGAAAGAGAAAAATCACAAGTAGGCAGAGAGGCAGGCAGAGAAAGGGGGAGAAACAGACTTCCCGCTGAGCAGAGAGCCTGATGTGGGGCTTGATCCCAGGACCCTGGGACCATGACCTAGGCCGAAGGCAGAGGCTTAACCCACTGAGCCACCAAGGCGCCCCAGAAAATAAGCAAATCTTAAATTAGGATTGAAATGAACATTCCCCCACCTCCAAACAAATCACTGCATCACAATACAAAACTTAAAACTTGTTATTCTTTAATATTTATTGCAGCTTTGGAATTTCTGAACAATTAATTTAATATTCTAGAAGAGGTCTCTCAACTGAAATTTTAAAAACTTCTCTAATAACATAATGGAAAACTGAATAATCTCTCTAGATTGTAAGCATTCCTTCTTTGCTTTGATCAAGATCAGCAATCCCAATTTTGATCCAAAAGGCAGTATCAGATACCTGTGTATTTTTAAGTCAATACGAATCAAGGGTGCAGACAACTGGGAATACATTGGGGTACTTAAAAATGGACCTAGGTGGCTGAGCTGACATGGGAGTGTCAGTCGAATTAACTCCTCTCAATTTTAACAGAAGATACCATGAAACAGCAAACTACTATGAATAATGGCCAACAGAAAGGCTAGAATTCTAGTTGCTATTCTTGTAATACTTGTTAAAAACTTCCCATGTACCTGAAGTTAATCAAGGAAAAAATAAACTGAAATTAAGGTACATTTTCAAAACAAACATAATGTTCTTGTCAGAAGTAACAATGTCATCAAAGACAAGAAAAGCTAAGAGAGGGACTGCTCCAGATTAAAGGACACCAAAGAAAATTGACAACTAAAAGAACTGATTAAATCCTGGATGGAGGGAAAAGTGTGGTTAATTAAGGACATCACTGGGACAACCGATGAATGTGAAAAATGGACTGGTATCAGATAATGGAATTATATCCAATTTTGTCTTTAGGAGACAAACATTGAAGTATTTAGCAGTAAAGCAAATGTGTTTGCATGTGCTCCTCGGTTTCAGGGAAAAATCCTTATATTTTTATGTACTGAAAGATACATATATAGTTAACAATTGACAAATCGGCTGAAATATGTATGAGAATTCGGTGTATTATTTTTACAACTTTTCTGAAGTTTAAAAGTATTTCAAAATAAAACAAAACAAGACAAGACAAAGAGAGCCCTTTCCATGACCGGACTGTGAAGCAAAGGAGAGCTATGATGTAGTCTCTTCCTTTACAGAGATTCAAAGTCAGAGAATATCTGTATTTCTTCTGGTCCATCTACTGCAGATGGAACATGGTATTGTGTCTTTGCCTTTATCTGTCCATTTGAATATGTGCTGAGGATCTACTCCATGTAAGGTACTATAAAAGATACAAAATACAAAGATAAATATGTCATGGTCCCTGACCTTGAAGAGACCTTGATATAGTAAGAAAGTATAATACAAAGATCTAGAAAGTATATAAGTAATATACGAAAACAAATACTGTATAGTAGGTGTGATAAAATGTATTGTAAAACCTATAATTATACAGACACAATGGATATGGTTAATTCTATGAAGAAGTCAGAAAAGGCTTTACGGAGGAAATCGGTTTCTAAGAAGAATGGGGGCAGACAGGGAATTCTAGGATGAAAGATTAACAAGTAAAAAGGCAGTACTGCATGTGACATCACAGTTCAGGGAAGTGAAAACAGTCCTTCGTGTGCAAGAACACAGGGGACAAAGATGGGAACTGAAGAGGAAGAGGCTACAGAGGGAAAGAGAACACAGAAAGCAAGCCTAAATGGACTTTACATGAAGTTTTATACTGAAAAGCAATACGATCAGGTTTATGTTTAAAAAGCAATCATTCCAACAGTAATGTGGAAAATGAAATTGGGCCAAAACTGCATAAAAAGATTAAGTTTAAAAGTTCCTAGAATAGTCTAGGAAAGACAAGACTATTATGTTAAAATCTAGCAATGACAGTGGGAAAGGAGAAAAGGTGGTATCTTCCAGAGAGATGTGATAAATGGGATCAATGGCACTGAATGGACCGTTGTCACACAAGGTGGTGGGGAAGTGAAGACTGGTGGGCCCTCTCACCATAGTTGGCATCTGTGAGTTTGCAGGTGATGTTAATGTTGCTGCCATCCAATGCACTAGAGACTCTTGCACACAGGCAAGAAGAGGCAAGCACAAGGACATTCACTGCAGCACTATCTGTTACAGTGACAAACTAGAGGCAACCTAAATGTTCACTGGGAAAGGAATGAATAACAATGGTATATTCATACAGAATCTCATCCAACAGTTACAAAGAGACAAATTAGATCTTTATCCATATGAATAAATCTCAAGAACATAATGTTGAATGAAAATAAAGCTAGTTAGATTTACATAAGTTAAAAACATACAAATACTGTTAATAGACAAATATATATCAATACAAGTAATCAATATGGAAAACACAGATGGAAAAGGTAAGCATCAACTTCAAAATTAAGGTTACTTCTAGAAGGGAAATGGGCCCAAAAGAACGTGAAGGGAAAGCTCTAATGAGAATGGGCTCAAGGAGGGGTAAAAACAAAGATGGAATTAGATCTGTTATGTTTTGCTTTCTTAGTCGAGAGAACTGAAGCAAATATGGCAAAGTGTAAACATAAGTTAAATTTGGATGGTAAGGACATGGTTGTTATGGTATTCTCTGTATGTCTGAAATATTCCACAATTTTTAAAAAAAATCTATGAAAAGTGTTGACATTAAATAAACTTAAGTAGTTTTTAAAAAGAGTAAATGGCTGGTTAGGAAGTGAAGACAGAGAGTATTCTTTAAAAAATCTTGGCTGTGAACAGAAGCAAAAAAGCAGAACAGTAGGTGAGAGAAGCAGATATTGAGATCTAAGAAGGGTTTTCTTTTTAGATGTAAGAAAGGATTAAAAACACAAGAAACTGTCTTTAAACAGAGGAAGAGGCACTTCTTTTCTTCACTTCCTTTCCTGCAAGATAAATTGACATTACATAAATACTCCACATTGCAATGCAGAGTATATAGAAATAAACAGATGATACAGTTCTTTTGTTTTAGGATAAAGAATTTAAATAAGGTGGCATGAACGATACATTAAGTAAAAGAACATTTTTCAGTGTAACAACTGATAATTGCTAAAATAGTAGAGAACTGCAATGCACAGAAATCTAAGACTTGTTACTGTCATTCCGACAATTCCTTTTCTCTGATCTTTAACCAATGACAACAAATCCTACCCCCCCCGCCATGTGCTTTATACTCTTTCCAGGAAACACATATAAAAAAGCAAAAATTTGACACAGAACTTCAGGGAAGTTCATGGACCCTTTGAAGCTCATTCATGACCCTGTCAGAGGATAGGTACTCAATAAGTAATAGTGAAATCAATTCAGAGGAGTCTTAAATTTCTCACATACCTCTCCAGCCTTATATCCAACCAGCTGCCTTCTAAACTTTCTACTTCTCATGGTTTTGTTCCCCATTTCTTCATATCTTCTTACTCTGCAGAAATACCCATACCTTTCCCTTTACCCATTCATAGACTTTATAACCTTAAAGATCAGTTTAAGACTTGACTAATTTTTCTCAATTTATTCCAGCCTATGTGATCTCTTCCTCATCCCTTTTCTTAATGAATGTGTTAAACACCTGGAAATTCATTATGCTTGGGCCTATAGCTTATTTGTTTATAGTGAGCTATTATTTACTTTGATACTGAAAATTAACTCATCAGAAAGTTAGGTCTTTTCTCTGCAAATTCAATATAAGTTTTTTCGGTGCTTTAGTTCTTTGATACCTTATAATAAGTAGGAGTGTGTCCGATAAATTAGAAGTATTCAATACATTTTGGTTCTTAATAATTTATAGAATAGTCTGTTTATAAACATTTCATAGGATATAATGATCATGACAGATATGGATATTAATGAATGGCTTCAAATACTTAAGTATAATATGAAGGGAATATGATTGATGGCCTGGTTGAGAGACAGGGAAATCAAATTCCAGATGAAGGAATCTGAACAGATTCATGCAAACCAGAAGAAGGAAGAAGACCTATATAGCAAGGAAAGTAGGTTTATCTGGGAGCACATGACACAGTGAGTTTGAATGGGTTACTGAGGATCAACTGCTAAGTACCTGAAATAAAATGGGAAATTATGGAGTTTTAAAACCAGAAGGGTCATTTATGATCTTGCATTCTTAATCTCCCAACTAGAAATAACCCTAACCCAGCAATCTGACAACATATCTATTATGTTCCCCAAATTAAATAATTCTTGAAATCAATATACAAAGCTAAATGGACCATTAGCTTTTACCTCCATTATATTCTTATGCTATTAATATCTTGATTTAAACTTCCTCCTTGTCCCTTTCTTCCCCTCCTTATATAGTTCAACCAGCGCACTCTGGAAGGGATTATTTTGCAGTTGTTTACAGTGAAGAGTCCTTCCAAAAAGTGGCATGTACCTTGGGGCTTTAGATATGTTTTGGCCACCAATTAACAGGCTACCTCAATTCTTTTTTTTTTTAAGATTTTATTCATTTATTTGACAGAGAGATAGAGAGCACAAGCAGGCAGAGTGGCAGGCAGAGGGAAAGGGAGAGGCAGGCTCTCCACGGAGCAGGAAGTCCAACGTGGGGCTTGATCCCAGGACTCCGGGATCATGACCTGAGCTAAAGGCAGCTGCTTAATGACTGAGCCACCCAGGTGCCCGGGCTACCTCAATTCTTATTTTTTGGCTTTTCTATTCCTTTGGGAGGTTTCCTATAGCAAATATGTAGCTTGTAGTTGGCCCTGTCACCACTAGATGGAACTACATTGTTGGCCAAAATGGGACTACTGGAGAGGGATGACATAATCAGTAGCTTTAATTATGGAGTGACTCATTAAGTGTTGGGGTAGGGGCACCTGGGTGGCTCAGTTGTTGAGCATCTGCCTCTGGCTCAGGTCATGATCCCAGGGTCCTGGGATCGATCGAGCTCCACATAGGGCTCCCTGCTCAGCCTGCTTCTCCCTCTCCCTCTCCCTCTCCCACTCCCACTGCTTGTGTTCCCTCTCTGTGTTTCTCTCCGTCAAATAAATAAATAAAATCTTTAAAAAAAAAAAAAAAAAACAAGAGTTGGGGGTAGAGGGACGCCTGGGTGGCTCAGTGTTAGGCATCTACCTTTGGTTCTGGTCATGGTCCCTGCTCTGCTCTGCGGGGCGACATGCTCTGCGGGGCTCCCTGCTCGAGGGGAAGCCTGCTTCTCCCTCACCCACTCCCCCTGCTGTGTTCCCTCTCTCACTGTGTCTCTCTGTCAAATAAATCAAATTTTAAGATAAATAAATAAAAAGAAAAAGAATTTGGTGGGAGAGATAAAATTCAAGAGGGCAAAAGTAGGACTATCAACATACTTAGTGCTTACTGGTTCCTCTTCTAATGTATCACCTGTCCTGGCCCTAACCAATTCTGTTACTCAAGGTCTCACCTTAGGGTCTGGAGTTTGAGAGAAGGGAGAAATTTTAGTGAAAGATAGTGGAAAAAAGTTTCTAGGAACTCTGACTATGAAGATTGTGTTAAAATAAAATAAGATTTCCTTAACTTGACCTGATTTCTTTTAGGAATAAAGATGTAAGCTTCTTTCTAATTGTGTTATTTTAATTTGTAGAAATACTTTTTCACTTTCCTAGCTATTTCATTTCCTTTAGTCAAATGGAATAAAAACCCACTTACTTTCAACATAAATTGAGCTGGCCTAATTTTCCTTTTAAACTTT
This sequence comes from Lontra canadensis, assembly GCF_010015895.1. Lineage (NCBI taxonomy): Eukaryota > Metazoa > Chordata > Mammalia > Carnivora > Mustelidae > Lontra > Lontra canadensis. The sequence goes on from NW_022631011.1 coordinate 24,327,201, forward strand.
GAACTATCCTCTGGAAGAACTGGACTAATCACTATTGCATTACACAAAATGTCAGATTTTCTCTTCTCAACAACTACATAAAAATCTTAAGTTAGGGAACACTACACAATAAAAAATTTGTATGCATAAAAATAGAAATGAAGACTTAAAAAAATTTATCAACATGAATACCCTAAAAGAAACTAATAGACACGTACCTTTTGACATGAACTCAGTGACAATGTAAATTGGCTCTTCGGAAACAACAGCATATAGTGGAACAAGTTTATCATGTCTTAATTTTTTCATTATCTGAGCCTCTTGAAGAAAAGCTTCTGGCATCATTGTACCTGGCTTTAGTGTTTTGATTGCTACTTTTGTGGTTCCATTCCACGTCCCTAGAAAAACACAGACCACTATTTTAATCTATAATATTAAGAGATTTTTTTAAGCCAAACCTTAATGAGCAGCAGTTACCTTAAATATTTCAACATAAGTTATGGTGTTTTAATCTATGGCTAAAGAAATGACAAAAAAACAGTTCAGGATTCTTACCCATCCATACTTCACCAAAACATCCTTGTCCTAATTTAACCTCTAGTCGCAAAGATTCTCGAGGAATTTCCCAAGCATCTTTTGCTAGACCTTGAGTCTGGGGTTTCACAGTAGGACACACGGTTGTTAACTTATGGCATAAACCATCAGCATGTTCTAGATAAATAAAAAAACTATACTATAAAACAAATTAATTACAAAAATTAAGGTACATACAGTATATTAATATTTTTAAAAGTTTAAATTGAAGAAAACAAAAACAAAAACATGATGTCTGTTTTACTCCAAAAGCACAAATACCAAAAAGGGAGCTGTATGCATGTAAGAAGCAAAACATACAAGAGGTGAAACATTCTTTGTTAAATACATTTTTGAAGTTATAATTTACTGAACACTTATGTCTCAGCTATTGTGCTAATTCAGTACTTTACAAATATCTCGTATAAGTAAGTCTTGAAAAACTTAAGTGACTTTCTTAATGTCACCCAGTAAGTAAGTGACGGAGATGGGATTCAAACCATAGTTCTGGCTGCCCCCAAAGTTCTCTTTTTGATCACTGGGTTTTATTTCTTCCCAAAGAGAATGCTAGCATTAACTGTTACTCCTAATAACCATTAATGTAAGAAGCATATCAAAAATTAAGGAGAAAACTTCATTTAAGAGACTGGTTTTCAAATAAGGGAGACACAAAAACAGGAAATCCCAAATTCACAAAGGCTTGACTTGTGAATCCTCACACTCTTTCTTATTATAAATAAGACATGTTCCCTCCCATGTTCAACAAGTAACCACACAAATCAAATTCTTTTTTTTTTTTTTTTTTTCCCCACAAATCAAATTCTAAAAAGTACAATTACAACTGATGCCACTGCTTGGTAACATGTTTGATAAATGTCAAGACTAGTGGTTGACTTGATAGACTGTACCTGTCACTGAAGAAGAGACTGCCATTGCAATCCCCTCCCCTAGTATTAATAATTTAAAAACTTTCGGGGTGCCTGCGTGGCTCAGAGGGTTAAAGCCTCTGCCTTCGGCTCAGGTCATGATCCCAGGGTCCTGGGATCGAGCCCCACAATGGGCTCTCTGCTCAGCAGGAAGCCTGCTTCCCCCTCTCTCTCTGCCTGCCTCTCTGCCTACCTCTCTGCCTACTTGTGATCTCTGTCAAATAAATAAATAAAATCTTTAAAAAACAAAAAAAAAAACCCAATGTTTAAAAGTAATAATAATAATAATTTTAAAACTTTTTGGATGCATTCATGTATCAAATTGGCAATGCAAAATTTTGAGACAGAAGAATCTAATACTGAATACCTTTCAAAGGTCCTTCCTTGAAAGACTAGAAGAATGTCTACAGTTGCAATGGGTTAATTTTTCAGGAAAAGAACAATGCACCTTTAGATTAAATTTCATTGGATTTATACTCTAGGAAGTTTTATGTGGTCCATTCCATGCAGAAGAAGGTAACCCAAAAGGACATCTGATAGAGCTTTTTACATTAAGTATTTAGTTTTACCCACTTAATAAATGTCCCTAAAAAAATACGTGCTTTTGTGCTTTTTTATTATTGTCAAAATCTATCTTGATACTTAGCCACTATGAAACTCCAATGTAAACACTATGTCAGTAAGATATAAGGAATCAAATAATGGTAGTCAGATTTTAGCATGTCTAAGAACCTAACTCAGGTAATAAGTACTACCTGCTCCTCCTTTTAAACCTAGAATACAACAGATTCTATTGAGCACACTCTTGTGGGAAAAGTACCACACTAAACCTTAAAGAGACATGAAGACAGAGATTCTGTCCTCATAAAACATATCAAGAAATAATTTTCACCTGTGAAATATTCACATACCTGTGTAGTGTTTTACCAACTTCTGCAGAGTATCAAATTGTGCTCTGGTTGTGATATAGTATCCACCGTTGTCAAGTTTCCTAATTTTATAGTGTTTCACATTGTCACCTCTTACCTCATCCCAATCACGGATAGAGAGAGAATAAGCACCTAGTGGGGGAAATAAATACTTTTTTGTATCTTTCTCAAAATACTGTCCAAGAAAATTTTTGTACTTCTATTACATTATAATTACCTTTAGTAGTTTCACTCTCTCTTACTAAGAAAATACCTCGTTGATTCCCAGGATTCAGAAGTAATCTTTCGGCGTCTTTTCTGCCCATTTTGCCAAAATACCATCTGGAAAAAATAGTGCTCTGAGTTAGAAATGTGGAAGGTTCAGAAAGGTTATAAATAAATAAGGATCAGTAGGAATGGAGTGGCAGGATGACAACAAAGAGCTACACAGCTTAAAAACACAGCAAAACACAATAAAGGGTCTTTATTAAATAGAATTATTACAAATATTATTGTCAGAATATACTGTGCTAATATTTCCATGTATTGACTACTCAACCAGTCTCTTCAATTCCACCTGCAAGTTACATGATCAGTACATGGAGAAGGAAAGGCAATAGTAACAGAGAAGCTCCCAGTCACTGACAGATGGAGATATTAAAACTGTAGCAGGAAGAACAGAAGTGGGTCTCTGGTAACAGTGTGATCATCTGTATTTGGTAAGGTGCAAGTGATCTATATTCATATTATTAGCAACTCTGCATTAGCATGGCTTTGATTTAATACAGATTTGTGAATAAAAATGAGTATCTGCTATGGAGAAGCTCACAGTATAAAACAGGAAGTAGTAAGTGTCAAGCAGAACAGAGTTATGGAGACAAATTACTTAACATAAAAGCAACAAGCATTGATAGAGCATCTACTGTGTGCAAGGCACTCTTAAATATTGTGATATGAAGACAAAGTAATATTTATGAATCCCAGATAGCCTTGGTTTGACCTAAAAAATATATCACTGAAGGTGAATTTTAATTTTTTAGAAGTTGTGAGAATAGCACACAGAACTCTTATATACCTTCCACACAGATTTCTTAACTGTTAAAATTTTACTTCATTATATTCTTTTCCTGTGTGCATATTTTTTTTTCCGAACTGATTGAAAGTAAGTTGCAAACATTTTGAAATATTATCCCTAAATACTTCAGTGTGTTTCCTAAAGACAAGGATCCTCTCCTACATAACCAAAGAGCAAGCACCTAAATCAAGAGATCAACACTGATACAATACTATCAACTGAAGGTAAATTTTTGAAATGAGTCTGCAGAATATAAGAAGGGTTAATGTAATTTTTTAAAGTGAAAATATAAAGGATACAGACCAGGCAAAACAGTATTATTATTGCACATTCATTTATGATCCTACTGTAAGCAAATACTATGGCATTAATTATTAATTTTCAGGTACTATCTCCTATTAATATGATATATTAGCTGTATTAAGACTGGTATGTTAATTGTATGTGTGTAAAATTGTGGCTAAGTAGAATGTGCATTAAAACATTTTTAAAACCAAAGTAATTAATAAAATATGAAGTAGTGCCATACTCTTCTGCCTGAATGGAATCTGCAGGGGCTACATAATTGCTAGGGATATAGCCATTCTTTCCTGTAGCAATAGATCTTGCTTCCCACCAGTCTCCTTCCCTGCAACACATAAAACAACAATTACCACAAAGTAGACAACTGCTTGAAACACAATTTATGGCAGTGTTGCCTTGTATCTATGTAGAAAAGAGGTTTAACTTCCATTTTTTTAATGCATTCATTTGATCAAAAATCAAACTCAAAAGAGTAATATTTAAAAATAGGTTAGTTGAATTAGGGAATAAGGCTAAGCAAAAGCACAAAAGCATACATATTTCTGCTCTAAACAAACAAACAAAAAGGTTTAATTTTAGTTACAAGATTGCTCTTTTACATACCTATCTTCTTCAACCTCAAACAATAAACTATACTAACTAGAACAATTTGGGAGGTAAATCTTTCAAATTACTCAGTTTCAACTGGATGTTTTCTTTTTTAAAAGTTTTACTGACATAATTTGCATATCATAAAATTCCCACTTTAAGATGTACAATTTAATGGGTTTTAATATATTCATACAGTTGTACAACCATTAGCACAATCAATTTTAGAACATTTCATCATCCCCCAACCAAGAAACCCTATACCCATTAACAGTCACTCTCCACTACTCCACCCACCTCCCCCTGACATTGCCTAACACCACATCAGCTTTCTGTTCCTATGGATATGACTATTGTGGGCATTTCATATAAATGGAATCAGACAGTAATCTGGTGTGATCTTTTGGAAGGTTTCTTTCACTTAGCATAATTTTTTCATAGTTCACCTATGCTGCAGTACGTTATCAGTAGTTCATTCTTTTTTACTGTCAAATGCTTTTAACCATATATAAAATGATAATGCTCCTTTTTAGCCATTTTAGGAAAAGTATCAGGATGCCCTAGAACTCCTGTAGCAAAATATTTTCAACAGACAGGAATAAAAAATTTAACTCCTAGAATAAAGTATATTTACAAAAATGTTATCCATAAATATTCAAATAAGACTAAAATCAGTTCAGAACATGAAAATTATGTATAGTTTGCAATACGTAAGTCTTGACTTTTCCAAAATTAATGTGAAAGAAGCAAATATTATCAGTATCTAATGAGGAAGATATATATGGGTTCTGCCATTAAAAATTAAATGCATGTTTTGCTTTGCCAGAGAAAAGTACTGAGAGTATCTTATCTAAATTGACATTTTATAAATGATCGAGGGGAATTTGTTCTCTAGAAAATGAGATGAAAAATCCTTTGGCAATTCAAATATTTCTACTCATACACTTGGGTTTGTAGATTCCTAGTATACATTAAGCACTTTCAGATATACAAACTGAAAACTGCATTTGTGCTAACCATTCATGATTCATTCAAACATTTATTGACAACCCTTTAAGTAACAGACTTTATGAGACAGTGCGCTAGAAATAGAAACAGAGGTAAAAAGACAGTCTGTAACCTCAAGAAACAGCATAGAGCAATTTCTCAGCCTCACCCTTACTGATTCTTTGGGCTAGATGACTGTTGTTGGGGGCTGTCCTGTGCACTATAGGAGGTTCAGCAATATCCCTGTCCTCCACCCACTAGAAAGCAGTGGAGGCACCCTGCCTCCAGACATTGCTAAATGTCTTCTGGGCATCTTTCCCTTGGTTGAGAACCACTGGTCTAAAGGAATGACAAGCACACAATAAATTATAATTAGAAGTAGTGATGGCAGCTATGATTGAGGTTTGCACGGGGTGCTACATCAACATGTAAGACAGACACCTAATCCAGTGGGAGAAGGGGTGTGACCAGGAAGGAGAGGAAGAATGTCAAGAAAGGGCTCCTAGAGAAATAACATAGGAATATACATTTTGAAGGATGAACAGGATTGGCCAGATTAAAGAAAAAAAAAAAAAAAGCTGAGACAGGAAGTCATGTTCCAGAAAAAAGACACTGTACGTGTCAAGTCATGGGAAGGTGAGAAACCCCAGTGTATTCATAAAATTACAAGCAACTCAGTATGGCTGGGCAGTTAAATGAGGAAGGGGAAGCAGCTGGATGACTGATGTCTACCATTGTTATCGCTTTTCTTTTATCTTGACAGCAACTGGTAGCTACTGAAAAAGGCTTTTAAAGCAGAGAGACATGATCATATTTTATATTCTGGAACAATAATGGATAGCAAATGGGAGCAAGAATGTTAGGAAATATGACTGGAAGTAAAAAGACCATAACATACAGGATCTATTTTCTCTAACAAGTACTGAATTTTCAATTCAAACACTGAATTTGTAGTGGGCCACTAAATGGCTTTTATTACTGAGTGGTCCACTAAAAGCCTAAGAGTCATCTCAAACTAAAAGTCTTAGACAAGGGGTGCCTGGGTGGCTCAGTGGGTTGAAGCCTCTTCATGATCTCAGGGTCCTGGGATTGAGCCCTGCATCAGGCTGTCTGCTCCCAGAGAGCCTGCTTCCCCCTCTCTCTCCCTGCCTGCCTCTCTGCCCACTTCTGGTCTCTGCCTGTCAAATAAATAAATAAATAAAATCTTAAAAAAAAAAAAAGTCTTAGACAAAAACTCTAAGAGTCACCTAAGGAAAAAGCAACTTAGTGTGGTCAGATTGGGACTGCAGGGGCTCCTTACTTGGCCTTTTCCCTTTTTTGTTAAGAGAAAGAATGAAGATCCTTAAGTTATCTTATATTCAAATAGGAACAAAGAATCTCTTTAAAAAGATTTTTTTTTAAGTGATGTACCTACTTGCATATATTCCCTCAATCTTCACTTTTTTTTTTTTTAATATTTTATTTATTTGACAGAGAGCTAGAGAGAGAGGACAAGTAAGCAGAGCGGCAGGGAGAGGGGGAGAGAGAGAAGCAGGCTCTCTGCTGAGCAGGGAGCCCGATGCGGGGCTCGATCCCAGGACCCTGGAATCATGACCCGAGCTGAAGGCAGCCGCTTAACCAACTGATCCACCCGGGTGCCCCTCAATCTTCACTTTTAAATCTACCGTTTTTGGAAGAACCACACACTACAGCACAATTTGTAGAAGTCATAATTCTGGTTATAAAAGGAGTTATTATGCCATGTATCTAAGGAAACCAAATGCATCATCCAACCCAGTGGGCAGAGACCATGCTTCACCACTCTCATCTTTAATATCAACCAGCTAAATGGTTTCAGCATGAAGACTAGGTTTCTGTCAGTATTTCTCCCTCAAAATATTCCCAACACTTACGTGTTGTTAATTATTTGAAACCGTTCACCTTTCTTGAATGAAAGGTCTTCTGTAGTTCTAGCTTCATAATCATATAAGGCCACAAATATAGTAACACCACCTATTGGAGAAAAAAAAAAACATAAGGTAAATTATATATATTAACAGAGGGGGAAAAAATGTCAGCAAAAGAGCTTAAGCATAATTTTCTTTCTAGTCTCCAAAATCTACTTCTGAATGGAGACTTGGGCAGCTGGAGTTTAAGCTAATAAGAAGCTCTCTGAAGACCTTCCATGAAACTGCTGCATGCTACAAATTCTAAAATTCTATATACCCTCAGAAGCAAATTTAAATTTGATTCATAGTAGCAGTATCTCTGACTTGGAATCACAGTTCAAGTTCAATTCAATTCTTTGGCAGAAAAAGTATTAACAAGTACTACAAACTGGCACTAATCATCTCAATTACTTATAAACAATGGGTGAACATTTCCATCCTTAAAACTGATCTGTAGCAGTATCTAGGGATTTAGCTAGATTAGTTATTATAAAAAATACTCAAAAATGGCTTATTTTTCTTAAAAATTAAATGATATGGTTGATATGAATCATAAGTTCCAAAAATAATTATCATACATAGAATTATACACAGATGCTTAACAGATCAGGACACCAAACAACTAAACTATTACCTGCAAACAAAGGAATAGAATGGATTATTTACTATTCTTCCCTGAGTTTCAGTCATGTATTAACTGCCTATTTAACATTGCTACTTGAATGTCTAAGCAAATGGCACTACTATCTACTTAGGTACTCAAGCCAAGTCCCTTTACTAGCACTGTTATTCTATCTCTAAAATACCTCTTTATCTACTTTCTTTTCCATTTCCACGGTTGCCACCTTAATCCAAATCCTTGTTACCCCTGACTGAGTCTGCTGAGAAGTAGTCTCCTAACCTACTTCTGTACCTGCTTCCCTATATCCATTCTCCACAGAGCTAGCTGCCAGAGTAAGGTTTTTAAAAAAAGGAAATTCAATTATGCAAATCCTTTATTAAAAACTCTTCAATTGGGGCACCTGGGTGGGTCAGTTTTAAGTTAAGCGTCTGCTTTTGACTCAGGTCATGGTCCCAGGATCCTGGGATGGAGCCTCACATCAGGCTTCCTGCTCCGCAAGAAACCCACTCCCCCACCCCACTCCCCCTACTTGTGTTCCCTCTCTTGCTCTGTCTCTCTGTCAAATAAATAAATGTAATCTTTAAAATGAAAAAACAACAACAAAAAAACCCTCTTCAATTGCTTCTTCTTGTCTTTGATTGAATAAAACCCAAACTTCTTACCAGAGTATATGAGGTCCTGAGTAATCCTGACTCTTTAATCTCATATTATACATTTCTACCCTCTGGTGTCCTCACTAATCCTCAAAACCACCAGGTTCATCTGTACCTCCTAAACTCTGCATTTGTTGTTCTCTCTCCCCAGAAAGCTTTCTTCCCAGGTCTGCCCAGATTTAGGTCAGTCTCATCAATCAAACTTCAGCTTTAAATGATTTCTCTTCAAGACAGCTTTCCTTGATCTTCTAAAGGGCTTTCACCAATCACTCTGGTCAATTCCTTCAGAGCAGTTAAGAACCATTAATCATCCTGTTTAATTGTTTATTCACTAATTATTGTCCACCTTTTGTTATAACGTAAATTCCATTAAGACAAAAACCTTGTTTCTCTTGCTTACAATTCTCTATAAGCAGCACACAGAGACTCCATATGTGTTAACAGACATATACCATGAAGTGACGTTTCACATAAATAAACTGTTTAGGTAAGTAAGTATGTCCTCAAGTATCAAAGTTTACTTGGCTCATTTTGGATTACTGTCTTTCCCAAACATATAATCCTGAAAATAACTTAAAACTTGGCTGATCACTGAGGACACTATCGTGGCCATCTATTACTGAGATAGTCAGAGTTAAGAGGTTAGAATTAAGACTGTAATTGGCCTTTTGATGTCCACAACTCCTCAAATGAACAGTCTCACAGAATTCACTTATGGCATTCCGCTAGCACTATTACTGGTCTGGAGGTAAGCAAACTGAAAGGACAAATTTACAGCTCAAGCCTATAGAACAGATTCCTTTTTCCCCCCTCCGGTTGATAGTAAGGACATGTGTTGCTCAGTTTGATGCTTGCAGCTGTTTTGCCAAGCCTAAGATTAAAGCTGATACTCTAAAGGCTACCAAAAAGAGATCAAGGACTGAAGTCCTTGATGACATCAGGAAACTACTGCTGTATCAAGGAATCCTAGAGCTCACCCTACCTTTTTAAAGCCAGTTATGCTTTGTTACTCAAGGAAAAAGTATCCTGATCTGGAAACCCCACAAAAGAACTCTTTCTAAAGTTTCTAACTACTTTTTTAGAGCATTTCTGGCTCCATGAAAAGTTGTCAGCTGTCACTTCTTGTTCTCTGAAAGGCGACCATAATGTGATAAATGGAGTTCTGGCACAGGACATTAAACCTGGGCTCCCCTGCTTCTTATCTGTGACTCTGAAAAAAAAGCTTAACTCTGAGCTTCAGGACTTTCATTTTTTAAATCAGTGTCTGATAGAAAAACTGTATTATCATCACAACATTGCCATTTAATTAAGTAACTACTATAATATATTAATATTGGATAGTACTTTATAAACATGAAAACATTGGTAAGTTGTAACATTAACATTCTTGAGGGAGGGGTAGATGTTTCTAATTTTTATATCCCCACTGCCTGCCACATAGTAACCACTCACTACTTGAAAAAAATCAATTAATGAAATAACTAATGGTATAACCAGTAGATAATCACCAGATTATCACCAAACTTTCAGAACAATATGATGTATAATTTAAGACTGTAATTTTTACGTTAGAAGCTTTAAATTTCACATAAACTTTTAAGTCCCCAAGTAAGTTATTTTTCTCACAGCAGGCAAAAACTGTATGCACTGCCTGCCTAAGGTCATGTTCTCAAGCTGACAACAGAACTGTCCACTTAGATCTCACCTGTTAAACCAGCAGGATATGAACTTGGCACCACTGAGAATGAAGAAGATGCTCCTCCAAAAGGTGTCACCCCTGAGGATCCTCCAAATGGTGTCATGGAAAGACTGCTAAAATTAACAGATGCTCCCTTTGTTGAAGATGATGGTGCCACTGCAGTGTGTTCTGCTCCATAATGGCTGACACTGCTACTGACAGGTTCTGGAGTGTTTTCGGTTCTATATTTAATGGTTGGACTTTTGTTCTCTTTACTTTTAATGCAGCCCATTATCAAATCTACAAGGAGATAGGCAAATATTTTGAGAACTGGTTAATATAAAGTACACTTCAAAAAAACACAATTGAAAACTTCACTTTAAACAAGGAATTTTTCTCCTGCAAAAAAGGAACATTAATAAAATAAAGCAAACAAAAAACTAGACAGCTAAAAATGAAGTTTCTTCTCCTCATTTATCTTTATTACAATTCTGCTGAAGTATCATTCCAATCATGTCATTCTCCAGCTCAAACACCTTTAATGGTCCAATGACAACATGCCACAGTGTGCTGGGAAAGCCACTGGGTCTGACGCCAGAGAGGCCTTCATTTGAATCCTGGCTTCTTACTCAGTAGTGGAGTGATTTCGGATATGTTGCTTGACCTCTCTGCACCCCAGCTACTTGAAAAAAGAGGGATAATAATAACATCTACTTCATAAAGTTTTCTATTAGTATTAACTTAAACTTATCACAAGTTCTAGACAATATGTGGTATGTAGTAAGTACCAGCAAGTATCAGCTGTATTCTATACTAGCCCTCTGAATAGAAATATAATCTGAGTCACATATGTAATTCTCAGTGTTCTAGCAGCTACATTAAAAAAATAAAAATAGATTAAATCGATTTTAATAATATATTTTATTTAACCTAGTACATCTAAAATACAATTATTTTAACATGTCATCAATATAAAAAAATTTAATGAGTTTTCTTGTACTAAGCCTCAGAAATCTATTGCATATTTAAACTTAGAGTACATCTCAATTTGGATCAGGTACATTTCAAATACTCAATATCCATATGTGGCTAGCAGCTACCATATAAAGGAGCGGGTAGCTCTGTAACTTTTCCTTATCTACAGTCACACTCCCACTGCTTATCAAATTTGATCCCAATCTATCTTTCCAACTGTATCTCCTATTATTTCCTCACACTTATCTACATACACACACTTTCCTGTTTCCCTAATATATATGACCTGTGCTTTCCCAAGTTTGTGAGGATTTTACACCTAAAACTTTCTACCTATTAAAGTTCTATCCAATCACTGAAGATCATTACAAATGCTACTTTTCCATTCAAGCTTTTCCCCATAATTGGCAAAATATCGCTTTCCTTAAAACCTCCAATGTACTTTTGGGGAGATTTTTATATGGGACTCTCTCACCTTATTCTGTTTGGTATCTTGTTTTTTGCTTACTGGCCTAATTCCTACCCTATCCCCAAATTACTGGCACTATAGTTCTTTTTTTTTTTTTTTTTTTTAAAGATTTTGTTTATTTGACAGACAGAGATCACAAGTAGGCAGAGAGGCAGGCGGGGCGGGAGGAGGGGGGGAAGGTAGGGGGGGGAGCAGGATCCCTGCTGAGCAGAGAGCCAGATGCGGGGCTCGATCCCAGGACCCTGGGATCATGACCTGAGCCGAAGGCAGAGGTTTTTAACCCACTGAGCCATCCAGGTGCCCCTGGCACTATAGTTCTTAAAAATCAGGAGTTACTCATCTCTTACACACTGTCCAACTTACCGTGTGACTCATATAATACCATTATTACAAAATACTCATATAATACCATTATTACAAAATCTGCATTATATTCACTTCCTGTGAGAGCACAAATTTTCATTAATTCAATTACTTTTAAAGATCATTCTCATTTTACAGCTTTTCTTTTTTTATGTGGCATTCAAAAGGAAGTAAAGGAGTGGTAAGACAACTGCTTCATAAATTCTCAAAGACTGAACATTTACAACCTTGACTATGCAACATTTAAAATGTAGCTATACTGCAGTGATCAGACAAGAAATAAAGGGCATCCAAATTGGTAAGGAAGAAGTGAAACTATCACTATTTGCAGATGACATGATACAATATATAGAAAGCTCTAAAGACTCCATCAAAAAACTATTAGAACTAATAAATGAATTCAATAAAGCTGCAGGATACAAATTTAATATACAGAAATCTGTTGCATTTCTACACACTAATAATGAAGTAGCATAAAGAAATTAATAAAACAATCCCATTTACAATTACACTAAGAAACAAAAATAACTAGGAATAAATTGGCCCAAAGAGGTAAAAGACCTGTACGCTGTAAACTATAAAACACTGATGAAAGGAACTGAAGGCAATGCAAACAAATGGAAAGGTATACCATTCTCATGGATTAGAAGAATTAATATTGATAAAATGTCTGTAATACCCAAAGCAATCTACAAATTCAATGCAATCCCTATCAAAATACCAATAGCATTTTCCTGATATTTGTTGGATGGAACTACGAAAGACCAGAATAGCCAAAGCAATCTTGAGAAAGAACAACAAAGCTGAGGTATCATAATTCCAGATTTCAAGATTGATTACCAAAGAGTTATTACAGTACTCAAAATAATATGTACTGGCACAAAAACAGACACACAGGTCAATGGAGTAGAATAGAGAGCCCAAAAATAAACCCATGCTTATAAGGTCTATTGATCGATGACAAAAGAGGAAAGAATATACAATGGGGAAAGAAGAGTCTTTTTAATAAATGGTTTGGGGAAAACTGGACAGCTCCATGTGAAAGAATAAAACCGGCCCACTTATACAATACATAAAAATAAACTCAAAATGAAAAAAATCCCTCAAAATGGATTAAAAACCTAAATGCGAGACTGAAATTATAAAATTCTTAAAAGAAAAACAACATAAGTGGCAATCTCTTTGACATTAGCTTTAGCAACATATTTTTAGATAGGTCTTCTGCAAGGGAAACAAAAGCAAACATAAACTACTGGGACTACACCAAAACAAAAAGCTTTTTGCACAGCAAAGGAAACCATCAACAAAACAAAAAGGCAACCCAGTGAATGAAAGAGGATATTTGCAAGTTATATATCTGGTAAGGGGTTATTATCCAAAATATATAAAGAACTTATATAACTCAACACCAAAGTAACAAATAATGGTGGTTGACAAACGGGCCGAATAGAATAGACATTTTCTCAAAGAAGATAAACACATGAAAAGACAAAAGACACATTAAAAGATGTTCAACATCGCTAGTCATCAGGGAAAGCCACATCAAAACCACAATGAGATATAACCTCCCAGCAGTCAGAATGATCAGTATCAGAAAGAAATAAAAAGTGTTGGTGAAGATGTAGACAAAAGAAACCTTTATGCACTGTTGGTGGTAATGAAAACTGGTGCAGCCACTGTAGAAAACAGTACGGAGGTCCCTCTAAAACTTAAAAATACAACTACAATGTGATCGACTTTTTTCACCATGGGGTATGTATCCAAAGAAAACAAACACTAATTCAGAAAGCTTTATGCACCCCTATGTTTACTGCAACATTTTTTATAACAGCCAGGATATGGAAGCAACCTAAGTGTCCATTAATAGATAAATGGGGGTACTTGGTTGGCTCAGTGGGTTAAGCCTCTGTCTTCGGCTCAGGTATGATCTCAGGGTCCTGGGATCGAGCCCTGCATCAGGCTCTCTGCTCAGTGGGGAGCCTGCCTCCCTCTTTCTACCTGCCTCTCTGCCTAATTGTGATCTCTGTCTGTCAAATGAATAAGTAAAATCTTAAAAAAAAAAAAAAAGATAAATGGATAGGGGTGCCTGGGTGGCTCAGTTGGTTGAGCATCTGACTCTTGATCTCGGGTCTTGATCTCAAGACCCATTGCTGCGATTCATGCTGGGTGTGGAGCCTACTTAAAAAAATTTCTTTAAATAGATAAATGGATAAAGATGTGACAAAATATACAATGGAATATTACTCAGACACAAAAAAAGAATGAGATTTTGACATCTGCAACAACATGGATGTACCTAGAAGGTATTACGCTAAGTGAAATAAATTACCAATTCAATATCTATAACATACACAGCTACTCACATTCTCAATTTTTGTAACACTTTGTAACTTAGTTTTTGAGATTTGTCTAATTATCCAAATTGTTAAGTTTATATTAGCATAAAGTTATTCATAACATTTATTAATGTACTTTAGTATTATAGCCCTTAGGGATTTCTATTAAAAGTTCTCAATGGTCAACAAGGACTTGACCCTCTAGCTATAAAAAACTCAAATGCTTCCCCACCTGCTATGACCTTAAAAGGGCTATTAGCTCATATCAACCTGATCAACTCTTTGCCTGCCTGTATAGTTTCATTCTACACACACATTCCAGAATACAGAGAAAAATTAAAAGTCAGAGAGACTCCTATTGAAGCTTTTAGAATTATTTTCCTACATAGTGTCCTTCTTTTGGAATTTTGCCCTGCAAATTTCAGTTGCCTCAGCCTCCATGAATTCTGGTCTCTGTCTCAACTTTTTGAGACCACTGTCCTTTGCCCAAGATTCCTCTCCCTGCTCTGTTATTCAGACTGTGCCTCTAGGCAGGAAGTTGGGGTGATTAGGTGACCATATGGCTCACTTGTTTGTTTCCTTTATTTCAGGAATCACAGTCCTGCACTGCTGTTATCCAATATCTGAAAACAGTTGTTTCATATATTTTGTTCAGATTTTCAGTTTTTAGGGTTTTTTGGGGGGGAGAGAGCTGGCAAATCCATCATAGCCACTTAAAATGTTCTTAAAAATTCCTAGAAAAAAACATTTCATTCCCTGGTTCTAATATCATTAAAGTGCAGAAAGTATTAATTTCCAAATAAATTTGTACTTCAGTTTATATAACAGATTTATTCTTTAATAATGATCACTTTAAACAAATGAACATTTTAAATACTTTACTGTAATTGGTTAAAATACTCTGGGATTTTCCTTTTAATTTTAAGAAAGAAAAATAATTTTTATTTTATTTTTTTTTTTTTAAGATTTTATTTATTTACTTGACAGATAGAGATCACAAGTAGGCAGAGAGGCAGGCAGAGAGAGAGAGGAGGAGGCAGGTTCCCTGCTGAGCAGAGAGCCCGATGTGGGGCTCGATCCCAGGACACTGGGACCATGACCTGAGCCGAAGGCAGAGGCTTTAACCCACTGAGCCACCCAGGTGCCCCAAGAAAAATAATTTTTAAAGTATCATTTTCCTTATGTGCCCACATGGTAAATCTAAAATTTATACTCAGTTTAAGGCTCAGCAGGCTGTTTTGAACTCAAGAAGGGGTTTTTTCTAAAGATAAAAATGGTAATGGGGAGAAGTTAAAAATCTCATAAAGTCAGAAACTATAGAACAATCTGATCATACAGATTAATCCCAAAAGGCTGGTGTTGCACTCTGAATGTACATCTTGACAGCAGGTTATCATTACTTTATTGCTAGGAGTTTATTACTTCCCTATCATATGTAGATTCAGCATCGCTATTTCAGTATTCCTAATGCTTTAACCAACTATTTGCTCTGCTGGGATAGCTATTCCCTACCTCATATCTTCTACTTATAATTTTGATTCAGTTGTGATCTATTCCACTTTCCCACAATTTCCCACAGCCACTGCTTGAGGTGCCTATTTCTGAGTGTGCACTGATATGAAGGAGAGTAAAAGCAAAAGCCCTAACTTGAGGACCAGTTATGGTTTGGCCACCAGGTGCCCACCTCATGGTTCTCCTTAAGAGACTGTGAGTCTAGAAGGTACCATCCTGTCTGCTCAGCTTAGCATAAGTTCTTGCTTTTAGCTATACAGATGCCCATTTTAGTAAAATATACTTAAAGTGAAAACCTTTCAAATTGAAATAAATTTCTGTGTTAGAATGTTAATACAGTTGACTCTTGAAAAACACAGGTTTGGTTGTGTAAGTCTACTTATACACAGATTTTTTTTTTACAGTTCTGTAAGTACTTTCTCTTCCTTATGATTTTCCTAACATTTTTCATTTTTTTTTTTTTTACCGTAAGAATACAGTGTTTAATACACGTAACATACAAAATATGTGTTACTTGATTGTTTATGTTATTTTAAAGCTCCTGGTCAACTGTAGACTATTAGTCATTAAGTTTTGGGGGAGTTAAATTTATACATGAATTTTTTACTGTGTTGGGGCTCAGCACCCCCACACCCTAAGTTGTTCAAGAGGCAAATGTATATGCAAAGTTTTACCCTGATTCCTCATCACGCCTCAACTACTTTCTCGTCTTCCCTGGATAATTGGGCAAGAAAAAGTGTGAAACTAAAAATACTGAGTTTTTCTGATGAGGGAAATTCTCAGGAGCAAAGAAGTAAAATGGTCCCTTTACTGTTTCTCATATGGCTGTCCTGTCATCCCCCAAAAGAATGTAAATTATTGTACTTGAAAACCAGGGCCATTACATTTGTCTTTTGTCTCAAATTCCTGTAGGAAATAAAGGATTAAAGTAGTGACAACAAGAAATGCTACCAGATTTTTCACTCAGGCATTCTCTTTCTTCAAACCACTAGACTTCGATAATCCTATTTCAACTTTCCCACTTCTCTTCTTTCCATATACCCCCCAAATTATTTTAGCAAAATTTATTCCAACTCCCCTATATTTTGCATACTTGCTTAAAATGTTGATTTCTGACTATGCTTGCTGTTTCCACTACATTAAAACTGCCCGTTAAGGTCCCCAATTAACTCCACATTGCTAATCTGATAGTCAATTTTCAGTCCTCATCTTACTTGAGCTGTCAGCCACACCAGACACAGGGATCATCTCTTTTCCTAAAAATGCTTTTTCTACCTGATTTTCTAGGACACACACCCCTAGTCCTCCCCCTACTATGTAGCCCCAGTTACTTCTCTAACCTCATCTCCTTCTAACTTGGTCCAGGGCTGCCACAGAGACTTCTTCCTATCCTTCAGAAGATGGGCCATCTCAGATCAGTGCACTTTCTTCTTCCTGCCTAAAAAGCTCTACTACCAGATACTTACACAGCTTATCCCTCAGCTTCTTTAAGTCTTTGTGCTACTGTCACCTTCTCCGTGACACCATCTCTGACCAACCTATATGAAGCAGCAATTCAACACACTCCCCAGAATACTGCCTATTCTCCTTTAACCTGGTTTATTTTTCTTGATGTCATTTATCACCATATAAAACACGAAGGTTAAGCACACAGACTGTTTTATTTGTTTACTGGATGTACAGCACAGTAGTTAAGAGCACAGACTTTAGAGACAGAATATCTGGGTTCAAAGTCTGAGTCTGCCACTTAGCTGTGTAAGCTTTGGCAAGTTACTCAACCTTACTGTGCCTCAGTTTCCTCAGCTACAAAATGGAGATAACAAAACTAAGCCTCCAAGAGTTGTTGAGGGTTAAATGAGTTATTTGTAATGCACCTAAAACAATACCTGGCATATGTTAATGTCTGCTATCATGGTGATGATTTTGATGATAATGATGGCTTCCCTCTCCAGAATATAAGAAAAAAAAAACTGAAAAAAAAATTAAAGTATAACACATGCACAGAAAAGTAAACATAACAAATGTACACCTCAATGAATTAGCAGAAACTGAATACCAATGTAACTCAACACTAAGATCAAGAAACGTACTGCTAACAACCAGTCTACTGGAAATACACCTTACAGTAGACTGCTGGGTCAGAGTACACACAGCTGAACACTGCTGAACAGAGTATACACTGCTGTTTTCCATGGTGGCTGTACCAGTTTATACCTCCAACAGCAGAGTATGAGAGTGACCACCGCTTCACATCTTCACTAGTGCTTGGCATTTTCAATCTATCTGGTAGATGTGACAATTACTAATGAAGCAAGTGCCTTTAAATGGTTATTGGCCATTCTCCTTTGTCAGATGCCTGTTCAAGACATTTGTTCACTTTTCTATAGGGTTATCTTTTTCTTATGATATATAGGCATTCTCTATATTTTCTAAATATCAGAGGAGTAAAATTTTTATCCCCTTCACTCCTCTATCCCCCTAGTACAAAGCTAAGAACATATGAATGAATGCTTATTTTGTCTTCAGATCACCTCCATTTCTACAACTCTGCTTCATAATCTGCAATTTATGGTGATTCTCAACCTCTAATTCTACTGAAAGAGGTTCTAACATGTTGACTAATAATCTTTACAAAGTAAAGATTTATAAAGACTTTATAAAGATCTATTAAAGTATTTCAGGTTAACCTCCCCAATTTACTTTCCTAACCTGCTTTCCCCATCAATATTAAACTTCCAAAACACAGGCTTAACGGCTGGGGAAGATAAAAAATAAAATAAAATAAAAATAAATTAAAAGTTAACTACAGAAATCAGATACTGTGTTTTAGGCAGAAATAGCAGAATAAAGTGGATTTTGAAACCATAAGTAGTTCAGTGCTGAAATACAACAAAGAAGAATGAGAGGAAAGAGGAGGCCAGAATAAACAGCAACAGGAACAGAGCCTATGTCACAAGGATTTTTTTTTTAAGATTTTATTTATTTATTTGACAGAGAGAGAAATCAAAAGTAGGCAGAGAGACGGGGGGGGGGGGGGGCGGGAAGCAGGCTCCCTGCTGAGCAGAGAGCCCAGTGTGGGACTCAATCCCAGGACTTAGAGATCATGACCTGAGCCAAGGGCAGAGGCTTAACCCATTGAGCCACCCAGACGCCCTACAAGGATCTTTTTTCAAAAGACTTTATTTTACTAAGAGAGCTCTAGTGCGCACACAGGTGGGGGGAGGGGCAGAGGGAGAAAGATGAAGAGAACCTCAAGAAGAGTTGTGCTGACATGAAGCCTGACACAGGGCTTGCTCTCACAACCCCAAGATCATAACCTGAGCTGAAATCAAGAGTCATGCGCTTAAATGATGGAGCCACGCAGGCACCCCATCACAAAGATATTATATCTCCTCCTAATTAACACAAACTACTTTAGATATAAGGATATTCATTTCATTTTTGTTGAAAGAAATTACTTGGTTCTGAATAATTCTACCCAAAAACCCAACGAATTGTTTTCCCTAAAAGGACCAAGCATAGAAAGAGTTCTACAAATACTTGAAGGTTTTCCAACCATTTCCTAACTTATCAATTCCATAAGTCAGATAAAAATGTATTTCATCTTTATAATATATACAGATGGTCATGTATCAGAATTACCCTATTGAACTTACTGTGTAACAGTGTGACTAACAGAGCTGGAACATATTTGATACATCTCTTAATGCATCTGGCTCAGTCATTAGCAGGTAGCACAATGCAGCATGTGTTAAGGTATTTCATTTTAATAATATTTTAAACTTTGACAATGCCTTGTTTCCAAAGTACTTTATCACTTAATCTGATCCCATAATAGTCCTAATATGTTACCAGCAAAAAAGTAAGGATAATCTCTACATCATATAAGGAACCTGAAGCCTGGGGAGGCTGACTTGCTCACAGAGATGAGGCTGAGTCTTCTGAGTTCTAGGTTACCTTCTTTCCAATACCCACACAGAGCCTCTAGGGAAGCCTTGTGTATACCATTTTCTGTTCTTTGATAAATTATTAAATATTATCCCTTTAGAAAATGTTACAAACATAATAACACTATTGGCATTCAGCTTCACTGTCCCACCTACAATACAAGCTAAAGAAAACAGTACCCCACCCCTCCGCACCATGACCATGTTGCTTTATTAGTAACAGTGATTAATATTTCTCAGACAATTTAACATACTTTTGAACTGTTAAAAAAATTAAATGTACATTGTATCTATACACTAATTTTAGGAAGCTAGGCAATTATTACATCATATGCTGTATCCAGTGATGGGTGGGGGGAGGGGGATAATAGTTTGGCATTTTGCCCAGATGGCTCCAGTTTACAACTAAGTTTTAAATCTGTAAGAAATCCCAAAGAAATAAATTAGATAATAAATAATTATAGAATTAATCGTAAGATATGAAATGATCAGTTCTACATAGGTCACAGTGCTCTACAGACCATAAACATGAGGGATGATTTTTCTTTAACTTTCACTTTTAAATCTCCTCCCTTTAGCATAAAGCACAAAGGGCAGGCAGGACTAGGAAAGAATAGAAAACATGGATGGAAAGGAGGAAACAGCAGACTACTAAAGGGCGTGCACTTTGTCTTGTAAAAACAAACAAAGAACTTAATTTTCCAAGTCAAAGGAGAACAGAAAATGTGAGCAATGGAAAACTGAGCTTACAGTGCTCACTGATAGCAATTTTCTATCTTTTGTTTTGTTTTGTTTTGTTTTATTTTAGATACACTAACAACTGACTTTAAAGAAAAAGTAAGTCTGCTCATTCTAAATTCTTAGTGGTTCTCTACAGTTACTTTAATGAAATCTGGCATAGATCAGCCATAACAAGGATCTGATGTAAAAAATATGTAAAGAATTGTGAAGAAGGGGCACCTGGGTGGCTCAGTCAGTTAAGCATTTGCCTTTGGTTCAGGTCATGATCTCAGGGTCCTGGCATCAAAACCCAAGTTGGGCTCCCTGCTAAGCAGGGAGCCTGCTTCTCCCTCTTACTCTGCCCACCACTCACCCTGCTTGTGAGTCTCTATCAAATAAATAAATAAAATCTTTAAAAAAAAAATTGTAAAGAATACTTAAAATATATTAGGAGCTATAGTAATAAAAATCACTTACAACTTAATGTAAAGTCCCAAGATTTTTAAAAAATTTCTATATTCAACATGGAACAGATCTGAATTATGAAGATCCCAGGTAAATGTTAATTACCTTTGGCCACTTTAGGCAATTATTAAAAACAGTTTGTCGGTAGAAAGGCACATGTAAATATTTATGAGCCATCATTCCCTCTATAAATTCAGTCAACTTTTGGGGGGAAAAAAAGCTGATTTTATACCTATCATAAAAAGATTTTATTTATTTGAGAGAGGGAGAGCACAGAGAAGCAGACTCCCTGCTGAGCAGAGACTCACCCTCCCCATCCCCCTTGTGGAGCTCCATCCCAGGATTCAGATCACGACCTGAGTTGAGGCAGACGCTAACCCACTGAGCCACCCAGGCACCCCCTCTAAAAATTTTTATTCTTTCAGATTTTCACTTTATCTACTACTGTCCTTTACCAAAATTTTATACCTTCAAATTATAGTAAATAATTTGATATTACTTAAGACTAAAGAGCAGGAGAAATTAGATATATATTTTTAGAAAGTTTACAAAATTGACCTGAAAGTCTTTTAATTTTCCCCCAAATTCCCACATTTAATTTCTTTCCACCACGCTTTTGCTGTAACAATACCCTGAGTTTCAATGTATGTTTTGGCCGATACATTTAAAACTTAGAAGCTTAATTGGTATATAAATTGAATATACAACTGTACATATGAAATTAATACAGACAATTTGGGGAGAGGAAGCTTTCAGCATTAGAAGTTAACAAGCAAGGAATAATCAGATGTGCTTCAAAAACCAAAAGAAGTCACATGAATCACATGAAGAGAAGCATAGCTGGAGATGAGCTGGGAAGTAAGGCAAGAAGTAATCAATTCAATCTGTTATAGTTCTCAAAAGCTAGGAACCTTCCTGATCTTTGACACCTTTTGGTACAGGTCTTGTATTCTGTTCAACTACTAATCTTTTCTCAGGAATCAGCAGAAGCTATATGTATGCCTCTCATACTCAAGCTAATATTCCTAGTAATAGGAGTAAGAAAGATGTTTTTTAAAAAAAAGTAAATTTTGATATCCAAGAATTTAATTTGTGCATATTATATATATCTAAAACCACTTTTTTCCAGTTACAAAAAACTTTGTTTTGAATTTTAGATGTACAGAAGTTATAAACACACTTTTAATGTATGTGCTGCCAAAGAGAACACACAAAAAAATTTTTTTTAAAGATTTTATTCATTTGAGAGAGAGAGAGAAAGCACGAGCAGGGGTGGGGCAGAGGGAGAAGCAGACTCACCACTGGGCAAGGAGCCAGATGAGGGACTTGATCCCAAGGTCCTGGGATCACAACCTGAGCCAAAGAGAGATGCTCAACCGACTGAGCCACCCAGGCACCCCTAAACATGTTCTTTTAAAACACTGTCCTTTTTAGCTTATTTTCCTACATAATATCCTTTCTCAAGCAGATCATGCTTAATTTGATACAAATTAAATGCTTCAAAATTTTAATTACCAAATGTTAGAAGATTTTTTAATTTTTAACTTTCATTAAGAAAATTCTATCCTGGGGCACCTGGGTGGCTCAGTGGGTTAAAGCCTCTGCCTTCAGCTCAGGTCATGATCCCAGGGTGCTGAGATCCAGCCCCGCATCGGGCTTTCTGCTCCACGGAGAGCCTGGTTCCTCCTCTCTCTCTGCCTGCTTCTCTGCCTACTTGTGATCTCTAAATAAAATCTTTAAAAAAAAAAAAGAAAATTCTATCCTGTCCTCAACAAATAAAAAAGTATGGTTTTGTATATTGTTTAATTTTCTTAGCCTGTCTCTCAAAATCAATGCCAATACAATTGCCTGTAGATATACCAGGTAATGGATATATTAAATACCAATTCTGCTTTATACAGCTCTCTTTTTTCTTCTGCAGTCTACAGAATAATGGTAATTATACAGTAGAATGGCAAAGACAAGCAATGACTTTCTAGCAATTTGTTGCAAGAGAACATGGTTTTACTTTTTAAATTAGCAGGAAAAGTCTCCCAGATTTTCTAAAATAAACTTATTACATATGTACCTGCAGGCATTCTCTTCCAGAAATGAAGGGTGAAGAAGAAAGATTAGTTCTAGTTTTGCCTGTCCTCATTATAGGAGGCTCTTTTAGCTGGGCAGCCATTGGAACACCTTCCAGGAATCTCAAATTTACCATCTCCAAAGTGGGACCTGCCATTTTCCCCATCAAAACCCATCCTCCTTCTCTGTCACCCGTGTTTCAGTGAATGGTAAGTACATACTGCCTTAATCAGACTCCTCAGAGTCATTCTTAACTCATACCTCATATATCCAATGAGTCACCAGGACCTGACCATACTACTCTGTAATCTCCAAAATTCTTCCACTTTTTCCAACTAATTACTACTTCACTTGGCTACTAATCATTTACTGTCTGTACTATTGCAAAACTTCCTTAACTGACTTCCATATCCCTAGTGTTAAAGTTTCTCTAGTCTTTTATGGTTGCAATGTGAAGATGCGTTTTCTACAAAGAAAATGTGATAAGGAGTGTGAAACTGAATGGAGTTGGGAGGCCAGAGGGGGAATTCTCTGCCCTAGGGCTTGAGATTGTGGGTCCCAAGAAGAGACATACCTCACATTCCCAATAGGAAGAAGCTTACTTTATTGCTTCAATAGGAGAAGGGAAGAATTTCTCCTTGGCACAGCAACAAACTCAGACAATAAAAATACCACAACTCAGCCTATGAGAAACCATCACCACTGACTTCTCAATTTCCTATAAAAGACTTTTGTTCAACTTCCAACTTTCTCCTTTTCTCTACAAAGTAAGGTTCTTCTCCTTTGATCTCGACTTGTCCCTGGTGTCCCAAATTGGAATGCTCTGCTAAATACGAATACACCCATTTTCCTGTTCAAAATAACTGACAGTTTTAAAGGTTAACAGGTGCCTTCGATGGCCCTAACCTCCTCTTGCTCCCAAAATAAAGAACAAATAACTTAATATGAAAGAGAAGGCCCTGAATAATTTATTTACCTCTCCAGACTCATCTCTTTCCATTCATCTCCTACATTCTATGCTCCCTATATACTGAATTTTTTAGATCTTCAAACGCACCATGTTCTTTTCACAAATGTTTGGCAAAACCTACCTTCCCTTATGCTTGACTTATGACTACCCAACCTTCAGGCCTTAAACATTCGAGGAATCTTCCCTGACCTCTCAAGTGCTCTTAAAGCACATTTTATTCCCTCCCCCACCTATTCACTACCCTGAGTTGTCACTGCCTGTTTGTCTCTATCCTCCTCTGAACTGTAAACTCTGGGACAGCAAATTTTTTATCTCTTTTGTAGGTTGGCCTATTGTCTAGCCCACAGCTGATATCCAGTATTTTTAGAGTGAATGAGTTAAGAACTAACTTTGGAGTTAGACCTACATTTCCATCCTGGTTTTTTCACTTTTGAGCTACTGTGATCCTCTATCAGATTACTTAAATTGCTCCTAAACCTTAAGTTCTTTTTCTTTTTTTTAATGATTGATAATACCTGTCTTGCAAGGTTGTGACAATTAACTGACATAGAGAGAACAGCTAACACATACTCGAACAAAGGCAAGTGTTTGCACTGGTTAAGACTCTTCTGGCTACAAAGACAGAATCTGACTAAAGGTAGCTAAAGCAAAAAGGGGAACTTTTATAAAGCCTATAGGACTTTCTTGTGGAATTCAAAGTCATAGGGAAAAACTAGAACCAGGAACTTAAATAATATAAAGTACATTTGTTTTCTTTTTTCTGGTCCTTCTGTGTGCCCCACTTCCAACCTTTTCTTCCTCATCTCCTCCTCTCCTATTTATTGATCTCTCTCCTCCTTTCCCTTCACATGTGTTTGTTTCCCTCTCTCCAACTTTCACTTCTGGTACTGTGGTTCATCTGTGTCATTCTTCCTCCTATGGCAAAATGGCTTTTTCAACTTTACAGGGTAGAACATGGCTGCCAATAGTTCCAGAGTTATAGATCTGCATTTTAGAGCTAGATGAGGGATTCTAAGTATGAACTCCACATTCCTAAAGGACTCTAGCCCAGACCCCTCAAGCCAATGGGATCACCACTGAAACATGGCAGATGAAGAAAGTCTTAGAAAATGAGGGAGTCTAGGCAATTAAAACACTCTGGGCTTACTACTCCATCCATTAAGTAAATGCTATTAATGTTTCACAAGAATTATTTTACTTCAGTGAATTAGCTATGATAAGAATATATTAATAGTCAGTCAAATTTTAAGTTATACTTCTCTGATTTAAGTTCTATATGAACGGGAAATGTGATATTAACATGAAACATGTAAAAAGGATTATTCTCTTTATTTCTAACTCCCTGAACTTCTGATCTAAACAGCTAATGATACAAGACAGATTAAAGGGACACCAGGTGGCTCAGTCTGTTAAGCATTTAACTGTTTCTGCTCAGGTCATGATCTCAGCGTCATGAGACTGAGCCCCACACTGGGCTCCATGCTCACCAGGGGTCTGCTTGAAGATTCTCTCCCTGTACCCCTCCCCCCACTTGCTCTAGTGCTCTCTGAAATAAATAAATCTTAAAAAAAAAAAAAGACTATAAAGGTATGTATACTATATATACACACACACATACATATGTATACATACATACATACTATATGTATATACATACTATATGTATATATGTATACATACAAACATATACGATACATACATATAGTATACATACTACATGTATACTATGTGTATGTGTGTGTATATATACATACATATGTGTGTATATATGGAAAAACTTAAGGATATTCTAATAAAGTTTCAAATTACATAGAATACTTCTAGCTAGAGATCCAATGAGAGTTGGGAACAGATCTCAAAAAACACCCTTTAAGGGGCACCTGGGTGGCTCAGTGGGTTAAAGCCTCTGCCTTTGGCTCAGGTCATGATCCCAAAGTCCTGGGATCGAGCCCTGAATCAGGCTCTCTGCTCCACGGAGAGTCTGGTTCCTCCTCTCTCTCTGCCTGCCTCTCTGCCTACTTGTGATCTCTGTCTGTCAAATAAATAAATAAAATCTTAAAAAAAAAAAAAAAAAAAAAAACACCCTTTAAAATGTGAATTAGCACACTCTAAATGCCTTTCTCCTATCTTGTTCCAAACTGAACAGAAAACCTTATATAAAGCATTTTATAAATGCATTTTATAAAAAATTTGGGAAGAATCATCACATAACTTTTTAAGTTCTCTAGCAATAAGTATAGATCCAACATTATAACAAAACTAAATCTGAGAGCTCAACTTATTCAATTGGAAAAATCAGCATAAAATAGAGTGAGTTAACATATC
Source organism: Lontra canadensis (assembly GCF_010015895.1). NCBI lineage: Eukaryota > Metazoa > Chordata > Mammalia > Carnivora > Mustelidae > Lontra > Lontra canadensis. The sequence goes on from NW_022631011.1 coordinate 24,353,567, forward strand.
TACTTCCCTGACTCTACACAGATTTTTCTAAGCTTCTTCATGTAGTATCATTTACTGGTTAATTTTTCACCTGATATTAATATTTGTAATATACAATTAACAAAATTTTTTCGCTGTTTCCTTTGATAATAAACAAAATAAACAGAAGCTATTTACACTAAAGAAAACAGGAATGCTAAATTAACTGAGTCTTCCCAAATTTCTTATTGGCAAAAATACCTATGTCGAGACACATTTTGTCACAAATACGGCCAAAACTTTTCTTGCAATTTTAAGTGTCTATAGGACATTTATTAAGCACAATTTCTAATTTCTTCTTGGATTAAGAGCAAGTTTCTAAATTTTGACTCTTCTGCCTTTCTCTTCCACTCTTAAAACCCCACATCGGGCTCTCTGCTTAGCGGGGAGCCTGCTTCCTCCTCTCTCTCTGTCTGCCTCTCTGCCTACTTGTGATCTCTGTCTGTCAAATAAATAAATAAAATCTTAAAAAACAAACAAACAAACAAAAACCCCCTTGTTACTAAACTGGACCCACCTGGATATATCCAGGCTGCTTGTCCTACTTTAAAATCACAAATTAGCCACCTTAATTCCATCTACAACTGTAATTCCCCTCAGCTATGTAACCTAATACATTCACAGGTCCTGGGAGTTAGGATATGGATTTTCAGGGGAAGCCATAATTCTGCCTATCACAGTGCCCATAATCTGTAATAAACAGAATTAGTATTCATTAATTCGGTGTAATAAACATGCTACCAAAATCATACTGATTTGTTATGGTTTAGATAGTGAGCATGTTTGGGCTCAAAATGTATATGTTAATTAGGTACTAAGGAATGTAACTTTTCTAAATTAGGAGCATGGCTTAATTTATTTAGCTCTCAAAGTAAAACGAAGTCAATTAAGTGAACTTCCTCATCTAACCAGGTCTTAGAGGGAATAAGCCAGTGAGAGATACCATCTTCCTCTTCCCGTATCAAACCTCTGAAGCACTAGCCTTGGGGGGAGAAAGAAACAAGTAAACTTGGCCTCGTTCTAAGTGGCTGGAAGGACACAAGCACTGTAAATGGCCTGAATCCTGGTAACAGGCCTGTGGTTGGCATAAACCCATAAACTTGTTTGGATGACACTGGACCCAACGTTCTTCAAGTGAATCCTAATGAGAATTCAACAGGAAAATGGGCTCAGCAATGACCAAAACTACTAGGGATTTAAAGATGGGAGACTTTAAATACATGGATGACTTCCTTCTTTGTTATACCAAACATGGAAGGATTTTCCTTTTTTCCCCTCCCTGGAGAGGAAGGGGTGATTGATACAAGTGAACTTCATTTGAGGGAGTTATTTGTGAATTAGCCTACCCTAGAAAGATTTATCTATAAACCCCTAACTCAATGCTCCTGGCGTTTTTATGGTCATTTGCAGATATGTGCAGAGCTGTGAAAATTTAAGTTGCCAGAACCACATGTCCCTAGCTCAGATCAAACAAGGCTTTCATACTGTAAACAAGTGTCCCTTCTGCAGTCTATTTAGTGTCACTTGGGGGTGTGTGTGTGTGTGTGTGTATGTGTTATGCCGGTGATGTCACTGTTTAAGCACTGAAGTGCTGTCTAGGGTTCTGAAACCAAAAAGGCTGAGGTGTGCCTGACAGACAATACGTAATACAAGCTTCACTTGGACATCAGTTACAGTGCTATTTGTGAGTTCAATGTTAATGAATCAACATTACACATTAAATAAGCTATCACACATGGAACAGAAGCACACATGGAAAAAGATTATGAATTGATCAGTTGACAGAAACGTGGAACCTAACCTTGTAATTCCTCTAGGAGCAATGACTCAGTATTCACTAATTCGGTGTTCACAGTGACTTTCTAAAACATAACTACTAAAAATAATGAAATTGACTATACATGAGTATTTTGATAGAAAAGATTTCTAAGAGTCAAAAGTTATGCTTTTCTAAAGTTGTGATACATACTGCTGAATTTCCTTCTAAAAAATATCCCTCTAATAACAAAAAAAATTTTTTAAATCTAAAATACCATACTTTTAAAATGTTTTTTTAAAAATATAGCTTCTTGGGGCGCCTGGGCGGTACAGTGGGTTAAAGCCTCTGCCTTCAGCTCAGGTCATGATCCCAGGGTCCTGGGATCCAGCCCTGGATTGGGCTATCTGCTTGGTGGGGAGCCTGCTTCCTCCTCTCTCTCTCTCTGCCTGCCTCTCTGCCTACTTGTGATCTCTGACAAATAAATAAATAAAATCTTTAAATAAATAAATAAATAAAAATACAGCTTCTTGGGGTGCCTGGGTGGCTCAGTCAGTGAAGTGTCTGCCTTCAGTTCAGGTCATGATCGGCAGGGTCCTAGGATAGAGTCCTGCATTGGGCTCCTTGCTCAGTGGGAAACCTGCTTCTCCCTCTGCCTACTGCTACCCCTGTCTGAGCGTGCTCTCTCTGACAAATAAATAAATAAAATCTTTAAAAATAAATAAAATTAAAAAAAATTAAAGGCATAGCATCTTGTTTGTTCTATTTTTATTTTTTAATTTTTTAAGATTTTGTTTATTTATTTGAGAGAGAGACAGTGAGAGAGAGAATGAGAGGGGAGAAGATTAGAGGGAGAAGCAGACTCCCTGTGGAGTTGGAGCCCAATGTGGGACTTGATTGTGGGACTCCAGGACCACGACCTGAGCCAAAGGCAATTGCTTAACCAACTGAGCCACGCAGGAGCCCCATGTTCTACTTTTAAATTACATCTTTAAATGGATTAAAACCTCTAACAATATCCATACTATCTTTGCATTTTTAAATGAATTAAAATTCATTCAAATGAATTGTTACATTATATTGTTTTGCCTCAAATAGAAAAAGTACTGAATTTGCTAAGCATATAACTTATCGCCAATTACTAAAACAAATCAGGGGCATCTGGGTGGCTCAGCTGGTTGAATGCCCAACTCCTGATTTCGGTTCAGATCATGATCTCAGAGTCCTGAGATGGAGCCCCACATTGGGCTCCAAGCTCGGTGTAGAGTCTGCTTGTCCCTTTCCCTCTGCTCCTCCCCCAACTCACATGCTCTCTCTTTCTCAAATAAACAAAATCCTAAAAAATAAATAAAACAAAAATCAATGTGAGCAAATTAAGAACAAGTAGTTATGACCTTCATATTTTATATGTATATTTAATAATGTGGATATTATATTCACTACATATCAAAGGGTTTTGATGAATGAGTAAAGGAAGTAACTGAACACAAGGTAATGCAGCAAGAAGTAGTCTGATGAAGCATGTAGGGTAGAATAACTAATGAACTGAATATAATCTAGAAAAAAAATACATTTCTCTTAATTAGATGACATAATAGCTACAAAACAACAGAGGACACTTAGTGAGCAATTACTGCATTATAGCCTGCTTAGTACTTAAAATGGTTTATCTCATTTAAGCCTCAAAACATCCTAAAAAACAATTATTATTACTTTTCTTATTTACAGATACAGAACCTAATACACAGAGGGTTAAATAACTTGTCCAAGGTCATACACCAAGTGAGGCAATAAGACTCCAGAGTCCCAGTGGTTTACCAGTGTCAAAATGAACATATTTAAAGCTTCAAGTTGTACAAACATGTCCCTACCACAGCCTCAGGTATTTATTAAAAATGAAGATTCCTAGCTCTCAGTCCAGGTTTACTAAATTATAATTTCTAGAGGTAGAATTTAGGAGCCTGCATTTCAACAGACAACCCAGGTGAAGAAAAGCAACAGTAAGTCTGAAACCCACCACTTCTAGTATATGACTGACTCCTATTCCTATGCTAGAAGCACATATATTTCTGTGCTAGACGCGCCCTATAACCAGAAAGCATCTTGCCTTTGCCATCTTGTGTCTTTGTTTTCATGTTATTTGCTCCCTCTGCAATGTCCATTTTATTTATCCGTCAAAACATACTCAAATCCTACCCCACCATGCCATCCCTGAATGTGTTTCTCTTCTCTTGATTTGCCATTGAACTTTAAACCTCAAATACAAAACTTCTTGGAGGTCTACAGTAGTAGTATAGTTAATAAACAGGAAACTAATAAACAGAGTTTCCTTTTCATCTCCTAAAAGGCTTAATTAACATGATGCCTTGCCTGAAACAGACATATTTTTTTTTTCTTTTAAAGTTTGTTAGGATACCTGAGTGGCTCAGTTGGTTAAGCAACTGCCTTCAGTTCAGGTCACAATCCCGGAGTCCTCAGATAGAGTCCTGCACTGGGCTCCCTGCTCAGCAGGGAGTCTGCTTTTCCCTCTGACTTCTCCCCTCTCGTTCTCTCGCTCTCTCAAATAAATAAATAAATAAGATATTAAAGTTTGTTGAAATGAGGGGGGCGTAGGTAGTTCAGTCGGTTAGGCATCTGCACTCAGCTAAGGTCCTGGGATGGAGCCCCACCTTGGGCTCCTTGCTCAGTTGGGGAGCCCGATTCTCCTTTTCCCTCTGCTTACGGCTCCCGTGGCTTGTGCTCTCTCTGTCAAAAAAAAAAAAAAAAAAAAAAAAAAATCTCTAAAATAGATAAATAAAGTAAGTTTGTTGAAATGAATCCTTTCCCAATCAATGTTTATGACTGGACCCAAAACGTAAATATTAGCCAACAAATTAATGTTTGAATCTGGCCTCTTTAACTGAAGGGAGTGTAGATTTAAAAAAAAACAGTACATAGAATAAAAAAAAAAATTCAACCCACAGTAAATTAACATATATCAGATTAATTCACTAGTTACCTATATCCCATGTAAGCTGTAAAGACTTGATAATGTTATGACTTCAATAACTGCTCTAGCCTCAAAATATCAGTATAAAGTGGGTGACCAGAAAATAACAGTTATATTAGAAAGGCAAAATGCATGGTGACCATTTCCAGAAACCTCTGACATCATCTTATCAATTCACGGTGACAACAGTAATTCATAACATTAGTTTTCTGCACTGCTTGTTATATAGCAACAGCTACTATGTCCATGTAGAAATACTACAGATACTTGAAAAAATTGACTCTTATGGGAAAAAAGTATCTGGACATATCAAACTTTTATATAATTGAGTTCCATGGACCATATCTGTATTGTAAAATCAAACAGATCTGCAGGACATATGTTAAGAACTTCATTCCATCTACAATTTGAATCTCCAAAGAATATGAAGTTGCCTGCTGTTACTTTTTGAAGTAAAAAATTAATGTGGAAATAGTGTGAATGGTTTTGGTTCTAGTTTGATGAAGTTGCTGCATTAAAAGGAGATCAAGTTTCGGGGCGCCTGGGTGGCTCAGTGGGTTAAGCCGCTGCCTTCGGCTCAGGTCATGATCTCGGAGTCCTGGGATCGAGCCCCGCATCGGGCTCTCTGCTCAGCAGGGAGCCTGCTTCCTCCCCCTCTCTTTCTGCCTGCCTCTCTGCCTGCTTGTGATCTCTCTGTCAAATAAATAAAATCTTAAAAAAAAAAAAAAGATCAAGTTTCTAATTAAAGAACAGTTGATATTTTCTTTCCTTCTATCTTCACATTGTATGATGAGCTTTTTCCCCTGAGCTAAGAATGATCACTTATTCTCAGTCTCGAGTTCCTTAGCATGACTTAAGAATTAAAGCCAGAACACTGGTACAATATTTCTGAACTATTTCTTACTTTTGTGCTCTACTATTTCAATCCTGATATCATTTTTTAAAACATGTATATGGTAACTATGTGTAAAACATTCTCTAAAATCTTCTTTAAAAAAAAGAACATGTTTGATTTTTAAGGTTTCTCATATATAGGAGTGGAAGTTTCCAACTATGGAAAACTGTTAGAATTCAACAAGAATTTCTTTACTTCCCAATACTATCTTGTGCTATTACCAAAATCTTAACAGCAATATTAGCAGTATTTCCTTGCTCGCGTCAAGTGTGTAAATAAGTTTGCTGAACTGAATTACATCAACATTTGTCATGTTATTATGGTCTACATTTTATATTTCTGGTTTGGGGAACAGATATTTAAAATTCCATATACATGAATACCTTACATCTGACTGGAATCAATTTTCTGATTTTTTTTTATCATTTATTGAGTAGACAACAGAATATATGCTATAAGATCTGAGGTAACAGCATCAAAAGAATGTTGTTTGGAGCACCTGATTGGCTCTGCCCATAGAGCACATGACTCCATCTCTCAGGGTCATGAGTTCCAGCCCTATATCAAGTGTAAAGTTTACTTTAAAAAAATTTATTTTCATGTTTTCCTAAATAAGATAAATACATAAAGTTTTTCATGATCCAATACTCTTGTGTCAAAGAGGAAACAGACTAAATTATAAAATAAAAAGAGTAACAACTTTTTACCACATCAGTGAGCTGCAGCAAAGGCTATATTCAGAGCAAAATTCATAGCCTTACACACTTATTACCAAAAAGGAAATAAACAAGGAAAAAATAAAAACAAAAAAAAACCCAAAAGAAGATTTTTATTTGTAAATCATACTGAGATTTCTTTTTCTGTTGTTTCTAACTCATTAACTTTTCTCTTAATTTTCTGTTCTTTCACTATTTAAAAAAAAAATCCAATATGGTTTACAAATAAAAATCAGTGAAATAAGTTGTTAGATTTAATCTTAATCAAAAAATAGAACAAAAAACAGTATTAGGTACAGGAAGAGTCCTAGAGCCACTAAGGGTTTGAAAAGACTATAAAAAAAACTCTACATAACACCCTGCTCAAAAAATTTTAACTAGATGAGGGACACCTAGGTGGCTCAGTCATTTAAGCATCTGCTTTCTGCTCAAGTCATGATCCCAGGGTTCCACATCAGGCTCCCTGCTCAGTAGGGAGCCTGCTTCTGCCTGCCACTCCCCCTACCTGTGCACATGCACACTCACTCTCTCTCTCTCTCTGACAAATAAATAAAATCTTTTTAAAATTTTTAAAAAAGTTTTTTAACTAGATGAAAGGGATGACTATCCAGGCAAACAGAAAGTAATAAAATCAGTTCAGTTAAAGATAGGATACCTAAGAAATCAATAAGCATGAAAATACTTTAAACCTTTTTCAAAAATCCATCCAAAAAAGCACATATTTCATGGGTAAATTAAATTTTCTGACACTTACATGAATAAATTAATCTTATGCTCTTTAATCTCTTCCAAAGCATTCAGTAAAAAGCTTCCTTCTTATTTTTTTGCTAATAGCCCAATCCTGACAGAGACAGAAAGTTGGGGGAACAAGGGCAAGATCTAGTGAAGAGGCTCTGAGTGAGATAAATCTCTTTCTTCCCATCCTCACAAATCTTCTCTTGAATTACTAGCAAATATAAGCATTACTTAGTCACTAGCTAATCAGTTGTCCTGGAGAAGTAACTGCATTGAAAATCCCTAATATTCTATAACACCAAGGATGAGCAGCAGTATTCTCTCTTCTCCTGCCATATTTGATCACTGAATATAATATTTTTTTTCAGATCTAGAGTCTAGAACAGTCCTGAAAATGCAGTGCAAATATATGTTTTTCTATTTTCTAATCTTAAAACATACCTAATTTATCCTTCTATTTTTCTAACCTTTTGATATAAAGATTTAGCCTCAGAGAGAAGTCCAGGCCATTTGTCCTTTAGAGATTGCCAATTTTCATGGTTATAGTATTGTTTCAACAGACATTCTTGGCTATCAAAATACCTGCTTCCCAACCACTCATAACGGAATAAAAGGTGCCAGAAAAATGCCAGAGCCAAGGAGCTCTGGCACAGAACTAAAACCCCTTGGAATTTCCTAAGTGGTAAGAGCAATAAAGGTGAAAGGAACACCTTTTGTTATTCATATGTCTCTTTCAACTACATCTGAGTTTATGTTAATGTGGTGATTTTTAGAAAGTCCTAAGAGTAGATGGCTGGTCACCAGGGTACCAACTTATGTTATTAGTTGGTTGGGACTTTCAGCCCCACCACACACTCCCATCTCAGGGAAGGGAAAAGAAGCTGGAGATTAAACTAAGAACCAACAGTCAATGACTTAACCAGTTATTTCTATGTAAAGGAGCCTCCATAAAAATCCTAACTGAAAGGGTTCAGAGACCTTCCAGGTTGGTGAACACAAGGAGGTGCTAGGAGGGTGGCTTATCTGGAAGTTTATGCCCTTTCCCACATATTTTGCATTATGCATCTTTTCCACCTGGTGGTTCCTGAGTTGTACTCTTTTATAGTAAACCATCAATCTAGTAAGTGAACTGTTTTCCTGAGTTTCTGTTAACCATTCTAGCAGATTATCAAACTTAAGGGCGGAGTTGCAGGAACTCCCAATTTATAACCTTGTTGGACAGAAGCTGTGTGTAACCTGAGAATCCACTATTTGCAACTGGCACCTGAGGTTGGGGGTGAGAGAACAGTCTTGAAAAACTGAGCCCTTAATCTGTGAGATCTAAGGCTAACTCCATGTAAACGGTGTCAGAATTGAACTGAAGAACACTCAGCTGGTGTTGGAAAATTAGCTGGTATGGAAAAACCCTACATGTCTGTTCACCAGAGTATTCTGTGGGTACTGTACAGAGGAAACAGAGTTTTCCTTTAGCTTTTTTTTTTCCCGTTCACTACTATGCTTGACAGTGCTCATAATCACTGTTGTATGCTTCTCTACTAAAAAAAAATTTATAGTTTATTCTCAGATCTAAGGATAGTTTTTTATATTAGGATGTCTACTCATAATATTAATTCAACCTATTAAAAAATAAGAAAAGCCATTTATTAAAAAAAAAAAAACTCAAGAAAAAACTTAAGTCAGCATCCACCCTTACTTGACAGGATAAAACCCTTTCACAACACAGAAATAGAAATCCTTCTATTATGTATCTAGAGCTAAAGCTCAAATAAACTCTGGTATCATGACTTAACGGCAAACCCTAGAAAACAGTCTTACTAAATTTATAATAACATTTTGGTCTGTTCTCAAAGTACTAACCAATGCAATTAGATAAGAGAACCAAATAAGATGCATAAATATTAGAAATGAGTTATGGGATGCCTGGGTGGCTCAGTGGGTTAAAGCCTCTGCCTTCGGCTCAGGTCATTATCTCAGGGTCCTGGGATCGAGTCCCGCATCAGGCTCTCTACTTGGTGGAGAGCCTGCTTCCTCCTCTCTCTCTCTCTCTGCCTGCCTCTCTGCCTACTTGTGATCTCCGTCTGTCAAATAAATTTAAAAAAATCTTAAAAAAAAAAAAAAAAGAAAGAAGTTAGGGTTAGAATCATTATTTATGCATAATGATTATTTATACAGAAAACCTAAAAGACATGAAAACCCATCAGAAACAAGAGATGTGTATAGAGCAATTACAAAATATATACAGAAATAGGTTTTTTGTATACAAAAAATAGTCAATTATAAAAATATACTTTAAAAACAAACCATTCAAAACCACACATACCTGCTAAAAGGAATCAATGCTCTTTTGATTAGTGGCTAGAGCAAGGTAGCCTGGTACATCTCACACCCCAAAAAAAATAAATAAATAAAGTAGTACTCAGAAAATGATGGGAATATATCAGAAGTACACAGGAGGGTGCCTGGGTGGCTTAGTTGGTTAAGCAACTGCCTTCAGCTCAGGTCATGATCCCGGAGTCCCGGGATCGAGTCCCATATCGGGCTCCCAGCTCTACGCTCTGACCTTCTCCCCTATCATGCTCTCTCTCACTGTCTCTCTCAAATAAATAAATAAAATCTTAAAAAAAAAAAAAAGTACACAGGAGCCATCTTGAAGATCTTGCTGGCCAACAACAGAACAAATTTGAGCATCAAAATGAATAAGGACAGGGGCACCTGGGTGGCTCAGTTGGTTAAGGGTCTGATTTTGGCTCAGGTCATCATCTCAGGGTCCTGGGATAAAGCCCTACATCGGGCGCCCCTGATCAGAAGAGTGTCTGCTTCTCCCTCACCCCTGACTCATGCATGCTCTCTCTCAAATAAACAAACTCTTTTTAAAAAAAATGAATAAAGATATTAATGGATTATAACCCGTTGACTAAAAAAAGGTCTTTGAATCATTCTGATAATAAACGAGGAATATGGAAAGGTTTTCTCTTACAGAATCTCAACTCACGAATGTAGAAGGAATTATAGAATTAGAAAAGTATCATTTTGCAACCAACGTTACAATAATTAATTCAGCCAATCGCTGATAAATGAGCTAAAAGTACTTCCTCACCTACTACTTATTCAAAGAGAAAAATACCAACTTCACAGTGAAGAAGTCTGACAGGTTTCACTTTACCTGAGTTAATACTGCCAAATGCGACAGACTAACATGAAGTGCCTTGTCGTGGCCTATACTAGGAATGACATGATCCCTCTTACATAGCATTGCTGCCCTGAATTCATAATCTGAATCCAATCATGAGAAACACCCAACAAATCCTAATTACAAAACATGTAATCTGACTTTTCAAAAACCAGCATCTGATAGAGCTGAACAACTGTTCCAACTAAAGGAGACTAAAAAGATGGGATAACTAAATGCAATGAATCAGATCCTGGATTATTGTTATAAGGAATTATGAGGACAACTGGGAAAATACTGGTTATGGATTGCTGCATTAATTCTTAGGGCTGCTGTTAAAAAAAAAAAAAGGCTTAGAACAACAGAAATTTATGCTCTCAGACTAGAATTTCAAATTCAAAGGTGTTAGCAGGGCCACATTCCCTTTGAAACTCTGGAAAGAATAGTTTCTTGCCTCCTCTTAGCTTCTGATTGTTGCTGGCAATCCTTGAGGTTCCTTGGCTTGGGCTGGATCACTCCAATCTCTGCCTTTGTTGTCAAATGGCATTTTCCTCCTCTTAGAAGGACACTGGTCACATTGGATTAGGGCCCACCAGAATCTGGTATGAATTCATCTTAACTTGATTATATCCACAACTACCCTATTTCTAAATAAAGTCATAGTCACAGGTACTGCGGGTTAGGATTAAAACGATCTTTTGGGAAAACACACTTCAACCTACAACTATATATTGGATAACTCTATAATAGAGTTGTTAAGATTTCTAAATTTAATAATCGTACTGTGGTTGTATAATTTTTTTTTAAAGATTTTATTTACTTATTTGACAGAGAGAGAAAGATCACAAGTAGGCAGAGAGAGAAGGGGAAGCAGGCTCCCCGCTGAGCAGAGAGCCCGACGCGGGGCTCGATCCCAGGACCCCGAGATCATGACCCGAGCCGAAGGCAGAGGCTTTAACCCGCTGAGCCACCCAGGCGCCCCGAAAATGTTTCTTTTTTTTAGGAAATACAGGCTGAAGTACTTAAGGGTATTAAGACATGATATTTGCAAAGAATCTTCAAATGGTTGGGGGTGGAGGTGGAAAGAGTGGGAATACCCATACACATATAAATAATGCAGGAATAATAAAATCAAATGTAGCAAAATGTTAACAATTGGTAAATCTGGGTAAGGGAGATCCAGAAGTTCTTTGTACTGTTCTTGCAACTCTTCTGTAACTTTGAAATTATTTCTAAGTAACAAGGTTTTTTCAAACCACACATGAAATAATACCTACAAATAAGTTTGAGGAAAAATGTTTAGAGTCTGTATTATAAAAATAAAACCATGTGATATAAAGAAGCTCAATAAATGGAAACCTGTAACTTTTTAGATGGTAAGAGCCATTAAAAGATGTCCATTCTTCCTAAATAAATCTTAATAATTAACATTATCTAAACCAAAATCACAATGAACCTCTTAAGGATAAGTAAATAAATGCATAATAATAGCTGGGAAATTTTTGAAAAAGAAAAATGAGATTTGTCCTACTAGTAATCACAACCTCATAGTTCAGAGAATGGGCTCTGAAGTTAGCAAGTTGGTTGCAGTCCTAGCTCATACATGAATAAATGTAACTTCTTGGGGTGCCTGGGTGGCTCAGTCGGTTAAGTGATTGCCTCTTGATCTCAGCTCAGTCTTGAGCTCAGGGTCATGAGTTCAAGCCCCACACTGGGCTTCACGCTGCGTGTGGAACCTACTTAAAAAGAATACTGACTCAGTGTTCACTCTGGCAACACATATACTAAAACTGTAAAGATAACAAAGATTAGCACAGCCTGTGGACAAGGATAAAACACAAATTTGTGCAGCATTCCATATTTTTTTAAAAAGAAAATCCTTTCATGAAATAAAATGGCTAAATTTCAGAATATTTAAGCCAAATTTTCTAAAGAAAAATATTAACTCACAGAGTTTTGTTAGAAATGAATTAGTTGAAATAAAGTATTTTTCACCATGACTGGCACATAAGTAGTACTCAACATTAACTGCTCTTCTTGCTATTGTTATCATGGTCCTAATCATTAGGCTATGTGGTACTGGCACAGGAATAAAGAATATCTGGAAAAGAATGAAAGCCCAAAAATAGGCCTGAGAGTAAACAAACCTCATTTAAAGTATCATTTTATCAAACGGTTTTTTTTTTAAACGTCTACCTGTCTCCATTGATTTCTCTATTACCGAGTCCCTAGGAATATGAGAAATGTCTTTCAGAACATTCAAACAGAATTCTTCTGGATCTAGAAGCTTGAAATCAACTGAAGCTAGATGCCCTCTTAACTATCTATTATCTACTTTCTTACTCTCTTTTCTATCTTTTCTAACTTAAAGAACATGTTATAGAAGCCAGGAGATAAAAAGAAGACATGGTAGGCATTTCCCACTATCTATTATGTCACCTTCCCTAAGTTGTAGATCTGTGGCTTCCTTCTTACTTCCAGCTTTGAATTTATCTCTAAGAATCATCCAAATTGTCATTAGTTTTTTTTCTTCCAGGGATCCCATTCTAAAAACCCTATTTACCTTCTGACAATATCCTAAGAGGTTCTTGACCCTCTCTTCTACCTGGCCTTTATTATGAGTTCCTCCTTCTGACTTAAGTTCTATTAATTAAAAAATTAAAATTAAAAATAAAAACAAGAACTAAGCCCCAGAAGGAGTGGCTAAGGGGGTGAGAAGTAATGAGGTTAGGAGGAGGGAGTAAGGTAGGGCTTGTACTCCATCATGATTCCCACTTGCTACTATCCCCACCAATTCTTTGATATGGCTAATTACTATCTTTTCTCAATCACTAAAAGGACTACATAAATGCAGAGATAATCCACAATTCTTCTCTGACCCCCTCCCATATCAGAGTGCCTTCTAAGCTCTTCATACAATAAGTCTGGGGCATTTTTAGACTTTTCATTCCTTTAGGTGGTATACTGCCCATCAGAAGCTGAAATCACAGACCTTTACTGGTTTTCAAATATGTTTCCTAAAGTCTAGAGCATACATCTTCTTAAAGTTCAAAATTACTTTTCCTGTTACTTTGAATATAAACCCAGGAAAACCTGGTCCCTATCTCCAAAAGTTCTTCCTCTACTTTGCATATCAGTTTTTTCTACTCGTCCTAATTAAGTTCAAAACAGCAAATACCTTTACAGCTTCCTTTACCACCTAAACATGAAGTAATATTTTTCCAGATGCTCTGCTTCTAAAAAGCAAACTTCCAGAAGGTGCTGGGATATTTGACTTTTTCCATCATAATTAGTTTGCCTCTGTACTAATAACTAATACGTTGTCTTAAATCAAGAAAATACCATCTTGGGGCACCTAGCTGGCTGGTTCAGTCAGTAGAGCATGCAACTCTTGATCTTGGGGTCATAAGGGCATTCGGCATAGGGTTTACTTTAAAAAAAAAAAAAAAGATATCATCTTTGTCCACAATTTTCAAATACTCTAACCATGTTTCTATAATCAAATAGCATATTTCTATATATAGATGTCTAACTTTTTTTTTTTTAAGATGTCTAACATTTTTAAAGATTTTATTTATTTATTTGACAGAGAGAGATCACAAGCAGACAGAGAGGCAGGCAGAGAGAGAGGGAGAAGCAGGCTCCCTTGCTGAGCAGACAGCCCGATGCGGGGCTCGATCCCAGGACCCTGAGATCATGACCTGGGCTGAAGGCAGAGGCTTAACCCACTGAGCCACCCAGGCGCCCCAAGATGTCTAACATTTTTAACATAGGTTACTTTCTCTCACCTTCTGGGGCAAAGACAACTCCTCTTTACACCAAAAATTCATTCTCCCCTTCTAAGGTTGTCACTGTAAGGTAGCCTTACCACAGGCTATTTTTCTTAGTCTGCTACCTGCAACCAGATATGTGCATATAATTCATTTATATCAACATAATGTAAGGGGAACTGGTGTGTGCCAGAGTTTTTAAGAAGCACAGCTGCTAGAGATATAAAGAATAAGATATAAAGAAAAGAAATTCCCTATTGCACATACTTTTTTTTACTGGTCTTTAACACAAGTCACTGCAAAGTCAAACCTCAGTTTCTCCATCAGGCTCAAGTACAATGTTCATTTGAATTCACCCTGAGCACTGATGCCACTAGTTTAGCCCTAGGCCTGCTACTCCAAGGAGCCTGGAGTGAAAAGCATCTGTGGTTACAGCATGGGCTTCTAATGAAGAGTTAGCTATTTGTTGACATTTCTTTCTCCCATGCCCAGGAGAAGCAAATACTGCCAGCAGACTGTTACACTCTCATTGATTGTACAGCATTTATTAAGTGTCTACATTGTGCTACTGCTCCAGATACTTGAGTTAACTACTGTAACCAAAACAAAGATCGCCCCCAACCTTCATGAAGCTTACATTCTAGCAGCAGCCACTCCCATCATTTAGACTTGGCACAACAGTTTAAAACCTATCTGCCAACACTTATGTAGACTTAATAAACATGGGCAACGATGGAACTGCTGGAGTGATGTATGAAGGAATTACATTCTACGCGGGATAATAATGCTACAAAATCAACCTAGCATTCCCATTAGAAAACAATGCTCCAGCTTATTAAATAGGACAAAGGGTACATTCTTAGATACAACTGAAGAAATAAAAGGAAGCCAAAGAAGAAAAGGCTTCTAAGGTGGCTAAGAAAATCTTTGTCAACAGAATTTGACAATGGTAAATGAGCAGCAAACAAAATTTCCATTTGGAGCTTTAGATGAGACTTTTCATCCAGAGAGTAAGGAATGCATATAACAGTAGACTCATAGGAACAAGGCAGGATGGAAGAAACCTACTGTTTTCTTCCAGAAGGAAGGAAAGCTTTGAATTGCTGATGAGTCTGTACCAAGGTGTAGGAAACTGCCATCTTATTGACAAGGCAAATTAAAAAGTATGCTCTCTTTCTGCAGCATATCCAAAATGTGATGTAGGACCATTCAGACAATGCAGACCTTCCAACTATTTCTATCAACTCATAAAGGGAAAAATGGTTTAATTAGTGGAAATAAAAGCAATGTTGCACAACAGAAGTCTGAGCCAGCTTTTGACTCAGAAGGTTCATATTTGAGCATAAACTCAATTCAGGGGAGGAGGAATGACAGGGAAAGAGAGAGAAGGTGACTATATACACATAGACTCCATATACACTTTACAAACCCAAACTTACAAATGGACACCACTTGCTACAGTTTAGTTAGTGTAATACCCATCTTTTGTCTGCTTTGTTCTTCTGTTGAATTAACTTTAGATTAAAAAAAAAGAAGAAACTTGATTGGAAAAACATTCAAACATTGTATCCTTGTAAATCTGGGCTGAACATCTTGTTATTAAAAGATAAAGAATGCTTTGGAATTAGTGTATCAATTAGTGTATCAATTATCATTACAAAGCCAAACCTACAAAAGGAAAGCATTTGCTGGAGTTTAGTGTAATAACCCATCTTTTAAAGTTCATATATCTGACCTTGATTCCCATTATGAAATATGTACTGCAAAGCTACTTCAATTAAAAAGAAAAATGTAAGTGGTTGGGAATTCTCAGCCCCAATAAAAATGTACAGTTTAGGGACGCCTGAGTGGCTCAGTTGGTTGGGCCGCTCCCTTCGGCTCAGGTCATGATCCCAGGGTCCTGGGATCGAGTTCCGAATCGGGCTCCTTGCTTGGCAGGGAGCCTGCTTCTCTTACTGCCTCTGCCTGCCTCTCTGCCTGCTTGTGTGTACTCTCTCTCTCTCTCTGGCAAATAAAATCTTTTTAAAAAAATGTACAGTTTAAGGGAGAAGGAAAAGAAACCCTCCCCTCCATCACTGCTCTTTATCCCTAAGGAAGTTATCTTATAGGGAACAGGCTTCCTGTCAGAGATAAATTCAGTTCTACTAGTCATCACTAGACATATGACCTTAGCAAATTACATATACTTTCTGATACTCAGTTTCTTTACATGTAATATAATCCACATGTTTTTTATTTTGAAAAGTATTTCAAATATTTAACTGCAATAATGCATATGAACTACACATGTAGCAAGCACACCACCTGCCATAAAACGGGTTTTCTTCCTTCATGCCCAATGCCTATGACAGTAAATGGGTGGGAAACAGGAAAAAAAAAAAAAAAGGCACCAAGGAGGAAATTATAAACTTCCACATTACCTTCATTCCTCATTTTCCTAAGCCCTTTTCTACTTTACTCATTTTTCTTTCTCATTTCCAATCTTTTGAAGCTTTCCCATTCCTCATTCTGTCCTACAGGGAAAAAGTAGGAAGTAGGGTTAAGTGGAACAAGCAGGTGGAGAAGCTAGGGACCCTCCTGTACTTAAATTCAGCTTAACAGCAAGGTGTCACCGGGAGGGTCCTGGCATCCTAATATGAAACTCATAACAGAGTGATTTTTAAATGGTGAAGAGCTAGAAAGGTAAGGAGATAGAGTAACTGGCAAGGGAATGAGATCATTCCCTGTATAATCAGAGCATTTAGCTGATCAAATATTTCGTATGTTCCAAGAGCTCAGATTAAAAAAAAACAACAACAACAACAAAAACAAAACTTGAAAATCAATCAGAACACATTTACCAATGAAACACTACTATAACTTTGTTAAATTTTTATAAACTTTAACGATCTGCCTAGAAATCTAACCAAAAAGGCTAACCTTCCAAAAAAGACTTCTTCTAGGAAAAGATTTTGATTTTCAAAGACCCAACTGACAAACTTTGGGAACACAAACTACCTATAATTTTAGTGGCTTTTTCATTTTCTTCTTTTTTACAAAATCTTGTTTGCAAACCTTAAAAAGCTACCATTTTCTAATGTCTATGCTTATTTCATTCAAACTAGTAACTAAACGTGTTAAAGAAAGAAATCCAGAATAATTACTCTGTGTTTTTATCAATTAAAAAAAAATAAATGTCTTAATGTTAGTGGTTATTTTCCTAATATAATGTGGCAAAGCTATCATCCAAATAGTCATGATTATCTGTTAATTGACATCACATCTATTTGCTTCAATGAATAAAGCCCTTATATTTTTAACTTTACTGCTAAATAAATCTGACATGTTTTTAAAGGCCTTATTTTCAAATGTGTTTCTTACAGTAAAACTTCTAGGTAAGTGTTATGGAATGTCCATATGTATCACATGTATCTATAACAAACTGTCTAGAAAATCAAATCAAGCCTTCCTGCCTAGAGAATTGAATCAGTTTGCTTGAGGCTACAAGTATCTAGTGCAAAGGGAGCCATTAAAGTTTCAGAGGTATCACACACTAATACAATAAAAAACCAGAGAAGTGTTGTACTAGATTATCACACTAAAAAGATCTACCAGTCTACAAAGTTTACAACAGTCTCCTAATCCTAGCTAGTGCCACCCAACTGTGAATTCCTAAAAGACAGCAGTCACGCTGCAAACATTTTTGTAACATCAAAACTAGCACAGTATTTGTTACACCACAGGTTTAATAAATAACCACTTAATGAAATAAGTGGATACTATGTTTGCTGGAGTAAAGCCCAGTGCCAAGTCTATGGGTCAGTTTTTTACTACAACCTTTACTTAACCTTTACTGTTACTTTATTTTATTTCAAATTCTAGATTCTGAAAAGTTTCCTTAAAATATTATCAATATAAAAACTTCAACTGTAACAGAACCACACATTTATATAAGGCTGAAAGGATATCAACTATGTCCTGTTTCAAATGGTGAAACTGAGGCATAGGGCATTTACTGAACTGACCAACGCCACATAGCTCTTCACTGTCCAAAGTGGCATTAAAATCCAGATGGCCTTCTACCTTTT
Organism: Lontra canadensis; assembly: GCF_010015895.1. NCBI lineage: Eukaryota > Metazoa > Chordata > Mammalia > Carnivora > Mustelidae > Lontra > Lontra canadensis. The sequence continues at coordinate 24,371,682 of NW_022631011.1, forward strand.
AGTACTTTCCTTATTATACCATGTTGCCTTCTCTGCTCCTTTTCAAATGCCTGACAGCTATTATTCTAAAAGTGCTATTATCTGTAAAATGCTAATTGCAAGAGAACGAAGGTAAGAAATAAACTTGCTAAAGAACAATTTTAAGTATTAAGTTATGCAGCAAAAGCCACCAACTTTCTCTACTCCACTCCCATTTCCATGTAATGCTAACAAACTATAAGTTACATTTAAAAACTAGAGAAGTAACTAACCTCCACAATTAGTTTAAGAAAATCTAGAGTTTACATACTGCTAGGAATATAGGCTGAAACCAGACAATCTTTAAGTTTCAGTGGTCAGTCCTTTCCTCCCAGTACTTCCTGTCTTCACCCACACCCCCAGTAAGAGCAGACATAGCCTGTAAAATTACATTCTTTTACACGAATTACATCAAGAAAATCAGGACTTTCTTTTTGTCCTTGGAAGATATGAACATAAGCCATGATTGTCGCTAGTAACATGATAGGATGACAAATGTATTTTAGAAAACTCCAGGTTTTCTTTTTCTTTTTTTTCCCCCTGTGGATAGCTTGGGCTTTCTATATTCATTAAAACAGTAAAAAATATTTCTTTAAAATAAATCATATTAAAGACTAGTTTAATTTCTCTACAAAGAGTTTCCAGTTTATTAGAAATACCAAAATGACCTTTAAATTCACATTTGCAAGTGTTTACAAATTCTTTTATAAAATCATTTTCTAAAGCAAAACTTTAAGGTTAAAAATCTAAAGAATTTAACATCAGCTTATGAAAAATCACTAAGTTTTACAGATTTTTTTTTTTTTAAGATTTATTTGTTTATTTGACAGAGAGAGAGACAGAGAGGGAATGCAAGCACGGAGAGTGTGAGAGGGAAAAGCAGGCTTCCCACTGAGCAGGGAGCCTGACCTGGGGCTCAATCTCCGGACCCTGGGATCATGACCTGAGCTGAAGGCAGACACTTAATGGCTGAGCCACCCAGGCGCCATGAAAAAGCACTAAGTTTTATAAAATTTTAGTAGACATAGATCTTTAAAACATGTGTAGCACGAGTCTGTATATCATAGTCATAAAATACACAACCACATCTTTGTATACAACTCAAAATTTATTAAGCATTTATTCTACGAGAGACTGTTCTTAAAGATTCATACAAAACAGTTCCTTGCCACATGTATTACTGTAATGGAAAGAAATAATTATGATGTAAGGAAAATGTGCTTTCTTACCAGAGGAGTTTTGTGGGAGCACAAAGATGGGAGCCAATCAATATACCAGTGTTTTGCGAAGTATGTGCCACAACGACAATGTGTACTTGTTAACATTCAGGTACAGTCTTCCATACCTCCTCCTTCCTTCCGGTTATACAAGCTGGAGCACTGATTCTCCCAATGCTCCCCATTACCCATCCCAAATTAGCCAACCCCAAACAAAGTTTCAAAGCCAGAATTAGCAAAAGGAATTGTCTCTGTAGATTTTCTGACAGTCATAGTAAAAGAGAAGACGAGATGCTGCTGCTCTTTGCTTAGCAAGTTTATAAAATGAGAAACATTTCAGAAGCCCCCAATTTGCCTGTGGCATCCTCTGGTCTGGGGCTTGCCATTTTTGCTGATAATGTGTCTGTGTTTGTTGATGTCCATCTTCTCATACCCCAGGAATAAAGAACAACAGAAGAGAATCTAGGGTTCCTACCTGCAAAATTCAGGCAGACATGGGATATACCATATGCAAGTAGCTCTAGAAATTATTCCTCTTGAGGGTCCTCCATTTCCTGGGAAAAAGCAGTATATCCAAAGAACCTGCATAAAAGCTCTCCTGCCACTGCACAAACAGTAACAGGAGCAGCACTTCTAAGTGACCCAGCTTAGAGCAGCATGGAGTATATGGTATAAACTTCAGGGAGCCTGCAGTCACATATATACACTCAAGCAGGAGAAACTGAAGGGCACTGCTATCCTGGGCACTGAGGCTTGTAACTCGGTCCATCAGTATTATCCTGTACTTTGAAATTACACAATTCTCTCTCTTTCCTGGAGTGAGCTTCAAGATTTTAAAGAGTAACATCAGGTAAACTCGATCCAGACCAGGATATGTTGCCATCAAGTCTGCTAGTTCCAAGACAACAGTAGTGCTGCTGTAGCCAACAATTCCTTGGCAGAGAGATATGTTATAATGATATTGGCAGCCTCACTGGCTCTTCTCTTTCACCCTCTGCTGTTACTATAGCTCCTTTTGCTAAATCTGCCTCTGAGTTTAGACAGGAGCTGGATGGTTCATAATCACCCAGCAGCTGCAGCTGAGCAATACTCAGCCTAATTGTGGCACTGGAGCAGCTGAGAGGAAGAAAAGCGATAATACAAACCCCACCATCGCCACACACAAACTGCTGTACACTCTACCAATAAGATACCAAGATACTTTAATAGGAACAGATTATTACCTTTAAGGAAAAGCAGTTGTACTTCTCTGGAAGAACTCTGGATTTGTGTTACAGACCTGTTTAAAATGTGAACTGAAGGTGACCTAAGCCATGTAGAGCACTGAACAATGGAAGATCTTAACTAAAACTTCCTGTAAATATTCACGTAACAAAGCCAGTGCCACAAACATCACCTTTATAACATGACTGAAAGTTCCTGTGATATAAGAATCTGGCACAGATGCGATCTCTTCTTTAACTCTATATTGCAACAATGCAAAGCAACAAAATCAACAACTCAAACAGCAAGCCATTACATAAAGCAAGTAGCATAATACAATGATTCTCAGCATTTTTGAAACTCCAACACCATACTGTCATTTGCTTTCTTGAAACAAAACATACTCTTGTGTTAGGTGCCATATGGCACATCTTCATAAAGCTTAAGTAAATGAAAACTTCTTATGCTGAGAATTTCATGACATCCTTAAGAATATGAAAACTAAGGCCAAAATTACTGATCCAAGGAATTACTGTTACAGAACACAGAGACTGGGGGCACCTGGGTAGCTATGTCAATTAAGCATCTGCCTTTGGCTCGAGTCATGATCTCAGGGTCCTAGCATCCAAGCCCTGCCTCAGACTCCCTGCTCAGTGGGGAGTCTGCTTCTCCCTCTCCCTCTGCCCTCGTGTGTGTGGTGTGTGTGTGTGTGTGTGTGTGTACACACACACACTCCTTTGCAAATAAAATCTTTGAAAAAGGAAAACAAAATGGTTAAGACTTATTACCTTGATATGATAGCTTTGTCATTTACATAATTTTATGAAAAATAAACTGCATTTTATATTTGATGACAGAATAGCATCCATTAGTTTAATAAACATTTTGACTATCTACTATTTACCATTTACAATATATAAGCTAAGAGGATTTAAAGGTAGTAAAATCTGGTGTTCTCCCTCAAAATATTAACATAATTAACAAGTTACTTATATGTCAAATTAGTGACAAACACTAGCTAGAATATGACAATGATGATTTAATAAGTCTAATCCTGTTTGCAAAGGACTGCCCAGGCAGTGTTCTTAAAGGTAGTCACTAAATGTTAAGTTCTTTATCCAACTAAAACAGATACAGAAAAGCACACAGAACTTATGTGTGGCCTGGTGAATATACCAAGGAACACCCTTGCAACCACCACCAGGTTAAAACTCTTGTCACCCCTGCAGAAGCTGGGTCCCAGTCACAACTTTCTCCCATCTCCCAAATCTTTACTTTTATAGAAATCACTTCCTTGCAGCTCTTTTAAAAATACAGTTTTATTTCCCAAGTTTGCATTCCCAGACACCAGAGCTTAGTATTGCTTTTAAATTCTTTTATATTAGGCACTTCTTTTAATTGAAGTATAAATGACATACAATACCCTGCCTGTTTCTATTATATATCATAGGGACTTGAAATTTTTATACATCATGAAACACACCCCCCCATAAGACTAGTTACCATTTATCACCATATAAAGGTATTACAATATTATTGACCATATTCCCTATGTTGTCCTTTACATTCCCACGACTTATTTAATAACTGGGTTTGTACCTTTTTTAAATATAATCCTAATAGGAACTAATAAATGATGTCTATATTAAACACTAGATTGAGAGTTACACATGTTCATTAAGAAAAATTACTCATGTTAACAAATTATTCACTGCCTAAAAAGATAGAAATTTGGACTTTGGACTAATAAATCTTATACCATGTGCTGGTAACGCTGGCTTGTTGCTATTAGCTTAGAACATTTATTCTTTTAACATCATGTATGAGGAAGGAGATTTATTTGCATGGACATTGATTTTTCAGCTTGAGATTTTCCTGATTTAAAAAAAAAAAAAACTTAAGCCATGTATTAATATTATACTTCAGCCATAAGACAAATTCCACCTATCCCAGGAAGACTGGTCAAAGCCATAATTTCACTTTCGGATGAATAGAAAGGAGTCAATTTTGTGGTTTATGAAGTCAGCAAAAACATACTGCAAAATTAAAAGCTATTATAACATTATGGTGGTTACACCAGAGTATATATTCTAAGAGCCTTTTTATCTTTTATTCTGGAAACATGGATGTGAACTGTCTTGTATTTAGATTCAGATCAAAGGCAACTGTTTCATTTTGTTTTTTCAAATTTAGGACCCTATGAATTGTCAACCAGCTTTCAAAATCTCTACTGAGGTTTAGGTAATGTCCCCAAATTTAAAATAATTAAACTTCCTTTTCTGAAATGTCAATTATGACAGGAGTCTCACATATTAGTAAAACATTATGTATGGCTTAGTGAGATACAGCTTTCTTACAGAATATATGAGAATCATGTTTGATGCACACAAGATCCTCTTTCTCCTAAAGACACTCCTTCATAACCTGCCCATTCCAAATGTTTTCTGTCCACTGTATGCCACCGCCCTCATTATTAGATTTACCAGGTACTATGCCTTAAATGCAGTTACATGTGCACATTTGGTAATATTTTCCTTAGTATGTAACTTAACTTTAGAGATTTAACAAGATGGTTTAAATATACTCAGAATTATGGAGATACTTTTGGCACTGTAAGCCTACAGTTACAAGGACACAAATGTACTACAATCAAATGCATATGTGTAATCTTGTATGTGAAAGCACACCATGAGACACACATACGTAATGGTATGAACATAAAACTGCGGTTCCATTAGATGTCTCACTTCTTTAATAATTTATAAATTGTTAGAACGTGTATTATTCCATGCCTGTTTCAATAATTACGCAGAAAACAATTTAACCAAATGAGAACTAGGTTGTGTCCCACTCACTACAAAACAAAAACTAAAGCGATCCCTGCATTGGATTTATTTTCCACTCACAAAATAAAAATTAAAGCGATCCCTACATCGGAGTTGGTTTTCGAAGAGCTCCTTAAAACGACGCTGTCCCATGCCCAATAAAGCAAAAACTGGAAGCAATTATCAAGAAGAAAAACGCACTTTAAAAACAAAATTTTCTGTAACATGTGGACAGAGAACAGAACCAAATGGGAGGCTGAGTGGCATAATACTGTAAAAGTGGATGCTGAATGGCATACTTCCCAACCCCCAACCCAAAACAAAGGAAAACTTTAACATGTTGCGGTTTTCAATCAAACCAAGTAAAGCGAGAGGCTCACCCACTCGCCCCCACACACACCCACGTCCGCTCTCCCAGCACAGTTGCCACCCGGCGTCAGCTAACACGAAGACCCTCAAGCTCCGGGACAGAAAAGGGCCGCCGGTGTCGGCCCTCAGTCCCGCCGATTGAGCCAAAATTAACCTCGCCCCCAGGCACGGATGGGAGGTAGCGTACCGCTCCAAGGACCTTAAGTCGGACTTGGGCGGGACCGGGAAGGACTGGACGGGGCGGAGACGAGTCAGGGGGCAAGCAGGTAGCGCCGGGAAGGAGACACGCCCGCCAGGAGAGCCGGGACGGGGGAGGGGAGAAGTTTCTCCCCAACTTCCCGACTCGGAGCCTGCGGGGGCGGGGAGCGCCGGCGCCTTTCAGCGCGGGCCGGCGCCGGGGCCTAGCACTGCCCGAGCCGGGGTCGGCCGCCTCCGTCCGCGGTGCCCTGCCGGGTACTTACCTGCCCTCCAGCCGCGCTCTCATGAGTCGCCGCTACCGCGGCTCGGGCTGGCGAGGAGGGGGCGGCGGGCGGAGGCGAGGCCCGCGGGGCCCTCTCCCTCCTCCACCTCCTCGTCCCGAGCGCCCCGCTGCAGCGACGACGGCACAGCCGCCCCGCACTCGTTACTTCAGGAGGAGGGAATTCCCGGGCTCCCCCACCCCTCGGCCTCACTCTCCACCTCCACTGCGCGCGGCGCCCGCCCTCACTCCCGACTCCGCCCCTCCTCGGCGGGGGCGGGGCGGGGGCGAGGGCGGGGGCTGCGGCTACCTGCGCGCGCGGCCGGCCTGCTCACCGGAACTCGCGCCGCGCCCGCGCGGGCTCGAGCGCCCCCCGCCTTCCGGCGCCGGCGCGCTCCGCGAGCTGCGGGCGGTCCCCTCTCTGTCCCCGTCGGCTACTGGTCCGAATCACTTATCCGGACCCAACATGGCGGCAGGGTCCGGGGCGGATTCCCGAGGCGGCGCAGGCTGAGGGGGCGTGAGGAGGTGGTGCTTCTTGCACAAGGAGAGCGGATCCACAGCGCCCCCTCCCCTTCCGCGGACCCTGAGGCCGCGGACTTGCTTGCCCCTGTAGATGGAGTGAGGGGCGTAGCTTTCGTCCCCTCTGCCTTTCTCCATTCCCTTTGCCCTGTTCTCTAGTGCCGAGGGCTTTGGGGCTTTGTTTGTTTTTGTGGAGGAGGACAGGGTTGAGTTATTTTGGTTGACTGTTTGCTTTTTAGTACTATGCTTCCGCACCCTTTGTCGCTGATAGTAAAATCTCAGCCCAGCCGCCTGAGCCAGGGGGGCGTTCCTAACGCTCTCATCACCTGCCTGATCGCCGTCTAAAAACGCTCGCGTCTGGCCTCCTTCTGAGCGGGTGATCCTGTCCCAACCCCTGGAGCTTCCTGTTGACTGTTGGTTGAACTAGCCTTGCGGAGAGAGAGAACCGAAGCTGAGTTCCCTTGGCTACTCTCCCAGTAATGGTGGCCTTGGCTCATCTGGAGACAATGTAGTCTTGTATGGTCCCGGCAAGTTCCCAGAGAGGGACAGGTATTAATAATCCTGTTTGACAACTGTGGAAACTGAGGCTGCGACCCTGAAAATGCAGCAGCCAGAACTAGAATTCTGCTAATCCCAATCCAAGCACCTTTCCTGCCTACCCAGTAACCAGTCCCTGAAGGAGAAGGGAGAGGATCCAGAAGAACAGGGATAAAGATGAGAATTAGTCAGTGTCGGAACAGGCTGAATATTGAGGCTCTTCTGCTAAAATCACTTCTGCCCTATCAGACTTGTAGATTAACTTCCTCTCTGTATTTCCTCCTTGGTGGGGTTATCAGAACTATTAATGTGGGTCTGTCGGTTTCCTTTGTGGTTTTCAGTGAAATTCAGAATCATCTCTGACAAATAAGAAATAGTACAATCATATGTCAGTAGGCTGGCATTCTAGGAACTTAGGAAATGCATATAAGGGTTTGAATTATTTTTTTCAGCTCGCTAAATGAACCAAAAGGTATAGACATTCACCTTAACAAAAAGGTACAATATGGGATGGTGCTTTAATTTGACTTAGCTACTAAAATTTCATTTGCCCTTAGCCGTACAGGGGATTAAACATTTCATGCAGATTTATGTTCAGCTTTTTCTTTTTTAACTGGAAAATAAGGCTTTAGTTGTTACTTTCCTAAACTAGATAAAATAGAGATATTTTTGTTGTTCTAAACCCGCAGCCTCAAAAAATGAATTCTAAACTCCTAGTATAGGAGTGGCTGGCTGGTTCAATGGGTTAAGTCTCTGCCTTTGGCTCAGGTCATGGTCTCAGGGTCCTTGGATGGAGACCCACATTCGGCTTTCTGCTCAACAGGGAGCCTACTTCTCCCTCTCTCTCTGCCTGCCTCTCTGTCAAATAAATAAATAAAATTCTTAAATAAAATAAGGGGCGCCTGGGTGGCTCAGTGGGTTAAGCCTCTGCCTTCGGCTCAGGTTATGATCCCAGAGTCCTGGGAACGAGCCCCGCATTGGGCTCTCTGCTCCGCGGGGAGCCTGCTTCCTTTCCTGTCTCTGCCTGCCTCTCTGCCTACTTGTGATCTCTACTGTCAAATAAATAAAATCTTTAAAAAAATAAATAAAATAAAATAATAAAATAAAATCCTAGTTTACCCCAGTTTAAGGAATGAGGTGGCTTTGAAAATGTTCTATATGGAGTTTTAAAGGTGGGAAGTGGTGTTGAAATCTCCTACATGTTCTGTTAACTTACTGAGTTTTCTACTATTTACCCTCATTTTGATTCTTTTTGTTACCTCATTCCCTGTTTTGTCTTTTGGAATATTCATCTATAGTGTCAAGTTTTACTCTGTAATAACCTGGAGACTTCAATTTTAGACTCAAATGGCTCACTTATTTCCAAGGATATTTAAAACAACAACAAACCAAAACCAACAAAACACCAAACAAAAGCCAACACTAACACCATCAAAAGCAAAAAAAGTGACATAGAGAATCTCTAAAGTCTCGCTGAGTTTGATATAATACAAATTGCTTTTATTTTTTATTTTTTTAAAGATTTTTTTTTATTTATTTGACAGGCAGAGATCACAAGTAGGCAGAGAAGCAGGCAGAGAGGAGGAAGCAGGCTCCCTGCTGAGCAGAGAGCCTGATGCAGGGCTAAGTCCCAGGACCCTGGGATCATGACCAGAGCCTGAAGCCAAAGGCAGAGGCTTTAACCCACTGAGCCACCCAGGAACCTCACAAATTGCTTTTAAATGAAAGATCTGTGGGTGCCTGGGTGCCTCGGTGGGTTAAGCCTCTGCCTTTGGCTCAGGTCATGATCTCAGGGTCCCGGGATGGAGCCTCACATCTGGCTTTCTGCTCAGCAGGGAGCCTGCTTTCCCCTCTCTCCCTGCCTCTCTGCCTACTTGTGATCTCTCTCTCTCTCTCTGTCAAATAAAATCTTAATAAATAAATAAATAAATAAATAAAAGAAAGATCTGTTCCTTCAGAAAGACAAATGAAACGCAGCTCTGTATCCCTCCCACACAGCACAGAGGTCTGGTATGTATGTGTTAAGTAATGGTAAGTCTTGGAATCCCTGAGAGAGTCTGCTGGGTGAGGAAGCTAGGGGAATGCGTGAAACAAAACTAATGAAATATATTAAGTCCCCCACAGAAGTGAAATGTATCATTTATTCAAGTTTATTAATGCTTGCTGAATGCTTTGACTGAAAGTTTAAAAGATTCAGAGTTTAGCTAGGGCACATTCGATCTCACCCTAGAACATGTGATTTTGCCAAGAAATGTTTCTGTTTCAGATAAAGCTACCTGCTGCTGCTGCTTCCATCACTGAGGCTGTGGTGATGATTTTCTTTTCCTGATAACTAGAAAGTCCTACACGGGATGCATGCACTGGTCTCTGCTCTCTAATTATCATCCCATTACAACCATCCTCAAAATGCCTTCTGCTAGACTTGTTCTAACTACTCAAAGCCTGGGTCTCCTTATGTCCACTCTATGTCTGAAGTTACCTCTAGCACATTAACCTTGCCTCCTCTACCTGGCCCAAACTGCTCCCAGACCCAATTAGGAAGAATATGACGACCCCTCTAAACAAAGAGCTAGAAAATCAGGCAAATGGGAAGTATTCATCCTTCAATGTTAGGCTAATTTTGCCAAGCTTAGGGAGAGGTGCAAATACCCATCAATTTTTGAATGCTCCTGATGCCTTCATTGCCCCAAGGACTGGTGCTAGTGTATTATATTTTACTTCCCCTCAACTGGGCAAGGCCTAAGGGAACCAATTCATTGGATGTGTAAGGATACATCCTACAATGAATAGACGCAATAAATGTCAATCTTATATAAGCTTCCGCAAATCCAGCCCATGTTTTTGCTCTGTTTTGTTGTTCTCTCCAGCTTCTAAACTTGGCTCCCTGGTCTAAAATAGAATTCCACGGTGGCAGGTGTGCCCCGTGTGCCTCCCCAGTTCCAGGACTACTTTTTTGGAAGTCTGGTCTTCGGGTTGGAATCTACTTTGGGGTCATCTCTTAGTTAGTTTCTCTAACTCATGTTCTTTCTAGTTCTCCCACAATTTGGTCCCAGGACTATTATATCTAGCAAAATCCCTAGTTTCTGCTCTAGCTCCTCCTGGTACCCACTCTGCTTATTCCTAGGCAGCCTTACCTGTAACTTTAAACTTTCACACTCTCAACTTAGTTCTGTGTCAGCAATTTCTAAGCTGTGATCTGAATACCACTATTCCCAGGCTTCGGCTTGGAATTTTGAATTTTGAAGGAGTGACGCAAAGGTGACTCAGTGATTATTCATGGTGGCTGTGGTATTGAGAATCCAGTGGCAGAAGACTGAAGTCTAGGGGTAAGGGAGGCCAGTGGCTGTAGGCAAGAGTCCAGTGCTGAAGGTGCCTATATCCTAAGCAGACCATCCCTATGGCAGAACCTGAACTCTGTGCTGCTTCCTTGGCTCCTGCCTGAGTGTGCTCCACCAGTCTTCCTGTTCCTTCTCCGAACTTCCAAAAGAAAATTCTCTTTCTGCTTAAATTAAGTATGGACCTCTCTTCTTTGCAAATAAAAAGCACTACTTAGTCTCTGCTACTTATTTGTACTACTGACAGGAAACTCAAATGCTGTAAGGGAAGCATCTCCTGTCTCATGCACATAGAGGGGGTGGGCCTGGGATGGGGGAACTGGTTTTCAGAGAAGATGACGTAGCTGTACAGTGAAAAACAGGCGTAATGTATTGTAGGACCCCAAGGCTAACTCTAATTGCCTTGAGCCATATGGAACACCCCAAACCTAGAACACAGCTGGCAGATCCTGCCTGCCCAGGGCAGTTATTGACATTAGATCACAACATAGTACAAACCTTTTCTCCCAGAGCACGAACTCCCATCCTCAAAATCCTCAACACAATTCAGGCAGCTAACACCTGAAATTGGTGTTAGATGTTGAAACTCATTTGCTATCTCTGCCCTACAGGCTTGTAATGTCCTCCCAAGATCTATATTTGTAATTCCCATAGCTATTACCAAGTATTTGGCCCTTACTTTTCTGGTACATTAAGCTGGTGTGTGGTCATAATATGCCAGTGTCTCTGACATTGAGTTTAAGCACGACTAAAATTGCTACCAGATTGCTACTTCCTGGAAATCTTTACAAATGGGTTACGAAAAGTAGAACATAACTTTGCTTGAAGGCAAGAAGTTAAAGTTTGAATGTTTACCTACATCAAAGGTTTGGAAAAGAAACTATAAGTCAGGCATGCTCTTATCTCTTAAGTTAACTGACATCAGATTATGAAACATACATACAGGGTTAGTAATAGGGAACCTATAGTTAGATATTTTACAAGCTAACACTGTGGTTGGCTTTTTAAAAAAATACGTTGAAAATAAATCTATGCTTTTTGAAAACCTTTAATATCCTTTTTAAACTAAATCTTTCTGCATATTCGGTGGTATAGATAATTATTTTTCACATTTGTGAATAGTAAATTAAATCTGAGCAAATTAAAATCTGACCAGATTTATAATGTTATGTAAGCCATAATGTATTTAATCCTTTAGTAAAGTGTATTTACAAATCCTTTTGATTTGTATATAAATAGGGCTTTTGAGTACTTAAAATAGCTACTTAATTTTTCTTCTTTCTAAGGGAATAACACAGGCAACAAATAAGATCTATGCTTTGGTGAAATGTTTTAGGTCATGTGAATGAATCAGTGAGACTGGCAATACAGACACCAGAACTGATAACAAGGACAACAATGGCTATCTTTTATTAAGCCCTCACTGTATGTATGACAAATGCTTTACCTACATCATTCACTAAATCCTCATAATCACCCTGGAGGCTGATAGAATTATTCCCAATTACAGATTGGATTCCTCCAGCTTGGAGAGGTTAAGCAGCACACTGCTAATAAGAGGAAAGTTTCCAAACCTATTCCACTGAAAGTTTTTGTGATTACAAAAAGAAAATTATTTTCAAATGTTTTTTCAATGGCCGTGAAAACAGCATTTATTCCTCCAAATTCTGGAATAATTAAAATTGGTAAATTGTTTGTATATATTGGAGTCTATAAATAAGAAATGTGGAATTCTACAGATTTGTAGGAAATTATTTTATCATCTTGTATCTCTAAGAAAAGTTTGGGGGGCAACTGAAAAAGACGTATGAGACTCACCTAAAAAGAATGAGTTCAATTCAGAAAAACAACATGTGTTAAGTATAACTTTCTGGAGATTAGCATTTGGCCTCTGTTGTCAGTCTTCCAATGATACCTCCCCCAAACCATGGTCTTTGGACAGAGAGCCAAATGTCTGAGAAATGGCTACATGTACAACATAATCACTTTGCCAATACAAAACATCTAGGCTAAGTCAATGTTAAGGTTTACATTTTAATCGGCCATGGCTTGGTAATTGTAGTTAAGCCTTCCCTAGTAATGATAACTCAGTGATTAGAGTCAGTACACAGTTAATAACCCAACACTAGGAAAGGTTGTTTAATATTTTAAAATCAACTTATTCATTCATTCATAAAGCATCTATACAATATTTCCTGATGCATTCTGTATATTTTAGTTTATACTGTATTTAAAAGGTCTTAGGACTTGGAGAACTTGAAATTAATGGTAGGATATTTCCTTTATGTTGAAATTCAAGGGATATAAATATTAATAGATTTTCAAAACTTTTAGTGGGTTTTTTTTTTGGAGAAAAGGGAATTAATATCCTACCAAATTTGACATAAAATACATAGTTTTCTTTTGAAAGTTTTCATTAGAGACTAAAGATCAGTTTTTATAGTTTATACCTAATTTGATTAATTTTTTAATTTTGTTTAAAAGAACTAGCTGCTATATTTTTAAAATTATTTTTTGGCTTTATTGTCATTATCATTATTTTCATTTCTTTCTAGTGCACTAATCTACAACCATTTCAAATTTTTTGAAGCCTGAGTTCTTTTTTTTTTTTTTTTTTGAGCCCTCAGTTCTGAATCATTAATTTGCACGGGTGTATGTCCTTATGAATACTTGAGACTGTATTTACTAAAGAATCAACAACCCTGCACTGAAGAACCAAAAAATATACAATGACTCACACTTTAGAGAATGCTATTTAAATAATCCAAATGTTACAGAGATTTTTCTTTTAGAGATCTGGTAATTTTGGCATAAAATAGAAAATAGGCACTCATGTTCATTTTATGTGAAATTCCAACAAGTTAAAATAGAAGCAAAGCCAGAGACCAAGGGATGGATATTTTAAAGACCAGAGTGAAAATTTTGGTTAATATTACTGTGAGGCACTTTTAAAATTTATTTGAACTCCTGTTCAAGAAAATATGTAGACATATTTTCTTAGACAGCTAAAGAGCCTATTGTCTGGTTGTGAGTTTTATTTGAAAACCTTGAAATAGAAAAAAAAAAATTCTCCTTTTGGGAAAAGCTCCAAGTCTCACATATTCTCTAGAAGTCGCTAGTCTCATTTCCTTTGAGATGATGAGCTATACATCCAAAAAACAAAACATTTCCTGAGTCTGTTTAGAATACATAGGATCTGTTCCCAAGTGTTTGTCATGTACCGTTAAGGATATGGTAGATTTTTTTTTTAAAAGGATATAGAAATTTATATAAAATCTTAAGATAGTGAATGGCACAGACTAATGTAAAGTCCAAGCATGTATTTGATAAATTTGGTCATTTAGACATATTAACCCTTATTAAATTTACTTACCTTAAGATAATTAATTTGGAAATTCATATAAAGCTTTGACAGTGGAAAGATCTTTGGTCTGGGAGTGAATACTAATTCTGGTTCCACTGCCAGTGGGTATGGGGTTTCTTTGGGGGTTATGAAAATATTCTGGAATTGGATAGAGGTAACAATTAGACAACTATGTGACTATACCAAAAACCACTGAATTATACATTTTAAAGGGTGAATTTTATGATATGCAAATTATATTTCAAAAGAAATTCTGGTCCCAGAATTTATGCTTTTATATACTTATGTAACCTTCATCCTCAGCTTTACTGAGATATAATTGACATATAACACATATAAGTTTAAGGTATAGAACATGGTGATTTGATACACATATCTATTATGAAATGATTACCACACTAAGGCCAGTTAGCATATTCATCACCATTTATACTAGAATTTAAAATTGAGCAATTTAGAATTGATCAATTTAGAATTCAATTGAATTGAACAATTCAATTGAATTGAACAATTGAATCAATTTAGAATTGATCAAAAGTATAAAGTACATAAATATAAGGAAATAAAACACTACTAAGTAATTTCCAAGAATAGGACACTGGGATATCTGACTGTCCATCTGAAGAAAGAAAAATTTGCCTAGAGAATTTGTGGACATTTATTGGCCATTCATATTTCTAATTTTATGAATTGTCCTTTACCAACTTTGCAGTTACATGTGACAGTTCTTTCTTTATGGATTTGTAAATATTCTTTGTATTTTGAATGTTTGAATTCCTTATTTTTCATTAACAATGGTAACATTTCCCCCATGTTTTCATGTACCTTTTAAATGTATTTGCAGATTTTCTTTTTAATACGAAAAAATTGAAAAATATTTTAATATTTATTGATCTCTTTGGTTTCTTTTAAATTGACAGTCTTAAAATTTCCTTTCTAATCCTTAATTTATTTATATATTTTTCTAGTATTTTTGTGATTTCCTTTTACATTAAAATATTCAGTGCATTTGAATATGTTTGCTATTGACACAGAATAGAAAGTAGTGACCTAATTTTCCCCTTTTTCCAAATAGACGGCCAGTTGTCCCTGTATCCTATTCTTTCCAATGGAAATTACACTTATTTATTTTTTTGCCTAATTGCTCTGACTAGGACTTCCAGTATTATGTTGAATAGGAGTTGTGAGAATGGGCACTTTGTCTCATTCCTGAATTTAGAGGAAAAGCTTTCTGCTCTTCATCACTGAGTGTGATGTTAGCTGTGGGCTTGTCACATAGAGCCTTTATGTTTCTTCTATTCTTGATTTGTTCAAAGCTTTTATCATGAAATGGTGTGAAGTTCTGTCAAATGCTTTTTCTGCATCTATTGAGAGGATTATATAATTTTTAACCTTTATTCCATTAATGTGATGAAACGTGTTTTCTAGCTATGTAATCGTAAATGACTTCCCCAAGTTCTTAAGACTCCAGTTTTCTACACTGTAAAGTGAAGGCATTTTATTAGATTAACTTTTTCACACAGTGTATTATAATTCCTTAGAAAGTAGCAAAACAATTTAGTAGATGGCAACCAACATCTTTTAGAAAATGAAACAAAGAAATATGAGCATGAACCACATATAAAAAGTATTATTTTACCAAATTCTTGTTTCCCTTATAGATGTTTACATTCTGAGTCATGATGTAAAATATTTTTTTCACCATGTGTTACAATTAAGTCTGCAATCCACTGTATTAGCTGATTTTTAATGTCTCTCCTTCTATAAAATTCTGTCAATTAACACTATTTGATTTGGTATTAGCAAAATCTCTACCTGATCTTGTAAAACTTGCAGGTAACATTCTTTGAACACTTACAGTATATCAGAAGTTCCTGTCCTATAGGCAAAGAAAATGAAAGAAAAAGAAGGTCCTAACTAAGACAAAAACAAATAGCTGGAAGTGGTAGAGCTGGTAATTAAATCCAAATAGTTTAATTTTGAATCAACAGTTTTAACCACTATGTCATTCTATTAAAAATTCTGGCAAAAGACTTCAAAGTTTTAAATTGATCTATAATCTTATAGTCATTCTCCACCTCATATTATAAAATTTACATGTTTTGGGCGGTGAATATTTTAAAAAAAGAAAAAAGTTTCCTTAATATTAACAAAACCACATTTGAGAAAGCATTAAAAGAGGTGGGATTAGGGCGTCTGGGTGGCTCAGTGAGTTAAGCCTCTGCCTTCAGCTCAAGTCATGATCTCTGGGTCCTGGGATCGAGCCCCGCATCGGGCTGGGCTCTCTGCTCAATGGGGAGCCTGCTTCCCCCCTCTCTCTGCCTGCCTCTGCCTACTTGTGATCTCTCTCTGTCAAATAAATAAATAAAATCTTAAAAAAAAAAGAGGTAGGGTTTAGTCAACATATTATTTCAGACCATCAACTCTCTTCCCATAACCTTCCATAAATCTTAAGGTTTTGGCCAAGTAGCAGAAAATTTTCACTTAAAAAGAGACAGAGAGAAAGAGAAAGAGAGAGAGAGATTTCTTTGCAATAAATAGTCTTCCCTTAAGAAAAAACACACTTGGGTGCCTTGGTGGCTCAGTTGGTTAAGTGACTGCCTTTAGCTCAGGTCATGATCCCAGGGTCCTGGGATCAAGTCCCGATTTGGGCTCCCTGCTCAGCAGGGAGCTGGCCTCTCCCTCTCCCTCTGCCCCTCCCCCTGCTTGTACTCTCCCTCTCTCTCTGTCAAATAAATAAATAAAATCTTAAAAAAAAACCCACTTTAATTCCTTTGTTTCATTCTATTAATATAAAGATTTCTTCAACTTTAATTCTGTTCAATTTGGTCACAAAAATGTCTAGTGTCTTTCCACATCTCAGAATTGTTCTAATTATCTTCTAAAAAAGGCAAATGAGGGGCACCTGGGTGGCTCAGTGGATTAAAGCCTCTGCCTTTGGCTCAGGTCATGATCCCAGGGTCCTGGGATTGAGCCCCACATCGGGCTCTCTGTTTAGCGGGAAGCCTGCTTCCTCCTTTCTCTGCCTGCGTCTCTGCCTACTTGTGATTTCTGTCTGTCAAATAAATAAAATCTTTAAAAAAAATAAAAATTAAAAAAATTAAAAAAAAATTAAAAAGGCAAATGATAGTAAGATGCATGAGAAATGAGAAACAGAATTTAAATGAATGGCTGAAGTCAATGCAATTAAAACAACAGCAACAAATGCTAGATTCTGTCTTCCTATTTTTTTCCTTTTGAAGATAACTATATTCTGTGGCACACATACATACTTACTCTTCTACTAATTCAATAAACATAATCATTATTTTGACATGGTCCCTGCTTCTCAAGGAGCTTCCAGCCTCTTGGCAATAAAAATTGGAAACTATTTGGGGCGCCTGGGTGGCTCAGTGGGTTAAAGCCTCTGCCTTCAGCTCCGGTCATGATCCCAGGGTCCTGGGATCGATCCCAGGGTCCTGGGATCGAGCCCCACATCGGGCTCTCTGCTCAGTGGGGAGCCTGCTTCCCATTCTCTCTCTGCCTGCCTCTCTGCCTACTTGTGATCTCTATCTGTCAAATAAATAAAATCTTTAAAAGAAAAACAAAAAAATAATAATTTGATATTAAAAGATCCATCTTGAGTTAAGCTCCAGATTCTCTGAGCCACACCTGGTAGTTTTTCCCACTAACAGCCCTGAAGTGTTGCTCTTTCCCCCTCCAGTATACCTGTATTTAGTATGTTTTCTGTTGTTGCAATTATTTGAAATAAATATAATACTCTCATTCTTTGGCTTCCATCTGCTATGGAATCTATTTTACTATTCCAGTCTATTTAGCAGTTTTAGTTTAACTACAGGAAACATTATTATTTTTTTTTACCTTTGGTTCAGCTCAAATCATTTCCTTTATATTTACAATCATATGTACATTTTTCACATTTCTTTTTTAATGCTTCACTGTGAATTATTAAATTTAAATCCTGCTGCTAATGCCTAATGGACCAGGAACAATGCAGCTACTTAGATGGAGTTTTGCAAATTCATCACAGAACTTAAAGAGGAAGGGAGACCCCTGGTTGGGTTTCTTTTAATCAAAATCTCTATAATCATACCCTTGGTGCAATGCTTGAGATAATGATCCCCACAAAGAACATTAAATAATATAAAGTAAAAGCATTTATATAAAGCATAATGGAGAGATAAACTTCTAACCTATAAAGCCTATTTTGGAAAAACCAGATTACGAACTTCTTTAAGGAAGAGGAAGACCACATTTAACAGACAGATACCTGGGTGGCTCAGTCGGTCAAGTATCTGCCTTTGGCTCAGGTCATGATCCTGGGGTCCCAGGATCAAGCCCTGCATGGCATCAGCGGGGAGTCTGCTTCTCCCCCTTCCTGTATTCCTTCCCATGTTCATGCTCTGTCTCTCTCAAAAATAAATAAATAAGATCTTAAAAAAAAAAACAACCCACACATTTAACAGAAATTTTAGCCACATGGAAATAATGCAGAACTAGTATGAAGAACTTAGTGTGATGAGCCACATATAGGCTTCTGGCCATTTATTTTCTAAGTCACGTTTAAAAAAATTCAACTGGGTAAATTTAAAGATTTATTTATTCAGCAATTCCTGAATTAAGCAGCATCCCATCTAGCAAATAGAGAGATACTCTGAGGAACTGAACAAAATAGGAGACTTTCACTTATTTTTATTTTTAAAGATCTTTTTAAAAAGGTTTTGTTTTTAAGTAGCATCTACCTCCAATGTGGGACTCAAACTCACAACCCTGAGATCAAGAGTCACGTGCTCTATCAACTGAGCCAGCCAGGCACCCCATGGGGGTCATCAGACAGATTACCTCACTACTGCTGACCAGGAAATTTCAGATTCCCTAGTTCAAGATTACATTCCTAGGGGAGGTTGAAATTGCAATTAGGTTGGGTATCAAGTCTCTGTGTGCTGAGGTAAGTATAGCACAAGTTACTCCATTTTGGATTGTTGTCTCTTCTTAATAGCAGGTACCATTTATTTCATAATCACTAAGTACCAGGCAAATTACCAGTACTTCAATCATCATAGCGCATTTAATCCCTCATAACAGCCCTACAAATTTGGGTATTGATGAGGTTCAAATGTCCTGGGAATCAGAAATATTCTTCTGTGATGAATATCCTTTTCTTATCCCAAATAAAAAGAGAATAAAATTCTAATTTATGAATTTTCATTGTGAGATTTTATAAGGCTAGTGTGTCCAAGTTTGTACTCTTATAACTGGTAGCATCACTATTATAATCTGAGTCTGATTCATAATCACTTTTCTTCACTTCCTCCACAAATTAAAAGGAGCTCCCAGCCCTACCTGTTTTCTTAGGGAGCTCAGTTCCTTAACCACATATCAATAAATTTGAACTGCTAATTGTATCTGGCTTAAGCATTTTTCAATAATTAGAATTTAACTATTGAATATAGATTAGAATCCTTACATAAGGGAATACTTTTGGATATTTGTCTTGGATAGAAAATATCTAATCTCAGTAATAGAGTTGATTAATTTCCTTATGTTCATAATGACATTATGAACAGATTATTCTATTTGTAACCTACTTAATCTTTTTCTCTCTTGGTAACAAAAAATACTTTACATAAAATTCCCATTATCAAGTATTTTCTTCATTGTATAAATTATGAAAAATCAGGACATTGAAAAGAGGTGATTCTCCAGTTTCTCTTCACTAGTCAATAGTAGAAATCATTAGTGTTACTCAAGAAATGCTCATTGTACTGAATGAAACAAAGAAATACGAGGATATATTCTGCTTTTAGAAGCATAACACCTAGAATATTATACACAAAGTTGGATAATAGCTCATATCTAATATATGTTAATGAAGATCATAGAAAATAAAAATTTTGGGAAATTAAAGTAGAGGGAGATCTTACTAGCAGTTGAAAAGAACTTTGAAAAGGCAGTGGCACATAATGGAGAAATCTGTTCCATAAAGGCATTTCTCAAAGGGGAGGATATGACTTAGGCAGAGTTTCAGAGCCTAAAATGTGTGTGGAGATAGAGTGCAAACAATGCCAGACGTATAGAGTTTGTGTGGGGAAGAGATAGGAAATAAAGGGTCTGATGATTCAATATTTATGACTTTTGACCTTGCGCATGAATTTTTCTATCAAATGCCTCCAGCTCTCTTTCTATTGAATTTTTTAAGAGTGGGGACTTTATCTTATCTACCCCGATATCTTTAGTGCTTAACACAGTACATTTGGTGCCTTCTGAAAGTGTTTGGTGATTGAATGAATGAATGAATAAATGAGTCTCAGATTAAGTGAATTACTCAAGGTCAAACAACTAGAAAGTGATAGAGTTATGACTTGAACAGACCATTTGTTTTTATCCTATTCAGACACGATCTGTAAAATGTTATATAATCATTATTTTTCCATTCTCCTTGGCTTTTTGAACATTTTCTTGAGTGATCCTTAACTAACTAACTAACTAACTAATTTTGACTAACACAAGTCAAAGTTCTCCAGAGAAACTGAGAAACAGAACCAATAGAAAATGTATGTGTGTATATGTATTGAAACAGAAGGAAAGAGAGAGATTATGAGGAATTGGCTCATGCAATTATGGAGGCTGACAAGTTCCCAAATCTGCAGGTTATGTCAGCAAGCTGGAGATTTGGATGAGCCAATGCTATAGTTTCAGTATGATTCTCAAGGCCTGAGAACCGTGACAAACTGATATTTTAGTTGTAGTATGAAGGGAAAAGTCCCCGTTTGAAGTCATCCAGGCAGGAGTAATTCTCCTTACTTAGGGGACAGCCAGCCATTTTGTTCTGGACAGGCCTTCAACTGCTTAGATGAGGCCCACCCACACCAGGGAGGACAATCTGTTTTACTCACTCTACCAATTGAAATGTTAATCTCATTTAGTAGCACCCACACAGACACACCCAGAATAATATTTGACCAAATATCTTGGGATCATATGGGATTACATGGCCCAAAATTAACCATCACAAAGCTTCCCTATTCACAAGTAATGTAATCAGTTGAATATCCCAAATCTATTCCATTAAAATGTCATGGTTAGGGCAGGGAGTCCTGGGGGAAGGGAGGGAAAAATGAAACAAGATGAGACCGGGGAGGGAGATAAACCATAAGAGACTCTTAATCTCAGGAAACAAACTGAGGGTTGTTGGGGGTGGTGGGGAAGGGATAGAGTGGCTGGGTGATAGATATTGGGGAGGGTATGTGTTATGGTGAGTGCTGTGAATTGTGTAAGACTGACGATTCATAGATCTGTACCCCTGAAACAAATAATACATTATACGTTAATTAAATAAATAAGTAAATAAATAAAGAAATGTATGTCATGGTCTATAAATTTAACTCTGATTGTAGATTTTATAGCAGTTCCTTTTGTTGAAGTAGTACAGCATGGTGGTGAAGAACACCTCTGCCTGGGGTCAAATTCCAGTTACTAGATGTGGGACCTTCATAAGTTACTTCTGTTGTGTCAGTTTCTTTACCTATAAATTGGGAATAGTAATTTTCCCTCAATCACATAGCTGTTTTGAGAATGAAATAAAATAAGTGCATAAAGCACTTAGCACAGTGCATGGCTCATAGTAGTCACTGAATAAGTGACAGTTACTATTAAAAGATATTAATAAAAATTTTAATGAGGCATACCACTACTACTCCTTTGAGTCTATCACAGAAATATTATTTTAAAATGCCCAATTATATTTTTAATTTTAAACACTCAAGTGGAATAATAATACTCTCCCTGGCAGATAATATTCATCTATATTTCTATTTTTAATTCCTAGTATTATGCCTGATACATAGTAAGTACATGACAAAAACTTTAGGAATAGTTAATACTGTTATGTAGGGAAAATGTGATTTGGGGCATTTGAATTCTGTAACTCTAAAAATATACAGTTTGAGAGTAGTATTTTCTTATTAACAAATGCTAATGTGATTTTAAATGAAACATTTGGAGAAGTTGTAATGGCAGAAGGCAGGTACTTTCGTCTATTTCCTCTGTTAATTATGTCGCCTTAGAAACTTGTATGTCTAAAACAGTTTCCATTAAGCAACAACAGGAACTTTAAGTTGACTCGATCAGTAAAGTATATAATTTGTATCACAGCATCTTTAAATCTCAGTGGCATAAATGTAATAGTAATGCTTTACATTTAATAACCGTTTATAGTTTTCAAATTAATTGATCATATGAACACATTTGACTCTCAGAATGATTTCGAAGAGTGGGTAAGTAGATGTCAGTCACCATCCCTGTTTCACAGGTAAGGAAACTGAGAAATGACAAGATCCAAACATTAGTATGCAAACCATTACACATCAAATTAATGACTGAGCTTGAACCCACTAACTTAGTATGCTTTCTAATAACCAAACTTCATTAGACTAAATTCCAAATTCCTAAGTATAAAATATCAGTACAATCTTTAATTAGGAAGTGATTTTCCTCTAATACATGTGATTATTAGGCAGTATTTATCCCATGTTAAAAATCTCAAATTGTATATTAATAAGAATGCAATATAAACCTTTTATATATCACACCAATAACAGGAGATTATAAGTACAGTAACTAATTTTCTACTTTGTTAAGGTAGTTTGGTTTACTAAATAAAACAATGTACTCTAGCTTTTCTCATGTAAGAGAGTCTTGGGCTATGCACAACTGCCTTTTTCTACATTACTGTAATATATTTTTCCTGTTGATTTGATACTGTTTACTGTGGTCTTAAACTCAATTAGAAATTTTTTTAAATAGGAGCTTGGTTTGCAGTGGAAAGAATAGTTTTTGTGATTTTTCATATTCTTTTTTTTTTTTAAGATTTATTTATTTATTTGTTAGAGAGAGAGAGCACAAGCGGGCAGAGTGGCAGGCAGAGGCAGAGACAGAAGCAGGCTCCCTGCTGAGCCGGGAGCCAGATGCTGGGCTCCATCCCAGGACCCTGGGATCATGACCTGAGCCAAAGGCAGAGGCTTAACTGACTGAGCCACCTAGGCGTCCCGGGATTCATATTCTTAACACCAATTTAAGACTCAAATTTGTAAGTGAAGATATATATAGTCCTTTTTATTTATTTATTTATTTTTTTAAGTAAACTCTATGTCCAACATGGGGCTTGAACTCGCACCCCCCAGATTAAGCGTCGCATGCTCTACTGACTGAGCCAGCCAGGCCCCCCTGAACTTATAGTTTGACAGGATGATACGATAATTAGAATTACCCCAAATCTGCCACTCTCGTGGTATACTGGTGTCCTTACATAATTTCCTCCTGCAATTCTGTCCCCTTAGTGTCTAAAGGAGAGTGAATTCCAGTTGGATTTACAAAGACCCAACTTGAATGGCTTCCTGGTAGTTCTACTATGTTTATATCTCTTCTTACAGTGCCCAGAACAATGCTTGGCAGGCAGAAGGTGTACAATATGTTCTTGAGCAATGAATATATAAATGGAATTGGTTTAGAAGAGAAATGGGATGTCTGGGATGGAAGAATGGGAAGACTCTTCTTTGTTAGAAGTAAAGATGGATAGACACCTCAACACTGGGACATCAAAAATGACAATCCTGTGTAGCAACTGATGAAGAGAAGCCAAAAATAAGGGGGGAATGAAGTACAGGCAGGCATAGAGGCAGTCCAAGGAAGTAAAGGCAAGCTTTGACCATGAGACGAAAGACAAGGGGGTGTTGGGGAAGGGAATGATGTCATCAGAACAACAATAGAGGAAGACAGTTTTGGCAGCAGCTTTTGAATAGACTTTGAAGAAAAAAAACTAGAGAGAGGGGAAAAAGGAAACGGGAAAAGGAAGTCTGCTCAGAACTCAGCATGACATTTGGAGTGGGTGGGGAGCTTCCTGTCACAGCTTGATGTTTGGAACATCTGGTCACCTCTTACAATAACTGGGCCTTAGAAACTTCAGCTTTCTCAAGTGACCAGGTTAGAAAATGTATGGATTCCATGGCCTAATGGTCATCACCGGTAGGCAGGCATATCTGAAGAAAAAAAAAAATACAGATGGGAGACGAACTCTTCTCTTGCCCTGAGAACACTTCCACTAGTTTTTCAAGGTCAGTATTCACATTTGTAATTGTACATGCTTTACGTGTTTTGGGGATTTATTGGTTTTGTATTAAAATTAAAGTATTGCAAATTCACTTTTAATTAAATGATCTCAAATGGTGAAATGTAGCTAACAGGTTTACAAAGAAGACAACTGTTTCAAAAGCTAATGATTTTCACCACTCATTTTTCTGTTGCATTGTTTAACAAGATTGCATGCTCTGCTTCCTTTACCACAGTGACCAAAAATTTCTACAACTCAATTGTGCCCTCTAGTGTTTCATAGTATTTCATGCAGGGCTACTTTGGAATTTTTTTTAAAATTGGTCACAGGAATGTGTAAGACTGACAATTCACAGACCTGTACCCCTGGGGCAAATAATACATTACATGTTAATAAAAAAAAATTAATTAAAAAAGTGGTCACAGGTAAAACCAACCCTTGCAATGAGAAGGGATGCTAATAATGATTCCGGCTTTATCGACTGTAGTCGTCCTGCTATAATAGCCGGTATCAGGGGTCTATGCTATGGTAACAGACCCCCAAATCTCAGTGGCTCAAAAAACGAAAATTTTTTTCTCACAAAAGGTCCAGTGCAGGCTGGCCAGGACTGTCAGTGTGTTGGACTTCGGGGATGCAGAATTCCTTCTTCCTGTGATTCTGTCACTTTCTTACCTGCTAAAGTCACCAGGATAGGAGAAGGTGAGTTACACTGACTTTGATGTGCTCCAGCCTGGAAGTGGCATGTCACCCTGCTACTTTCTACTGACCAGAACGTAACTTGCCCCAGCCCGACCCCAGGTGGGGCTCAAACTCACAGTCCCAAGATTGAGAGTTCCACGCTCCTCCAGCTGAGCCAGCCAGGTGCCCCAAATCTCCACTTTTCAAAGGAGGTTTTCTACACTGTAAATAATGGTGCTCTGGGAATAGTTAACCACATACATGGCCTCCAGTATAAACACGTTATGCCATTAAACTTCTTCTAAACTTTTTCTTTTCTATCTTGATCATTAAGAGACTGATTTGGTTGAAATTATCTTATACAGGCAATGCTATAGAGTGACAGGCATTTAACCACCAGCTTCACCATGTTTCTAAAGTCTTTGTCATAATTCTATTCCTATAATTCTATAGATAATTATATTATGAACGTTCATACAATAATAGCTACTGAGTACAGTACTATTTGAAGTGCACAGTACATACTGATGCTAGTTTGTTTGTTTTTTAAAGATTTTATCTATTTATTTGAGAGAGAGAGCATGAGAGAGCACAAGTAGGGTGAGGGACAGAGGGAGAAACAGAATCACTGCTGAGCATGGAACCTGACATAGGGCTTGACGCCAGGACCCGGGATCACAATCTGAGCCGAAGGCAGATGATTAACTGACTGAGCCACTCAGGCATCCCCGATGCTAGTTTTTGAAATAGAAAACACAGGAGGAAAAGCAGGGTGGAAAGGAGGAAAATGAGAACTTGAGTTTTGGACATGTAGGGTTTAAGGTGCCTGAGGAAAGAAATATTATTGTGGAAGACAGCCCGTGAAAAACATGAATTTGTGTCAAAATTCAGGAGCACTGCCAGGGCTGGAGGTAGATTTGGGGATGAATAATATGTAGGCAAGAGCTGCAGCTGCAGAACAAATGATGTTTCCAAGGGAGAGAAGACTGCGGAGTTTCCTCTTAGCCCAACGCAAGCCCTGAGCTGAGCCTACGGCATGAGTAGGAATTAGTCAGGTAGGAAAGCAGGTAGGGACATTTCAGGTGGAACAAACAGTTCCCGGTAACCCCTGTTCTTCTTTTCGTCTCCATGAATGTGACACCTGGGTACCTTTTATAAGTGGAACCATTGCATATTTACCTGTTGTGTCTGGCTTATTGGGAACAGTGGCTCTTAACCTGGCTTTGAGCCAAATCGCCTGAGATGCTTTGAGAAACGACAAATGCCTGAACTCCTGAGCCAGGAGTTCTGAGTTGTGTGGTCTGAGGAGGAGTTCAGCATCTGCACTGAAACAAACAACAACAACAACAACAACAACAACAACAAAACAAATGAGAACATCTGCTGTAGATGTAGAAGGTCAGGGGAGGGCAGTGTCACTTAAACTAAAGGGGGCAAGGCTCCAGGTCAGGTGACTGGCTGACAGAGAAAAAGGGCTTCCCGGGGGCTTATCAGGGAAAGGACTCTGGAGCAGCCATGGGTTTGGCAAACAAGGTTTTACCACAAGCTTTCATGGAATACTTTCAGTAGAGGGATACAGGAAAAATAATTGGCAGAGCAATCTTCTGGGACACCGAGGGAAATGGGATCAAAATTATGGGTAGAAAGGGAAGGATTCAAGGACAGGTGGAAATACAGGTTAGTGAAGAGATGGGCTGGGAGGTGGGGGGAGGGCATGGAGGGACCCACCCCTGAGAGTTTCTGTTTTCTAAGGGGAGACCACACGAGGGGTGATGAGAACACACACTCAAATTCTGCCTGGCTTGTGATCTCCGTGCCTCAGATTGCTCATCTGTAAAATGGGGATTTCAAGTACTATTTCCTGCCGGGTAGAACTGTAGTGAACGTTCCTCGGACAGGGCGTGGCGCACAGTGAGGACACAGATTCATTCACAGATGTGGAGGTGAAGGTTGGGCTTGATGACCACCCGCCTCTCAGGCGAATGGAAAAGAAACCAAGCTGAGCTGAAAAGGGAAGTTGTGGGGTCAGTGATGGAGGCGCAGCCCAAGCTGGAAACCAATGACCTGTGGCAGAATAGTTCAGTTTTCATTTGATTTCCTTGGCCGAATTCAGCATCAAGAAGCAGCGAAGGCGGGGCATTAGCAAAGGAGGGGCAGGAGGCGGGGCCAAGAACCACAGGCACCGCCCAGACTGTGGTTGGGGGTTCACCCCCCCAAACCAGGAGGGTCTTTGGGACCTGGGATCAGGAAGGACTTCCGGTGCCTGCACCCTGCAGAGGTTCCAGAGAAGGCTGCTTGTGCCTGCGAAGCCGGTGGAGATGCGGCAGGGGATGAACTTAGGGTTTGAGAGAGAAATTCTATAAGGAAAGCACGTTTTAGGACTTCTAAGTTTATTCCACCCCATCAATCATTTTCAAACTCCTCTTAAGATAAGGAAACTGAAGGGACACCATAGAGAACTGCTTGTTTTGCTCATTTTCCTGCTAGGACCTGCACCCATGCTTTACACATGCTTCGTACACAAATAATGTGTGTCCTCCTTATAAGGGGTAAGGAGTTAAAGATGTCTTTGGAGTGTTCCAGCATAATAGATAACGTCTAAGAAGCCACTAGGGGGGTTGTTATGTACGTTCATCCAAGACCACTGACTGCAGATACCTTGACGCCAGGACCCCTGGCTCCAGGACACAAGTGAGTTGTGGAGGACACCTGAGCACTTGTCCTTGTTTTCACCAGTTCCTGGATGCCTGAGAGGACATGCACACTGGACCACAATCCTCAGTAAAAACCCCAGACCCCAAGCAAAGCGGAGACTCTCTCTCCTTTTCCTTTGAGTTTTCCAGGTGCTCTGGCTTTATCTGTTCTCTCTCTCCATCTTCAATAAAGTCTACTCTCATTTCCTCTCTGCATGTGTTTGATTTCCATCTTGCACAAAGCCAAGAACCCCCTCTTTGCTGGTCCCCAGGGACCCCTCTGGGTCCTCGGAGCCCCGCCAGCCTACATCACTCTGAGGAGGAGGTCAGAGCGACTCCATTGTCATTTGTCTAGACAAGTAAGAGGGAAGGGTGTGGAAGGCTAGAAGAAATAATATTTTTTTGGTAAAATTTTCTTAGAAAAAAAAGTGTTTTTGTTGTTTGCTTGATTGTTTTGGTTTGAAAACCATGGTCCTTTGGTGGAATGAATTTGGGATTGACAGTGTGGAGACATGGACCTTGATCATGCCCTCGTGAAAATAGTCGTGTGGTTTGGGCTGTGTCATTTACCTTCCTTGGGTCTCAGTTTTGTCATTTGCAAAATGACAGGCCGCACTAAGTGACCCTTTCTGCTTTAACATCCCCTCCTTCTGGCTGGTGAAGGCTGGGATTCAGCCACTCGGGCGCACAGCGCCTGCGGAGGTTGAGGACGCCACCTTGTGGTAGAAATGGATAGTGCTGTCAGCATGCTCTGGCCAGACGTAAGACCCAGGGACCCACACCATTTTCTCCATGGACTTTTATTTACGTACAGAAAAATCTCTCCAGGGACAGGGAACCCTATCCGGGTAGGAGTGCTCTCTTGTTAGGATAAATTGAGGATGAGCTGGTCATGGCACAGTGGCCAGAATCTCATCACAGCGACCAGAATAACTCATCAACACACGTGAATAATTTATGGCATGCTCAGCCTGTTGGAGAAAGAAGGCCAATAACGTGAGCCAAAACTTACTCAGAGTCTGCTTACTTCGATTAGATTTTTCTTTATTGAAACAGTGACCTTGAAAATAACTCCATCATCGTATTCAGGCCCATCTCCCAAGTTTCCCAGTAGAGTTGCAAAACCGCTCTGTGTTTGCTGTTTATGTCACCATACCTGTTGAGTTGAAATGAAGTCAGGGTCACTCTGCAATGAGCCACAACAGCCTCGTTGGTCTCTGAAGGATTTTTAAAATGACTGATGAGTAATAATGGAGAACCAGAATCAATAGATTCAGAAGGGTTGTTGGGACAATAGTTTCTGGGAATGGACTTGGATTATGAATTTCCTACCCATGGGCAGAAAGGGTGTCTAACATGAAGGTTGTCAGGAAACAGATACAATAAACTGATAAGAGAGTAGAAATCGGAGGGAATATGTCTGTCATTATGCGTGTCCTTGAACCCTCAAGTAATGAGATCCATGCCTCTGGTTTCGGATTGCACATACTCTAAGTTTAACCTCACCTTTTTTTTTTTTTTTTTTTTTTTTTTTTAACAGCAACGCTTAAGTTTTTCCCTCCAAATTGCTGGCTTCAAAACTGTATTGGAGGGGGATCTGGGTGGCTCAGTTCAGCATCTGCCTTTGGCTCAGGTCATGATCCAGGGGTCCTGGAATTGAGCCCCACATTGCGGAGAGCCTGTTTCTCCCTCTTCCTCTGCCTTTCCCCCTGCTTGTGCTCTCTCTCTCTCTCTCACTCTCTGTGTGTCAAATAAATAAATAAATCTTTTAAAAATGTGTTCCTTTATATTTTGGGTTATTTCATTTCCTCTATGAAGAAATTTGTAGATTAAAAATTATAGTATCCAAAATTTATTATAGGCAGGTACCAAACCAGTCACCTACTTTAATAATTCTGTAGGTCAGTCCTGTACTCCTGCCCTTCAACTCCTTGCCCTCGGTCTCAAATCTAACTTCCAGCACACTGTGAGAAATCTAAACTCTCGACTTCCAACCCCCAAAGTCTACAACACTTATACTCATTCATTTCACAGCAAAAGTAAGTGCCCTCACTCATGTCCTGGATCCTAGGACCACTGACCTCCTCCGTGTACATCCACTATCATCGTCTTCTGTATGTCCAGCTTCTCCTCCAGAGTCTATCACTATGCATACGTAGATGACCAACAGCTTCAGACAAAGAATCAAACTTGACCTTATTCTCTGCTTTGGTTACTGTCTTCAGCTTTCTCTTCTGGTCTGAGCCAACCCTCTTAACAGAGCAGGGTGTTTTCTCTATCTCCAGTCCCACATCTTATAATAATTCCTCAGACGATAGTAATAAGGTTTCCAACTCAACCGTGCTACTGAAACTGCTCTGCGGGAGTGACTACAGCCAGATTCAGTGGATTGTCTTCTGGTCCCTCTTGCCCTCTCTGTGGCATTTAGTACCTCTGACTGCCTTCATTTCTTAGCTCTCTCCTCAACCGGCTTTGGTGACACCACTCTCCCAGATGCTCCTTCCTCTTGAGAAACTCCTTCTTAGTTTCCTATTCAGGCTTATGCTGTGTGTGTGTGAGAGAGAGAAAGAGAGAGAGAGAGAGATGCGTGCCATTCATTGAGGCCCTCCTAAGTGCCAGGCCCTATAACAGTTTGCATATATTATCTCCTTGAATATTTAGAACAACCTTATATATAAGGTAGATGTTTTTAATTCCCATTTTATATGAGGATCTCAAGACTCAGAGAGTTAAATAACTTCCCGAATAACATGCAGAAACCCAGTGTCATCTGCCTTCTGAGGCTAAGCTCTTACCCTCTGATGTTACAGTGCTGCTTCTTCATCGGGCCTCTATTTTATTTTTAAGATTTTACTTTTTATTAGAGAGAGTGAGCATGAGTGGGGGAAGGGGCAGAGGGGGAGGGGCAGAGGGAGAGGGAGAAGCAGATTCCCCACTGAGCAAGGAACCCAGTGTGGGTTCTTGATCCCAGGACCCGGAGATCATGACCTGAGCCAAAGACAGACTCTTCACCGACTGAACGACCCAGTCACCCCTTCATTCAAGCCTCTTAAAGTCCCCCGTGCTTGAAGACTCTGTCCACAGTTCCCTCGCCTTCCTCAAAACGTATCATTCCCACACTGGGGTTTGATGACTGCTTCTATGCTGATCCATGTGAAGTCACTGTGTGCACTGTCACTCCCCGTAACTAAAATCCACGTCCCACAGGTCTCTCAGCCTTAACTTTTTAGTCTTTGTTAATTACGGAAAGAACCCTTAATATGAGATTTAGCCTCTTACTAAAATTTTGAATGTACACTATGTTATTGCTGACTGCAGTCGTATCTTATCAAGCCCAGAGACCTAGAGGCAGGAACCTCACCACCTCCAGCCTCACTGCTTCCTGCTCTGCTTCCTGTGTGGCGCTCCGGACACACCCACCTACTTGCTGTTCTTCCGGTCTGGGTATGTCCTACTTGGCGCTGCCTCAAGGCCACTGTCCATGCTGGCCTCTTTTGCTGCAACGTTCTTAACCATAGCTTATCTCGCAGTTGGCTCCTTCTTATACTTGATGTCTCAGCTCATTTACTCTCTCTGCAGAGAAAGTCTCCTGACGGTCCCTGACCGTCCTATCTACAGAAGTCTTTCTTCAGTTTTTCTTGATCATATCATCCTCTCTACTCATCTTGTGTTTACTCGGTCATTGTCTGTCTGCTCCCACCGTAACAGAAGCCCTTTGAAGTCAAATGACTTGTCCAGGGCCACCACGAATATTTATACAGGGCATGTGCTATAGGAGGGTGACCAGCAGAGGTGAATAAAAGTGCTCAAATCTGCTCTGCCTCTACTTATGTGCCAGAAGAGCTCCCTTTTAAAAAAACTGTCCAAAGATACCTTCCAGGCTGGCAATAGTCTTTAACATTTGAAAATCTTCCATTGGGTTCCATGCTGCATAGAGTAAGATAAAAATTCTTTATGTGGCCCATTGGGTTAGGCACGCCCTGCTTCTAGCCTCTCTCTGCAGCCTCATTATACACACCTTCCCCGTGAATTGTTATGACCAATGGCTGTCATTCTGACCTGCTTCACGACAGACAAACCACCAGAAATCTTTTGCTAATCAAACTAATTACAAGTCCAGAGCCTACAAAACATAGGGAAAGCTGTTTCTTGCTAAGTTTCAGCTTGTATGAAGGGATAGTTTGTATTCCAGGACTCAGCTGAAGATGTCTTCAACCCTTGCATTTTCTCCCCATCATAGGAACCCGTTTTGTTGGGACACTTCACCAAAAACTGCCTAGTAACATCAGTTACCTCAGGTCATGGGAGCTCGAAAAAATTTACCCACGAATGCTTCCTTATTAATTCTTACTTGAATATCCATGGAAGTAGGAATTCTGTACCAATTCTGGAAGTTCTTTGACACTCTCTTTAGTAGCTATCTCTAGCCACTTGGTTTCTTAAAATAATTTCTCCTTTTATTTCTGCTGTTGTACTAGATTCTCATCTTCACCGAATTCTGTTATACCCATTATATAATGGTTGCTTCTGTCTTTCTCATTGTGTCATTTCTCCTCTCCATTTTCACAAGTGTTGCCCACCAGTCCCGGGGACACCTCTGATTCTGGCTGTAATAGTAATGAAGCAACTGTAGAATTCTTCCTGTCAAGCTCTCCAGGCAAATGATGAGTTGGGTGTGTGTGTGTGTGTGTGTGTGTGTGTGTGTGTTTCCCTAGTCTCGAAGGTGAGTGGAAATTCATATCCTAATGACTAACTTCCTTTTTTGGGGTAATGTGACAGGAAGGGAAGCAAGGCAAAGACCCCAACCTCTAAACTCCCTCCTAGGCTTTCATAAGGTGTGTTTACACAGGAACAATTTTAGAACGCCAAACCAAGTCAAACAAGATTCCATGGCCAACATTTCAGATTATTCCTTATTCACTCATGTAGGAAAGTAAGTGGTGGTGGTAGGGGGGGAATGGCTAGGATGACCTTAGTTAACACCAAGAACATGTGATTGCTCTTAGTCCAAATTTCTGCCTAGTCCTGCTTTAATATGCTGTGTACTTGAAACTCTTGGATCTCTGGAACAAATGTGACAGCCTCCTAAGCCCTCATTAGACGCTTAATAATTTTAGGAAACTGTGGCACTGGAGTGCTCCAAGCTTCAACCTCAAGAAGCCTGGTGTGGAGAGACTGCTTTTCCAGGGACCATTTCTCTGGGTTTCCAAATGGAAACCATGTGGCCAAGGGAATTTATTGTCATAAGCTATTAACACCGTATATTTTCATTTTGATTTAAAGGGCTTGGCTTTTGAAAAAAAAAATGGCACTTTAATAGTCAGTTGTTCTTATTTCAGTTTGGTGTAGATATTTGAAAAATAAAATTTTAAAATATTTTTATTTATTTATTTTAGATAGAGAGAATGGGAGCATGAGCAGGGAATTGGGGGAGCAGAGGGAGAAGTAGACTCCCCACTGAGCAGGGGCTCGATCCCAGGACCCTGAGACCATGACCTGAGCCAACATTTAACTGACTGAACCACCCAAGCTCTCTGAAAATTAAAATTTGAATTGAATTAGAGATGGGCACCTGGCTGGCTCAGTCAGTAGAGTGTGTGACTCTTGATCTGTAGGTTGTGGGTTCAAGCCTCATATTGGGTGTAGAGATTAGTTCAAAATAAAACCTTTTTTTAAAAAAGATTTTATGTATTTATTTGATACACACAGAGAGAGAGAGAGAGATAGAGAGAGAGAAAACACAAGCAGTGGGAGTGGGAGAGGAAGAAGCAGGCTTCCCACTGAGGAAAGAGCCCAATGCGGCACTCGATCCCAGGACCCTGAGATCATGACCTGAGCTGAAGGCAGTTGCTTAATGACTGAGCCACCTAGGTGCCCCAAAATAAAACCTTTTAAAAATAAATTTAGTTAGTGATAAAACTAAAAATGATCATTTTTCTTTGAAAATATATTCTGGCCCCTGTATGGTTGCTTTTCAAGAATGCATCTGACCATCCTTAACTCAAATGGTAAGATAATGATGACAAAGTGTCAAGAAAAAGTAGGCATCTTTCCAATCCCATGAGAAACTTTCCATCGAAAGGGTTTTTGACAGAGGATTCCCTTGTATACAGTACACATTTTAGATAGTCTGGAAGCAGACTAGATGATTGAGGTAATAATGGTAATAAGAGCTATCAATTATTAAGCATAAAATACATGCCCTGCTAAATATATATGTTAAGTATTTTATATGGAGAGTATAGTTACCAATTTTATTTTATAGATTAAGTAAAGCTCAGAGGAATGAAGAAACTTACCCCAGGCATGACAGGTGATAGGCAGCAAAGTGGCATTTTAGCTAAGGTCTGTCTGACGTCAAACACACATTCGACAGGATATGTCCAGACAGTATAGATAACTGCTCATATTTTCTTGACTTAAAACTGTCACGGTGTTAAAGTAAATCCTAAACTTGTGAAATCATTCCTCAAGTGGAACTGAAGGTTAAAAACCAATTTGTTAAGTTCTAGTCCTTTTAAAAACAACTTCTTCTGGGGTGCCTGGGTAGCTCAGTGGGTTAAGCCTTTGCCTTTGGCTCAGGTCTTGGTCTCTGGGTCCTGAGATCAAGCCCTGCATCGGGCTCTCTGCTCGGTAGGGAGCCTGCTTCCTCCTCTCTCTCTCTCTCTCTCTGCCTGCCTCTCTGCCTACTTGTGATCTGTCACATAAATGAATAAAATCTTTAAAACACACACACACACACAACTTCTTCTAGAAAAGTGGGCTCATAGTGAGAGGATTAGGGCTTATTCGTCAGGGCTAATTCTACCCACATATTGAGATGACGGTTACTCGTGCCAGGCCTAGCCAGGAGGAATTGTAGAAATCCGAGTTTTTCTGTTCACTCTGCCATCCTTCTATTTCTTTGGCTTCCTCTCTGTTTTTGGTAGATTCCAGGGTTCCTTTTCGCTAGAATTCAGCACCCATCAACTAAAACATACCAATCAATTAAAATAAAATAAAAAAAAATCCACCATCAGAACTCTTTTATAGCCAGAATTGTTTCAGCGATGGCTTCTATTCATCTGGATTCTTTTAGTGATGGTGACAGATACCCAACTCACATCAGCCTAGGGAAAAAGCAATGATTTCAAGGGTCATGCAGCTGTAAAGGAGTCTGGGCTGGTTCCTGGGATGGAAGGTGGAGCTGCAGGGACCAGGGTTTAGGCCCTGGGACTGGGATGAAGCCCCATGAGGTCTCTCCTCATGGATGTGTGTCTTCCATCTCTGTCGCCCCGCCCAGGTTCCGTCCACAGACAGGCTCTGTCCACAGGCTGAGAAAGGGGATCCTTAGACGTCTCAGCTGCACTCCCATCTTGGCCACCCCAGGGGAAGAGCCTGACCTGCCTCATGTGGTGCCTTCCCTTCACTGTGTGCAGGTATGAAGGCTGGCCAGGCTGGTGAACATGCCCTCCCCAGGGTGAAGGGCTGGAGCCAGGTACAGGTACTTGACAAAGGGGCATGGGGAAAACATGTGCTGGGCAGCCAAGAGCAAGCATCATCACCACAGCACTCTGCTTGCCCTGCGTCGTATACCCCGTTCCTCACCAGACTAATCACTTTAGTTAATGAGACATAATTCCTTCAGAATGGGGGTGCCTGGGTGGCTCAGTGGGTTAAGTCTCTGCCTTCAGCAGGGAGCCTGCTTCCCCCCTCCCTCTGCCTGCCTCTCTGCTTACTTGTGATCTCTCTTTCTCTCTCTCTCTCTGTCAAGTAAAAAAAAAAAAAAAAAAAAAAAAAAAAATCCTTCAGAATGGAATCTAAGTACTATCTACCTTTGTACTAGTCAGATTAGATGACATAGTTTTCCGAAATAAACAGCTCCAAGATCACAGCGGCTCACAAAATCAAAGATTTATTTCCCCCTCCTGGTATATGTTGGTGAGGTTCAGTAACTTGCCTCCTTCCGCTCTGGTTTGTCCACAGCTGGGTGCATTGCCACATGTGTCTGATGTGCACCAGTAGGAGATTGGGTCATACCTTAGAAGTTAAGGGCTCGGTTCTCCACAAGACCGTCCTTATTTGAGACACTGGACCCACTTCAGGGTTTCCAAGGCCACCCAGACTTCTGACGGACTGGCTATGCATTCAGGGGTTTCCACAACTCTCTCAGATTCGATGATTTGCTAGAACGACTCGCAGAGCTCAAGAAAGGGCTATACTTACTTTATTTATTTTGTTTATTTTTTTTAGTCATCTCTACACCCAACATGGGGCTCAAACTCACAACCAGGAGTTGCATGCTCTTCCGACTGAACCAGCCAGGTGTCCCCAAAGTGCTATACTTACGATTACGGTTCTATGATAAAGGGTCCCCTGAGGGTGAGGTCTGGGAGGGAAGGCGGAGCTGCTATGCCCTCTCCTTGGGGAACCAGCGGGTAGTTTACTCCGAGCAGTTCACCCTGTTCGCCAACCAGGAAGCTCCACTGGGCGGCGCTGTCAGGCTGAGCCAGAGTTACAACCCTCTAGTCACATGGTTGATCTTTCTGGTGTCCTGAAAGCTGTCTAGGTGCCTGCTGCAGATAACAGAAACACTCCTGTCAGTCAGAAAATTCCAAGCATTTTAGAAGCTCTGTGCCAGGAACCCTGGAAAACAGCCACAAAAATTCTTTATTATATCACATCTTTGCTCTAGGATCGAGGCTGAAGGAGCAGCTCCTTTCTGGGACAGTGAGAGAAGGAAAGAACGATGTTGGGACCTCATGTTGGCTCTTGAAGCTTCGGCATACAAACGGAGTGATTTATTTCCATTCCTGTCACCTTGGCTTGCTTAAGTCACGTGGCTGGCTCTGACATCCCTGAGATAAGGAGATACAATCTTCCCCTGGTGAGGGGCAGCAAATACTTGGACAGACAATGCCAAATACCACAACTCCCTCTCCAGAAAGCTAAAGCATTCTGAAATGAAATTTTGTTACCTTGATAATTCTTTTCTTAGTTTCGTAGTTAATTTTTCTTAGTTTTCTTCCTGGGTAGGAAAGCAGAATTTATACTAAGTGCCTACAATATGGCAATCGCTTTCTATATGCTGTATTATATAATTAACATATCAATTATATAAGGTGTGTATTATTATTATTTTATTATATGACTTTATTATTATTATTATTATTAGGTATGCATACCCATTTTACAGGTCTGGAAACTAAGTGTCAAAGATAACTTATCACAGAATTATTGAGTCAGATGCAAATCCAGGTCTGTCCAGTTGTAAAGGTTCTTCCCGGGAACTTGTTCGATGCTGAATCTCAGGGCCCATCCTCCCACCCTCACCCGCTGAATGAGAAGCGGCAGTTTATCAAGATTTCAGGTGATTAGTATGCATATTAATGTCTGGGATTAGATAACACGGAGATTTTAGAAGCTGAGGCTCCTTTTACTGCCTCCCCTGTTTTCTGCCCCTCATGTGTTAAAATAACCTAGGAAAAACATCTGTTTAGCTTCTGCCACTCACCAATGCTTCACAGACACAGTCTCGTGTAAGCCTCATAAAAACCCCGTACTGTCAATACCATCACCCGCTCTTTAGAGGTAAAGAAATTGAATTTTGGGGAGACTGGAGCACTTAATGTAGGAATTGGAAAAGAGTAATAATTTCTCTCTGGTGAAATTTAAGTTCACAATAGTATAAAGTATTGCTGTTTTTGACTTTCCTTTTTACAAATATCTAATAATCAAATAAAGCGATAATGGTACTAACAAAGAAAAAATAGCTATTTCTTGAGTGCTCACAATTTCCTAGGCACTGTACTAAGTGCTTTGCTTTAAATATGTAAAATCATTACGTTAATGGAGTTTATTCTCTGACCATAACAAGTAAAAAGACAAATATCATGAAAGCATTTGGCCTGTTTAACAGGTTCTAATGGCTTAAAAGAAGGAATGAGAACTGTTGATTAACTATTGTCGCAAGACCATCTGCTCATCAGCCAGTGATTTCAGTCAGGTGTGGGGCACCTTCCAAGGGACATTTGGAACTATGCAGGGGCCCCTTTTTTGTCACACTGAGTGGGAGGTACCACTGATATTTAATGTGATGGAACAAGGGATGCTAAATGTTCTGCGAAGTATGGGATCTCAGCATAACCAAATATTGTCTGTCCCCAAATGGCACTGGCACTCTCCCGGAGGAATGAAGAACTTTGTCACAAGGTATTTATAAAACAAATTCCATCTCTGAGGAGAACAATACTAATCACCCCCATCTCAAAGAGTTAACACATCCAGCTACTAACTCACTGGATAAACCTTCTAGGACACAGCTGTACTGAAAACCCAGGGGCTTTGAGGCAAGGAGAGATCCTTAAAGGTCAGAAGGACAGAGCCCTTCTCCCATATCTAGGATTCCACGGCAGCTCACAGGTAGGGAACGCTCACAGGTAGGGAACATTCTTCCTCCCGGCCAGTGTTCTTTGGGAAGAGGAGTGGCTAGTTCAGTTGTGAGGCAGGTTTTACCAGTGCACGGGTTACCACACTTAAACTCACTCTTCCTTCTTCACTTCCTGCTGAAGGAGTTCCTACCCTAACCACAGGCAAAAAGGTCAGGAATCCCGGGGCAGCGGATCTAGGCCAGCTGGAAGTCACAGACTCTTGCTCACTGTTTTGTCGTGTGCTGGGTACTGGGAATGCGCTTTGGTCTGGCCATTGACGGTGTGGCAGTAGTTCCACCTGCCCTTGGATTTGCAGATGAAACAAGTGAGGAAGGAAGGGAAGCAGTCAGAAGCTCGGCTCTACCCTCAGGCCTGAGCCTTTATCCAGTCCCGAGCAGAATTCCTGTGAAACTCAGCTATTAACAAAGAATCATTGTCTTTATTTCGTGTTCGATCCCCTAGTGCTGGCTCCTTCAGCCTGCAGGATGGAGCTGGAGGGAGGCTGCAGGAAGGGGGCCCAAGGGGGTCTGGAGAGAGGAAGGTCTGGAGAGAGGGGGAGCTGTGGGAGGCTAGACAGAGGAGCCTGGAGGGAGGGGATTGGAGAGTGAAGCTCTGGAGGGAGGAGGGGCTGGAGAGAAGGGGGCTGGAGGGAAGGGATCCGGAGGGAGGGGTGTCTGGAGCTCGGAGGTCTGGAGAGAAGGGGAGCTGGAGGGAGGCTAGACAGAGGAGCCTGGAGGGAGGAGGTCGGAGAGTGGGGCTCCAGAGGGAGGAGGGGCTGGAGGGAGGGAGTTGAACCTTGAGCAGGCAGCTGCCATCTATGAAATCTTTACAGAGTGCTGAGCACTTTATTTACAGTATTTTCTTTACTCAAAACACTCTGAGGAGTGCCTGGGTGGATCAGTGGGTTAAGCCTCTGCCTTGGCTCAGGTCATGTTCCCAGGGTCCTGGTATTGAGCCCCGCATTAAGCTCCTTCCTCCGTGTGGAGCCTGCTTCTCCCTCTCCCTCTGCCTGCTGCTCCCTC
This sequence comes from Lontra canadensis, assembly GCF_010015895.1. Classification (NCBI taxonomy): domain Eukaryota; kingdom Metazoa; phylum Chordata; class Mammalia; order Carnivora; family Mustelidae; genus Lontra; species Lontra canadensis. The sequence continues at coordinate 24,410,436 of NW_022631011.1, forward strand.
TGCTTATGCTCTCTCTGTCAAATAAATAAATACAATCATTTAAAACAAACAAACAAACAAACAAACAACAAAACAAAACAAAACAAAACAAAACTACTTTGAGAAATAGGTATTATCCCTAAAATGGAAGCAGAGACTTGGAAGCTGTAGTTACTTGCTCAGGGGTACTTAATTAGCAAGTATTAGAGTTGTAATTAAAATATCGTCTGGACTCTGGAGACCATACTTAAAGCACTTTAAAAGACAAAGCAATTTCTTCCATGTTTTATGATAGATTTATCAACAATACACTTTTTTTTGAATTTGTAAATAGATCTGAAGCTGTTTTTTTTTTTTTTTTTTTTAATTGAGAAAAAATATTGTGGTCCTGGAAGCTTCTCTGAGAAAGTAGGATGCTCTGTCTCTGGCAAGAATATAAATCAGGTTCCTACATTTCTCCAACACTTTAAACCATGCCATCTGCATGTCTAGGATCTGAAACATATGTATTTTCCTCCACTCAACAACACATAAGACTGGCATTCTAGTCATTTGTCACTATGAATTTATTGCAAATATAGCACTTGCCAGAAGTTTGCTTGTGACATCTGATGAGATAGAGACAAAGAGAGAGAGAGAGAGAGAGAGAGAGAGAGAGATGGAGAAAGGAACCATGTGAAAAAAGATTTGTGGAAATTGTTTATCTGCTTTTCCAGGGTCTCTAAGTTGTTTGACGGTATTATAGGAGATGATCAGAAAATAACATTCTTAGCAGTGTGTGTGTGTGTGTGTGTGTAATCATAGTTCCCCTAGAAATATCTTTATAAGAGTAATCAAACAAAACTGTTAGGCAAATCTGTCTTTTTTTTACTAATTTCTAAGGGTGCTTTAATTGATCTGGCAGGAATTACAGGTGTTCCTTTTCTCACTGTTTAGAGTGTATCTATAAAAGTTGATGTTTGATGGAAGAAGACTTTCTTTTCAGATATGGAAGCCTGGTTCTTCAAAGTATACAAATGTGCAGGGTCTCATACTTATTAGAATAATTATCCACTACATTATTCAATGTGTTTCTATAAGCATCCCTGTGAGAAATTCTTGCCAGAGTCCAGTTCATCTTTATGAAAGAATTTATGTGCCTTATTCTATTTGAAAGTGAGACCTCACACTAAATAACTTTGCTTTATTGTTTTGGTTACCAGAAAACTCATGGCCAAATACAGACTCAACTACATTGCTTAATTCTTTCCAGATGCTAAGTATACATATTATTCCTTAAAATATTACGTTTTTAATTTTAATCATCACTCTGTATTATAATATTTTGTAAATTCCCTAAAACACTCACTCCCACTTAGTGTGTGTGTGTGTGTGTGTGTGTGCAATAGGCATAGAATTACCTCAGCATAACCAAATATCAAGGGCAACGATCAAGGGCAAAAATCCTTAAAAATCATGATTTCTGGCCTTTACCACTCCAACACAGTGATCAATTTTATAATTACTAATAGCAGCACAATCAGGCATTATGTACCTCCTGATACAACCAATATGATGTACATATTAACACTTGACAAAAATGTTAGCCTGAATGTAATCAAGTCTTTAAGTCTTCCAGTTCCTAGAAATAGAATAGAGAAATAAGTTACACTAAACAAATCGTAAAGAAACAAAGTCAAATGTAGAATGTGGGAGATAATACAATACAGTTAAATGTGCATTCACTATGTGATCCAGCAATTCCTCACCTAGGTATCCACCCAAGAGAAAATATATATTCACACAGGGACTTGTATATGAATGTTCATTGCAGCATTATTTGTAAAGTCCCCAAACTGAAAATTATCCAGATATCCATCAGCTGGTGAGTGGATAAACAAAAGTGATCTGTGCATACAATGGAATACTACTCGGCCATAAAAAGGAAAAAAAAACCCTATTGCCCCATGTCATAACATGGATGAACATCAAAAACATTATGATGGATAAAAGAAGCCAGATGAAAAAGACTGTGTATTGTATGATTCCAATGATATGACATGTCCAGAAAAGGCAAATCTATAGAGACAGTTAAGTAGATTAATGGTTGTCAGGTGCTGAGCATAGAAACAGAGATTTACTACAATGGACACAAGGGATCTTTTGGGGGTAAAACAAAGTGTTCTAAAACTAGATTGTGGTGGGGGCGCCTGGGTGGTGCAGTCGGTTAAGGTTCCCACTCTTGGTTTCCACTCAGGTTGTGATGTCAGGGTCCTGGGATAGAGCCATGCTTCTGGCTCTGCTCTCAGTGCCGAGCCTGCTGGAGAGTCTTTCTCCCTCTCCCTTGTCTCCTCTCTCTGCTCTCCCCCTCTAAAATAAATAAATAAATAAATCTTAAAAAAAAAAACCAAACTAGATTGTGGTGATGGTTGCACAACTCTGTACATTTACTAAAAATCACTGAATCGTACACTTAAAATGAGTGAATTCCTCATATAGAAATTACACTTCACTAAAAGTGATATATATATATACATATATAGATATATAAACAGGATCATAAATAAAATATGATCATATATATATATACAGGAGCACCTGGGTGGCTCATTTGGTTGGTCACTGGACTCTTCCTTTTGGCTCAGGTCATGATCTTGAGGTTGTGAGATCAAGACCGGTGTTGGACTCAGCAGGGAGTCTGCTTCTCTCCTTCTCCCTCTCTCTTTATCCCTCCCCTGCTGGTGCAAGCTCACTCTCTCTCCCTAAAAAATAAATAAATAAATCTTAAAAAAAAAAAAAGAAAAAAGAAAAAAAAAGAATATGGCAGAAGTAATGGTATGTGATCCTAGACCTCCAGAGACCTTACAGATTTCACTTTGCCCTACTGAAACCTTCCCTGAGACTGTCATGGAAGAGAACTGAGGTGCTACCCAATGGCCAGCAGCAACCACTGCACCTGGGAATGAGGCCATCTTGAATCTTCCAGCCCAGCTGGCTTCAATGTAAGGAGGACCAGCCGAGGAAGCACTAGCCGATCCATGAATCATGAGACACAATAATTTGTTTTATGCTAATAATATGTAGAGATATAATTAAAAGTATATGGGTAAAGTAATATGGCAAATGTTAACAATTGTATTCAAATGGTGCCTGTATGATGATTTATTGCACTATTGTTATTTTCTGTGTGTTTGAAAAATTTTAAATGAGAAGTTAAAGTAGGCACATAGGAGGAAGCATACCTGGAAAAGAAAATAGGCATTTGGGCTGGTTATAAGTCTTTCCTTCAGTTCATGTCTACACTTTCACCCACGTAATTCTTGGAATTTGAGATAGGTCCTGAGTGAGAAGCCACTGGGAGGGAGCAGAAGAGATTCTAATCAGAGGAAAGAACAGATGTAGGTAGAAACAGGACAGGGCAAGGTTCATTTGGAGCTTACTTATTTATTTAACAAAAAATATTTAGTACTTGGTACTGAAAAAGGTATTGGGGAGTCATTCAGTAGTGAAGAAATCAGCTAAAATTCCTGCCTAATTGGAGCTTACATTCTAGTGAGGGAAGACAGATAATAATAAACAAGTGAATGGTATATACGGAATATCAAATAATCGGGAGTGGACCCAGGTTTTGTGAGGTTATACACACATTTGGAAAAATCGTTACAAAAATAAAAACGAAACAATCTTTTGTGGCAAATTTTGCAAAAATGTATGATTGCGTGACTATGCTTCTGGGGCCCTTCCAGTGGGGGATTCTGATCCTGATACTTCATCAGCTTTGTGGTAAATTTGCTCAAGTGCTGTTTGGATTTCCCCACAAGAAGACTAGGGATGAGGGTGTGAATGCATGGGAAATAATTCCAGGCAGTACTAGTAATGGATGGGAATGAGAGAGAGAGAGAAGAACAGTAAGTCAAGGAATGTGCTTGCTCCCACCCAGGGAACTAGGACTTAGCTTCGAATATGAAGCTCAGGCTTCCTCACTTGAAGGGCAAGGAGACTGGGGTGTGTTTGCGTACACTATCTCTAGTCAGTCACTGGTTGAATCTTTTTCCCCTGAGGCATCATTTCTGGGTTACCTCTGGCCTGCAGGGGGCAGCGTGGGTGCCAGCAGTGGGAAATGGGATAGAGTGCTCTGGAGTACTGAGAGGGAGCTGTGGGTCCTGCCTTGAGGGCAAGTCCATACTTGCACCACTCTGATCCGTTCATCCCGCAGCACTACCCCCGCCCTCCGCACCCATTAGGTTCATGGCAACCTGTCACCAATCCTTCTGCGTTGGCCAGTCAAATTTTCTAAAAAATACACTTGTAACAGGATGATTAAAAGCTCATGCTACAGATTTCTCTGCTGTAGTTGGTCCCCAGACTGCAGCTAATCACCACCTCCTTCATCTGCCACCATTCTAGACTCTCCCCATCCTTAGCTCATCTTTCTGCTGGTCTATGTTGCTTGATCAGTGGGAAACCCAAACCCTTTTCTGGAGGGGTCTGGAGATGACAAGTGGTGACCTGGTGAATCCCTAAGTTGCTGACATATCCTTCCCCGCCTCGATGATGCACCAGCAATCTTATTTCCTCACCATATCTGGGTCACCTACTTCCACCAGCACAGCAGCTCCACTCTGCTTTCTGATCTACTAGCACGAGAAGCTCCCGACCGGGGTCAGATCTTTCCCTCCAGAAGAATGATTGCTTAATCCCTCAAAAGTGTCTCTGCAGTCAGGGGGAGCCTAAAATTGCAAGGACAGGAACTGCTTCTACTTTTTGTTTCCAAGACTTGTGTACTCTATCTCACAGAGACCTAGCACCACATCTAAGTCACTTCTAAGAGATTTCATCCTTTCAACATGGGCAGAAAGGAAATAATGCAAAGGCCCAGGCAGAGAAAAACAGATGCTTTAAAAGGAACAAATCATGGGCTTAGACTTCTATGGATACTGGAAGAAAACACATTGTTGCTAACACTGCCTGTGGAGAAAAGTGTATAGTTGGAGAAAATTATGTCTGGCCAGATTTGTTTGTTTGTTTGTTTGTTTGGGAAAATTAAAGGAAGGTATTATCATGTGTGCAAAAGCCCTGGTAAAATACTTGTATGGAAAAATAATTGCTTCGACATATGACCAAGTTCACTAAGAGTTAAACCAACACTTAAAATTCAAGAATTGAAACGTCATGGCAAAAAGACTGGTAATAGACATTGAAACCATTTAAACTTAAGGTTAGACTATAAAACCAAAAGCAAATTTTATTGGAAACCTTGAGGAAGACCTAAATTAATGGAGAGATAAATGATTTTGAGAGAGGAAAGCTATGTATTTATCCCACTTACTGACTCTTCTGTTGACAGACACTGAATTTGTTTTCCTATTACAAATAAGGCTGAAGTGAATATTCTCATATTCTTCGTATGCACAAAGGCCAGAGTTCCTCTATTACATGGATTTTAAAGTGGAATTCCTGATTTGAAAGACGTTCCTGTATTCAATTTAACGTTCCTAGATCATTCTCCAAAGGGGTTGTATACATTCTCCCACCAATAGGACATGAAATTCCTCGTTACTTCACATTCTTGCTAATATTTAGGACTTTATTGTTATTGAAATTCACATAAGTACTAGTGAGATTAAGCACCCATTCGTATGTTCTGGCTATTTGACTTTCCCTGTCTGTCAACTGTCTGTTTATATCTTCTGTTCATTTTTCTGTTGGGTTATTTGTTGTTTTTGTTGTTATTGTCTTTGATTAACAGGGTTTCTCAATACATTTAGATATTAATTATTGGTAATTTATATGGATTACAGACTTCTGCCAGTTTATGGTGTGTCATTTGATTTTATTTATGATATCCTTTTGGGAGTTTGTTTTGTATGATTTGAGCCTGGGGGCATCTACCACAGGTGTCTGAGTAGTAAAGATCTGGGGATTTTTAGCAGGATGATGAGTGATGTGCATGAGTGTGGGTAGGCTTTTTATGCCAGACTTTGGCATTTAAGTCCTTTGAGCAAGTTATTTGTCTTTCTGCCTCATTTTTCTTATTTGTAAAGTGGGGATATTAATAGTACATGTGTCATAGGGTTGTTCTAAGGATTGAATGAGCATATTTTTTTTCTATTGCTGCATAACAAATTACCACAAATTCAGCTGCTTAAAACACCATGAACTTATTATCTTACAGTTTCGGTGGGTCAGGAGTTGAATCTGTTTTCCTTTCACATGACCACCACATTCACAGCACATCTGAGACCAGATATGTGGGTTTTCCCCCCACTGAGCAATTCTCTGTGATGCTAGCTGGCTGTCCTAGAGTTTAACTCAAATCAGACACCATCTACCTGGAGATGACATGAAACCCCACAGCTTAAGGGCTCAGTCCTACAAGATCGACCCCCATTCTCACTTCAGATGCCAATTGCAAGTCTAGGTTGTCACCTGTGCTTCTCACCAATAGGCTATAAATCCAAGGTTTCCATGACTTTTTGGTTTCTAGTAATTTACTAGAGTGACACACACAAGTCAGGAAAACAGTTTTCTTAGCATTTACAAGTTTATTAGGAAAAGGATCTGATGAAAGATACAGATGAACATCAGATGGAACAGGAGTGTAGAGCAAGGTGTGCGTAAAGGGCACGGAACTTCCATCTTTCTGAGGGCATCACTCTCCCCCATCCTCCACATGTTCACTAACCTGGAAGCTCTCAGAGACTTGTACTTTGGGATTTTTATAGATGTTTCATCACATAGGCATAAATCATTAACTCCATTTCTATCCCTTCTCTGCTTTCTAGATAATGGGCATGGGGCTGAAAATTCCAAGTTGCTTCTCTTGGATTTGTTCTTCTGGTGACCAGCCCCCTTCCAGGAACTCCCAGTCACATCATTAGAACAAAAGACACTTCTATCACCTTGAAATTCCAAGGGATTGAGGAGCTCTGTTCCTGGAGTCAAAGCCCAAATATCAGAACAAAAGATGTTTCTAGTGTTGTTATCATTAGAACGTCACAAAAGTTTTAGGAGCTCTGTGCCAGAAACTGGGGACAGAGGTCAATATATATATATTTTCTATTATCTCATGGGATTCCAAACATGTTTTGACTTGATCCTATGCTTTCACAAAGCTGAGATCAGGGTTTTGGCTAGGGTTTCAATCTCCCCTGGAGTTTGGGGTCTTTTTTCTAAGCTCATTTGTTGTTGGCAAAATGCAGTTGCTTATGGTTGTAGGACACTTTCTTGCTGTTGGTCAACTGGGCATCCTTCTCATTTTCTAGAGGCTGCCCGCCTTCCCTGTCATGTGGTCCTCTCCCCAGCACAGCAGTTTGTCCCTATGAGGTCAGCAGGACAATCTCTCTCATCTTCCAAATTTCTACCTTCAGAAAGGGCTCAATGGCTTTTAAGAGCTCGTATGATTAGATCAGGCCCACTCAGGATAATTTCCATTTTGATTAACTCAAAGTAAACTGATGAGGGACCTTTATTATATCTGTAAAATCTCTTCTGTCATGTGATATAATATAATCATGGGAGTTCCTATTCCACCAGGTTACAAGTCACACTCACACTCCATAGGGAAGTGTTTGTACAGAGTGTGTACAACAGGGGCAGGAATCTTGGGGTCATCTTAGAATTCTACCTACTGTAACTTTGTACTCACTGGTTAACCTGCAACAGATTTTGGCCAATTCCAAAAACACATTTGTATTTAGAACTTGAGGAATTTCCCATTTCATATTTCACTTTTCAATCCACGAATTCAATTCATATTTCAATCTCATATTTCATATCCTTTTTTTAAAGTAAGCTCTACACCCAATGTGGGGCTTGAACTCATGATCTTGAGATTAAGAGTTGCATGCTCTGTGAACTGAGCCAGCCAGGAGTCTCTCATATTGGTATTTCTTATCTGTTACCCTCTGAGCAGTTTGGGCAAGGGCCGTCTTGAACAGAATGGAGGGCAGGAGTAAAAAAGTATTTGGGAAGCCACCCTCTAACCTCCTGCCAGAAGTCATGGAGGATCAGGACAAAACCAAGAGGCTCTGTGCCCTCTTTTCAGGTGAGAACCAATAGCTGGAGCTAATGACATGCTTGTTCTGAATTTGGTTGCTCTATTAATTACACAGATGAATAACTTTTCATTAGGCTTCCTCATTCAAAGTTGAATATGCCTTCATTCTCTTTAGGGTCCTTAGCAAATTAGATTTATGATTTATTTTATAGGAATTTAATTCAGTTATTTTTAATGATGACTTGAAAAAAGAAGAGAAATCACCATTCATAGAATTTTTAATGGGAAAAGTAATTTCAGTATTTTTTAAGGGAAGCATTTTTGGGCAAAATTTACCCATATAGTCCCATGATGATTATTTCAAATATGAAACTGAGTGAAAAGTAGAAAGATTTGCTGAATTTTGTGTTTGAGAGGCAGGTACATGAGGCACAGAGAGTGTCCCATTTATTTGTTATACTATAAATTATGCATTTGATTAACATTTTGATGATTCATTTTCTCACTTATGAATTTAATGAATACAATTTTTCAAAGAAAGTTTTACTATTGTGAATAATACAGTGGTAGTAAAGATGAGGTAGACCCATCCTCGTAGCTTAAGTGAAAATACCTCCATTTTCATAATTTACAGTGTTATTCCTTATATAGAGAGATGGAACCAAATGCCATGCTTTCTGCATTTGCCTGTATTAGGATGCTTTGTTAAGGAGGAAACATTTTGTATTTGGCTAAAAGTAGCAATTAAAAAAAAAATCTCGGGAAACTTTTAGGGACTGAATTATTTTCAGTGGTTCTAAGAACTTATAAATGAACTGTGACAATGAAAAAAAAGGTTGTAAAGATTATTTCCCAATATGAAAAAATATGAACTAGTGTCATCAAGAAATTAGAAACCAGTTTTTAAAATTTTTTATTATTTATTTTTAAAGATTTTACTTATTTATTTGACAGAGAGAGAGAGAACACAAGTAGGCAGAGCGTCGGGCAGGGGGAGAGGAAGAAGCAGGCTCTCTGCTGAGCTTCGAGCCTGATGTGGGGCTCCATCTCAGGACCTTGGGATCATGACCTGCACTGAAGGCAGCCTCTTAACCAACTGAGCCACCCAGGGAATCCAGCCAGTTTTTTTTTTTTTTTTTTTTTTTTTTTTTTTTTTTTTAAGATTCTATTTATTTATTTGACAGAGAGAGAGCACAAGCAGGGGAGCAGCAGGCAGAGGGAGGGGGGGAGCTGGCTACCCCCTCAGCAAGGAGCCTGATGCAGGACTCAATCCCAGGACCCTGGGATCATGACCTGAGCCCAAGGCAGACACTTAACTGACTGAGCCACCCAGGCGTCCCTAGAAACCAGTTTTGATGATATATATGGCATGTATGAAATAATAAAACTACGTGTTTCTTTCATTTTAATATCTATAAGTATAAAGCCAACTAAGTATAAGTCTGGAACATTCCTAGCTCACAGATCACAGCTGTGATCACTGGCATTTATGCAAAATACAATTCACTGATAAGCTTTAAAAGAAAGAGAACATGATCAACAATGGATATAGTCATATAATAATACTACTCTATGTACATGTTGGAAATGCAGTTTTTTACTGAAATTCCATCTTAAAAATAAATTATACAGAATGTGCTTCTGGGGGGATTCAACATAATTTGAGTAGGTTTCCCCTCAGTGGATCAATCATATATGGATACCTCCCGGCGAAATGAGTTTGTTGAAAATTTTGGAAAATTAATTGGTTTCTTCTAGTTCTTGGTAGTCATAGCTCTGTCAGGTTGCTATTCACTGCCACCAGATCTTCTCATTTTAAAAAATGATTTGAGGGGACCTGGAGTGGCTAAGTCATTAAGCATCTGCCTTTAGCTCGGGTCATGATCCCACAGTCCTTGGATCAAGCCCAGCATCAGGCTCCTGGCTCAGTGGGAAGCCTGCTTCTCCCTCTCCCGCACCCCTTGCTTGTGTTCCCTCTATTGCTGTGTCTCTCTCTGTCAAATAAACAAATAAAATACTTAAAAAAATAAAAATAAAAAGTGATTTGATATATGTATATATTGAGAAATGATTACTGCAATAACCGAAGTTATTATCAATCACTTCACATAGTAAAAAATATTTTCTTGTAATGAAAACTTTTAATATTTACTCTTAGCAACTTTCAAATATGCAATACAGTATTGTTAACTATACTCACCATGCTGTCTGTTACTTCCCCAGAACTTATTATTATTATTTTTTAAAGATTTTATTTATTTATTTGACAGAGAGAGAGGGATCATAAGTAGACAGAGAGGCAGGCGGGGTTGGTGGTGGGGGGATGCAGGCTCCTTGCTGAACAGAGAGCCTGATGTGGGGCTTGATCCTAGGACCCTGAGCTCATGACCTGAGCGGAAGGCAGAGGCTTAACCCACTGAGCCACCCAGGTGCCCCAGAACTTACTTATCTTATAACTAGAAGTTTGTACCTTTTGACTACCTTCATCGATTTTGCCCATCCCTCAACCCCTGCCTTTGGCAACCACCAATCTCTTCTCTGTATCTTTTCTTTTTTCTCCCTTCCTTTTCTTTTCCTTACTTTTTAAAGATTCCACATATAAGTGAGATCATATGGTATTTGTCTTTCTATGTATGACTTATTTCACTTAGGACAGTGCCTTCAAGATCCATCCATGTTGTTGCAAATAGCAGGATTTCCTTCTTTTTTTTTTTGTAAAGATTTTATTTATTTATTTATTTGACAGATGGGGATCACAAATAGGCAGAGAGGCAGGCAGAGAGAGACAGAGAAGCAGGCTCCCTGCTGAGCAGAGATCCTGATGCGGGACTTGATCCCAGAACTCTGGGATCATGACCTGAGCCGAAGGCAGAGGCTTTAACCCACTGAGCCACCCAGGCGCCTGATTTCCTTCTTTTTATAGCTGACTAATAATCCATTTTCTTTATCTGTTCATCTATGATGGACACTAAGGTTTCTTCTATTTCTTGACTACTGTAAATCTACAATGAATATGGGGGTGCAGATGTCTGCTCAAGATAGTGATTTTGTTCCTTTGGATATATATCCAGAAACGGAATTGCTGGATTATATAGTTCTATTTTTAATTTTCTGAGGAACCTCCATTTTGTTTTCCACAGTGGCTACACTGACTTGCATTCCCACCAACAGTGCACAAGTGTTCCATTTTCTCCACATCCTTGCTAACACTTGTTTCTCATGTTTTTGATAATAGCTATTCAATAGGTGTGAGGTCATATCTCATTCTGTTTTTCTTTTTTTTTTTAGAAGATTTTATTTATTTATTTGTCAGAGAGAGAAAGAGAGACAGCACACAAGCAGGCAGAGGCTGAAGAGAATCAGGCTCCCCCCTGAGCAAGGAGCCGGATGTGGGACTCAATTCCAGGACCATGGGATCATGACCTGAGCTGAAGGCAGTCGCTTAACTGGCTGAGCCACCCAGGTGTCCCTCTCATTCTGGTTTTGATTTGCATTTCCCTGATGATTAGTGACATTGAGCACCTTTTCATGTACCTATTGCATATCTTCTCATTTTTAACCTTTTTTTTTTTTTTAAAAAATAGAGAGATTGAGAGTGAGCAGGGAGAGGAACAGAAGGAGAGGGAGTGAGAGAATCTTAAGCAGGCTCCATGCTCAGCATGGGGACCTATGCAGGGCTCAATCCTGCTCTGAGATCATGATGACCAGAGCTGAAACCAAGAGTCAGACACTTCACTGACTGAGCCACTCAGATACCCCAGATATTCTCATTTTTTAAAAAAGCAGGAGTCTGAACTTTATTTTGTATGAGATCTTCTAATTTTTAAATGTTGGCTCAATTTTTGTGAAGGTGCCTTTTGGCCCAAAAGAAACCTGTGTGTGGACCATTAGGAGAGAGATCTGTGTGGGGAATTGTTATTGATGTGAAACAAAGAAGATACGTTCAGGACCACTCTGTTCTCCCTTTCCTGGCCTCTTAGGGAAACCTGCCCATCTTCTGAACCTTAGCTCCCAATTTATTCAAGAAGGGATTGGCACTTCCTGGCTCTGGGATAGGCACATGGTTGGGGGGGACGGTCAATGTGGTCAAAAAGTACAAATTTCCACTTGTAAGATAAATAAGTACTAGGGGTATAATATACAATGTGATGAGTGTAGTTAACACTACTGTGTGGCACATTTGAAAGTTAAGAGAGTAGATCTAAAGAATTCATCACAAGGAACAAAAGGTTTTTTCTTTTTCATATTTTGTATCTATATGACATGATGAATGTTAACTGAATTTATTGTGACAATCATTTCTTTTTTTTAAACATTCATTTATTTATTTGAAAGAGAGAGAGAAAAGAGAGAGCATGCATGTGCGTGAGTGGGAAGAAGGGCAGAGGGAGAGGAAGAGAACCTTAAGCAGACTCCCCATTGAGTGTGGAGCCCCCTTGACTTGGGGCTCCATCCTACAACCCTGAGATTATGACCTGAGCTGAAACCAAGAGTTGGATGCTTAACCAACTGAGACACCTAGGTGCCCCAGCAATCATTTCACGGTATATTCCAGTCATTGTGCTGTATACCTTAAACTTATATAGTGCTATATTCCAGTTAAATATCTCAATAAAACTGGGGAAGAGAGGGGATCAGATAATACGTTCTCTATAGCTCCCTCCTCTGAAACTCTTGACTTGTTTTTTCTATTTCGTACCAGCGACAGGCTGTGTTTTTTGAAGAGTCTTCTATTTAATACATGAAATTCATGCATTACTTGATTTCTTATTTGTTTTTCCAGATGCTCATTATGTTTCACACAGATGTTCTCAGAGCAGTGGCATACTCTGGAGCAGTTGTAATTCATTATTCTTTTGTCTTGACATTGTAGGCTTTTCAGGGATTAATTTCTTAATTTATAGTCCAAGAAATAAAGTCCATCTTCTATATTTAAAGACAATTAGCTTCATAATTATTTTCTCTCTCCTTCCTTCTTTTCATTTTGTGTGGAATTATCTCTTGGGCCATGGATAGGTAGCAGAAAATGAAACCAAAGTGAGCAGATATTTAGTGAATTTCAGCTTTTCACACCGTCAGTCTGGTTAATCCAGTTCCAGTTTTTTACTTCCCTTTTAACAGTATAGAAATTCCTAAAATTCTAGCCCTAGATGTAGTAATTCCCGTTTAGCAGGTTAGGCTGCAGATTTTTTTTTTTTTTTTTTAATCAAGATTGGTTTCTTAGATTTCCGGAATTATTTCTTTAAGCAATCTGGGCTTATTATGCCATCTAAAAGTGTCATACCATTTTTAAAAAAACAACATTCAAGTGTAAGAAAAACAATAAGAAACAGGCAGCCTCATTGTAAAATTCTATTCAGCATCCCTAGCCATTTGTCAAGGTCTCTCTACATATTTGTTGTGAAAAGGTATCCTTAGCAACCAAGATCATTGGCTTTTTATATAAAAGAGACCCCAACCCATTCTTCTAACATCTAAAGGTTCCACTGCTTGACACTGGTTTGCTTTCCTTCCCCACGATAACAAGCACACAGATGGCTAGACATGACGGCAAAGCACGGGGGCCACCGCACTTGAACAAAAAGTGGGAGGTGCTGTAGGCCAAGCACATGATAGTTTTCCTTCTCAGCCCTCTTTTTTTTCTTTTCTTTTCTTTTCTTTTTGTTTTATCTTTCAGCAAGATTCTCCTAGCAAGGCTGCCCCACAAAAAGAAATCTGGTATTTCATTGTGGCACTAGGGAAAACCAAGGGATAAGAAAAATCCTTCTGGAACATTTTTAAAATGTAGAATGAAAGAGAGGTATATGAAGAGCTACCTGGAAGCCAAATGTATATGGTTACAAATTGTCCTTATTGAGAAAAGAATGGTAATTGGAGAAGAATGATTAGCCCCTCGGAAGGTCATATGAAGGCATACTTGAGAAATAATAACATGGACACTGTTTTCTCATTTTTATCCCAAACTGGTGAATTCTTTAATCAAAGGGAGTTATTCTGCTTCTAAAGAGGCTCCTTTTTTCATAAACTAGGTTGGGGAAATTTTCAGAAAGAAGCTTTCACTTTCCAAAATTTTTTTTTTTTTTGAGATACTAAGTACCCTTTTCCCTTTCTTCTGTAGGAAATTCCAGCAAATGTCTCAATTTGCGACCATAAGAGAAGCACTGGCTTCCTGTGTACAGTGTTCACACAAGTTAATTCTAACCAGTCAGTTATCTGCTAAAGTAGGAGAGGGGACAGCAATGATAAAAACTAAACCCTTCTTCTTCTTCTTTTTTTTTTTTTCTCTCATATTTTGGGTAGTGAATTCCTGCCTCTAACTTGGTTCTCTTTGCTTCTGTTTAACTGCACTGTTTCCTAGAATTGGTGGTTTACACGTAGAAGCCTCTGCACTCGACAACTTACAGATTTCTTTTCACCTCTCCGTGGCTGACTATTAAGTGACATTTATGATTCAGGCAATGCTGTGTGTTTCTGACCTGCCACTTTCTGTGTGGAATAAGGGCAGCCTGGGGACTCTCACTCCAAACCAGGCTCCCTGAGCTCACAGGGAACACTGTGTTCCCTCATGAGAGGTAGGAAAAAAGAATTCGCTCTGGAGGTACAAGTGACCTTCTCAGACCTTTTCCTCTTGTGGAATTCAGATCTGGTTTCATAGTCTTCCAGTTTCTGAAAACCCAAAGTGACCTTGGACTTGAGGCATCTGGGCATAATCACATAATTGCGGGCAGTTGTGTGAAGGAGTCACACACACCGGGAAAGCGGGAGACCCTCCCATTGCTGTAGTGTTGCTTTAACCCATGGTTTCTTTGTGTGTGTGTGTGTATGTGTGTCTTTTAAGATTTTATTTTATTTTTAAAATTTGTGTTAACATATAATGTATTATTTGCTTCAGGGGTACAGGTCTGTGATTCATCAGTCTTACACAATTCACAGCGGTCACCATAGCACACACGGGACTTGCCGGGTTTCTTTCTTATTAATGAGCCCCCCTTAAGGTACTGACTCAAGCAGTTCTATTATTTTTTAGTCGGAAATGACCAAATTCAGTCTTATATTAATCAAGCAAGTTTGTTCCAGGTTACCTTATGGTCTTTCTCAGGGGGAAATCACCCATGAAGAGAATGACAAACTTCTTTTATGTGGAATGAAACATGTGTACTACCCAGCAGATAGAGCGTGTAAAGCAAAGAAGTTTGGCTGTGGATGTGGGATCTACCATCCAACAAAGGCTTTTTTAGGCTCGATTCGTCAACCATCAGTTCTTAAGGGAGAGGACATTTGCTTTTTAAAATGTTATTTTGCCTTACATCAAAAGACCATGAGCCCAAGTAAATACACAGAACTAGAACAAGTCCTCTCAAGTCCAAGGTCAGCTTGCTGTTCACAGCCAAGTAAACCTGGAAAATAAATGCTGATTTTTTTTTTCCTCCTTCCTGACTATATCTAGAAATAATCGAGTGCTTCTTGGGCTCAAGATACTAACTTTGGTAAATACATAGATGGAGTATGTTTCCATTTCGTTTTTGTGTTTTCTCTGTCTCATTGAGGGTTTCTGCGACAGGGCGCACTTCAAATTCCTTCTGTCAATTTCAGTTTTTCTTCCTTTCGGTTAGGCAGCAGCTGGAGAAAAAAACATGCAATTTAAGTAATTGAGTTATTTAAAGTGAAAGATAGTGAAGGCTGAATTCTTGCTCACTAGTATAAACTGTTTCTGGTCTCAGCTGGCTTGATGATAGATGGCTCCTGCTTGCTAGGTGGACTGTACTCTGTGAATCAGAGGGGTTCCCATAACAAGGTAGAAGTAGTTTCAGGACTATGTCTCGGTGCAGTTGGTCTTAAAAAAAGATCACTAACCTACAAAGGCCAAGTGCAGCAGTTTTGGCAGTGAGAAAGAGTCCTTCAAATGGACCACTAGGTGGCGGTGCTGCACCATGGAGCTGAATGCTGTCCGCTCTCTGCATTTCAGGGCTGGGAACCTTTGTGGAGAGAACTCTGACCACCCGTGTCTGTGCTCCGAGGCAATAGGGTTGGCCCACCAGAAGGCGGTCTTTATATTTTATATATCGGGTAACTGGATATTCTGTTACGCTTTTGTCCAGGCTGTGATTTGTTGAGTGAACAAACGATTGTTTGTCTGTTTAAAGACCATGCTGGTTTCTGTTTTTGTTTTTGTTTTTAATTGGAAAGGAACCCTAAGGGCAAAATTCAAAATTTGTTGGGATTTATACATACAATTTTTTTTACATTAATTTATGCTTTCCAATGAATGATTAAAATTATCTTGAGACTGGGACCCCTGAGTGCCTCAGTCAGTTAAGGGTCTGCTTTCAGCTCTGGTCATGCTCCTGGGTCCTGGGATTGAGCCCCAAATCAGGCTCTCTGCTCAGGGTGGAGCCAGCTTCTCCCTCTCTCTCTGCCTGCCACTCCCACTGCTTGTGCTCTCTCTGCATCTCTCTCTGTCAAATAAACAAACACTATCTTAAAATTTTTTTTTTTTGCCTGAGACTAAGGACTTTGATGGCTCAATAGCAAAGCAAAGAACTGCGGGCCAGAGTTGGCCTCACTAGGTGGCAGGAGCTCTGAGCTGGGTCCTGAAAAAAAAGCTGGAAGGTTGTTGGGTGAGGTACCTACTTTCCTGGCCAGTTCTCAGCTGCAATATGAGAGATTTGGACTGGACAGCACTAAGGTCCTTTCTAATTCCAACAGTCTGTGGTTATCAGATTTTAAGCAGTTGCCAAGTGTAGAGGCTCCTGAAGGCCATTTAATTTTATTCCCATTTACTGGAAAGGCATATGAATGTCATGAATGTTCATAGTATGGTACAATACTCTTGTTTAATGTGAATGAAGTGATGTTCATTCCTGGAATTCCAAGATAGGGAGTGAAAACTTTGCAATTTTAGTTAAAGAAATGATGAAACCGTTTAGTACAATTTAGTACAACTTAAGCTTCATCTTCGCTGTCAGTGTATTAGAAACCACTGGCCTTCTATTTGCTACATTTAAAATCATGTCAGAAAGTCAGACAGAAAGACAAATATTGTATGTATATTCTCATCCATATGTGGAATCTAAAAAAGCTAAACTAAAAGAAATAGAGTAGAATAGAGGTTGCCAGGGCTGAGGGGGTAGAGAAAACAGGGAGATGGTGCTTAAAGAGTACAGACTTCCATTATAAGATGAATAAATCCTGGGGATCTAATGTATTGTGTGGTGGCTATAATTTAAAATACTGTATTACATACTTGAAAATTGGTAAGTGGTGGTATCACTACACACGCACACACACACACACAGGTAATTATTTCATGGGATGGAGGTGTTAAGTACCTCATTGTGGTAATCATTTTGCAATGTATACATATATCAAATTATCTTATGTTCCCCTTAAACTTATATCTATAGTATATCATTTTTAAAAAAGATTTTATTTATTTATTTGAGAAAGAGAGAGAGAGACCATAAGCAGCAGAGGGAGAGAGAGGGAGAAGGGGGAACATGAGATGGAGCTTGTTCCCAGACCCCTGAATAATGACCTGAGCTGAAGGCAGATGCTTAACCGACTGAACCACCTAGGTGCCCCATTTACTGTGTATCAAAAAAATTTCAATAAAGCTGAAAAAATTAAATTCACATTAGAATTTTTGGATCATAAGTGTGACAATAAGAATTATATAATCTTGTAAGGATGTGTTCTATTTTACAGAGTTGTATGTATATTCCCTTTGAATTGATTTATTCATTAGTTTTCTTTTAAGTGATGTGTTCATAAATTCAGAGAACCAGGAATATGCTCTGCCTTCAAGG
Source organism: Lontra canadensis (assembly GCF_010015895.1). Lineage (NCBI taxonomy): Eukaryota > Metazoa > Chordata > Mammalia > Carnivora > Mustelidae > Lontra > Lontra canadensis. Next base: position 24,428,199 of record NW_022631011.1, read on the forward strand.
AGGTTATATTTTTCTAGTCAGATAATTAGACAAGCAATTACAAGAATGTGTGGGTATGTGATCTATGTGGAGAAATACAAGATTCTCTGAGAGAACATGGCAATAGAGATGAAAATTACTCATACTGTAGCAACTTCACAAGGGAAAACTACAAGTTAGATTCAATTGCACAGGGATGTTTAACCCCCCCCCCCCCCCAAAAAAAAGATCTTTTAACAGGGGAAACAGGGAATAAAAAGCATTGTGTGTCTGTGTTAAGTGCTTTTTCCATTATAAAACCTGGAAACATATGTAAAATTTTTTCAACATGTTGATTATAGATGTTATAGAAAAGCTGTGGGAATAAATATGAAAGGAATATTTTTCTTTTAGTTTTCAAGTCACACAAATGGTTGTATCAGGAGAAAAACTTTAAATAACCAGGAGGCTTTCCACTTGCTGTGAAACTTCCCCCTGCCCTCGTTACTCATATCCTTCCTTGAAGAAAATTAGGAACTCCTAATTAGAACTTCATAGTTGCCCCAAACTTGAAAATAAGAAGAGCACTTTGCATTTGCAGCATAGACCGTTTCAGGTTAATGACAACTTTTGCTTAGGCAAGAAATAAACACACTGAAATCTGTCATTCACACTGTGAACAAAGCAAGGGAGAAAATATTCCTAGGGTCAGTGATTCATAGTTATTTTTGTTGGGGTGAAAAACCATCTTTTGAGAAGAACAATGGTTCAACGAACAAATGCCACAGTTCCTGGGATGACATAAGCCATACTCGTAGATGAATGGAGGAGGAAAAAAAGTTTTTTTTTTTTTTTTTTTTACAAGGTCAGTTTTGATGCAATTGAAATAATAGATTTCTAAAATGCTACTCCTTGTCGATGAGTAACATGATTTCACTGGTGGTCCTTTGTTTGAGATACATATATTCTGGCCACTAATTCCTCTTTCCACCTCCAAATAGAATGTTTGAAGTTTGGTATTATCCTTCATGCTTTTTGGATTATTTCCACACCTTGGGCTCCTTCTAAGTGCCACATCCAATTGTAGCCACCAGAATGTATTGTGAGTCCATTTCTCAGGGACAATTTTTGGAGGATTTATATTAAATTAGAGATTGTTAGGGGTGGACATTGCTTTAAAGAGCACCTAATTCCTTATTTTACAGATGGGAGATTCAATTGCACTTAGTTACATATCTCATAGGTCATGGAGCTCCAGCTATAACTTGGAGAAGAATAGAAAGTACGAGAGAATTTGTTTTTATGAAGAATTTACTGGGATAGCCACGGAATACACCTTATTTAATTTTAATCCTCACAATAATCTAAATCTTTGTTTTTAGATGAAGAGATTAAGGCTAGAAAAGTAAAAGATAGCAGTGTAGATCTAATTCGCTGGCTTTTCTCTCACTCACTTATACCTGTTGAGAGCCCGTTAGTGTCACGCACTGTGCTAGGGATACGGAGGTGTGCAAACATAGATGGATTCCAGGCTCAGCTTGCTTGGAGTCTAGCTGCAGAGACAGACATCATCTAAATAATCACACCAAAAGATGTAAAATTATCCCATAAGGCTCTGAAGGATAGGAGAAGTCTTTTGGTCTATGTTGTGATACAAAAGCCGAGTGGAGCCATTTCCCATGAATGTGGTCCTTGCAGTGGCTTGGCTAACTAAGTGCCAACCTCTTGGAGAGCCAGTTTGGGGAAGAAGCTGGACCAGCTGGTTGGATGACAATGGGTGGACAGGTGTGACCCTTTAAGTAACTTCTCTGGAGCCTCATGGTCTTGCTTTCAGATAGCTTCCTCTAGTGATTTTTCTGGCATAGTTTCAACAATAGCTGTGTCAACTTTTTTTTTTTTTTAAACTGTAGAAAAGATTTGCTTTGTGAAATTGTGCTCAGGAAGGTACAGCTTGCACTGCTCTCTCTCAATCACACTTTCTGAATCTTGGTAAAACTCCATGGAAATTGATAGTGACATTGATGGTGACTTTTCCTTATTATGAACTGCGATCTTAAAAAGTAAGCTGTCAGGGCGCCTGTGTGGCTCAGTTGGTTAAGCGTCCGACTCGTGATCTTAGGGTCCTGGCATCAAGCCCTGTGTTGGGCTCTGCACTCAGAAGTGAGTCTGCTTGAGAGTCTCTCTCTCTCTCCCCCTCTCCCCTGGTCCCTCCCCTAGCTTGTGCTCACTCTCTAAAATAAATTAGTATATCTTTAAAAAAAAGTAAGTGCTTTGCTGATTTATGAGTGAATATCTGTCCATTTCTCTGTCCATCCATCCCTCCATCCATTTCTTTCTTTAAAAACATTATTTTTTAATATAGATACTTTAAAAAAAAAGATTTTATTTATTTATTTGACAGAGATCACAAGTAGGAAGAAAGGCAGGCAGAGAGAGAGGAAAGGAAGCAGGCTCCCTGCTGAGCAGAGAGTCCCACACGGGGCTCGATCCCAGGACGCTGGGATCATGACCTGAGCTGAAGGCAAAGGCTTTAACCCACTGAGCCACCCAGGCGCCCCCCCCCCATTTCTTTCTTTTAGCAGTTTTTCCTTGTTTCTGATGCAGTAGAATTCTAAGGAATGTTTTGTTAGTGATTATGATGACTCTGTCAAATTTTGTTTGCTTATAAGACAGAAATCAAAGGGAATATAGGAATATGGAAAACAAAATGATTTTGTTTTGACAAAAATGGAAACTTAAAAAAATAGGAAACAAAAATGGAAACTTAGGGGAAACTTAGTTGTCTTTTTTATATCCACTGTTGTCATTATAAAGTATGCAATACATTTTTATTTTTCTGTTTTTATATCTTTCTAGATATATTTTTCTTGTAAATATATATACATATATTTATATTTACTAATTTTTATGAAAATGAAATCATATTCTGTAAATATTTTGTGGCCCTTTTTCTTCTTAGCAATTTATCACAAAAATGTTAAGTTCATTTCATAAAGTCTTCATAATAGTTTTAATGGCTGCATGGCATTCCATTTTAAGAATGTGACATAATTTACTCTATTGAATTAATTCAATTAATCACCTTTTGTTGGGTACACTTTAGAATTTCTCCATTTTATAAATTTTGCTGCAATGAACATTCTTGCATGTCTACTTTGTGCACTTGATCATTAATTTCCTTACAATAGGTTTCTAGAAGTGGAATTGCTGTATGAAAGGCTTTTGATATAGTCTGCCAAATGGTTCTTTTTTAAAAATTGAATCGATTTATGCTTCCATCAGTACAGCATGAGAGTATCTGTCTCTCCTGTGATTTTCTGTCATAATTCACATAGCAATGCCAGTAAACATTTTTTTACCATTGAAAACATTTCCATATACCATTGATTTGTTGCTTTTCTTGTTTTGGAAATTGACTGTCTATATCCTTTGGTCAATTTTCTACTGAAGTGTCTATCTTACTTTATTTGTAAAGTCTTTTTACATAGAAAGGACATTTTCCCAGTTTATGGTTTACATTTTGACTATGATAATGATGTTTTTTGAGTTACAAAATTACAACATTTTTATATAGTCAACTTTATTTACTTCTTCCTTTGTGGTTATTCCACCTACTGTTATAGTAAGGAAAAGTTTCCATGCTCCAAGTTCAAATAATTATTCTACATTTTTGTTCTAGTGCTGCATTTTAAAAGATTTATATCTACCTAGAACCTATTTTAGAATATGGCATGTATTAGAAACATAATCTTTTTTCAAAAATAATTCAAAGAAATACTTCAATTTGTTTCTTGAGCTTTTTATATTGGTCATTGTTCTGTCTGCAGGGAAGGCACCAATATTACATTGTTCAGATTAATTTTTTTTTGCTATTTTTAATTGCTATTTTGTTATGCAAAATGTACATAACATAAAATTTACCATTTTAACCATTTTAAGTGTACAAATCTGTGGTGTTACCTACATTAACAATGAACTATATAATTATTCATTTCCAGAACTTTTCTAACATCTCAAATAGAAGCTCTGTACTCATTAAACAATAATTCTTTTCCCCTTTCCCTCCTGCCCCCTGTAACCTCTGCTCTACTTTCCATCTCTATGCATTTGCCTATTCTAGGTACCTAATATAAGTGGAATCATACAATATTTGTCCTTCTGTGTCTGCCTTATTTCACTTAGCAGAATGTTTTCATGGTTCATCTATATTGTAGCATGCATCAAAATTTCATTCATTTTACAACTAAATAATATTGTTATGTGAATATACTGCATTTTTAAATCCATCCACCTGCTGATCTATATTTGGGTTGTTTTCTCCTTTAGGCTACTGTGAATAATCCTCTGTGAACACTCGGGTATAAGTATCTTTTTGAAATATAGTTTTATAATACCCTTAAATACATTGTAATATATATTTTTCTTCAGTATTATTCATCTTAAATTTTTTCCCTAGATATTCCTTCATGTCTGTTTTTTCTGCTAACCTGAAAATAATTTGATTTGTTCTTAAGCCTCTGATTAGAAGTTTAAAATCCCAAAGCCAGTGCTTTTGTAATTTTATTTTGAATCATATTGAATTTACACATTAATATTGGCAAAACTGATACTGTTGTACTATTTAGACTTCCTATTACAATATTATGGCTTGCTTTTCCTATTGTTTTAGTTTATATAATTATGCCCTCGGGGCGCCTGGGTGGCTCAGTGGGTTAAAGCCTCTGCCTTCAGCTCGGGTCATGATCCCAGGGACCTGGGATCGAGCCCCGCATCAGGCTCCCTGCTCAGCAGGGAACCTGCTTCCACCTCTCTCTCTCTGCCTGCCTCTCTGCCTACTTGTGATCTCTGTCTGTCAAATAAATAAATAAAATCTTTAAAAAATAAAAAAAAAAAATTATGCCCTCAGTAGAGTTTTGAACTTAAAGAATAGTTCCTCTGTGTTTTTCGTTAAGACTATTCTTGGTATTTTATAATTTTTATGGTTATTTTTAGTGGGATATTTTGCATTTTATTTTCTACTGCTTATTGTTAGTACACAGAAATTATTTATTTATTTATTTATTTGACAGAGAGAGAGATCACAAGTAGGCAGAGAGGCAGGCAGAGAGAGAGGGGGAAGCAGGCTATCTGCTGAGCAGAGAGCCTGATGCGGGGCTTGATCCCAGGACCCTGAGACCATGACCTGAGCCGAAGGCAGGGGCTTAACCCACTGAGCCACCCAGGTGCCCCGGTAAACAGAAATTCTTGTATATTAATTTTGGTTACCAGGTGCATACTTGAATAATGTGTGTGTAGTAAATGTTAAACTGTTAGTATTTCAAATTGATAGTGTGCTTGGGGTCCTCTCTGGTTCCAAAGCATGGATTGCTTTAGTATTTACCAGATACATATTTAACAGGAAAAAATTTGCTTTCAATGATTAAATTGTTGTTGTATATCCATATTATATCTTAAAGGCAGACAGCTCTTTTCTTTAGGAAAACTCTCAGTAGATATTTTGGTCATGGAAATCCTAGATGAGTGAAGAATGAAAAAAAAGCGCTCTGCCTAGTAAAATAACAGGAACATTCATACATTTTTCTGCCATCTGAATAGGAGGGAGTGGGGAACTGAAGGATGAAAAGAGAAGAAACCACAGGGAGTAATAGCCTCAGTGGGGAGCGGCATCCCACGATAATATTGCTGCTAAGAAATTCTCTGTAGAGACTGGCTGAGGAACAGGGATATCTAGTAATTAATTGTAAGTTGACTCCTGTTCTGTGCCTGTTGAGATTTGTTCTAGACTATAGTGGGTTAATAGAAAATTTACAGTAAAGCCAAAGGATCACCAAGAGGAACTGGCATGCCATGCTATGGGGGTGGGGGTGCGGGTGTCATGTGAAGGAGCACCGTAACCCTCTGTCATGAAGAAGTGAAGGGGAAAAAATGTGGATTAGAGTTTATTGTGGTTTATTCATAAAGGAACGGTGGAGGTAGAGTAAGCAGGCTTGGAATTGGCTAGTTTGAATAATTTCAGCAGACCTCAGGGTGTAAGAGCTGGCTGGGGTGTTTGGGGTGATTAGGGCAGTTGGATAGTGGCCCAGAGTAAGGAGGTGGTTGGGGGTGTGGACTCTGGGTTGATTGGTTTGTATCTGAAAAGCAGACTAAGACTCCTCTTTGGGAGGCAGGGGCGACGACTCAGTCAGGAGGCCAAGTCGAAGTGACTCAAACATATTACTGGGTTGTCCCGAATAAGGCATGTCCAACATATGCAGAGTGTAGGTAGTAAAGCATCAAGTTTACAGAAACTAGAAACATGGTTATTCATGATCCTTCTCAGTTTTTCAAAACCTTCAGTAAAGTGTCTTATGATAATGGTACTTTGGGGAATTAAGGAAACAGCTATTTTCCATGTTACAGATGTTGTTATAAGAAGTGAATATGGTAGAAAATCAGAGTGAGAGGTGACCAGGAGAAAAATGAGCCCTCTCACCAAGAATTCTCAGAGCCCCAAACCCTTACCCCCTTCTCCTTTGCTCAGAAAGGGATATAAATCTCAATTTCCTTAACCCCTATGGACCTCATATTCTTATGGAGCCCCCAAACATGTGTAATTACATTTAATTTTTTCCTTTTAGTCTGTATCATGTCGATTTAATTCTTAAATGAGTCAAAAGAAATTTGAAGGGTAGAGGAAAATTTTTCCTCCCTGGACTTTGGGAATCTGATAAAAATAATGCATTAAAAAATCTACATCATTTTACATATCACTTCAGGAGCCCTTGAGCCCATCTGTAGATGCTTGTCCATGAACATTCAGTGAAACATCTCCCATATTAAAAATATAACTCATAGTAAAAGAAATGAATATTATGTGTTCTCCTTAAGTTGGTCATAGCACACCTGGTCCAATTACTAGCATATGATCATTTACAGAACTACTTTTTCTTTAATCAGCTCTACTGGTTGGGTTCTTACCCAGAATATAATGTAAAATCAGGTCAACTTAGAATGATAGAAGTAGTGCTTTCATCATTAAGGCCAGGGCAGTTTTCTAGTATTTATTATTAAAACTTATGATTTTTCTCTACAACCAATGAAGTTAAGGACTCATTTTTATACCCTTGCTTCTACCTAAGAGTGTGGAAAATCTGGTTCTTTTCTGTTCTGAGTGGAAGTGAGGAAATATGATGACCGAAAAGGAGATTTTATCTTCAAGTTATTGAAAAGTTTTCTGAATAGTTCAGAGGAGAAATAAAAATCACATAATGGAAAAATGAAAGCTTGCTTGACATTTTCCTTAAAATTTTAATAAGAGGTAATTTGATAACTTACTGCTCGCTAACATCTGCCCTGGGACCATGAATTAGAAGTAATTTCACTGGTAAAATGATACCTACAAGGGAATAAAACAAAGCTGTCAATAGGGTTTCATAAGACACATTTCAGGAGCCTCCATTTATCTGCTTATGTATGTTAAGTTGTAGTAAAAAGTGTTATATCATAAATAATTTGTCTGGTCTTTGCCTTGGCTCCTGGGATGGAGATCTTAAACCCTTGGAATTTCCCCAGGGACTGTGGTATTCAAGGTGGGCCCCTCAGACCCTCAGACCCTGCCTGAGATTATGCAAATGAGATGACTCAATGTAGCCCACTAGTTTCATGGTGGAGGCTAGCCATGCTGGAAAGACCGGCCATGCAGGAAAGACCGACCATGCAATTAGAGGGTTGCAGCTTTTTTTTTTTTCTTTTCTTTTTTTAAAAGAGGGTTTGAGCCAGATGTTATTACCATAACCTCTGGAGAAGGAAGAGGGGCTGGAGATTAAATTCAAGTCACATGTCCAATGACTCAATAAATCATGTCTACTTAATGAAACCCCAGTAAAAACTCTGGACACCAAGGTTGAATGAACTTCTTAGATGGTGAGTTTATTGATGGGACAAGAAGTTGATGTGTTCTGATTCAGCAGGAGAGGTCATGCAGCTTCTGTGTTTGGAACCTTCCCAGACCTCACCCGACAGGATTCTTCCTTCACCTGGTCTGGATTTTCATCGTTTGTAATAAAACAAAAATCACAAATACAGTGCTTTCCTGAGTCCCGTGAGTCTTTCTATCCAGTTATTAAACTGAGGGGTTAGTGGGAACCTCCAAGTTTTTAGTCAGCTGGAAAGAAGTTTGGAGGCCTGGGAACTCCGGACCTTGTAGCTAGTGTCAGAAGTGAAGACGCTCTGTAGGAGGTTGTGATCTTAACCTGTGAAGTCTATGCTAACTTCAGGTTGTTGGGCAGTTAGCATCACAATGGCATTGCAGAGGAGTTTAGGTAGATGTAAGAAGAACATGCCTTGCCTGGTAAGGTAATTAGACACTGGAAGTTGCTACACACTGAATAGACAATCATCTGTCTTGTTCAAAGTGTTGTCTTGACTAGATCTAAGAGATGTAGGTTAAATATAGTTTATTATGAGTTTTTACACAGTTACCTGGTTCCGATATCTTATAGCCAGCTTTTTTTTTGGAGGGAGGGGATAACACAGCTAAAAATTCACCATTTTTGGAGGGTGCTTGGGTGGCTTAGTAGGTTAAGCATCTGCCTTTGGCTCAGGTCATGATCTCAGGGTCTTGGGATCAAGCCCTGCCTCAGGCTCCCTGTTAGGCAGGGTGTCTGCTTCTCCCTCTCTCTCTGCCCTTCCCCTCTGCTCATGCTCTCTCTTTCTCTCACAAATAAATAAATAAAATCTTTCTAAAAATTTGCCATTTTGGGGGGTTAATTAAGGATTTTAATAAAAAGTCAATATTAAGATTGGTAATACATTTATGAAGTTATGTTGAATGAACATCTAAAGATCTCTACAGTAGAAAGAGGTCTATACAATAATTTTGAAAGGATAAGAAAGGTTGATGAAGCACTTATTAGCACTATGTGATAGAATAGAAATCTAGTTCCTGATCTTAAATATGACAAAGTTGCTATAGAGCTTCTGTTTATATACAATTTCTCCGATATTTGTCAGTAGTTCTTATAATGGAAAATGTTGCCCTTTAAACATATAGGCCTTCTAACAAAAAATTTAAAGAAATCTCATGCTTTGAGTATTTGGACATTCAAATAAGAAAACGGGGGTGCCTGAGTGGTTCAGTGGGTTAAAGCCTCTGCCTTTGGCTCAGGTCATGATCCCAGGGTCTTGGGATCGAGCCCCACATCAGGCTCTCTGCTCAGCAGGGAGCCTGCTTCCCCTTCTCTCTCTCTGCCTGCCTCTCTGCCTACTTGTGATCTCTGTCTGTCAAATAAATAAATAAAATCTTAAAAAAAAAAAAAGAAAACAATTTGGTTATTTTAGACTGAAAATAAAGAAGTGAAAAGCAACTTATTGGATAAATGATTATTTTATCATGACTATCTTAACTACCTAATCTTCAGAGAAACTTGGCTTTTATATAACAGTTTATGCTAGGATTATGTGGACTGAGACTTTTAAATTTTGCCTAATTTGATTAGGGAACCAACATTATCGGTTGTTATCTCATCAACTCTCACAATAATCCCATGAGATAGGTATGGGGAATGAGGGAAATAAGTTTCAAAGAGGTTAACTAACTTGTGTAAGACCAATTATAGAAAACATAATGGGCCCTGAATTCAAATAAAAACCTGTTGGATATTATAAAACCCAAGGAAGCCTTACTACTGCATGTACATAGTCAACATGGAACAATAGTGATCTCTCTGTTAGAATATTCTAACTAGAGTGGCATGAAAGCCAGAACCAAGTTTCCTTCCACCCTCACTTTTTGGCCAAAACTCTCAATTCATTGTATTTGTGAAACTTTGTTATTTTTGAGCAAAGGGTGATACAACCAAAATAAAAATAACCTTAATAAAAATATCTTTAGATTTGCCCCCATAAAGACAGTGGATTAGCAAGAAAAGTCTCTGAGTACTGAGGGAAGGGTCTGGGCATGTACCATTCCCACATCCAAGTGGATAAGCTAGTGAGAAAAGTAAATTTTCCAATGATAGCCAAGAATAGAATTAATTACTGGTGAAAAGCCTCCAGGGTCTTGTCTCCTCTCCCCAGGCTATGTGTGTTTGTGTGTGTGTGTGTGTGTGTGTGTGCATGTACATGTAATGACATTATGCCCCAGGTAGGCTAGGAGTGTGTGAGTGCATCCCTTCCAAAACTAGACTTGGGGAGAAATCTAAGCTTGATAGAGAAGCATCTCCCAATGTAGGGTTTGGCAGTGACAAACACCTGCAGGGAAGGTCTGGGCAGAGTGTGCCTGAGGCTGCCTCCAGCATCCCCTGACCACCCGGAGGAGTTCAGAAGAGCATTAGAAAATTCCCTAGGCTCTCAAGAGAGGATTATGATTGGCTGAGAAAAGGCCGATGGATCAGAAGTTGTCTCCAGACATGAATGAAGGCATATCATGATGAAAGAAAGCAGTCAGCAGATGTTGCACGGACCATTTGAATGAGATACCACAGCTGGAATAGACGCTCACCACTGAAGACCCAACGAGGTAAGTTTTATCTCTGCAGATACCCACGGAAGACAAAGAACCATTAAGAACCAGATACCTTACCTGGTGAAGTCCAGGTACTTCCATAAGTTCTCTGGCCTTTAAGACCTTGGGAAATGTCCCTGGATTTTCCTGGAAAAAAAAAATCCTAAATTGACTGACTGAAAACACAGAATGATTGAGTAATCATTCATTTGACAGAGTTTGCCTAGAAATTATTCTATTTAACTTTCTGCTATCAGATAATATGGAAATCCTGAGCTTCCATACTGCCTAGTAGCAGTAAATGAAATAAATGAAATTTACTTCAGTGATAGGAGAACAAAATCTAGTTTTGCATATTTGGGTTTATGACTAAAAATCCATTCCTTTCCATGGAATCAGATTATTTTCTACATGTCTCCATGTTTTTCCATAATTTTTCATTGATTTCTTTTTTATTTCTTCCCACACAATCTGAATTGCCAGGCTATCCCTCTCTCCTTTCTCTGATTTGGGGCCAGGAACTCCAGGGGACTTGAAAGATGTCAGGTTGTTAGTTATTATTGTAATAACTGTTCAGTTAAATAAGAGCTCCATGAATTCGTGTGTTGAAAAATTTCAGATAGTTTCTATTTATTTTAGCTTTGTTCCTTTTGCAATAAAAGCTTTATATTTAATTATTAATTTGGTTGTTATTTCTGGCAATTCTTGGCTATAAATAAATGTCTTCAGAACATTATCTGCAAACCACTAAGAGTTTTTTTTTTTTTTTCCTGGTGGTAGAGCTGTTATATATGAAATCATTGACTCTGTAAGTAGTGTTTAACCATGAATAAATAATGTAAATTAGAGTAAGTGATAATTTCTTCATGATTTTGGAAGAACTGGAAGCAAAAAATATAATTTGGGCAAAGTTTGCAATGTCCTAATTGTGTTGGAAAACCAAAGGGATTGTGTAATTATAATGAAAATAGAAGTCATTATTACAGATTATGATAGTTTTATGGGTCAACTTGGCTAGGCTATGGTGCCCAGTTAGTCAATCAAACATTAAGTCTTTGCTGTGAAGGTATTTTGTAAATGGGGTTAACATCTACAATTACTTCACTTTAAGTAAGGAAGATTATCTTTAGTAATGTAGGCAGGCTTCATTCAATCAGTTAAAGGCTTTAAGAACAAAAACTGTAGTTTCTCTGAGGAAAAAGAAATTCTGCTTTAAGACTGAAGCAACAGGGGCACTTGGGTGGTTCAGCTGATTAAGCATTTAACTCTTGATGTTGGCTCAGGTCACTATCTCAGGGTCTGGAGATTGAGCCCTATGTCATGCTCTGTGCTCAGCAGGGAATCTGCTGAAGTTTGTCTCTCTCTCCCTCTGCCCCTCCCTCACTTATATGCACTTTCTCTCTCAAAATAAATAAATAAATCTTAAAAAAAAAAAAAAAAGACTGCAACATCAGCTCTTGCCTGAGAGTGTTCAGCCTACCCTATGGATTTTGGACTTGCCAACCCCCACAGTCCTATAAGCCCATTCCTTGAAATCTATCTCTTTTATAATATATAGTATATATATTCTATAGTATCTATCTATTTATCTATTTGATTGTTTCTGTTTTCCTTGACTGATACAGATTTGGTACCCAGAGTATTTTTAGAGGAACAGAATCTTAAGGATGAGTTTTCTGAATTGGTTTTGGGTTTTCTGGAATTAGTTCTGTAATATGATTGGATTTAAAGGCATGGATGACTCTATTTCTAGTGACAAAGAGGCTATTGATAGTCCATGGCATGATGCAGCAAGAAAGAAACGCAAACTATGACTACCTTATACTTTCAAACAAATAGTTGTAAGAAGTAAGATTCTGGGTAACGATATATTTGAAACCTTAAAACGCTGTCAAACCAGCAAGTATAATGAGATTGGCTGGTTACTCCTTTTTTTCTTTTTCCTTTTTTAAAAAAGATTTTGTTATTTATTTATTTGATAGGGAGGGACACAACCAGAGAGGGAACACAAGCAGGGGGAGTGGGAGAGGGAGAATCTGGGTCCCCCGCTGAGGAGGGAGTCTGATTTGGGCTTGATCCCAAACCCCTGAGATCATGACCTGAGCTGAAGGTTAACGCCCTATGACTGAGCCACTCAGGCTCCCCTAACTTGAATATTTTATTTTATTTTTTTAAAAGATTTTATTTATTTATTTGACAGACAGAGATCACAAGTAGGCAGAGAGGCAGGCAGAGAGAGAGAGAGAGAGAGAGGAGAAAGCAGGCTCCCCACTGAGCAGAGAGCCTGATGCGGGGCTTGATCCCAAGACCCTGAGATCATGACCTGAGCCAAAGGCAGAGGCTTTAACCCACTGAGCCACCCAGGCATCCCTAACTTTAACATCTAAAAAAAATACTCTAACACTCTAAAACTGTTTTGGTTCAGGTTACTGGGGACACTCCCGCTGGTGGGCTGTGGTGAATATGACCTGAATAAGAATCCCATGGGTTAAAATATTCAGACTCAGGGTGCTGTGGACAAAATCCCTGTAACTCCTTCCCATCCATTCAGACATGCCCATTTTCTAGAACTTCAAAACCATCAACTAAAAACAACTCTTTACTCAAACGAGTTTGAAGTTACACATATTATGATTTAAAAGAAAATGGAGTTTAAACTCTTCTTACAGACTTCGCTACCCTTTGCCAGTTCTAACTGATTTGAAACCAATGTACTAGACCAATGGTTCTCAACATTCTCTTCCCACTTTTTAGCTCTTAATTAATTTTTTTTTTGTTAGAACAGGTAAGCATCGTGATTTTTAAAAACGATTTGCAAAGTTGCTGTACCTCACATTCATGCCTGCACAGCAGTTAATCTTGTGAATGGCAATGCCTTACCTGCTAGGCCCACTTCTTTAACTGCGATATTTGTGGGAGATTTCAAACAAATCATATTTGTGGTAGTTGTGTGCATCTATGGATACTTTCTGACAGAGAGTAGTGGAGAAGTAGAGAGGATCTGACTTCAGGAGTTGTCTTAGTTTTGGCTGCTCTACGACAGAACACTGTAAACTGTGTAGCTTGATAGACAGAACTTTAGTTCTCATAATTCGGAAGACTGGGGAGTCCAAGATCAAGGCACTGGCAGATTCAGTGTCTGGTGAGGGTTTTCTTCCCTTTTTTTTTTTTTTTTTTTTTTTTTAAGGTGACTTGCAGGGGCTGCCTGGGTGGCTCAGTGGGTTAAACCTCTGCCTTCAGCTCAGGTCCTGATCTCAGGGTTCTGGGATCAAGTCCCACATCAGGCTCTATGCTAGGCAGGGAGCCTGCCTCCTCCTCCTCTCTCTCTCTCTCTCTACTTGTGATCTCTCTCTCTGTCAAATAAATAAAATCTTTGAAAAAAAAAAAAGTGACCTGCAAAATCAAGGCAGGGCTTTTCTTTCTTTCTTTCTTTCTTTTTTTCTTTCTTTCTTTCTTTCTTTTTTTTAGGTTTTTTTTTTTTTAATTTTATTTAACAGAGAGAGAGAGAGTGAGCACAAGCAGGCATAGCAGCAGGCAAAGGGAGAGAGAGAAGCAGTCTCTTTGTTGAGTAAGGAGACCGACATGGGGCTTGATCCCAGGACCCTTGGATCATGACCTGAGCCCAAGGTAGTTGCTTAACCAACTGAGCCACCCAGGCACCCCTGGTGAGGGTTTTCTTCATGGTGGTTTTGCAAAGGGTTCCCTTCTTGCTGTGTCCTCACATGGCAGAGTGAGAGATCATCTTTCTTGGGTCTCTTCTTATAAGGGCACTAATTCCTCTCATGAGGACTCCACTTTCATGACCTAATTATCTCCTAGAAGTTTCACTTCCAATACCATCACATTGGTGATTTGGGCTTCAACATATGAATTTTGGGGATCACTTTCTGTCCATACCAGGAACTCAATAGACAACTTACAAAAATGCATTTTGATTCCAGTTATTTTGATTGTAAACTTCTTGATGGCAGAGAGTTTACATGTCTTGGGCTTCTCAAGCCCTTTCTATACATGACATTAATTGACAAATACTTGGTAATTTTTTTTTTTATTATTATTAAGTGGACTCAGCGTGGAGCCCAATGAGGGATTGAAGTCATGACTCTAAGATCAAGACCCGAGCTGAGATCAAGAGTTAGATGCATAATGGACTGAACCACCCAGGTGCCCAGCTTGGCGGTATTTTTAATTTGATTTAGCTTCAGTAGATGCGGCGGAGGTCTACTGACTATGACTGCATATACAGGGCTAAACTGTGGCCTGCAAATTCCTGTTGCTTTGTGTGCCGCTCTATGTAGTACTACACAGAGTTTTATATAATGTTCTGAGTTCCTTTAGCTCAAGAGTTGGGATATCTGCATCACATTTTTGGAAGGCTTGCTTCTAAATATAAAAGTTCGCTCAACATTAGGCTACAGTGAAAGAGAATAGGCAAAAATCTTTCCCACTCTAAAATATGTGTTTATTTCTATAGTAGAGGCATTTTGAGAGGGAAGATGAATGACCCTGCCTTCAGAGTGAAGCTGATTTTGTAGAGGACTGCCTTTCACTATATTGAGAACCTGTGTGTTTCAGGGTTCGCTGGTGCTCTGTTTGAAAGGTCCCGTGGCCTCCTTCTTTTGTCCTCTGCCTATTGCTCTGAGGCATGCAGTTTTCCTAAAGAGATTTTATTTATTTAGTAAAACACTTGCTTTCCTGGCACAGTCTTAGTTATGAGGTGTCTTATTGTGTGGACCTTTAGGGAGTGACCATCACATCCTGTTGCCCTATGGTATGTAAACCACACAGACAGCTCTACACAGCTTACCCTATCTGCATACCATGGATTAAGGTGGCACAGTAACTTGTTGTTTTAACACACTAAGAAGTATCATAAGATTGCAAGCCATTTATAAAGCACTAGATGGAGTTAACAATTGCCGCAATCTCTTAAGCCCTGTAGCCACTTCTGTTCAGCAAGTTTATTATGATTGTCACTTCACCTGGTTCTGTTGTATTTATGGACTCCCTTTCTTCTCAAAGTGCTTTCCAAAATGCTTTAATATATTAATGCTGTGCAGTAATCCTGTGAGGGAGACTAGAATTTCATCCCAATTTAAAGATGGAAAATGACGGCAAAATGGAAGTTGAAGGTGAGGGTATAGGCACAAAACAGGTGGAGGTTTTGCCTGCAGACGGAGGCAGGACCAGATCCTCCATTCTTTGTGATTAGCTTTACAGCAGTTCATTAAAGGGCTCTTCCATATTTTCCAGCATTCTCTGAGAACTACTGCATTTTTTTTTCTTTTTTTGAAAAGGGAATGATACCTCCTGCCTTAGTTTCCTAGGGTTGCCGTCACAAAGTGTCACAAACTGGGTGGTTCAAAACAACAGAGATTTATTGTCTTCCAGTTCCAGAAGTTAGAAGTCTAAGTCAAGGTGTTGGCAGGGACATCTTCCTGCTGAAACCTCTAGCAGAAGGAGCCTTCCTTGCCTCTTCCAGCTTCTGGTAAGCCTAGATATTCCTTGGCTTGAGATCGTATCACTCTAATCTTCCCATGGCATTCTCCTTATGTCTCTTCACATAATCTTCTCTTTGTGCAAATGTGTGTCCCTATCCAAATCTTCCCTGTGTTGTAAGGACGTCAGTTCTGTTAAATTAGAGACCCCCCACAATAAGCCCATCTTAACCTGACAACATCTGCAAACACCCTATTTTCAAAAAAGATTACATTCTAGGGTACTGGAAAGTGACAATTTCAACAGGTATATTTTGGAAGACATAATTCAATCCGTAACACCATCTCTTGAAAATTATGACTAATGGTGCCTCAAACATGGCACCTGACCAATCCTGTATGCTAGATATTGTTCAGACCTGATAATAACCAGTCCTGAAACCTGGCATGAAAAGGATATACTTTATAAAGAGGGGGAAGGTCAGAAGACAATTAAGTGTCTGTGCCTCTTTGGTCTCACAAAATGTGATGATAGACTTGGATCATAAAGGAGCCAAATTCTGATTAACACACAAGTTAGATGATCCACCTCTGAATAATGTAGGATAAACTATAATTCCTAGATACTGTTCACCCTCATTCAGCACAAATTTAATTTAAAACATTCAATTAATCTTATCAGTAATGACTTAACATGAGAAAATTTGATATATACACAGAACATGGTCATTGTTGATGGCTGCGTTGCTTGGCTTTCCCCTCTGCTATGTTTCTTCTTCCACCTGCTTTTGCTCCAGTTACTTCTACAATGTGTTGTCTTGTTTCTATGCTTCGTTCTGTCCTGATTTGCCTTTAACTTTCTAGTGGAATTCATAGATCAGACCTCCATGATGAGAAGAATCAAATTGATGCTTAGCTCAGTATGAGACAAAAGAAATTTTAACAAAGAGGAAGTATACATATATTGGAAATGTATAAAGAAAAGCCAAGCATTGTATTTAAAAATAAATCTCATACAGGGCACCTGGGTGGCTCAGTGGGTTAAGCCTCTGCCTTCGGCTCAGATCATGATCCCAGTGTCCTGGGATCGAGCCCCGCATCAGGCTGTCTGCTCAGCAGGGAGCCTGCTTCCCTTCTCCTCTCTCTCTGCCTACTTGTTATCTCTTTCTGTCAAATAAATAAATAAAATCTTAAAAAAAATAAATCTCATACATATTTTTCTTATTTTATACACATATATGTATACCTATATATATATATATATATATTCATTTAAAAATTGTTGTTTTTAAAGATTTTATTCATTTATGATAGAGAGAGCAAGAGAAGGAACACAAGCACCGGGGAACTGGAGAAGGAGAAGCATCCTCCCCGCTGAGCAGGGAGCTGATACAGCACTGGATCCCAGGACACTGGGATCATGACCTGAGTTGAAGGCAGACGCTTAATGACTGAGCCACGCAAGCATCCCTAAAAAACTTTAAAGAAAAAGAATGGATAAGCACAAAAAGAAAATTTAAAAAATCCACGATCATGATCCCCTTCATAATTCTAACTCTGGTGATGAATATTGTTAATGCTTTGGTATATGTCCTTCCAGATGCATATGTATAAGTGTTTTTTACAAAATTGGTATTGAATTGTACAGGTGGATTTATAATCTGCTCTCTTTCTCTTTTTAACAACATAGTATGAGCATCTTTTCATGCCTTTTAAAGATTTTCTACAGCATCACATTTCATCATTTACAACAGAAACGATGTTCTGTTGTAGGGATGTACTAAGGGAAATTTAATCAGCCCCCTATTATGGGACACTTTATGGTTGTTTTAAATACTCCTTATCATAGTCAACGGTGCTGTAAATAGGGTTGCTGTTAATCTTTGGATAGGTCCATGTTTATTTCCTCAGAATAAATTTTTAGAAGTAAAATCAGTGGGTCAAATTTACACATAATTGACAAACTATTCTCTGGAAAAGCTGGATCAATTTATTCTCCTGCCAGCAGTGCTTGAGAGCACACATTTCCTGGCACATTTGACAGTACAACATAATAGAATATAAAAAAAAATCATTCCAATTTGGTAAATTAAAAAATGACATTTTAATTTGTATTTGTAGGGCCATTTGTGCTACATAGAATAGGTTGAAGGAATAAACATAAAGTACATAAATGTAAGGAAATAAACACTATTATGTAAGTTTTCATTGGAACGTATAAGATACTGGGACAACCATCAATTTGCAAAAAGAAAAATTTTGTGCAAATTTGTTTGCCATTCATATTTCTAACTTTGCAAAATTGCCTTTTTTATATCCTTTACCAGCTTTGCATGTAGGTGTGATTGTCCTTTCTTTATGGATTTGTAAGTTCTTTATGTAGATTTTTTTTATGTTCCAATAAAACTTTATTATGGACACTGAAATTTATTTTCATATAATTTTCACATCACAAAAATATTCTTCAATTGACTTTTTCCTCAATCATTTAAAAATATAAAAACTATTCTTAGTGCACAGGCCATACAAAAACAAACAGTGGGTTTGATTTAGCACAGGGACTAGTTTGGTGATCCATGAATTATTAGAAGGGATAAAGAAACCAGAAACAGTAATTATTTATAAAAATAAATGACTATACATATTTTCTTTCCTTCTCTTAATTTTTTTCAATTTCTCAATCTCTTTCTTTTTGGTTTCTTTCAAATTGTCAGTCTTGGAGGGCCTGGGTGGCTCAATGGGTTGGGGCCTCTGCGTCCGGCTTGGGTCATGACCTCAGGGTCCAGGGATCTGCCCCACGTTGGACTCTATGCTCGGGAGGGAGCCTGCTTCCTCCTCTCTCTCTGCCTGCCTCTCTGCCTGCCTGTGATCTCTGTCGAGTAAATAAATAAAGTCTTTAAAAAAATAATTGTCAGTTTTTCCTTTCCAATCTTAAAATTATTTATATATATTTCTAGTATTTTTGTGATTTATATTAAAAAATTTACTCCATATCAATATGTTTGATATCGTTGTAGGATAGGAAATAGCAATCTAATTTTTCTTTTTTGTGCAAGTGGATAGTCAGTTGTCCCAGTACTCTTTCTACTGGGAATAACATAATAGTGTTTATTTCTTTATATACTTGATATTTATTCCTTTGATCTACTATTTCACCAGCACCACACTGTTTTAATTGCTGCAACTTTATCACATTTTTAATAACTGTGGTACAACTTTATTCATTATTTCTTTCTTTCTTTTTTTTTTTTTAAGATTTTATTTATTTATTTGACAGACAGAGATTACAAGTAGGTAGAGAGGCAGTCAGAGAGAGGAGGAAGCAGGCTCCCTGCTGAGCAGAGAGCCTGATGTGGGGCTCGATCCCAGGACCCTGGGATCATGACCTGAGCTGAAGGCAGAGGCTTTAACCCACTGAGCCACCCAGGCACCCCCATTATTTATTTCTTTAAAATGCTCTTAAAAATGATACACATAACCTCTTCACTTATTTGAAAATTTCAAGAAACATAAAGAAAAATTGTTCAAACTACTTTGTTAAAACTCATGTTTTGTTAAATAATCATATGCTTTTATGAGAGCTGATGCTTCTTTTCCCTTTAATAATAATGGTAATTATACAGTAATAACAGGGAGGTCAAATGGTCGTAGAAAGCACAGTAACTTTGGAAATAGCTAGCCCTGGCCTGGAAAGCCTACTTTGTCCTTTGTTAGCAGTGTGCCTTGGCAAGTTAATTCACTTCTAAGGTTCTTGGTTTACCCATTAGTAAAAATAGGAATAATAGTACCTTATCTACTTCCCAGGGCAATAAAAGGATTAAAAATGGGACATTGTTTGCTAACACACAGCTTGTCACTGCTATCAAAGAAGGAGGATCTACTGTTTGTAAAACTTTTTTATGTACATCATCACATTTGACTCACAAAATGCTTGGGTCACTGGCAATCATAAAGTTTCTGTGGTATTGAATTACATGATGATTTAATAAGATATGATGATGTTATAGCTACTAAATGGTAATCTTACAAAAGTAATACTTTTTTTTTTTTTTACTTAAGTCACTGAAACTTTTGCTACATTCTAGGTATGAAATCATTTTTAAATAATGATTTATGATGGCAGTATTTTTTACCTTTTCAACAATTTGATATGTATAAATAAGGATACATGCACTGTTAATGCACATATTTTTAGAAGCATATCTATTCTGTAAAGCAAAGTTGGTAGTCTAACTTAACCAGTTTGTATTGTGTTAAAAGCATTTGATTCCTATTATATGAAGCATAATTTTTAATTTGAAAATTAATAAGAAATCATTTTCATCTTAGTCGAGCCAAGTCACAGATTAAAGCTCATATTAAATAAATTGTTCGCATTATAACAACCATAGAGAAAATAAATGTGTAAACCAATATAATTTACTAAATCATTAAGACTGTCTGGAGTCATTGAGAATTGAATTTGCATTACAGAGATTCAAGCTGTGTATCTTTGGGTATGTAACCTAACCACTCTACCTTCAGCTTCCCATCTGTAAAATGGAATAATAATAGTGTCTAGAAAAGAGATTGCTTGAAGGTAACGGAAATAACTGGTCATGTATTTAGTACAGTATGTGTTCACTAAATAGTTATTATTGCTGTTGTTACCTGATGAGTAGCAAAATCATGCAGCTCCATTGGAAGGAAGAATTTAAAAGTATACAAAGCAATAATAATTGAAGTTTTAAAATAGGAAACCCATGGCAAATATAATCATATTCCAAGCAGATGATAACTTAAAACAAAATCATGCCTGTGTATATTTGTGTGGAGAGAAAGATTAGTTAAAAAGCCTTTGCAGAGTTATGATCATTACCACAAAGTGCTAGTAATATGGATAAATGAAAAACAAAGTTTCCAAAATTATTACGAAGAAGCCTATACTCACAGATAGATAAGGCTGAGTCTAAAACAAGAGGACAGAGGTTTGATACTATGAACTCATAGAACATTATCCTTTTTTTGATTTACACATAAAAACCTTGTTTTATTTTGTGCACAGATCTTCCTTCTAACATTTTCAGAAGCTGTCACAAAAACTCATTTAGGATATTGGGTTTCCTGGATCCTCTCCAAGCTTTTCTTCCTGCAAATAAGCCTTATATGATCAGAAGATTTAGACTGAAGTAGACAGAAGACTTTGTCATTTTTGTCTTTTATGAGGACATGTTCTGGAAATCTCAGGAGAATATGGTAGATGCTGCACAGTGAAGTCTAGGGTATGTATTTTTGGCACCCAGTAAACAAACACTTAGAGAATAAGGTCTTAGAAGAGCCATATATGTGAAATAGTTAAAATCATCTAAACCTGAAGCAAAGCTTAGATCCTAGTTTTTGCTTCTTGAGTGTCTGCTTTGTTTAAAACAACCAACAAAATTCCTTGGCCCTGTGAACATGAAATTCTGTTCTTGAATTAGAGAGAGAGGCTTTTGCTCATGTGGCTTGGAAAGTCTTCCTGGTTATTTTCAAGTGTGTGAAGCACTAAATTTTGAAGGTCAGAGAAGTTGTGACACATTATTGGTAAGCTCATCAGCTTCTTACTTCATGGTGTGTTCAGAGGGCCATGATGCAGGCAGTCCGGTAAGTGATGGTCATGATGTTCTGCTGCAGAACATTTGGGTTTCCCTACAGGTGTAATTGGGATGAAGTGAGTCATTAGTCATCACATTTTCTGGAAGAGTCAGAAGAGAAAAAGTTTAGAGTAAAATTGAATACACTTTGTAATTTGCTTTGGTCACTGATATGAGGGAATGGCATTTTGCATCAAACTTGTTCACTAAATAGGTTTACGATAGGCTGGTACTTAGGCTAAGTAGTGGCTAGAAATGAGTAGAATGAGAATATAAGACTTTTCCAATAAGATTTACTATTATTTATACTAGGAATTAATAAAGATGCTGTGTGCAAACGTGACCTTTCGTATGATTTAAAAAAAAGTCAGTGAGGGTAGATGATGGGGATGGTGGAGGTATAGGGCAATGGGGGAGGGTTACATAGCCATAAAAGGAAGACTCCGTTCCTAGGGTAAGGAGTCTTGGCTATGCAAGCTATTTGCCAATGTTGTGAAATCATCTGCAAAATCAAACTCTCAGTAAATATACTAGACATAGCCCTCTTGTTTGGATACAAAACCTCACCTTTTCAAGGGCTAAAATATTCTTTGAGTGTTCACCAAGGTTTCAAGGCTTGAAACTTCAGCAAAGACAGATGTGTCGAGTGACCAGAAAAAACAATTCAGGCAAGTATTAGTTTGACTTGTAGCTAGGAGTCACCATTTCAAGACCCAAAGCTATGTTTTCTTATCTTAAGGACAAACAGGACAAAAAGCACCTTATTATGCTTAAGCATATATATTAGTTAATATTTTAGGGGGTTGAAGTTCAGGGTCTTTGTTCATTTTCGACAAATATTTTCAAATAGCCTGTGCTAGGTAGATGGAGGCACAGCCCCAGAGTGATGCCTTCTGTCCCTCCCGTTCTCAGAGGACACAGGAGAAACCTACCCCTGGGAAGAATTCCATGGTTGAAATTGCTTTTCTAAGGAGATGTGATTGCAGTCTAGTCTAGCATGCCAATCTTTGCTTCCACAGCCTGGGAAGAAACAGTTGCTGCCTGGGAATTCTACTACCTCTGGTGAACATTGTGGGGACAGGGTGGGGTCATACTTGACATTCCTTTGTGTTATCTGTTAACTGGAAGGAAACTCTAACTTTCGGGTCTTTTCTTCTTTTCTTCCCTTTTCTCCCTTGTCATTTTCAGTTATATACAGGATATCTGAAGATTTCTCTCTTCCTCTTAACCTCAGTCACCTTAGGAAGAAGTAAAAATCTTTAGGAGAGAAACAGAGTGCGAGCCGGGTAAAATTGGAAGGCTCTCCCCCTTGTCGTGCCCTGTCCTGCCCCAATTCTCCTCTGTCCTTCCCTCCTCTCTCCCCTTTTCCCAGAAAGGATGCTTTAGGTGAGGATCCTTCCACAATCCGCTCAGGCCCCAGGCCTCGCTTTAAGCCAGATCGATGTCTGCATTGGCAATGAACTAGTCCTTACCAGCCGCGGTTTCCTAAGTGGTCTCGGCCGGGACGCCTCGTCAGTGCTTGTGGGGGTGGCTCTAGGCCTTTCCAGCTTCGCATTTTTACCTGATGCACCTCTTTCTTTCGCCGTTCCTGAGACACAAGCCCTCCCACCCCCGCCCCCGACAGCAGCGTTAGTCAATTCTCTGAGTTAGAATATTCCTCGACATTAACAGAAAATTACTACTTTCAGGGAGGACTTGGGGGGTAGTTTTGGTCTTTGAGACATGGGTTGCCCGGTATTTGCCTCCATCCAATAGAAAGCAGGAGGAGCCTATCTGGTGAGCGAGGATTTGGCGACGTGGGGATGCAACCACAGACTTTCGCAGTTTTGGAGTCCGGTCCCGAGCTTCTAGTTCCTCCCCTTCCGCAACCTTCCCGGTATCCCCGAGCTCAGGGGCCCAGGGCAGAACTTTTGAGAAAAGGAAAGCTTCCTTGCTGGGAAGGACGCCAAATTCTCTTAATCAGAGACCATCAGTGGCCCCCAAAGATCTGTGGGACAGCCCTGTTCCGGGCTCGATTCCCCCAGGAAGCTGTGGGTCCAGGCTGGCCGGTCTTTCGAGTGTGCCGAGCAACGGGTGGGTCTTGGAAGCTTGATTTTCTGGGGGATCAGTGACCAAGAATCTCAAAATTATTTCTTTGCTTAGTCTTTCACTTTCGCGAATGGGTTCAGGCCTCAAGGCCATCAATTTCGGAGTGCTTGGCACCGAGTTCCGCGCGTACCTAAGCTGAGCAGAGTGGAAGTGGCACAGCCCTTGTAAACCAGGGCATAGTTAAGATTCTTGCGGGCCATGGAGCCAGTCGTCTGTCACCCGCCCCACGAAGTTAATGGTGTTTGTGGTTTTCCTTCTGATAGGCCATGAAGTCAACATTCTCCCCACATGGTGGCTCCCTTCACTAAAGTTGAGTAGTGAATTTGTGCAGGGAGTCTTGGAAATTTTCAAATATTTCTACAGATTGAACTCATTTCGGAATCCGCGTGGGAGGGAAGACTAAGGATTTTAATCGGGTTCACCTTTGACGCGAGGCAAAGAGGAAGACAGAAAAGTCACAGCTTTGGGTGCTTTAGTAAGAAAGACGTCCCTGCTTGATTATCCGCTTGGTCGTGTTCACGGAGGGCTCTTTGTGTGCGAATTTACTCCAGAGGCAGAGCTGACCACGGAACATATGCATGTAAACATTGAAACATAAAAAGGTGAACATATGCACTGGAGACAAAGAGATACATCCCTACATAGTTGTGGTTCATAGCTTTATTGCAGGCAGGCAATCTGGAGTATCCCCAGGAAAAAGCTAAAATGAAGCGAGCAGCTTCTGCTCATTCATGACCAGGAATGAGCAAAACTTTTGTCTTCTTGAAGGGAATATTAGATCTCAAATAAGAAAGTAGGAAAGGAAATTTTAAATGAGAAACATAATTTTGTCTTAGAAAAAGCATGCAAAACTAATATAGCTTATTTAAAAGTTAGCTCCAAATTATAATAGGAAATATTCCCACAAAGTTGCCATTTCCTCTAAGTTTTGTTTAAGACCCAAATAATTAAAATGCACACTAATGGTTATTGATGATTCTATTTCCTTTGAGCAATAAAAAGAAATAGGCTAGATTTTCTCTTACTGGAGTAGAAATTTAGGAATCTTCTTAAATTGCCCAGGGGCTTGAAAGTCTCCGGGTGGCTCTAGTCTTCTCTTATTGCTTTCCTCTTCCCACGTCATTTTCAGCTAAAAAAAAAATTAACGGTTCCCAATGGAGGGATTCCCGTTAGAAACCCTCAGCAAGTAATCTTGTACTGGGAATCCTCACGCTTCCCCAATCTGTCTGTATTTCTCCAAACAGAACCCAAGTTGTAAATAAAGGAGAATAATGTATTTCTCACTCCCAAATTCTTAAAATTTCAATTTCTGTGGAAAATACAATTTCACAGTTTCAATCTTTGAAATCAGTAAAAGCCAAGAAAGTGCGAAGGTGTTCAAATAGGCCACCTAGAGATCTACAAACCAGGACTAACAGGAAACAGAAAGCTCTTTACTCAAATGTTGGCAGGGTCTGACTGTTCTCAGCATTAAGGGCATTCATGGATACTGCAAAGGGGGAACGTATCTGAACAGTGGGGAGACTTGGACAGTGAATTGTTACATTAATAGTATCAGTGCCAAATCTTCAGATTTAGAGGCTCTGGTGAAAAATTAAACCAAGGGTAATTTTCAATGTTTGTAGCATCTGCGACCAAAGTTCAGCGCCCAGAGCTTGGACAGCTCCACAGGCCACCGACCGGATGCAGCTTTAACTCTAATCAATCTACTCATAGCCAGACTGTCAACGACAGCCAGACTCATTAGCGATTTACTGAAAATCCTCCAAGACTTCCCTTTAAAAACAAAACGACTTCCACATTTAATTGTCTATCTAAAAGAACATACGCAAGAAATTAGGAGATCTAAATTAAATTTATTAATAGGAGAAGTTGATGGTGCTTAATTCCAGAGACCAGAGCTCTGATTGCTGGGGCTTGATGAAAAGTAAAGAGAAATCGTACGGACATAATTAAAAACATAACTTTCACCATCCTCTAGATTCTATGAATTCTTTACCCATCCTTGAGAAATGGCTAAAACTGAAAACCATCAAAATAATTGCACTTCTTAAAAACTGGATTGTATGAGTGAAAGGTGTTTATGAGAAGTCGATGACTCCGGATCTTATCATCCAAGAGGACAGCACAGAATAGTTAATATGTTCTTGAGGGACTAGGATGCTGACGTCTTTTTCTGATACCCGATCATTACGTGACTGAAAAAAAAAAAAAAAGGAAGTCATTCCATGAATAAAAATCAGAGCGCAACAGTGCAACAAAATATTCTGTACTTAAAGGCCATAGGCAGACAGATGTTGACAAGGAAGGCTCTTCTAAAACCACGGTCAGATAGATTTCTGCTAACTGCACATATAAATAGGAGCAGAGGGCCGGTCACCTCTGTAACCATCGGCAGCACCAGCAGCAGAAGCCGCAGCTTCAGACGCAGCCAGGGGGACCGCACAGCAGAGAAGGCGCTGCCGACTTCCACAACTGCCTGACCAGGCAGTTGCAACAGACGCCTGCTGAGCCCGGGGGGCCCTCCCTCTTCCTTCCTCTACTTCTTTGACTTTACCTCTTTTCCTTAATCACTTAGTTCTTTCTCCTGGTGGACTTAGGCCCCTTTGTCTCCAACCCCCACTTTAGCTCCTCGCCTCCTCTCTCTTTCTTCCCCATCTCTCTCCTCACCCCCTTGCCTCGGTGTCACGCTTCCTCCTAGTTCCGTGCGTCTGCAAACTTTTGAACAGAATACTGGCCTCAGCAAACAAGTCCTCCAGCTCCTCCTGCTGCTCCTGCTCTTTCCTGCGGCTTCTCAGACACTAACGCCAGAAGGTGATGCCTCTTGGGTTGTGACTCCAGCGCAGAAACTTGGAGGAGCCCTTTGCCCGCCGTCCTACTTGGCAACAAACCCTCTCCTATCAGTGGTAAGAGTTGAATGGTAAGGGGAAAAATATCTTACCAAATCAAACGACTTGTTTGACTGCTGATTCTTTCACCAGCATCAGGGTACGAGTTAGCTTTCGTTCGCACCAGGTTTGGCGAGTTAAGCGGGCACTAGGTATATACATATATATGTTTTTCTAGCTATAGCGAGAGGGAAGTGGCAGGGCGCGCACGGGCTGTCATTCAGCGGTTTTCAACACTGAGAGCTGGTGCTTTGCTCTGTCCCTCCTCTAGTTCGGGGAGTTTCTTGGGGTTGGCAGGTGAAAGGCCAGGAGCGTTCTGACAGCTGTGTGCCCTCTTTCCCCTTCTGCGCAGAATGGCCATGTGTAGCGGAGCGAGGCTGGCCCTCCTGGTCTACGGGATAATTATGCACAGCAGTGTCTACTGCTCACCTGCCGCCGCAGGACTCCGGTTCCCTGGAATCAGGTAGGTGCTGGCCGCCTGGGCTGAGCTGAGGCTTGGCTTCCCCTAACACTTCTTCGTGGTTGTCCTCCTGCAGTTCTGCGGTCCCGGCTGTGATCGTCTCCCCACTGGCTCCCAGTACGCCGCTGTCAGCCTGGGTCCGGCCTTGGGTCTTTGGCCCCAAGTGCAAGGTCCGGGCAGGCTCCACTGCGGCTCAGCGCCCCTCCCCCAGCCCGCAACAGTCAAGGACCCCGGGTAGAGCAAGGGAGCTTCAGCGGGCTGGAGAAACCTCCCCTCCCCCAGCCCCGCCCGCGGTAGGGGGCAGGGCCCGGCCCGGAGATTGACTTCTTTTCCCTATTCTTAGCTTGAGTTAAGAGAACTACTTCTCTGGTGCCCGCAGCCAGGCTGGAGGGTTGAGCGTGAAGCTCCCGTGGACTTCGCTTTGTTACAGCTTGTTCTGGACTATCGGGGCGGGGTCTCCCTCTCTCTCCTCTGATCTCCCTTTCACTTCAATTCGAATTCTTTCCCCTGGAAGAGCTTTCTCTCAAGTGATACGTTTTCCAACTGCAATTTGAGTCTCAAACTGTCTTGGGGAGGGTGAGTGTTGGCCGGGTATGGTTGAGGAGAAGCGTTTTGAGAGAAGGAAGGACAAAAATGGGTCTGAAAGGCAGGGGGAGAAACGGATGAAACGGATGAAAGGAAGGAGGGAGAGAAAGCCGGCAGGCAGGCAGGACCAGGACAACCTTGCTAGCCCGAGGCTGGAGTAACCCTGGCTTTTTTCTAAACCCCTGGTTTCAATCGGTTGGCACTGCCAGGTTCCTTAGGCAACCCCAAAGTCCCGGGGCGGTCGCCGGAGAGTGGAAGCTCCCTTTGCAGCGCAGCTTCCGCGCTTCGCGGTGCTCCCGGCTCCCAGCAGCTAGGAGCGCGCCTTCTGCCGGCTAAGCTGCTTCTCCAAGCCGCACCCAAGAAAGGTCGCCCTTAGCGGCCGCTGACCATTAATTTGGCCGGAGAGATGGGTTCTGACTTCAGTATTAGGATTCCAGCATCTGGGCACGGGGCAGGGATAAAAGTGGCCAGAAAGACCCGGGGACTCTGGGAAGCTGGGCTATAGAGGAGGCGCGTCGCCGAGGAAGGGCTGGGTGTGGGGCGGACGGAGGGATGTGCTTGCCTTATCCTTACCTCTCCACGGACTGGGGAAAGGCGAGCAGAATAACGAAGTACGACTCTAAACCCTACTAGAGAGCGCTACTTGCCCTGGCCGCGTTCCGAGTCTCTCCAGCGGCCCAAAGCGAGGCGGTTTTGCGTTTTAGCTCATCTCTCCCCGTCCTGTATCAAGGATAGAGGCGCTAGGCAAGGGCGACTTCAAGACCGCGGCGCTCCTGTTGGCTCTCGGTCCCCTGTTGACCCTTTCCCTTTCCGCCGACCCAACATTCCTAACAGATTAGCGCGAACTATTTTTTTTCTTTAGCGGACCTAAAAGCCCTATTTCACTCCCAGCAATTTTCAAAGACCCGAGCGCCTGGCACTTTCCTTGGGCGAGGAGCACCAGAGTGCGCGGACATGCCACAGAATGAGACACGGCCAAACAGGCTAAGTTTAGGGGCATCTATTATTCATGTTCCTGCCAGATCCTCTCCCGCCCAAAATAGAAGTCGGAGTTTCTCCGTGACCTACATCTGCGCGGGGAAGGGCTCCCCTGGGCTCAGAGGCTGGGTGGGGGTGGCTGGCGGAGTCTGCCGCGGCACACCCCACCCATCCACCCTCCTTCTGTTTCGCTTTGGGCCTCCCCTATGGGGTCTTCGCGTTGGCCAGAATCTTGTCTCTGATGACCTTTCTCGTCCCCGCCCGTGGCTGCTTGTTTGGGGTGGCTCAGGAGCCAGGCCCGTGGAGGGTGGGGGAGGTAAGATCCTTTTCTGTGGCCAGGTGTAGGGGGTCGGCACAGACGTCTGGGCTTCCCAGGGCCCTGAAGGCTGACCCTTTATCCGCGAGAGGACCGGTCGGAGAGCATTTTGGAGGGATAGGGAATATCTCTTGGGTGTACTTTCTTTCGCCTTACCTCTACCCCCTCCCCCATGCCGGAAGAAGTGGCAATTCTCCGTGCGGGGAATCTTTAGAAAGAAGGAAAATCAGTGCGAGCCCCTTTCTCGGGGTCCTGGCAGAGCCGGAGAGAGACCTGTACTGACCACTCCTTCTGCCCCCGGGCTACCCCGGCAGGCCGGAGGACGAGGTGTACGACGAGGACGGAAACCCGCTGCAAGACTTCTACGACTCCGACCCTCCTGGCCTCGGAAGCCCCGCCTCCGCGCTGCGCGACGCCTACGCGCTCTACTACCCGGCGGAGAAGAGGTACCACGCGCGGCCTCCGCTACGGCCCGGGACTGAGGTGGCGGGAGGAGAAGGGTGGTGGCCCACCGAATAGGCTGTTTTTCATAAAAACCCTCAAGCCTCTCCTCTCTCTGGCTGATACCCGTGAGAGCGACAAAAAGTTAGTTACGGGCCGGTCTGTGTGGCCATGAGGGTCGCGTGGGACCTAAAGATCTGTTGCCCAAGGAGTGGCCGGGAGTGAGCGCCCCATCCAGACTCCATGCCTGGCATCCCTGGAGGGCAGCAGGGACTCCCGTTCCTAACAGTCAGTCGCGGGAACATCCCGAAAGAGTAATCCGCAAGTGCAGTGCCTCCGGGGCGTGTCCCGTCAGCCTTCCGGAGCGCCGAGGCGCGTGCGTTCCTAGCTGGGGAACTGGGGCTGCCTCTTGGGGACAGTCAGTGACCCTGGGCGCTCGCTTTGCCTCCCCGTTAGAGATGTCGCCCAAGGGATCCTTAACAAGGCCTACCGCAAAGTACTGGACCAGCTGTCCGCCAGGAAATACCTGCAGACACTTATGGCCAAGGGCCTGGGGTAAGAGTTTGCGAAAGAGTTAAGCGCCGCGGGACAGCGCGCGCTCCGGGGTGGGTGTCCGTGTGAGCGCGCGCGGGGTGGGCGGTGCCGCCTCTGCGTCCGTGCATGCGCGTGGGCCCGAGGGTGCGTCTGCGCCGCAGGGTCTTCGGGGCCGGCCGGCGGTCCCTGGCGGGGGTTCTGATCGAGCACCTTAAGTTTGGCCAGACAGTTATGAGCGGCAAAAGGCAAGGAGAAGGCAGAGAAACTGGGGAGTTTCATCCGTTTTGAATTTAAAAACGAAGAAAAACCAAATAGCCTCCTTCCCTCCCCCCTCACCTCCGTCCGCCCCGAGTGACTGAAAACCTTCGAGCTTCGCGGGATGATTTGCTATAATTTCTATGGGTGACTTAAAAAAAAAATCATTTCTTTTACTGTAAATCCATATCGAAACCAACAAATCCTCAAATTTGGTCGGGGAAACAAACAGTTCTTGCGCGTGCCAGACAAACCCAGAGCACAGGGCTTGCGTGGAGCATCTCTGAGCAGAAGGCAACATTTTAATAAAGCCCATGGGGAAACAGATTACATTTTTCGCAATGAATAATTCATGTGATGAAAAATATTGCCTACAGCCTGTCGACTTATATTATTATCATCACGTTTTTCAACTTAGCGTGCGGAAGGGAGGAGTGCCCATGTCTGACTAGGAATTGCAGGATCGATGTAAAACTCCCAGGCAGCAGCCAACGTGGCTCTTGGGGCTTTTTGGTTATTTTCTCTGGCTGGGGGTGGGGGTCGGAGGGATGAACAGGACAATTTAGCGCAAAAGCGCTGATGGTCAAATCTCAAAGAGCAGCATCTGGAGAGAGGTTAGGCGTGAAGCACGCCTGCCCTTGGCCCGGACCTCATCCCGGGTCCCTTCTGTAAGGATTTAGTGCCAGGAAAGCCTCGGTGGGGAGGGCGGGATGAGGGGTTTACAACATCACAGCCCTCCCCTCCAGCTGCTTACTGGCAGAGGAAGGCGGCGCGGTGGGCGATGAGAGCTGTGCCTTTCCTGAAGGCTCCCGCGTGGGGTGGGGCCCACCTGCTCCCCGCAGCTATTGAATCTCTGTCTCCCGCCCCGCCACCCTCTTCCCGACCCCTTTCCTTGCAGTGGGAACCTAGGCGGCGGCGCAGAGGACGACTCGGAGCCTCTCTCCAAGCGCCACTCAGACGGAATCTTCACCGACAGCTACAGTCGCTACCGGAAACAAATGGCTGTCAAGAAATACTTGGCGGCCGTCCTAGGGAAAAGGTATAAACAAAGGGTTAAAAACAAAGGACGCCGAATAGCGTATTTGTAGCGATGAGTTATCAGCTACCTTGTGTATACAATCCTGACACAATGAAAAGTCACTTTCCCAACTGACTGAACAGTCATCGCTCATGTGTTCTATCCAAACATGTATTTATGTATGAAGTAAAGCCATTAAATGAATATTTTGATAATAATATTGTTTTTTCTTTTTACAAAGCACTAGAGAATGCACAGATATACTTTGTGGACCAATTATTAATATATATATATTACAAATATATATATTATGAATATATATAGGTATAAAAGACAGCAGTTCATACAGAGTGTGCACAAGGATTGAAAATTTGCCTGAGCTGTTTATGTTTTTATATAAAATAAGTAGAACAATAGACAATCATTGTTTTGAATATTACTCCTATTTTTGTAAAATGGAATTAAAAGGATAGTATTTTTATCCACGACAGGCCTGAAGATATTAATACTGATCATTTGCTACTGTACATAATGATGCCCTGCTCCAGGGAGATTTGGAGGTAATGATTTGGGAGAATTGCTGAAGGGCATTCTTTCCTAGAGAGTCTCTGGGGCAGGCTGCTACAGTCCCAGCTGAACTCAACTAGGACTGTCCCCTTTTGTCCCCTCGCTGGGTGGCAATTCCATTACTTCTGCTTTCTTTGATTCTACTTTTATGTGTATTTGTCTCTCTTCAGACTCTCAGCCCAGAAGGAAATTCTCCTGATAAAAACAACAGCTCAATCCAAATTGTGCTTCTCCCCAGAATTCATACCGCTCTCTGGGGGAAGTGTTGGTAGGCTGTACAGAAAAGGGAGACTTGGTAGAAAAATCTCCCTTCTCTGTACTTGCAGGAAACTCGATATCCCAAGGTTAGGGCAAATGGAACAGAGTGAAGGAAATGTAGGTATACTGGAAGAGGCAGAGCATAAGACAGTCAGAGGAGGATCCTGCAGAGGGACTGGTTTGGAGCTGCCCCAGGTCTGGGACGCTGCGGGTAAGCTGAGTCCCACTGTAGGTCCCCTGCCTGACTGACTTTGGGTGCTGGATATTGGAAATGGATGCAAAGTACAATGTGTTTTTCTCCAGTGCTGTCAATACTTCTCATCTTGTGAAATGACCAGGATGCTCCCCTTTGAACCCAGCTCTGTAGGAGTCACACTTTTCTTTTGTGATTTTCTGAAGACTCTTTCCCACCCTCTTGCACTGTTGAAGTACCGTTTACATTTTTCACTCATTTCTCTTAAACTTGTGAATGCTTCTTACTTTTTTTGTTGTTTGATGCAAGTACCTGTTGTAAAGTTTAGGAACCCCTGTGTAGTTACCACTAAGTAATTATGCTCTAAATATGAACCCTTTGTTTCTTGTTATTGAGTTTGTAGGAAAAATGTATTTTTCTACATTATGGCTTATTGCTTAGTAAAATTTATTTCATAAAACCAACCTTTGTCATATTAGAATGTGTAGTGTTCACATGTTGCTCAGTTTTACTAACTGATAAATCATTTAAACCTCATCTTCATATGTATGAGTACTATCTTATATTTGTGGTCAAGAGTGAGGTAAGCAAGCTCCAACAGACCCTGAGAACCTCCCCCTTGTAGCCTTTCTTGGCTACAGAAAGCATGTCTGTCTGTTTCCTATCAATTCCTTGAACATGTGAGTAATCTCTATAAACAAAAGAACCTTCACCCAGCAACCAGATCAAGCTACAACAGGCAAACCAGCCAAACTCCCCAAATTCAGGCACAGATTCTTTTGGAGAAAAAGAAAAAGAGAACAAGAAAAGATTAAACATTAGTTTGCAAAGTTTAAAGGAACTTTCCTTTTCCTTTACGGATTTGATTCGGTATGAAGTCATAAATCAAAGAAAACAGAATTGGATTTGCATTCCCAGGCGGATGGATGCTACCAGGAGATCACATTGCAAACAGTGAAAGCACAGAGGCATTCGATCTATGCCTGAGTTCTGTGTTTGGGATCAATCTTTCTTTAATTCTGCAGTCACCTCAGGCAATGTGACACGGGATGCAGTTTGCAGCTTTAGTGCCTTTCTTCGCCTTTTAAATCGCCACGAATCACAGATGGCTATTTAGTGGCCCTACAATGCTGCAACACATCGGCTTGCATTTTAGTCTTAATTATTTGTTTCTTGGATAATGGGCAGAGTTTTCTGTATTTGTGTCAGCTGTTAGTGGTGAAATAGGGCTCTAGTTAACCTTTTATTTATGAAGTCTAATTTAGTGTTCCTGTGGCTAGTTGCAAGCATTTACAGTGATCACCCAGTTTAATCTTTTGTATACTTTTTAGAAATGCCAAGAGCCTTACTAACCTGGAGCAGATTTATGATATAGTGATAATTTAGGTAGGTGTTAGTCTTGGAGCTCTTATTTTGTGTGCAACTGATTATAAAAAACATCTTAACCAAGTATTATTACACACATGATATCTATAACTAGGACTTTGATAACTGTTATATAAAGTGTGTAAAATTTGTATGAATAAATTTTTGTAAACAATGTAACTTCGTCTAATGTTTGGAGAAAAAAGACATCTAGGAAATAACTAAAATCTCTTAAAGGATTATATTTTCTTTAGCAATCATAAGATCTTTCATGTCGGGAATCTATAAGCTTCCATGTATTTTCATAAACTGTACTTTAATATCTGCTTGCTGTGTTAACTGAATTCAACTAAAAATTTAAAGTAGCTACTCAGATGGAGATGCCTAAGAAGATAGTAAATTCATAAATAGGCATGGGTGTTGGAACACTTCTAGGATGCACCATTTACATAAATTTCCATGGCTTAGTGTATATATACATTGTGCCCAGTATTCAGAAAGTTACTGTCCACTGGGGAAATAATACCTGGGTATCAGTTATGCTACTAAAATAGCAATATAACATGTTCTTTTACAAGTAACTCTTCAGACTTAATTGTTCTCGATAAAATTCTGCATAAAAATGACTTAAATAATCAGTTTTGGAGGTTTTAAAATATGTTTAGAGATCTACAAACAACTATTTTTGATTAATGTGCTTTGGGTGGAAGGAAAGAGAACATGAGCAAGCAAAGAGTTAATTAAATACCTTTAAAAATATATTTTGAAAGGACAAAATGTGAACAGTCATTTGTGGATTCTTTATTAGTTTATATTACTTAACTTTAAAGCAAAGCCTTCATATGAAATTCCCATGAATTTCTCAGTTGTGTTTATTTTGGAGCCTTCGATGATTTCTGGGCTTAAAAAAATGTATTGAAATCATTTATAATAAGTCAAATACCATTTAATTTAAATTGCCAGAGTTTCATCTTAAAAATTAATGCATTCAATTAATAAATCAATAACTATGTCACAGTAATATTAAAGAATGAGCAAAGATCAGCAAGGATTCAAAAACTATCTTCAGAACTTGGCTCAGTATTTAAGGCCCAGAATCATGTAGGGAGGAGCTTATGATCTAGAGATCTCATTTGTAGTAAATTTAAAAAAAATAAATATGGTACAATTCATATTTACATTGAATTTTATTGAATACGTTTTTACTTCTTCCTCTTCAATTGCCTACCCCATTGAGCTGCTGGTGTGGTAAATGGAAGAATGAAGAAAAATAATTTATTTGGTTGGGGGCACGACTTGTCAAGAAAGTAGCGATAAACTCCAGATTGGCTGACTTCAAATGAAGTTCATGTATATATAGCACCTTGCTATCTTCTCTTATGGGATCAATCAAATGATAGTTTTCCCTTGGAAGGCTTGATATGTTTAGGTAGCCAAGAATTGTGTTTTGTTGCTATTAGGGCTGTGAATACATTGATTCAATACAGTAAATATTTATTGAACACCTAAAACCAGGCACATGGGTTAAGAGAGTTTAACTAACACCTGGGAGTTAAGGTAGTATTTTTCCAAAGAATATTCTTCCGCTACAAGATCATTATTAATAATGTAATTGCAGGCCTCCACCAGAACAAATGAATCTGTGTTTTAAGTAAAAACCTTAGATTAATGGGCCCTAAGTTTGAGACCACCTAGATTTAGAATTTGGTTATATGTGTATGAATGTATGTGTACTGGGACTGGGTGGATTTTGTTTTTCATGTTAAATAAGCAACAAGTCATGCTACCTATACACAGTAATATATCAACAATATATTCTCCCAGGATGGATATTAGGTTCTTCAAAAAATTGCTGTATTTCCTGTAGGTCAGTAAGGCCATAGTTAGCATTATTTTACTTATATATTCTGGTTGGACATCTCTATCTAAAGGGCTTCTGGAAGGAGAGTGATCCTATAAATCCAATCACATGACTGAGAG
The DNA here is from genome assembly GCF_010015895.1 of Lontra canadensis. Lineage (NCBI taxonomy): Eukaryota > Metazoa > Chordata > Mammalia > Carnivora > Mustelidae > Lontra > Lontra canadensis. Next base: position 24,463,616 of record NW_022631011.1, read on the forward strand.
ATGAATGAAATTACTGAGAGAAACCATGCAGCCAGCTGGCAGTAATTCTGCGGATCCAGAAGTCAACTTTGGATTACATCATATCCAGATCTGGCTTGAATGTATCCCCACAACTGTTTACAAGAGGATTTCCATTGGATGCCCTGCTATGACCTCAGATTCAACCTTACCGTTCACATGGTTACAAGATTGGGAACCAAGATCAAGTCTGAACTCTTGTCTTTGATTGCAATGCTTTTTGATGAAAGAAGGTGCCTGTTGCTCTTGCCACTGCCCATTGCTTTGTAGCTGGTCAGCTCAGTGTAGTCATTCCCACTGTTCCCCAACTCAATCCTTCCTCTTTGGAAGGATTCATTCCTATCTGTCTTTAAAATGCTAAAGCTCCTTTTCATCTCCCAACCATCCCTCTGTGTCCCAATGTCTTTTCTCTATCTACCCCATCTAAATATTCTGTAAGCTCCAACTCAAGTCCTCTTTTTCTAGGGCTCTTCCTCAGCCTCAAGTGACCATAGCTTCATTTCTCCCACGTTCATCCTTGCACTGTCTCCAGTGACCCTTACTCTCTGTAGTACTACTTCTGATTTCTAATTTTGCACTGCTCTGCCTGCCTGCCTTCCTCTCTCTTTCTTTTATTAACATATAATGTATAATTTATTTCAGGGATGCAGGTCTGTGATTCATCAGTCTTACATAATTCACAGCACTCACCGTAGCACAGACCCTTCCCAATCTCCACTGCCCAGTCACCCCATTCCTCCCACCCTCCTCCCCTCCAGCAATCCTCTCTTTACTGAGATTAAGTCTCTCATGGTTTGTCTCCCTCTCTGGCTTCATCTTGTTTCATTTTTCCCCTCGATTCCCCTATGATCCTCTGTCTTGTTTCTCAAATTCCTCTTATCAGTGAGATCATATGATAATTGTCTTTCTCTGATTGACATGTTTTAATTGTTTTATAAGCTCATGACTGTCTTCCCAGCTAGATGAACTCCTGGAGGTCATGGCCAGTGAGCTGCACTTTAATGCCAACATAATTTTGGGAACATAGTAAATATCTCCTTGAGTGACTGAAATAACCAGGGGACTTACAGAATTCACTGTGGCATCTCCCCCTTACTTTAATAGGACAGCTGCAAAGTGTATATAGGAAGTGAAATTAACTTACTAATTAAGTATTCATCATAAATCAAACTAGATCTCCCTCCAGGAGAAAAGAATGCCAAATTAGATGTGTTCCTGCCATAAGATAAAATAAACTTTAAATGCACTTACAGGCAAAAGTCTGCAATAGGCTCAAGCTCTAGGCATTTGTTTCTATCATTCTGATAAAGAAAAGAAGGATTGTATTTTCATACTAAAAAGAATTTACTTTATGTCTCCAGATAGTAGTACCTTTTCCTAGAATAAAGGAAAAAGGGATTTCTTGAGACAGAGATGGGAAATTGGACTACACTTAAAAATGATAATTTACAGAATAGTTTGCTGCTGCTGCCAACGAAACTTCTCCCGTCAACAGAGATGTGATTTGAACCTGAGTTCATACACAGGAAAAAGGACCTAATGAAAACTATTTTCTAACAACAATGGAACATTATAGTATGTGGTATTATCTTGTCTAAATTTATTTTCTTGTCTCTATCTTTGCTGGACATCACAGAATCCTAATTCAGGGAGGAATATTACCTATAAACCTAAAAGAAAATAGACAGTATGAAATGTATCTGTGCACATTTCTCCTTCTCTTATTAAGTACCTTGATTTTTGCTCTATTGACCACATGTCGCTCTTGGCTTTTATGGGATACCAACTCCATTTCTAGATATAACTAATCAGGATAATTGTACTCCTGACTACATGGCAGGACTTGACATTTGATCTATCTTAGGATAGTGAGATTAGAGAAGAACTTTTTTTTTTCCTGGAATTTTTAGTGGAATTTTTTTCTTATGGGAAAAGAAGTTTTACTTTCCTTCTGGGTGGCGTAGGATATGATGTAACACACCACATAAGAAGCCAGCCTCATAGTGGAGATGATACCAGGAAAGACAAAGAAGAAACATGTCCTTGACAATATCATTGAGCCCTTGAATCAAACCAACACGTAAGCCTGAAACCACTACTGAACTGTTCTTGTGATATAAGCCCCTTCTTGCTTAAGCTATTTTTTTTTTGTTTGTTTGTTTTATTTTTTGTAATCTTGGCTAGGAATTGTGTTCCAAGTAATGGAAAACTCAAGTCAAGGTGGCTCAGTATCTTTTCTTCAGAGCTCAGAAGAGGGTATTAAAACTGGCCGGCAGAGGTTCCAGCCAACAGGAAGTGTTAAAAATTCCAGCGCCTCAAGATTCCAAAGACTTCACATTTTCTGCTAAAATTGTGCTTTAATGTTTTAATATTTAAAAATTATAAAATACCTAGAAGTGAACCCCACTTTCTTTTTTTTTTAATCTATAGTAAAAACTATGCTTTGAGGAGCCCTCTCCAACCTATGCTACCAAATATGGTACTTCTTTGAACCACTAGTGCCTTAGAAATGCTCTACTCTGAACTTTTTAAAAAACTCTGCTTTCTGAGTACCAATCATTGCTGCCATTGCCTACACCCATGAAACTTGTGATAAAATACAGCAGAGAGACACTTTGGAAGACAGTTTGGCTGTTTCTTACAGACTGAACATACTCTTACTGCAAGATTCAGCAGTCAGGCTGGATTTAGGTCTACATAGAAACTTGTCCATGGATGTTTAAAGCAGCTTTGTTCATAATTGCCAAAATTTGGAAGAATCAAGATGTCCTTCAGTAGGTGAATGGATAAATAAACTATAGTACATCCAGGCAATGGAATATTCTGTTTTAAAAATAAATGATCATATCAAGCCACAAAGAGATATGGACAAAACTTATATGCATGTTACTATGTGAAAGAAGCCAAATGTGAAAGAAGACAAAACTTAAATGCATATTATTATGTGAAAGAAGCCAGTCTTCAAACTGTATGATTCCAACTACATGACATTCTGAAAAAGGCAAAACTTTGGAGACAGTAAAATAATCAGTAGTAGCCAGGGATGGCAGATGGGTTGGGGATGGGGTTGGGGTAGGGACAGGAGATTTGAACAGGTAGAACACAGGGAATTTTTAGGACAGTAAAAAAACCTCTATATTATAATATGGATAATAATGGATATACCATTATACTTTTGTCTAAACCTATAGAATGTACAACACCAAGAGTTGCCTTAAGGTAAACTATGGTCTTTGGGTAATTATGATGTGTCAAAGTAGATTCATTCTTGGTAAAAATCACACCATTCTAGTGAGAAATGTTGAAAATGGGAGAGGCTTGCATGTATGGGAAATCTCCATACCTTCCTCTGAATTTTGTTGTAAACCTAAAACTGCTCTAAAAAAGTCTTTTTTTTTTAAAGATTTTATTTATTTATTTGACAGATCACAAGTAGACAGAGAGGCAGGCAGAGACAGAGAGAGGAGGAAGCAGGCTCCCTGCTGAGCAGAGCCCGATATGGGGCTCGATCCCAGGACCCTGGGATCATGACCTGAGCCCAGGACCCTGGGATCATGACCTGAGCCGAAGGCAGAGGCTTTAACCCACTGAGCCACCCAGGCGCCCCCCCCCCTTTTTTTTTAAGACAAAACTCAATAGAGACTCCCTCTAGTTTTCTGACATCCTATGCTTTGTTTTATAGGCTACCTGCCTCTTTCTCCCTTCACTGTTTCCTTACCCATCTTGGATCAGTTTAATGACCCTCCCTGGATCCCTAAATGCTTTCATTCTCTGAACATTTCTTCTATACTCACCTTAACACTTAAACTTGGATCAGCCCAACCATGTGCTTCCTCCTGGTTGCTGAGGACTGTTGGAAAAATCTTGAATCTGCTTTGATCCAGCTCTGCTTGTAAATTTATGATTACCTATGTCCGTTGGATCTATAATGCATTCACTTCTAATCAGTTCTTTTTTCTATTTCCTGTACTTGTTCTTTTTATTCTTCAAGATCCTCAGTTCATCTTGCTCTCTAACTTCATTGTTAACTTTGCCTCCCACATAATAAAAACAAAGAAAAACAAAACTATCTCAGTTTTTTCCTCTTTACTGAAATGCTTTTTCAGTTTCAGTTTTTATCTCGATTTCTGGCCATCTGTATGTCCCCCAAAATTTTACTGAATTTTCTTCGTATTTAATTGTCCCATACTTTCGGAAACCAATAACTCTGTAGCCTCATTCTGTGTTATCCAGCATCTCCTTCATTTCTGAAGATTTCTTTTCACTTGACTTGAATCTACTGGTTTCCTTCCTGTCCCCGTACTTTTCTCCTCCTTGTCCTGGTCTTTTTTTTTTTTTTTTTTTCATAATGCCTCTTCTTCCTTCTTAAATGTGGATGGCCTCAAGTTCTGTTCTTCCTCCTTTATCCTATACTTTTCCTTTTTACCTATACTATTCTATAGGTAAAATATATATAGGTAAAATATATTTTTACCTTGGATGAGCTCATCTGTGATGGTCTGATGACTCTCAATTACACAGCTCTTGTGAGTGAATTCAAATGTCCATCTGACATTCATTGGTTGTCCAATGGGTACCTCAAACTCAATATGTTCCCAATAAAATCATTACCCACATTCATTCCACCATTGTTATCTACCATGCTACCGAATCTAAATACCTCAGAGCATTCTTCTGTTTCCTCTTTACTCTATTCATTTAATTGGCCTCTGAGTCTTATGAATTTTCAATCCTATTTTCTGCAGAGCTCCATATTCACACAATCTTTTGCTGTTTTTGCAATAGCCTTCCAACACTTTGGCTCTAATTACTCTTCCTAGTCATTTTCCTCTGCCTCCAGAATGATCTGTATAAAACAAGCCCCTGGTTATGTTACTTCCCTATGCTGGCTTGAAAAATTTCTGTGACTTCCTATAGCCTATTAGTTGGAATCCAAAGTCTTTGGACTATCTTTAATAATTGCACCCCAATCTACCTTTCTCTTCTCATCTATCACCTTCTACTTATGACTCTTTCTCTTTGGAATGCTCTTATATTCTTTCTTTCTTTTTTTTTTTTTTCATGGTGAAATGCTACTGATCTTTCAAGGAAAGACCAGCTCCTTTCTCTGTTTTTCTGCTGCAGCTTGTTATAGTACTAGTTTAGTATTTAATTGCACACATGTCTTTTGCTGATAGGTTGAGAATCCAAGGACCATAATTATTCAACTTCCAATCCTTAAGACCTATAGTTTCTGGCACATAATGGGCCCTCAATCACTATTTGTTGACTTGGAATTAATCCTGTGGAAGTTGGTGAACAATTATTGTCCATATAGACAACAGGAAAAAATAAATTGTAACATGAAGGATTTTGGTTAGATATTAGGAAGGATTTGGGCAACAACAAATGTCTTTTGAAAGAAGAGTCAAAGTTTACTCCTTTGAATACCCAAAGTGTCTCTGTCCTGAGGTTGTATGAATTCTGTAGGAACTCTGCTTTTCTTCTTTTCTGATCCAAGTAGGTGAAAGCATCTAATGCTTTCAGGTGACAGATGGGAACAGTAACAGAACATGCACATAGTAGGTGCTCACTAAAAGTTATAGATTGGTTAAATGAATATGGATTTGTTTCTAAGAAAACATAAGCTTCCAAATTAGAGCCCGGTTCTTTGTAGTTGCTCAAAGGCCCCAAGGATATTTGACTTTGGGCATTGACTTGTGTGTCTCTAAAATTTAAGCTTTGTTGAGAAATGGAAAACAAAAAAAGCATTCAAACAATAGACATGAGACTTTCTTAAGTGTTTGGGAATTTTCCATCTTGCTTGTAGATGCAGATGTTCTTGGATGATCCCCTGCTAAGATCTCTTCTGGCTACTCCACTTTGAGTGTAAACAGGGATCATCAGAGGAAGGCAGTCTGACTTCTTTACTGTCATATACTTTCTTGGCTGTGGAAACAAGATGCTTGGTCCTACAGTGAGCTGGGGAAGCAAATGGTGCTTTTAGCATTAATTAGATGGAGGCTATCTTGGGATTGTGATTTTGCAAGGGGCATATCTTGCTCATATAACTTTTATAATTATGGAAGAAGCTGATGATCTCATTTGAGAGTCTGTGCTCTGATCATGAGATTATTTATTGTGCTTCAATTAGAGGGAAGGAGAAGAAACAAAAATGTGAACTAGTTCAATTTGCTGATTGCTAGACATCCTGGTGGAAAGGCTGGTGAAAAGGATATTGAAACTGCCAAAACAAGGCTTCTAGATTCTCATAAATCTAATCAGTCTGTGTTTCTCTCTATTATTACCAGTAATGGGGAGAGGTCCTACTTTTCTTACTGGGATCTTTGTTTGAGATGTAATAGGGGAGAGAGTGCCTTTTTCTTTTTTTTAAACGGTTTAATTTTAATCAATAGCTTATGTCCCTGATATTACTGTAACAGGCATCCTACCATGGGATGGAAAAAATAAACAAATTTATGAAGTTTGTTTGATTATACCTTGAGATAATTAATTTGTAGTCATTCTTAACAAATTATCTCTGTGTAGACTGGAGTCATTTAGACTTTAGGCTTAGTTTTGCTTTTCATTCACATGATCTAAAAACTGTAGGTAACTTGATCACCCAGTTGTTGTAAGAATATTCAACTCAAGTCTCTGAAAATATCTATTCTTTCTGGTTCCTTTAGATAACCCTGAAGAAATCCTTCAGAGAACTGGGCTGGAGCATTGGTGAAAATGAGCACTTGGACACCTACCATAGTCTATCATTACTGTTATAAGAGAAAGGATCCATTTTTAGCAAATGATATCAGAAGATATCAGGCTGGAGGAGATTTGATGAGCAAGATTTCCCAGGCCTTCCAGTTTGCTGGGGATGTGCTTGGGAGGGTAGCCTTGGTCATTGGCCTGTTCAGGGGTGGGTATTGTCAGGCAGAGGGAAGATCAAAGTTATAGATTTCCAAATCTCTTTTACTCCCAACTATAATACTCCATATCCCAGCTCAATTACTTAAATGGTTACAGAAACTATCTTTAGCAAGGAAACTACCTGTGTCTAATGTCCTAATGTATTTTCTTATTTTATAACCCATTGACCCCAGTGCATAGACTATACAATAATTACTGGACATCATCACTTTCCAGGCACATGGAATGAAATATGTGAAGATGACCAGTCTGAACAGACACAACCAGTTCTGAGCAGGACCAGCTCCACACTATGTGGGGCCTAGACAAAATGAAAATGTAAAGCCCTTTCTAAAAAAAAAATATTAAGAATTTCTAGGCACCACCAGCAGAGTATTAAACTAAGTACAGGTCTGTTCTGAGCTCAGAGTGCAATGTGACTGTATAGGTTGTAAGGTCATAAAGGTGGCCCTGGTTCTAGATCTAGGCAGACTGAGTACAGTAGGCATCTCTAGAACCTACTCCAGAACCTTGTCTTTATTTGTTCTTAAATGCTCTATTCTTATTGTGTGTGTGTGTTATTTTGATATGCATATAATTTTATTGTCAATTCAGTTTGTTATTTACAGTGAAGTAGAGGGGATTACATTTTTTTTATTGTGGTAAAAAACAAATCGGATCTACCCTCTTAAATTTTAAGTGTACAGTACAATATTGCTTATTATAAACACAAAGTTGTACAGCAGATCTCTAAAACCTTTTCATTTTACGTGTCTGAAACTATACCCATTGAACAGTAGTTCCCCATTTGCTCCTTGTACCAGCCCCAGGGTAACCACCATTCTACTCTTTGATTTGGTGAGTCTGACTACTTTAGATACCTCATATAAGTGGAATCATGCAGTATTTACCCTTCCTTGACTGGCTTATTCGGTTAGTATAATGTCCTCAAGGTGCATACCGGTAGCATATGATAGGATTTCCTTCCTTTTTTACGACTGAATAATAGTCCAATGTGTATGTGTGTACCCCATTTTATTTGCTTATCCATCACTGGACACCTCTTGGCTAGTATGAATAATGTTGTAGTGAACAGAGAAGTGCACACACCTCTTGTCTTCATTGTGTTTTAATTGGCCTAAATATCATTAAGAAATAACTGCATTCTTTTGCAAATAGACAAGAGTTCACCTACTAAAATGAATGGAATAGAATAATTTTACTGATTTTGCAGACTACTCTCTATTGAAATGACCACCTTACATTACCAAGCTGGCAATGCAGGTATCAAGCTAACATTCCCGAGAACTGGACTCATTCTGGGGGAATGTGAAATGGTGCAGGCCCCATGCTGTATGTTCTGTGAGAGTAAGGGGCACATGGTGCTACCTCAGAAGCCTCTACAGGGTTGCATTCCATCAGTAGAGTAGAAAGATACCAGTCTCAAAAGGATGCTGTGAGACTGAGTAAATATTTGCCATAGGTCCTCAGCTCTTCCAGGCAGAGAGGCCTGGGGCATTCAGATATGAGGATGTCTCTATTAAAAGTTAAAGCTTGAGTTACTTGTACTAGAAATGCCTCTAGCAGAATCAGCAGGCTCTTTGCTGACTCTGGAATCTGTTTTCTTGTTTGCCTGAATCTTAGTTGTTGATTAGAATGTTTCTGGGTCTTTTACTTACCCAATCTTGTTTTGCTTCAGGGAGAAAAGTGAGAAAGTTCAGGTTGCAGCAGTTCCCCTTCATGAGGAACAAATAGCTTGTTTAAATATGCAAGTGGAAAAGGAAAGCAAGAGAGAAAACTGGTTAAGTGAATGCTAGTCCGACTGTGATAGATCTAACAAGCGTTGGGTACTTCTGGCTTTCTCAGTTTTGGCCACTTTGCTGATCAAACCTGTGAACTGGGGAATGAGGATAATGTTTCCTTTTATATAGACAGACCTAAGTGTATAAATCACCTACAAATGCTGTTAGGTTATTTGTACCTATAGAGGCTTCATTGAGCACCTATATATACTATGAATTCTTTCTTTCTTGTGTGGTGCTGAACATTCCTTTTGTTCTAAAATTCTGTGACTCTCCAGTCATCTGTGATAATGAGGAGTGGCTACTATTTTAAACTTGTGAGCTGCTGTGGTTCTCTCTTCTCTAGCAGTGCTGCCCAGGAAGTGTCAGGATAGAGTTATGGGCAGGAGTGCTCAACATGGACCACTGGGCTGCAGCTGAGGATGGAGGGCGTCCTCCATCCTGAGCAGGGGAGTGGCAGCAAGTGGAATGCACATTCAATGAGTCAGCAAGGCAGTTCTGTTGTTTATGTGATATTTGGGCATGAACATGACCCTGGCTCTTATTTTGTGTTCTTCTTCCAAGAGCTAAGAAACCAGCCTTTTATTGGTCCATTCCCTAGAGTAATGCATCCAGGGCACTGTTTTTGGTCTTTACATCTTGAGGTGTGTGTGATAAAATTGGAAAGGGACCACAGATGAGCAATGGAATTGATTAAAGGCATGAAAAATAGGACTTAGGCTTTACAAAGAGTTATCAAAGGAGTTGTGGCTGTTTTACTGGAGAGGAAACACTGAAGGGATTCTTAGTAGGCTTTGAAGTATTAAATATAGGCACTGATGATCTCTTCCTGAGCAGATCTAAGAAAGCTAGTGGAAAACATTTAAATTAGATTAAAAAAGAACACCTTTTTAAAAGGAAAGATGACTGAACAAGGGAATGAGTCTCTTAAGAAAATTGAGGCATACCTCTTTTTTCCTGTTCATGGAAGGCTTGATGATCACATGACTTCTTCCAGAATCTGTATTCCCTGGTCTCAGATTTTCCTTTGACCACACAAGACGATGTGAGCAACATTCTCTCTTGGATCAGGGGTTTCGGGATAACTTCCTTGCCTGTCTTAATATTTGCCTCCCTTTTACGTTTCTCCTTTAGCCATTTGCCTTATGTTTGCAGGGACACTGGCTTCCCTGATATATTAGAGCAGGCTATGACTGTTGTTGGGGAGCTCGGCCCAGATCTGACCATAGTAAGTAGAAACTGAGTAATGCAGCATAACCACATCTGTGTGTGTTGGAGGAGACAGAATCCCCCACTGCTTGACCTGACACATGCAATCAGAAAGATGTAACAAGAAAACTGGCTAGATTTTGAAGACCGTAGATTGCAACCTGGTTCTGCCATTTCCTAGTTGAGTGACCATGCGTGAGTGACTCAGTTACTGAATCCCATGTGCTTCCTTTATAAAATAAGGATACACATAACAATACCTACTTCACTGGGATTTTATGAGATCCACATGACATGAAAAAGTTCTCTGTAACTTACAAAAAGTTCTCTGTAACTCTCATACAGCAGTCAGCCTTGGCCACTGGCCAGGGTTAGCTTTTTGCTGATACTTACCTGGCTTCTAGTGTCCCTGTTACTCTCCTCTGCCACCTGCTTCTTCAGGCTGAGACCCTCATGAAACTGCTGGACTATCCAGGTTTCTGTCTTCTGCCTCCCAAGCAATATTTTGGGGCTTCTTAAGTCACGATACATAGCTTTCCTCTTCCTCATTCTTTCAGGATCCTAATCTCAAAGAGATGACAACAGTGGGTGGTAGTGGGTTGGTCAGATAAACTAACTTCTCCAGTCAGTCAGATTTTAAATGTGCATCCTTTAGGAGATAACACAGTGTCCTAATCCTTGAAAACACCTGCATCTTTAAGACGGCTCCTAAAGAATGAAGGTTATACTGGTGATAACTGGAATCTCAGCCTTCTGACAAGCCTGTAGGGGTATATTTCTGACAAAGAGACCCCATGAATCTCTCAGTTACACTATGAGTGGCATTATCTGAGAAGCCAGGGACAGGGTCTTTCTCCTTAATATGTACCCTTACACACTCACATAGTCTCTCTGAGAATAGTCAATTCAGAGGTTAGGCTGGGGGCAAGTCAGAGAGCTAAATTTTGAACACTTGTTGGTAAAATAATGCTGCCTCTTAAAATAGCTCAAGGATGTTTCTGTGCAAGGTGCTTTCTGTGGATATTTGCATATATATTGTATTAATATTATATATAAATATAAGTATCTATGCATAAGGCGTATCTTTAGCTACAACATGTATAAAAACATATATTTAAGCACATGACCAAATATAAGTCATGAAACAAAAATGATTGAACTCACATAAGTTATAATATTTATGTCCTAAGGATGGCTAAACTTAGCTACAACATCTAATTTGCAGTGACGTCTTTCTTTAACAAGTTTTATAAGAGGGATGATTTAAGTCAAGGAAGAACAGTGACTCATTCACATGGTGGGCCAGTGGCTGAGCTAAGTTTAGAATAGAAGGACTGCTAGGATCTTCTGGGGCTTAGAGTTTTACTGTGAAGTCATTTTGCTCTTCCACACTTTCTTTTATCATTCATTTAGGTAAAACTAGGAACTTGTAATGCAAAAGCAAGTTTCTCATTTTCCTTATTTAATTAGTTCACTTAATATAGCTCTCTGTTTTAGATTCTATTTTGGGACATCATTTTGTATCATTTGGGTTTGATTTGGTTGTTTTGCAATTCATACTACCGAGTTGATTTTTACCTTTAAAATTATGACAAAGGTAAAGGTCTTCCAGCAATTAGATGTGGAAATGGGGAGACAATTGGGACGTGTAAGAAATTTTTTTGCCTCCAAAGGGAGGAGTCAATGATTTGCATAATACATTATCTACATTCATTCAAAAACCTCTCATTTACTGTATGAGCTAGGTACTAGGGCCAGAAGGGAGAGAAATTACCCTCAAGGAGCTCACGTTATTCTGGGAGGAAGATAGAAATGCAAATAATTGTCACGCTGGGAGAGAAATATAATAGGAGAGGTGTGGATAAAAACCTTACTGTGGGAACAGGCAGGCGGGATGAAGCTGGAAGGGTAGGGGTGGTTATTTCAGGCAGTCACTGATAAGAGCCAAGACTTGGAGATGTGGTGTGTGTAGAGCAGTGAGCATGGTGTGTGTGCAGCAGGGCCTAAGTGAGTCTCCTTTGGATTTTAATAGTTGGAGCCATTTAAATGCTGAAAGGCTGCTTCCAAGAGAAATTGCTGCATGGGAGGATGGATGTTGCAAAGGGAGGGAATCTGGAGTCCATGACCTTTTAAGATTCTTAAATTTCTCTCTAAATGATTCTTAAGGTTCTCCAAAAGAGGATTCAGATACTCTTGGTTCTGGCAAGCTGAAGGATAGGTCAAGACTTGTGACCTGCATACATTTTCAAAATATGCCTCACGCTGGAGGGGAGTAGAAGATGCCACCCTAAAATAGGTTACTTTGGCATACTGATTATTTTGAATTAAATTTACTTAAGAAACAGGTACAAGAAAGGTACTCGTGGCACCTGAATGGCTCTGTCGCTGGGCGTCTGCCTTTGGTTCCAGTCATGATCTCAGAGTCCTGGCCTGGGATTGAGCCCCGCATCGGGCTCCCTGTTCAGTGGGAAGGCTGCTTCTCCCTCCCATTCCCCCTGCTTTTTTCCCTCTCCGAGCTTCTCTTTCTGTTGAATAAATAAATAAAAGAAAAAAAAAAAAAAAAGAAAGGTACCCTGATATCCTTTGTCACCCTGGAAGAAAGAAATAAATCTTCCATGTGAAAGATACCTTCCCTGTGCCAGGAGGGTAGAAGTCATCCTTATTACCAGAGATGGGGAATTCAGGGCTGAGAAAGGAAGATAAACAAACTGTTACTTCTTCACTCAAATTCAAGAGTCATTGGTTTGAGGAGAGTGGTTGTTCCAGGCACCTCATTTCCTTAATTGATTCAGCAACTCCACACATCACAGATTTTCTACCTGTGACCTACTCTTGCTACCTCACCTGGCCACAAAAAGCTGCTTCTTTTCTTGGCTCCTTGGTCTGACTAGGAGTCAAAAATTCTTCACTTGTTCCAGCCTGGTCAGATTGGAATTTTCAAAAGGACCTTTCCTGAGGGAAGGCAAAAAGGGAACAAATTATATTCAGAAACATGAAAGCCATTGATTAGTATATGAATAACTAAAAGTTCAATTAAGTCTATTCACTTATTTAACATCTGCATTGAATATCAGAGACACAAAGATAAATTAGAAATGTCCCTAATGTGAAGGGGCTCAGGGTTCTAGGGAAAGACAAATATGAAAATAAATGTGTGTAATGAAGCATGAGAGATGCCATCATAGGAATCTGGCCTTTTCACAGGACTCATCAACAGAAGTGGGGCCTTTGTGGGACCCAAAGAATACAAAAGAGTGAAAAAATAATTAGGTGCAGGCCTTGAAATTCAGCCTGAACTGCAGCTTCATTAGCTTGCAGGTAAACATGTCTTTCCTTACCACAGTTTAGGTGATAGCCTCTTACAGCCTGGACCTGTATGAATTTTTCTCAGTGAAAAATTGGATAGCACAGTGTTGGACACTTAGTAGGGACTCAGTAACTATTTGTTGAAAGAAAGAATGAATCTATGAAACAGACTAGTCCTGTCTTTCCCCAGGCTAAGAAACCCCCAACTGCAATGACTTTGGTTTGACCTTGGTCCTGTGGAAGTCATGGAGATAGCTCTGTCATACATAGCTTACCCTTTTCTCTCAGGGTTCCTGTGAAACCTGGACTGTCTATGTGGATATTATTACCTGGTTCTCTCGTTTCTCCCTGAAGCCTGGACATGTGGGTGAAAAAGGTTCTTGCCATCCTAGCTTCAAGGAGCATTAGGTTTGTTTGTTGGAATGTTATTGTTGCATTATTTAGGCTTCTTTGCTCTGGCTTCTGAAACTATTCTACATGTTCTTGGTCTGTATCTCAGGCTCATGCTTAATTTAGCTGTGCTTAGTCATAAACCAGATGGTAATAGCTGGTTACACCAATTGGTTAAGCTTGGTTTTCTCATTAGTCTTCGGCTATAATCTGATTTGATGTTAATGTTCACTGTGTACTTCAAAATGGTGAACTCCATCTTTCCTCAGCATACAGGATATATTTCCATATTTTTCATCCTCAGTGAGACTGTCATCCCTATCTGCCTCTCCCCTCTGTGATTGCCTACTTACTTTCAGCATTTGGTTTAGATTATATGTCAACCTAGACCTCATTTACAGAAGCTTTAGGCAAGACCTGATACGACCTGAGCAGAACTTTTACTCAGAGCCTTGGCCACTGTGATTCTCCCGAATATTCTTCATAAAGGCCACTTGGCACAAATTCCCATTGCCTTGGCCACACCACCAATAATACAGCTCTTGCAAGTTTATGACTCTGTGTCTACAGAAATCTTATTTATTGCTTTGTCTTGTTGTCTTTGCTTAACATTTCCCTAGTTCGTCCCATCTTAAATTTTTCTCTGTTGTTGGACATTAATTTGTTTCTTCTTTGGAAAGCTATTATATTCTGGGGTCGTGGTAATAGTCTGCTTCTTTATTTGGGTGATGGTTCTGTGGGTAGGTTCAGTTTGAATTGTATTGTTCTCTATAAATATGTTAAGTTTAATAAAAGGTAGACAACCTATTTAATGTTACCAAAAAAGTGCATATTTATACACAAGCCTTTTTATTTATTGCAGTTTTATATGCATAAAGCTATTGGATTACAAACTTTAAAGGCTCCTGCTAAATTGTTTTCAAAGAGTATATGAGTTTATATTCCCACCTTCAGCAATAAGTCTTATTACTGAAAAAACACTTTGATAATATATAAGCTAAACTGTTGCATTATTCTAATTTAAAATACTTTAAGTATCCATACACTTGAACTTGGTCCAATTTAGAAACTTCAACTTATAAAACTAATCTTTCTCTTTGTATGTTTATACATACATACGTATATATTTTTATATACACACAAAGCACATAAGGATATGCATATCTGTATATACATATATGTAACAATATCTTATGTATATCCATATACCTATTCTGGAAAAACTGGAAATGTAGAACTCTAGAAAGAAAAAATAAGTCTAGATGATCTCTAAACTATGAATGTTATGATCATATCAGAAATTTCACATCTAAGACCATATAGCAACAGTCATGACAAAGGAGGCTAGTCTCAAAAATCGTTTCTAATTAGAGCTGAATTTTTTTTTTTTCCTAAAGGGAAAGCCTGGGTACATTTTAATCTAACGAAAAGCCACCTGGAAATTGTAGACACCATTGTTGATTGTCTACAAGTTACATATTTAGACAATTAAGCTCTAGGAATAAAGAGATTCTCTTAGATAGGATTCCATCAAACATTCAAATGGTGAATACTTTACTCCTACTAGTTGCATTTACCTTAAAAGGTTAGAATCTCTTTGTAATTTTGAGCACCTAAGAAAGTCTTGCTTGTTCTGGCACATTCTGAATTTTGTTTAGGAAACATTTCATTTGGGAACAAGCAACAGTGGAAAATCTGATGACTCTAACTCAGGAGTGATTGCTGCCCAGAAGGTGCATCTTGTTCCAAAATGCATCACTGTGTTTACACTTCTTGACTCTAATAGTCTTCCATCTTTCATACTGAAGGACGAAATGCCCATTGGTACTCTCTTCAATTCTCGGAGAATACTAAAAGTTGTGTGTCAAGCCTTGCTAAAATGAAAGGATTTCTTACATGAGTGTTTTATTTATAACCATGCTTTTAAAGCCAATTAACACTAACCTGTCTTAGGTTGGTTCCTTTTGTGAAAGCTGTTTATTTAGTAGGAAGTGTCCCCTGATAGGGGGTTGGGAAGTGTGACTTGAAAGGGGAAGAGGGTGTAGTATGAAGCAAAGTTCTGCAAAAGAGAGCACTCATTCAAGTTGCCTCCTCCATCACGCTGTAGAGAAGCAGGGTTTTATCCTTTTATCCTCTGCACCTGTCAGTCATGCATAGGTTAGGGCTGTCCCCGGGGGGGGGGGGGCGCATAAATTCAGGTTCAGACAGCTGGCGGGCAGACCACCAGAAGGAGTGCGCTAAGGACCCAGTGAGCATGAAAATGGTGAAGGAATTTGAGGACATGGAAGTGGGTCATTGACAGCATTTGCTGCATCAGCTTATAGATAACACAGGAGAGAAAGAAACTGGGTCAGCCTGGGCAGAAGAAGTAGACATTTTCATCCAGTTAAGCTGATACTCCTTGTCTTTAGTTCCATAATCTCTAGAAGCCACCATTTCTCATTGCCATCACAGGAAATATGTGGGAGGACTTTTGGTGTGGGTGGGAGGGAAATAGTGCCAATAATAATATCATTGAGAAAACTCATATTTATGTTACATGCCAGGTTCAGCTATGTGCTTTATATGTATTTCTGCATTTGGTGAGGCCAATTTTAGAGTTTTAAGTTGCTTGTCCCAGGTCATACAATTAGGTTGTAGCAGAACTGGGTCTCAAATGGTGGACTGAGAGCAAGTTCATATTCTCTGTCACTGTGCAGAGCTGTTCCCTAGCCCATCATCTCAGGCCTGTGGATCAAGTCTCTGCATTTGCTTTGCAAGGAAGAAGGCTCCGGAGGGCAGAATTTTTCATGAGGATGAAGTCATAATTCTTTCTTAGGGCATCATTTCCTTAACAACACTTATTATAACTTATAATCACATATATACATTATATACAATCATGCATATATAATCACATACATATTTAATAATCATATATATTGTCTATGGTCTGAGTGCCTCAGTGTGCAAGCTGCTTGGGAGTAAGGACCAAGCTTTTGGTTTACTGTTGATTAGTGTATTAGCCAGTCAGTGATGGGGTTGCTCAGCATTCCCCCCACTTCCTGCATTGCAGCAGAACATAGGACGGGCTTCTTTTTTTACTTAGGTGAATCTGAAGGTGAGACTGTCTTTGATGGCCCTGAATCTGGACAAGTTTTTTTAACATCTTTGAACATTGGTTTTCCTGGTGAAAAGTGGGGATAATTGCGCCTGTTTCATAAAGATGTGGAGGTGGCTAGACCTAATAATCGTATAGAGGGTCTGGCATACAATAGGATTCAAAAATATTGAATGGGATCAGGTACAAATTATAACTTCTGTGAGGATGGCTGGGAGAGGAACTTTGTTATTTTCTCTTTGAGTCATAACCAGGATTCAGACTCTACAAAGGGTTCTTGGCTTTGTTCCCAGTAAGTCTTGACTGTGGCCATTCCTAGCATAGGCTGTGCACCTATCTGAGGCCATGCAGAACCACAGCCCTGTGTGTCCTGGCTGCTGTTGAGACTTGACCGAGGGCTTTCTGTGAGCCCCACCTGCTGCCTTCCATCAGGTAGAAGAATTGGATCAAATAGGTTGCTCCTTAGCCACATAGCTTAGATCCTAGAGAGAATCAGGTTCCTGATGGTACTTCTATTAGCCACTTAATATGTGAAGAAGAATCCCCAAGTATACCACTTTGGCATATTGATGATTTTGAATTGAACTTACTTAAGAAACAGCTGGTTCTATAGCATTTTTGAATCACTATGTTGTACACCTGGGACAAATATAACCTTGTATGTCAACTATTCTTCAATTAAAAATAAAAAAGAAGAAAAGAAACAGCTGGTGCGAGAAGGATCCTCCTTTGTTTCCCTAAAAGCAGGAAATAAATCTCCCATGTGAAATATACCCTCCCTGTACCAGGAGGGTAGAAGCCATCCTCATCGCCAGAGATGGGGAATTCAGGGCTGAGGAGGCTGGATAAGGGAACCTTGTTACTTCTTCAATGACCTGCTGCTCCAACCCCCAACTCCTTTGTCTTGTCAATTCTTCACAAATTTATTGTGTCCTTGTTTTTTTAAACAAGGAAAGGTTTTTAAAAAGCTGCCTGCTTTGGTCACTTCTTTGAGGTCTCATATTTTTATGGGTTCCCATTAGTATGAAATTAGATTTGCTTTTCTCCTATTACTCTGTCTTATGTCTTTAATTATTAGATCAGCCAAAGAACCTAGAAGGAAGGAAGAGAAAAGTTTCTATCCTTACATATGCTTAGAAGCCAGGAACACCGGAAGCGTTGTGCTATCAGCAAGAAAGTATTTCTCAAGGAGGTTGAAACATATTTGTTTCCCTACCCTTCCTGTCCATTCAGAGCAGATTCCTGTTGTCATGGTAACAGAAACAAGAGCAAGGAAGAGTTTTTGAGTGCCCTAGATGCTTTTGTACCGAAGGGTGAGGTTGGACTGAAATGCGGATTTAAAATGAAATATCATTTTCATCTCTCTCTCTCTAAAGAGGGCAGATGTCATGCTTGTACCTCAGTCTAGCCCCCAAAAGTCAGCATATTCAGTCAGTGCATTTGAAGAAAGAAAAGAGAGAAAGGGAGATGGAAAGAAAAGATGCCCTTCTCTTGTCCCCTTGCTCCTTTCCAAACTATATCATCTGGTGACATGCTTCTGGGAACATTTTGCCTCTCTGGGCTCATGAGCTGTATCCCCAACACATATCAGTTTTGAAGAAATTTGTGGCTCACCCCTATCCACATCTCTATATTTCAAAAACATTGGTTAGATTCTGGGTTGTTTTGTTTTGTTTTGTTTTTGTTTTGTTTTTTTAACATAGTTTAGATTTAACTAAACAAACAAACAAACAAACAAGAATGGATTTGGTACAGAGTTTAATGAAGAAGAGTGAATTTTACTTACTATTCTCTCTGATCCAAACTTTGTTCCCTACCCTGGAGGCTCTCCATCAGTTCAATGCCCTTTTCCCTGGCAGCAACACTGAGGCTCATGTCTGCACACCCTCTCAGTTCTGTCCTTTTCTGTCCTGCCTCTTCCGAGGTGCAGCAGAGAGGAAAGACACTCAGAGCACGCTTCGGCACGAGGGTGTACTGTATGTGCCCCATACTCTGACTTACCTGACTCCCTTTGGAATCTCCATGACTCAGTTCCACTTCTCTCATCTCATCCCGGGGCATTGCTCGCCTGATTCCATGGTACCCCTGCACTCCAGAATGTGTGTTGAAGGGCATCAGTCACCCAAAGTAATCTCTATGTCCAATGCTTTAAGCAATTATAACTAGAAATCTGAGTTGGAGGCCTGAGTTCTGGGAGGTACTGTGCAAAGGCAACAGCGAGAGTGCCAAAGGAAGAAAGGATGTAGAGATGGGAGGGGATTGTGATGCTGATTCTGGAGGCATCCAGAATAAGGGGCAGAGAGCTGAGCCCAGCTGGCATCCAGGATGTTGTCTGTGGAAACAGGCTGTGGAAACTCAGTCAAGCTACGGAACTTCTCTATACTTCAGTTTCATCATTTATAAAATAAAATAATATTAACACCTACCTTAGAGTTTTGAGGATCGAATAAAATAATACCAGCAAATTATTTCTTGCTATACTTTGGGGATAGGCTCAAGGCTTGATAAACTTTATTATTATTTGTAAATACTATTTCTATTAGAGATGAACTTTGTTGATCTTCACAGGCTATCTCAAGAGAAGTTATTCTTTTGAACCAAGCACCTCTGTTGGTAAACTTGAGAACAAGAAACCTCAAAGGTTTAAAGGGGCAGGATATCATTTGTAATACTTCATTAAGTATACTCAGTACATCTGGACATCTGAATGTAAGAAAAGAATTTGAGGGGCGGGGTGCCTGGGTGGCTCAGTGGGTTAAAGCCTCTGCCTTTCGCTCAGGTCATGATCCCCGGGTCCTGGGATCTGGGTCCTGGGATCGGCTCTCTGCTCAGCAGGGAGCCTGCTTCCTCCTCTTTCTCTTTGACTGCCTCTCTGTCTACTTGTGATCTCTCTCTGTCAAATAAATAAATAAAATCTTAAAAAAAAAAAAAAGAAAAGAATTTGAAGAAAGCACTCTTAACATTTGCAAAGCTGGGGGCACCATTATGGAGGTCTACAAACCATACATCTAATTTCTGAAAAGACATCAAGCTACCAAACTGTATTTGTTTTTACTTTCTTTCTTGACACATACACTTTTTTTCGTCTTTAAAGATCTAAATGGTTTTATTAAGTGATTCATGAATCAGGCAGCAACTTATCTTGCAAGTAAGGAGATGTTCCTGACACATACACTTTCGCAGTGACCTGGAAGGCTGTTTTTGTTTTTGTCTTTAAAATAGGGTTTTAAAATAGCATTTATTGCCTATGTTTCTAGTTACAAAATTAGTATGTGTGTAATGAAAATTGTAGTTAAGCATTTATCCATTGTGCTTCAAGCTTTAATGCATTATCTCATTTAGTCTTTTAGTCTTAAATTATTTATTTATTTATTTAAGTAATTTCTACACCCAGTGTGGGGCCCAAACTCATAACCCCGAGATCAAGAGTCACATGCTCTCTGGACCGAGCCAGCCAGGTGTCCCTCTCATTTAGATTTACGACAATTTAATGAGGAATGTCCTATCATTATCTCAACTTTAAAAACTGAGGCAAAACAAATATAGAACACATAGGAAAAAAATCACCCACAATTCCACTCTCAAAATTAACCAACATTATGATGCATGTTTTTTCAGTAATTTTGAATTTAGAATCCTTGGTCTCCTTGGTGGTTGTGACACAGGGAGAGCAAACACTGTTCCTTTGCCTGAGGCTAGGCACCCCCCCCCCATCCTTGCCCCTATCTTGCATGCACTTGTGTGGGCTCTCTGTTGGTTACACCCCTGAGGCTGAGGCGGAGCCCTCTAGGTGTCCTCTAGCCCCAGAGGAGGAACTCTGGAAAGTGGGCTTGCACAGCTTCTGGAAGTACCTTGTGTTGTTTGACCTGGGAACTCTGGGGTCCTAGGCACTCCGAGTGTGGTCTAGGAGAGGGGGTGTCGCCTCTGGGTGTGCATGTATGTATCTTTGGCTCTGCAGATGCCCTCATTGGCAGGGCTGGGGGAGGTGCAGTTGGACAAGGGCCAGAGAGGGGATCCATGACAAGGCCCTTCTTTTGCTTGGGTCCAAGGGAGGTACTTCCTTCCTGGTACTGAGAAATCTGGTAGCTTAAGTATTTAAACGTTTCTGCACACCACTCCCCCCTGCAACTTCTCTGGGCACGGAAGATAGTAGAATGAGCCGCGGGGAGAGGGTGGAGAGACCAGCTACCGAGGACTAAATGTCAAGCGCTGGCGCGGTGGGGTCCAGGGAAGCCAGCAGCCCACAGCCCTGCTCTTCGGGTCCGCCGGAGCTGCAGCTCGGGTGACGTCAACCCCGACGACTCCGCTCAGGAAGGAAAAACAGCCTCCCGGCTCCAGCTCCGGTCTCCTGGTTGTTGCCCCTGGAGTGGTGACGACTGTTTGGGGGAAGGTTAGGGTTAAGAGGACAAAGCACGTTCTAGGGGAAGTAATAACTAAAACTGGAAAATAATTTATCTTGTTAGGAAAAGAACAGTGCCTACTTAAGTAAAAAAAAAAAAAAAGTTTTTTTCTTGCACAGTTTAGGAAGCTGATTAAAGCCTATTAATAGTCTGTATTTAACAAGTAAGTCTAGTAATGCATTACTATAATTATATTCTGGTAGAAAAATTATCTTTGTAGTATCACAATCTCAGTTCTTGCTTATGGTTTAATAAAACACATTTAGAATCAACACCATGTTGCTGAATTAATTAAAAACACCATTTGTAGTTGTATTTGCTGAGTAAAATATGAGTCACTGATTTCAACAGTTCATTCGCTCAAGCAATAAATGTTTATTGAGTGCCTACTGAATAGATATTTGCCAGACACTGTACTAGGCACTCTAGATACCATTAAACAGTGGACACAAGGAAGTATAATGGAGATTCAGGTTCAGAAAGGGAAAAGTTTTCCAGAGAGGATGAGGTAAGTATCTGGTTAGAAAATATATCCCCATTCATAATATGCTCTTGTTTTCCATTACCACTACTTGATTTCCACTTGCTTAAAAAATGTAAATTTTGGAATTTAGAAACATTCCTCTTCAAAATGGCTCTTTGCTATAATTTCCAAATCCTGCTTATCACTTATCTTATGTCCCTCTGGAGTCATGTTCTAAACACATTGACCTGGGTTGATTCTCCTATTTGTTTCATGACTCTACTGTGTGGTGCTGGGGTCTAAGAGAGGGTATTTGATGGCCCAGTCTCTCTGCAAGCATGCAAGAACTGAGATATGGCAGTAATTCCAACAGTGAATTTCAATGCTTGACACCTAGTAGATAATAAAAATTGTCTGGGCATTGTAATACCATACTGTGCCAAAGATTTCATTATCAAATTTAAGCCCCTATTAACAATGGTACCAGTTCACCCACATTCTGATGAACATAAATCTAGTTCTTGCTTCATTTTTCTTTGTGTTTATATATGTGTAATAAAACAATGGAAGTAGAAAGCAAGAATCCGTCTTAAAAAGAATGGGTATGGGGAGCTGAGAAGACTGAATAACAGACTCGTTTAGAGATCATGGCTGTATATTCTAGCTAGTTAGAATTCTTTCCCCACTTATTTAAACATCAGCTTCCTGACAGCATCTCGGTATGATATTTGAAATATTATCTGTATAAATATATGCCTATAAGTTATTGGAACTTTGCCAATCTAGAAATAGAGAAAAATGCATTAGTGATCAAACCACTTAGGGTTTAAGGAGTGTGACTCATGGCCATCATCCTTAAATCATATTCTAAGTGCTGTAAGCTCTTAGTGAAGCTTCTTGCATCATGGACAATAGCTACCTTCTTCAAGAAGTGATAATAATGGCTCTCTTTCTCCCACAGTACTGGAATTCTTTAATTTCCTTGGGTACATAGGCTGGAATCATATTTCATCTAGTAGGAATTTATGTGGATAAATAAGCTTTACTTTAAAAAGACGACTACCTTGGAAAACTGATCTTTGAATGAATGCTGCTAGTCCTATTGCTTTCCTTCTATCACCTCACTGAAGTGAGCCACCCTGAGAGTTTGGTGGGACAAGAGAGGAATGTGGTCTTCTTGGTGAAAGGGGAACAGGCTGGGAAGGTCCTGAGCACAGGCTTCTGGAAGAATTTTTCATTTTGTCTCAACCTGAATTATCTAAAAAAGTTTAAATCCACTTAATACTTTTCCTGTATGGTATAGGAAGCATATGAATTAAATAGAAAAATGTTATATATTGTCTGAAGTGATCCGACATCCGAGTGTGTGTAACTTTTTCTGGCAGTAGGTAGCAGCGGTATTCATTCATTCATTCATTCATTCATTCATTTTCTAGCTTTATTAAGATATAATTGACATAATGTGTACACTTAAGGTGTAAAATATGACTACTTGATACTGGTATATAGGTATATACAGTACACTTAAGGTGTAAAATATGATTACTTGATATGGGTATATATGTATATATAGTAGTCCCCTGTCGGCCGCAGTTTCGGTTTTGCTTTCCATAGCTTCCGTTATCCTTCTTTCTGACGAATCCTCAGAAGCTGAATAGTACTCCACTTCTACATGGCAGTGCCTCCGTCATTCACCTGACTTCGTCTCATCCTGTAGGGTGAGTATGATACAATAGGATACTTTTGTATATTGTTGTAATTGTTCCATTTTATTATTAGTTATTGTTGTTAATCTCTTAGTGTGCTTAATTTACAAATCAAACTTTATCATAGGTATGCATGTATAGGAAGAAACATAGTATATATAGGGTTGGTACTATCCGTGGTTTCAGGGAACCCCCCGGGGTCTTGGAATGTTCCCCGTGGATATTGGGGGACCCCTGTTTTGTGAAATGATTACTATAATGGGGACCAGTTGATATTTTCATCGCTTCACCTAATCACCATTTGTGTGTGAGTGCATGTGCGTGTGGTGGGAACATTTAAGATCCGTCTTAGCATCTTTCAAATATATAATACAGTATTTTAACTGTAGTTACCATGCTGTACATTAGATTCCCAGAACTATAAGAACTTATTATCTTGTAACTGGAAGTTTGTACCCTTTGACCATCATCTCCCCATTTTCCCTCATCTCCAGCCCCAGGCAACCACTATTCTATTCTGTTTCTGTGAGTTTGGCTTTTTTAGATTCTGCGTATAAATGAGATTATGAAATATTTGTCTTTCTCTGTGTGGTTTATTTAATGGCTTGACATAGTACCCTCAAGATCCATCCCCCTTGAAGCAAATGACAGGATTTCTTTTTTATGGCTGAGTAATACTCCATTGTATGTATATACTACATCTTTTTTTTTTTTTAAGATTTTATTTATTTATTCAACACAGAGAGAGAGATCACAAGTAGGCAGAGAGGCAGGCAGAGAGAGAGGAGGAAGCAGGCTCCCCGCTGTGCAAAGAGCCCGATGTGGGGCTTGATCATGACCCTGAGATCATGACCTGAGCTGAAGGCAGAGGCTTAACCCACTGAGCCACCCAGGTGCCCCCTACATCTTCTTTATTCATCTGCCAGTGGACACTTAGGTTGTTTTCCTGTCTTGGCTATTGTGAATAATTTTGCAATGCATATGGGAATGCAGATATCTTTTCAATACCCTGTTTTCATTTGCTTTGGGTATGTATAGAGAAGTGAGGTTGCTGGATCATACAGTAGTTCTATTTTTAATTTTTGAGGATTCTCCATATTGTTTGTTTGTTTTTTTTTTTTTTTTTTTTTTTGTAGTGGCCATACCACTTTACATTTTCACCAACAGAGCACCAGGGTTCCTTTTTCTCCACATCCTCACCAACAATTGTTATCTTTTGTCTTTTTGATAATAGTCATCCTAACAGGTGTGAGGTGATATCTCATTGTGGTTTTGATTTGCATTTCTCTGATGATTAGTGATGTCAAGCATCTTTTCATGTGGCTGTTGGCCATCTGTATGTTTTCTATAGAAAAATGTCTATTCAGGTCTTCTGCCCATTTTAAATTAGTTTTTTTCCCCCTATTAGATTGTATGAGCTCCTTCTATATTTTGGAAATTAACCTCTTATCAGAAAGATGGTTTGCAAATATTTTCTCCCATTCTTTCTCCTATGCTTTTTCGTCTTGCTGTTTTTTTCTTTGCCATTTAAATGGATTTCCTGGAATGAATAAGGTCAGGGTTTATGAGTCTTGCATGTGTGTTTAAGGCAGTGGTTAATGTAGTTGAAGAGGATCTTTCAGACACTGAGAGCTTTTTTAAATCTTTGAGAGGGAGTGGTTCATAAGAAAAGATTTTATTTTCAAGCATACATCATATGATGAGCCAAGATGGGCTAAGTGGCTCTATTTACCCCCTTCTAAATGAGTAACTTCCAGGAACTTACAAATATTTAACCTTGGACTGTGTTTTTAATTTTGGGGAAAAATATATATATATTTAATTTAATTTAATTTTTTAATAAACTTATAATGTATTTTTATCCCCAGGGGGAAATATATATTTTTTAAGATTTTATTTATTTATTTAGCAGAGAGATAGAGAGCGCAAGTAGGCAGAGCAGCAGGCAGAGGGAGAGGGAGAAGCTGGCTCTCCACAGAGCAGGGAGCCTGATGCAGGCCTCGATCCCAGGACCCTGGGATCATGACCTGAGCCAAAGGCAGCTGCATAACCGACGGAGCCACCCAGGTGCCCAAATTTTGGGAAAGTATTTTCTACCTTTCCCAAACTCTTCTTGAGTGTGAGACCTTACGACTAAAGATTTTTTTATAAACCCCAAATGGCTATGATTTTCAGCAAGACATAATGAAAAGAGCATTACTGACCTAGGCAGACAGACCTGGGCTCAATTGCTTACTGCTGCATGAGTTTAGGCAAGTGTCTCACACTTGCTGAGCCTCAGTCCTCATTTGTAAACGTAGATGGTAATAGATACCTCAGAGCCTTGTTATAAGAATAGTGACGAGGTACATGTAGTCGACTGCACATTCATATCCTCTGCTAAGTTCACATGTTGAAATTCTAACCAATGTGTTGCTAATAGGAGATGGGGCCTTTGGGAGAGAGTTAGGTCATTCAGAAGGGTGGAGCCCTCTTGAGTAGATTAGTGGCCTTATAAAAGAGACCCCAGGGAGCTTTCCTGTCCTCTTCTGCCTAGTGAGGCCACAAGAAGAAGTTGTGACCTGGTGTGACCAGTCTGTGGCCTGGTGGGGAGAAGGCTCATAAGAACCCAATCATGCTAGCACCCTGATCTTGGACTTTTACAGTAAAGTGAGTAGCATATAGTAAGTGCTCAACAGGTGTTCACTTCCTCCTCTGTTTTCCCCAGCTGATGCAGCACAGAGTAAAAGGGAGAGTTTCCCTTTACTTCATGAATTTGAGAACTGCACCATGGGTTGGAAACACTATACATTAAACAAACAAACAAACAAACAAATAACTTTTTAACCAAGCATAGCATACATGCAGAAAAGTGTACAAATTATAAGGGTACCAGTGAGTTGTCACCAAGTATTTACACTCATTTAGCCAGTATCAAGTTGGAGAAATTACCAGCACCCCAGAGGACTTTCCCTCACTGTCTTCTTCCAAAGGTAGTGGTTTCTGTCTTTGAACAAATATTTTGTCTGTTTTTTAAAATTATAGGTAGAATTATACAAAATGTGCCCATCTGTGTTGTTTCCTTCACACAACATTGTATTTGTGTTTAATCTACATTTGTCTTTAGTCACAACACTGTATGGTGTTTAATGAGATGGTTTGTTCTAAATCACTGAATTTTCAAGTCAGTCAGGATCAGAGGGATTCTTTCATTACCCTAGTTATTAATCAGAAGTGAGGACCAGACTTGTTAAATGATTTACTCAAATTTACAAAACTAGTTAATAGCAGAGGTTCAGTTAGATCCCAAGTCTCCCAATAAAGTATCTGTAGCAGTAGCCTACACAATCAAATCCACATCCACCCCCGCCGCCCCAGAAAAAAGAGGTGCAGGAAATCCAACCCTAGCCTGCATGGATATGTCTGAATCCTAGACTTGGTGAGTGTACCATCATCTTTGGGTCTGATCTGTTGAGAATGTCTAGATTGATCTTCGTTTGCCTGGCTGTTCTTATGGCATGAAACAAGTGGACATTTTAGAGGATCAGGGCCAAGAATAAACAATAAGAACCATCTACACCTAAACTTTCCTGTAATGATGAGACATTATTCTAATTTCAGAAGTTTCTAGAGGAGATTCTATAATTTCTAGTACTTTAAAAAAAAAGATTTATTTACTTATTTATTTGACAGACAGCGATCACAAGTAGGCAGAGAGGCAGAGAGAGAGAGAGAGAGAGAGGGGAAGCAGGTTTCCTGCTGAGCAGAGAGCCCGATGTGGGGCTCAATCCCAGGACCCTGAGATCATGACCTGAGCTGAAGGCAGAGGCTTAACCCATTGAACCACACAGGCACCTCTCTAGTACTTTTTATAGTCATGATTTGGATCTGTCCATCTAATTCTGAGTCCTTAGTGTACATTTTAAGGCTAATTTACTTTTATTTAACCTTATAAGTTCATCGGTGTTACTTTATAATATCATATGTTTGCAAATTTATAATACTATACATTACATAGTACACACATGTCAGTATCATTCAGAATGCTCCTAATTGGATGAATTCCTCTGGAGAACCACTGTTCGTTTGTTTGTTTATTTATTTATTTATTTATTTGAGAGAGAGACAGATTGAGAGAGCATGAGAGGGGAGGTCAGAGGGAGAAGCAGACTCCCCATGGAGCTGTGAGCCTGTTGTGGGACTTGATCCCAGGACTCTGGGATCATGACCTGAGCTGAAGGCAGTCACTTAACCAACTGAGCCACCCAGGCGCCCTGGAGACTCACTGTTCTTAATGCAGCTCCCCAAACCTGCTACAGTGCCTGCAATTCTGTAATTAAGAGTTGTCCCATTAGGTTCAAAGTAGTATTTGAAGTTCTATGTTAAAATGCATATGCATTGGTTGTGAGTGACATGCTTTGTGTCATCGGTTGTCATCAGTGTACTTTCTGCTATAACTCAGAGACAGGACAAATCCATTTGAATGGGCTGGAAGAGGGAGAGGAATATTTGGTTGGAAGCTGCAGTGGGGTGGAGGTAGGACAGTTTTTCCCAGCAGAAAAAATTTAACTGCGTCTCATATTACACAAAATCCTACTCAAAACCAGTTTCCCTTCTTTAATCATTGTCATCCCTTAACAGAGGAAAGGGTTAAGAGCTCTTGTGGAGGTGATGAAGATGGGGTGGAGGGTGAGGATGGGAAGAAAAGCCAGGAGGACCTTAATTTCTCCTAATTCTTAATAGTTCAGAGCCTATTCTCTCGAGTTTGAATGTTGATTCTTCCATTTGTTCAGTGTGACCTTCGCAGGCAACTCAATTCTTTGTGCCTCAGTTTCTTCACCCGTAAAATAGGGGTGATTTTAGTATCCCCATAAGATTGTTATGAAGATTAAATATTCCGTATAAAGTGCTTAAGATAATGACTAAATAGTAATATTATGATTATTACAACTTCTATTACTACTTCACTTTTCTCATCAAATAGTAGCTTCTCTGTAATTCTTATATCCCTTAATGCTCCAAAATTATACTTTTTACGTAAAGGAATTCCACTTAAATAAAAGTACCTTAAAGAAAGATACTGGCACAGGAAAGAAATAGCCCCAGCTGGGCTCTAAAT
The DNA here is from genome assembly GCF_010015895.1 of Lontra canadensis. NCBI lineage: Eukaryota > Metazoa > Chordata > Mammalia > Carnivora > Mustelidae > Lontra > Lontra canadensis. The sequence goes on from NW_022631011.1 coordinate 24,491,996, forward strand.
ATATGATTTGACTTGCTTGATTATATACTAACATAAATAGGGTGTCAGTTCTGTTTTATCTTCAGGTCTATTAGGCTAGAAATATTTCTTTTACCAGAATAATGAAATGAAATTTTACTATAATGAAATGGTAGGGAAGACCTTGAAGCTCCTTCCACTGAGTTTTTTGTTGGTTTCAGCCTTTCTTCTTCTGTGTGTTTTATCCAAAGGACACTTGGTACTGTGTACCCTTGGGCAAGTTACTTAATCCCCCTGAATCGTTTTCCACATTACAAAATGGCAGTGGCAATATTTACCTTGAAGAGTTCCTACTGGGAATAAGTGGAATGATTTAAACAAACCATTAATCCCAGTTCCAGGCACATCCAGTATACTCTTAACGAATGGATGACGTTTTCCTTTATGCATAGATGATGACAGTGTTACTTGTAGTAGTCTTTTCAGTTCCTGGGATTTGAGTGTCTGTTTGGTAACTTTGTGTTACTTTCAAGTCTTTTACTGCACAAACCACTCCATTAACAAGTATTTATTGAGCTTAAACTACAAGCAAGCATGGGCTTGCTTCAACAAGGATTTTACTGATTATGTTGTACATATATGCAGATTATTTTTTTTTAAAGATTTTATTTATTTATTTGACAGACAGAGGTTACAAGTAGGTAGAGAGGCAGTCAGAGAGAGGAGGAAGCAGGCTCCCTGCTGAGCAGAGAGCCTGATGTGGGGCTTGATCCCAGGACCCTGGGATCATGACCTGAGCTGAAGGCAGAGGCTTTAATCCACTGAGCCACCCAGGCGCCCCTATGCGGATGTTTTTAAAATACATCCATGGACATATGTAAACATACATTCTAGGTTTGAGAGCAGTTCTAATATTTACATATTTCCCCCATTGTCTAACCCCGAAGCTTCTCTATTTTTAATCCAAAACCCATTTTATCATATATGAATTGTTGTCTTAGCAAATGACACCTATATCCTCCACTCAGGTAATTAGCTCAGACTGTGCTGAGTACATCTTGAACTTTGGTAGATTGCTTTGGGAACAAGAGGCTATTCAGATAGCTATCCAGACTGTGGAAATGACCCCCAAAGAAATAGCAAGTAAAATATATATACACACACTCACACATACATACCAAAGAATTATATAACTGTTTAGAGGAAAGAGCACTGGGGATATTGCAACCCATCTGGAACTCACTCTGTGGCTCTGGATAATTCTAATGGTAGTTCTCCACCTGTAATTCAGGGATAAGGAGAGAGTTGTTGACAGGATAAATTGGTAAAATAAGTGGAGTACTTTATGAATCCAGAGGGAAAAATTTGTACAACTCTGAGTCAGTTTAAAAAATAATTATTAGGAAAGTATTGGAGAATTTGGACTTTTAGGACACATTTTAGGAATTATCAAATAAACAGTAGGCTTGATAAAACTAGAAACATCTTGTTACTTTAGACAGTGAGTAGAAAATCACATACTGCCTTTCTCTGCTTCCCAAGTGCCAATGGTTTAAGCAAAATCGTTAACACTGGACCCAGTTCATGAGAAGGTTACAGGTCTTTACTTTCCAGGATCATTCCTCTTTCTCTTTACATGCTTACATACTTTTATTTAATAGCACTTGACTTTATTTGTATGTGAGCACTGATGTTGTTAATTTCATAGTTTGAAAAGTTGGAGAAATCATTTTAGGGTTGTTTTGTACTTAAAAGAAGTAGTTTACTTCCAACTGGAGCCTCCGTAACAGAGCATTACCATCCTCTGTCCAATGGACACCTTTAATCCTAGAAGTAGATTATATAACAAGAAAATCTAGTGTACTCTTGGAAGCAGCCCCAAATTCTTTATTTTTTATTTTTTTTAAAGATTTTATTTATTTATTTGACAGAGAGAGATCACAAGTAGGCAGAGAGGCAGGCAGAGGTGGAGGGGAAGCAGGCTCCCTGCTGAGCAGAGAACCCGGTTCGGGGGCTCGATCTCAGGACCCTGAGATCATGACCTGAGCGGAAGGCAGAGGCTTTAACCCACTGAGCCACCCAGGCACCTTGCAGCCCCAAATTCTTTAAAGAAAGAGCTGAAGCATCTGTTGTGGCCTCTCTCAATTTGTCTTCTCCAGGTGACTGGCAGTGCTGGCTCTGGCTGTTTTGGCCCTGACTTCCCTACTTTCTTGCTTATCCTTGGCAAATTTCCTTAGTTCTCTGCCTCCGTTTCATGCCTATTGATTGGGAGTAATAATACTATCCTTGCTAGATTATTTAATTAAATGAGATAACATACATAATTAATTTAATTAACACCGGGTAAGTGGTGGCCACATCTATTGGTTCATTGAGAAAGAGCTTTTCATTTTATAGGCTGTCAGGAGTTGGAAGTTGTCTATGTTACTGACAGTGTCATATTATAATGACTTTTTATTTGTGAAGTTAGTCTTGACAGGAGTTTCCATCTAAAGTGTAACAGCCATGTGGCTGAATCAGTAACATATTTGTCAATATGTTGATGTCAAACCATCTCTTTTTAGAGGAACAAAATGGTTGGTTCTTGAAAATAAGCCTGGAGTTCCTTTTATCCTTACATCTAGCTTTGGGATCCTTTTAAAAGAATATTAAGGGGTGTCTGGGTGGCTAAGTCATTAAGCATCTGTCTTGGCTCAGGTCATGATCCCAGGGTCCTGGGTTTGAGCCCTGCATCAGGCTCCCTGTTGAGCCCTTCTCCCACTCCCAACTCCCCGTGCTTGTGTTCCCTCTCCCACTATGTCTCTCTGTCAAGCAAATAAATATAATCTTTAAAAAGAAAAGAATATTTAAAGAATTCCCATTCCACGTTATCAGGCAGAATTCCCAGGTATAAGAGAAGACTATTTTTCATTCTTCCAACAGGAGAAGTGTTGGATCCCCTACCAATGCCTGGATAAGTCACTATTGTCCTGGAGGTTGTCTCAGCTTGACTGTAGTCTGTACCTTGAGTAAGTTAGCCCACATTATTAATCATTCCCTGTTAATCAATATGATGGTTTTTCATTTGCTTTTTTTGTTGAAAACTTCAAATGATTTTTTTTGTGCTTGGTCCTCTTTAAGAGTGAAGGAAAGGTAACAATAGACAAAAAAGTCTGTTTGTCACTCAAGTAATGAAACTCAGGGGATGCCAAAGAGACTTGATATAATGCCTGTTCATATGAAAATAAGTGATCGGGGTCACCATGTTAGTATTTGCCCCACTCTTCTGGAGAAAAATGATCTTCTGGTAAAACCATGCACAAGGGGGAGGGCACACCTGAGTCCTTGCCTTGGCTTCTAGGGAAGAATCAGTAGTCCTTTCTGTCACTCAGATGGAGTTTATTAGGAGACTTGTCTGTGAGAGATAATATCTGTGTTGGGGTCACGGAGACCCACAGGCTCAATGATTCACCAGGAAGATGTGCAGGACTTAGTGTAGAAGTACTTATGACGATTTATCGCAGTGAAAGGATTCAAAGCCAAATCAGCAAAGAGAAAAGGTTCATGGTGTAGCCAGTCCTGGGGAAGCCAGGTGCATTCTCCAAGGGTTCTCTGAAGTAGAGTCACACAGGATGTATTTTAATTCTCCTGGTAATGAATTATGACAATGTATGTGAAAAACGCCAACCCTGGAAGCTCATTAGGGATTCAGCACCCAGGGTTTTTACTGGGTCATGTAGGCAGCCTCTGCTTGTCACATACCAAAATTCTAGACTCCAAAGGGAAAGCAGGTGTTCAGCATAAACCATTTTGTTTGTGGAAACAATTTAGGCATAATAAGCTACTCTTAGTTCTGGGGGTGATGGGAACCTTCCTGAGATCCAAGTTCTTGGACACCAGCCAAAGGCCAACCTTGCAAGCAGATCTTTCAAGGGTTGGCGGTAGGGCTCACTGTGTTAACTCTTTCCTGCACTGTATTCCATAGGCTGCCGCCTCTGGACAACCATTTTCTGTAATGTGAAAGCAGTAGTTATCTGCATTATTCTCCCTACAGAATTCATGGTCTCTTGTCTTGTACTCATGCATACCAGAAAGCTGACTCCACTTCTCTCTTAGTGCTATCTCCAGTAGCTATGTAACTGTGGCCTGCTTGTTCAGACAGGTGGGCTGTTCATTTGCACAGAGCCTGAATCCTGGGTAGAATGTTGTATAATGGCTGGTGAGTCTGGTCTCAGTAATTCAGTAGTAAAGAGGAATCTCATGTGAATTATCATCAAAGGGACTCTTCTTATTCCATAGGAATATGGAGACAATTTAGTAGTGATTGGTTTAAAAGCAACAATTTTTAATGGGCAAAACGTTTTTCATTTTAGACTAGTACCAATAGAACATTTAGCAAAATGTTTTTCATTTTAGACTAGTACCAATAGAACATTTTAGAATATTTTAGCCACTAACCACACATGGCCACTGAGGATTTGAAATATGGCTAGTATTACTGAGAAACTGAATTTTTAACTTTTTGAATTTAATTAATATTAAATAGCCATATGTGTCTGGTTAGTGGCTACTATATTGGACAGTACAGTTCTAGATTGTCAGTTTTGTGATTAAATGATAATTGATCTGTTGATGTAACAGATAAGAGGTGATCATGAAGATGATGGTCTTTCTCCAAAAAAATTCCCATATTTCCCCAAGTCCTGCCTCTTTCCCCACTGGGCTTTAATTCTTCTCCCCATGGTCCAAACCTTGGTTCAGCAGCCTCAACATTTAAAGCAAGGATATTGTCCTCAAGTGTTTTCATGGCTTGAATAACAATAATAGAATATCAGTAATCAATAAGAGGGACAGAAGGTTTCTTACAGTACATCAATATTACAGATCAGGTGGGGGCATTTGGAACCTTCAATTATAGATAGTCTGATAAATCTAATTCCTTGTTATAGAGAAAACTTTAGAATAGCTTTTGTTCTAATAGTAAGTGTGTGCCATAAAAATCATACGTTATTATAAATGTTGTATTATAGTTTCCCTGGGAAGCAGACTCAGATTTGTGTTCAAGTGGTTTTTATAAAAACGGGATTGGGCAAGGGGGGAGGATGAACTGGGATGCAGTGACAGCTGATCCCATGGTGCACTCTGAAGAGGGATAGCTTTTTAAAGTTGTCCCAGATTGAGGCAGAAGGACCTGGCCTTTCAATCATCAGCCAGTCACTGGGTGCTGGCTGCAGCCCCTGGTTCGGCGGAAGGCAATGCCTGTTGAGGGACAAAGCTGCACGCTTTCATCAGACCCCACTCCCAGGTGCCCCAGAAATGAGCAGCACCACAGCTGTATCACAGCAGCCACTGGAATAGATTCAGTTTTCATTTGGAAGGGAAACCTGCCTGCTTTCCTTATGCTGTAGGGCTTTTGCGGGAGGCTGAATGACGTCATGGATTAAAAGCAGAGCTTGGGAATCAGTGTAAGTCCTGCACTCTGTGATTTTGGTCAAGTTACTTAGTCTCGTTAGGTCTTAGTTTTTTTTTTGCCTAGAAATTGAGGATGATGCTACCTATTTATATGGATTGCTGTGGGAATGGAAAAGCACTCAATAAACGGTCACTGTTGTTATGATTCTAGAAATTTTATAGGACAGAACTTTTGGGAGTAAGCATTTCCCACTGGGAGCACGGTGGAGTTGAGCGACAGTTTTTTGCAACAGAGGATGAAAAGGAGCTGTGCTTTACTACTTGGCGCTGAGGTACTCATGCACCTGCCCTCTGCTTCTCTTAGCCTTTCTCTTTGCTTGGCAGAAGGGCCCAGAATTGGGATAAGCGAAGTTGAAAAATCCAACAGTAGGAACAAGGCCACTACTATTTGTAGATTGAGAAGGGAGAAAGGCTACTTGGAAAGCTCTCAATCCTTTGCTCAGGAGGAAGCAAAACCAGGACATGATAAGAGGCTTGCTTGTGTATGTTGAGGTTAACAATGTACACTTAGAGACTTCCTGAAATGCTTCCTCTGCAGGTACATACCTCATTCAGTTCTAATCTTGTTTCTGTAATCTTGATGGCATGCAGCATGGACATAACCCTTTACCACTTTCAAGCTCTCCACAATATTCACTAATTAATTTATTTCATAAAAGAACAATCTTGGTGGTCCAGCTCTCCATTCTCGATACGAATTTGTTGTACAGCCAGGGACACACCTTGTTAACTGTGTTAACATACTTTTTCAAGCTGGAGTTCCAAATGTAGGAAGAAATAGCTACCAACCCCAGCCCATGTCAAATTGGAGGCTTCCTGCCTTTGCTCTTGTGACCCTCCTTCCCTGACCTCTGCATCTGCTGATTCCCTGAGAGAGGGTATTGTGATGCAAAGCAGAGTCTCCTGGACTTGGATTGCACAAACCGGTAGATTTTAAAAAGAAGAATTGGTTTTCTAAATGAGGACATAAAAAAAAAAAAAAGCCATTGCTATCTTTTCTCACCAACATTTCAGAGAAAGGAAAATTTTAACAGAATAAAATAAGGAAAATAGTACTCCTTTTAAAGCAGAGTACATTCAACTTTATGGAACTCTGCACCCTGTACATTTTCCTTTTGCCTCTAATTGGTGCAAACCTCCTCAGGGGCTGAGCCTGGCTCCAGGGCTGGGAGTCAGCCATCAGTGGGCTTACACACCCTTGTTGTCCTCAGAGCCACTGAGCCCCAGAAGGGCAGTGGTCAGAGCTGTTTTTTAAATCACTATCCAGAGTACACACCATCTTATATATAGGTACACTATACATGGTACACTGTAACTATACACATTGGCATATGTAAGACAATGCTTAGCACATTTTGGGGACTCTACATATTTGTTGAATAAAGAAATAAATATGACTATCTAGTTGTGACCTTGGCCGAGCCACAGAATTGCTGAGGCTCAGATCTGTACAACTACATCTGTGCAATCCCTTCTGTATGGTTCATACAACTAGAAAGGCACGTTGGTTGCCTGCCAGTCCTCTTCCATTTAACAAACAAAACCCAAAAGCTAGGACTGGAAAGGAATGGTACAGTGGTTTCTGTTGCTTTCCCTCTTTAAAGGATAATTTAACTTTGTGGGCCACAATGACTTTTTCAGAGGTTTTTGTAATGTTTATCTCCTGAAGGAAGGTATTGATTCTTTACAGGTGAATCCTGCTTTATAAAGGACCCCAGGTGAGGAAGGGACACCTCCCCCACCCAAGGCTGATTGTTTAATTTAAAAACAAAGGGTTGGAGGATGGGCAGCCTTGCTATAATTTTTATTTAACAACTGTTCTGTTTTTTCTTTTCCTAGAGAGCATTTTTTTTAAAAAATAAAAGATCTATTTTATTACACATTTTGTTATTATTATTATTATTATTATTTTAAAGCATCCTATGGTCACTGTGTGTAACTGAGTTTAGAGGTCTGATAAATCTTTGATGAATAATACAACAGTCACCCTAGCTTATACATATTTCAAAGCCGGTTAAATCCCAAGAGCCGGCAGCAGGCAGAGGGTTGAATACACATTATGTCTCTCTTTCCACATTCCTACTCAATCCACTTTCTTTAGGGAAAAGCTTTTTGTCACGAACAGCCAGAGGTGAGGGATGAAGGAGAGATGGATTTTCATTAAGAATAGGGGCTTTGTATGAAATTTCTTCGTCTGTCTGAACATCTGATGGGAACAAGCCTTTGAAATGATCTCAGATTGGATTGTATATGCATTTTGATTTTGAATGATGCTGAGTTATGCAAACATTTCCGATTTATGGCAAATGTTTAACTGATCAAAGAATTCTTAAGACAACACATTAATATGGATTATCTGCTTCTTAAAACAATAACCATAGGCTGCACCCTGTGTGTTTCTTTGGGACTATAGAGGATCCATTTTTCAATTAGGAAATTTCATGTCAATTTAAAGGTTTTTTTTTTCCCATTAAAATTTCATTGCATTGTTTCTAGTTCAAACATGGCTGGAACATAATGATACTGTTATTTGGTACTAGAAAAGTTAAAACATATCACTAGAAATGATCTCTTCAGCCTGTTGTTTCAAGTGGAGGTGATGTTTATTGAGACACTGATGAGTTGAACATATTTATAAATTGGGATATGTCACTTACCGAGGTACTTCTTTAAAATTGTGTGAGACTTTCTGCCTGCTATGAATGCTCTGGCTGTCCTCCTATATTACTCTACTCCCAAGAGCAATCTGGCTCTATGCTCTGTTGTCCTTACTTTGCCTGGTGCTAAACTACTCTTGGACATGTTTTTCCAGAGCTGGGATGAGAGTCCAATTCTACTGATGTCCCCATAGATTCTGGTCTGTGGGGATGTTTGTGAATCAGAGGAGGTTGTGAAATCACACTGGTTTTCCCTTTCTCTCTGTTCAGTTCACCTCCCTGTCTGTTCTCAGAGATTTGTAGGATGGTTTGTGGAAGCAAATGTAAAGACTAGGGTACTTATTGTTATTGGAGGGGTGTTGTGGGTAACAGAGGAGCTCTGATTCCTTTCTCATTATTGGCCACACTGTTTGCTAGCTGTGTGAGTTCAAACAAATTACTTAGCTATTCTTAGCCTCAGTTTTATCATCGGTAAAATGGGGATAAACATTGTCAAAAGATGAAGATTATATGAGATAATGTATATAAAACACTCACTGTAGCACTGGGCACATAGTTTCTTTATCACATGTCTGTTTCTCTAATCTGGTAAATGAATTAAAAACAGAATCACCTGTGTTTTCACTGCACTAAGAATATTCTTTCTCATATGTTAACTCTAACTTTCAGGCTGCAGAGTATGATTAGCTGGATCTGAGGAACAGTGGGTCTATAGGCTGGAATGAAGACAGCCTAACACAAAGATGGAGTTTTAAATAAGTCCTTGGAGCACCTGGTTGGATCAGTTGGTGGATTATGTAACTTGGATCTCCAGGTTGTGAATCCGAGCCCCACATTAGGCATAGAGATTACTTAAAAATAAAATCTTTCAAAAAAAAGTCCTTGTCTAGGTCACCCTAATTTCATTTAGAGATTGCTTAAGCAACCTGGGGCTTGGAGAAATCTCTTCTTTATGAAACAGTTCCATATTCAACCCACCCTCAGTGGCAGGAATGTACCACATTGTTTTTTCCTTGCTGCTGTGAAGTGGAACCTAGTGTTGAGAGGGAAGAGACGGAGAAAATAAGAGCTAGAAAATGCTATTCTCATCAGTGTATAGGTAGCTAGGTTTCTGGCCTCCCGGCCCTGCCACCCCATCGCCTGCTTCCTTCACCGTGTGTTTTCACTGAGCCACAGAGAAAGTCCCGAAAGGGCTAACACAAATAGGTAAGAGAAGTAACTGTAAAAAAAGAACAACCTGAAAACCCGAAAGCAAAACAATCTCCAAGTCAGATATTAAGGCTGTGAAATAATTAATCAAAATCTCTTTGGAATTCCTTTTAATGTTTTATGAAAAAAAGATTGAAAGGCAAAATTTTCTTCACACATGACCAATTGGATATAGTATTTGTGTTTATTTTCGAACCCATGCTGGCTATCACTGTGCAGAACAAAATATCATGGTATTAACCATGGATCCTTAAAGCTACACCTCCTCTTTGGGTGGCTCTGTTTGAAAGGGAGCTCTAGGCTTCTCTTAATTGTCCAGGCAGATTTGGTGTTTTGAGTCACCAGGAATTTTAATAGGCTGGGTGGCTTAATGAGGGAAAATAACTGTTTGGTCTTCATGGTGTGCTGGGTGTTATCTTTTAGATGATGTTATTTAGACAACTGTATATTTTTTTCATGTAACAAACAACAATAACTACCCAATTGCAATAGCAAATATAATGATAGCTAATGGAGCTTACTTTGTGTCAGGCCTGTGTTAAGTGCTATGTAATCCATTTATAATAATTCATTATAATACCAAATTTCATTTTCCTACTAACTACTTTTATCCCTATTTCACAGAAGAGGACCCTTAGGCTTGGAGAGGCTAAGTAATTGACCCATTAAGACACAGCAAGCAAGGGACAAAGATCTGAATCTCAATAGTCAGGTGTCTAGTCTGTGTTCTCTAACTACTACTTAAGTTTCTAGGTGTTTGAGTCTTGAATTAATTTTTCCTAAATTTATTTAAATGACTTTGAGACCTGCAGCTAAATTTGACTATATTCTCTGTTGTTTTTACAATGTTCACCCCCTACCCAAGACTGAAAAGTTATTGTCACAGGTAGAAGGATGGGTCAATAGGGCACACCTCAGAGATACAGAACATTTGTTTCCAGACCACCTCAGTAAAGTTAATTTTGCAATAAAGTGAGTCAAATTAATTCTTTTGGTTTCTCAGTTGCAATACTATGATCTGGTCTTCAAAATGACCAAATATATATTTCTCATGTGTATTTGCTCTTCCTCTAGGGTCCTTGGCTTATGGCTTCTAAAACCTTTGGAAATTTCCTGTGATAAAGGTGTCTTTTGTTACGTTAATGAGGCAATTTGGAAACTGCCTTTAGGTAACTAAAGATGGGGCTGGTTTCCTGGAGAACCAATCTTGTGCTTAGAGGGGTGGGACTGAAATTTCCCAAACTTCTGTAAGGGAGAGAGGCCCAGGTTGCTTTAACCAAGGGTCAATGAGTTAGTCAGGCCTGGGTTTGGAGAGCTTCTGGGCTGGTGAACACGGGGGTGGGGGGGGGGGGGGGGGGGGGGGGGGGGGATGGGGGGGAGGTGTGTGGAGAGTGTCGTGTCTGGAGAGGGCCTTGAAGCTCTGTGCCCCTGCCCACGTGCTTTGCCCTGTGCATCTCGTCCATCTGGTTGTTTCTGATTTACATCCTTTTATAATAAACTGGTGATGCAGTAAGTAAAATGTTTCTTTGAGTTCTGTGAGCTGCTCTAATGAGTTAATTGAACCTGAGGAACAGGTCCAGAGAACTTCTGCTTTATATCCAGTGGGTCAGCAGTTCAAGTCACAACTGGACTAGCATGTAATGTCTGAAACCCATGGAAGGGGTTAGTGGAACCTCCAATCTGTATCTAGTTAGAAGCATAGGCAACAAATAGCCTGGGGCTTGTGATTGGCGCCTGAAGTGGGAGACTGGGAGACAGTCTTTTAGGACTGAACCTTTACCCTGTATAATCTGATGCTATCTCTGGGTAGATAGTTTGCACTGGGTTGAATTCTCAGACACCTTGCTGGTGTCCAAGAATTCCCTGATGTTGTGTGGGTTGGAACCCCACAACCCTGGCCCCCAAGTTGGAATTGAGTCCAGAAACCCTAGAAGACCAGTGTATATAAAAGTTATGTTTATGTTATACTGTAGTCTATAAGGTGTATACTAGCTTTATGTCTAAAAAACAATGTATATATCTTAATTTAAAAATACTTGATTGCTGAAATATGCTAACCATCAATTGAGCTTTCAGCCAGTCATAGTTTTTTTTGCTGTGGAGGGTCTTGCTTCCATGTTTAGAGTGACTGACTCCTCAGGGTGATGGTTGCTGAGGGACTGGGTGGCTGTGACAAGTTCTTAAAATAAGACAACGATGAAGTTTGCTGCACCAATTGACTCTTCCTTTCACGAACAATTTCTCTGTAGTGTGTAATGCTGTTTGATAGCATTTTACCAATAGGACTTCTTTCCAAATTGGAGTCAATCCACTCCAAATCTGCCACTGCTTTCCCAACTAAGTTTTGGGAATATTCTAAATACTTTACTGTCATTTTAACAGTCTTCACAGCATCTTCACCAGGAGTAGATTCCATCTCAAGAAACCACTTTCTTTGTTCGTCCACAAAAAATAGCTGTTCATCTGTTCAAGTTTGATCATGAGCTTGTAGCAATTCAGTCACATCTTCAGGCTCCATTTCTAATTCTGGTTCTCTTGCTGTTTCTACCACATCTGCAGTGACTTCCTCCACTGAAGTCTGGAGCCCCCTCCAAGTCATCCATGAGGGTTGGAATCAACTTCTTCCAAACTCCTGTTGATGTTGATAATTTTGACCTCTTCCCATGGGTCATGAAGTTCTTAATAGCATGTAGAATGGTGAATCCTTTTCAGAGGTTTTCAGCTAACTTTGCCAACTTCACCAACATTTATGGCAACTATGGTCTTATGAAATGTATTTCTTAAATTGTAAGACTTGAAAGTCAAAATTACTACTTGATCCATGGGCTACAGAATGGAGGTTGAGTTAGCAGGTGTGATAACCACATTCATCTCATTGTGCATCTCCTTTAGAGCTCTTGAGTGACCAGTACTATTTCGAAAGGAATCTTCTTTTCTGAGCAGTAGGTTTCAACAGTAAACCATATTGTCCACAGACACACTGTTATCCAGGCTTCGTTGTCCATTCCTAGAACACAGGCAGAGCAGATTTAGCATAATTCTTAAGAGGCCTAGAGTTGTCAGAATGGTCAGTGTCACTGGCTTCCACTTAAAGTCACCAGGTGCAGTAACCCCTAACAAGAGAGCCAGCCTGTCCTTTGAAGATTTGAAGCCAGGCATTGACTTCCCTGTTTCAGCTATGAAAGTCCTAGATGGCCTCTCTTTCCTAGAAGGCTGTTTTGTCTACCTCGAAAATCGGTCATTTAGTGTAGCCACCTTCAGTAGTGATCTTTGTTAGATCTTCTGAATCACTTGCTGTGGCTTTTCCACAGCACTGGCTGCTTCACCTTGCACTTTTGATGTCACAGAGGCGGCTTCTTGCCTAAAACCTCATGATCCACCCTCTGCCAGCTTCAGACTTCTCTCCTGAGCTGCCTCACCTCTCTCAGCCTTCCCAGAATTGAAGAGAGTCAAGGCCTTATTCTGGATTAGATGTTTGCTTACAGGGATATTCTGGCTGCTTTGATCTTCTATCCAGACCACTCAAACTTTCTCCACTGCGGCAATAAGGCTGCTTCACTTTCTTGTCATTCATGTGTTCACTGAAGTAGAACTTTCATTTTCTTTCAAGAACTTTACCTTTGCATTCCCAACTTGGCTAACTGTTTAGTACAAAAGGTCCAGCTTTTGGCCTATCTTCCTCACTAAGCTTAATCATTTCTAGCTTTTGATTTAAAGTGATAGATGTGCAACTCTTTCACCTGGGTACTTAGAGGCCATTGTTTCAATATTGTTGTGTCTTAGGGAATAGCAAAGACTGGGGAGAGGGAAAGAAAGAGATGGGGAGAGGGAAAGAAAGAGATGGGGCAAGGGCTTGTTGGTGGAGCAGTCAGAGCACACATGACATTTATTGATTAAGTTTGCTGTCTCCTGTGGGCCCAGTTTGTAGTGTCCAGACAACAGTAACATCAAAGATCACTGCTCACAGATCACCATAACAAATATAATAACAACGAAAGTCTTGAAATATGAGAATTACCAAAATGTGACACAGAGACATGAAGTGAAGTGAGCAAATGCTGTTGGAAAAATGGCACCAATAGACTCCTTCATGAGGGTGTCCACAAACCTTCAATTTGTAAAAAACATAATATCTATGAAGCACAATAATGTGAAGTACAGTAAAATGAGGTATGCCCATACTGGTTAGGCATCCTGTTACACATGTGATTGAAAAAAATATTTCATCTTGATCCATAGTGAGAATTACACTTTCATTACACTTTGTGATCCGTATACATCTATATGTAATTAAAACTTGACACGCTACCTCTATTACCTGGGACATATTCTGATATTGCCTATAAATAAGTTGTTTTTCTGTTGTATTCTATTCCCTTCCCTTCCCTTCCCTTCCCTTCCATTCCATTCCATTACTTTATTCTATTTTACTAAAACCAAACTTCTTGAGATCAAGTAAATATCACTTCTTACTAATGGATCAGAGCCCACATTTTTGAAAAGCAGTCCTTTGGCTGGATAACTTTTTCTATTCTTTAGACATACTCTGCACAGTGTTACATGTTTCAGCATCCCTCTAGAGGATGTTTCAAATTGTAGCAAATAGTCAAGGTGAAATTGGTGTTAGAGGACTTTGAAGAAGGTGGCATTCTCTCTCTGAAAGAGGTCAAGGCTCCAAAGCCGGCTGGCTCTGGACCACTAAGAACTCTGACCTTAGAAGCTGGGTCCAGGAGGATAATACCTAGCATGGTACAAAGTACAGCAAGCCAGTGAATAGAGACTTGAAAGCCTGACCAGCTTGCGACAAGGGTTCTTCAAGAGTATTCAAGGGCGAAAGTAATCTTGGATTTTTAATAGCTCCTGAAGCAGAAATATACCTCCCACCCTTTAACAGCAAACTGAAGATAGCTGGAGTGGCTCGTTGTTGTGGTGTTAGTTGGGGTGCCGTTGAGGACCGAGAATTGCTGACATGTTGATCTGCTGGTTGTCTGGTGTTATGGGCTGCTATCCCTAGCAAACGCTGTGAAAATAAGAACCAGAAGTGGAAGTTAGGGAAAAATGCTTGCAGTTACCTACAGTCAGCTATTTGACATTCTCAGGCACCACATTGTTGTCTTGTTTATTTCTTATTCCCCTTTCTGGTTGTAACTGATGGGAAAGACTTAATGCTAATCATAGCTAACATTTCTTTTGTGCCAGCTTTACCTAGGGACTTGCACGGTCCCTTATGTTGCTCATTGTAGTCCTTATAGAAATCTAATGAGTTAAGTGATTATCTCCCCATTTTATTGATGTGAACGTTGAGGTTAGGAAGGCCAAGTAGCCTTCCAAAGATTATACAGTCAGTAAGTGGTGGACGTGGAATGGGGTCATGGCATTCTGAATCCAAAGTCAGCACTGTGAGCCACCATACCTTAATCTGATGATTCACATTCTCTTATTCACTTGTGCCTGGTGATCAGTTTTATAGGGAAGGGGCAGATGTCAGGGTTGGAGCTATCTGTGTGTAGTGCCCAGCACTTATTGTTTGTTCAATATGTACATATTAAGCACCTTTCCATACTTGGCATGGTGGGTGTCTCCTGTCTGGCTGGTGAAATTTTCAGACTCTGGTTCTTCCAGATTGTCAGTGTCTTAGGAAGGGTTGAACATTCTGGATACTTATACTCAAGTGCTTGGAACTTAGTACATTGACAGACTGTCCAGGTGGCCAAGGAAGGTACTGGAGGACAGATGGTATTCAGGCTGGCCAGGTCTTTGAGAAGCTTGCCTGGTGGCCAGTGATGAAAAATGATCCAATTGCCTGGCAGAACCCAGGGACAGGAGCAGTGGGTGACAGGATGGAAATAATGGAAACCATGAAGGCAGTGGGTGGCGTCTGTGGTGGGTGGGTGGGTGGGCAGGCAGAGCAGCCCAAAGCTGAGCCCAGCCTTGTCCTCAGATTCTTGGACTAGTTGAACTAGTCTTTAGTTTCCAGGAGGCCTCAAAAGGCAGAAGAGCACCAGTGATAAAGGAACTGAACATTATTCCAGCATCAAAGCTCACCTAGTAAATAGTAAAAAAATTTGAATAGTAAAAAAATTGTCCAAGATCTATTAACCCAAGTTGAGAGATGAGGAGAAATGAGAGTTTAGGGAGACCTGGCTGGGCTGTCCTGTTAGGAATGGGACTTGGTCCAAATAAGCATTTCTGCTGGGCAAAATGCACCAGGAGGCAAGGTTAAATGTTAAGAATGAAAATGTTACAGAAGGAAAAAAAAGAAATCCAAGTTTCTTTTTTTAATTTTTGATTTTGAAAGGAATAGCATGTCCTGGTGGAGACCAGAAGATGAGTGTGTGTGTGTTCATGTGCGTGCGTGCATGTGTGTGCACACGTCTGAGGACCGAAGGCACTGGCAAAGCTGTTAGGAAGCTTTTTCTTAAATGATAGCTGCCAAACCATTTGAAAGTGAGAATAACAACAATAACTGATTTAACAACCATTGACTATTTCAAGCATATTCCATGAATGCAGAAGATTCCATTATTTTAAGAGATTTAAAATTATTTCAACTGATTTGGCTGTTTTGCATTTGATTTTGTGGCCTAGGGCAAATGACTCTGCAAAGCCCTTGTTAGCTTTTAAAAAGGAAGTAGATGGCTGTAAATTGATGATTGATACTAAGCTCTTTGGCTTTGCATTAGCATGGTATCACCAAGTGCTTTCTCTTACCGGCTGGAGGGGGTTGCTCCCTTAGCTTGTTATTCAGAATCCTGGTGGAAGAGATCCTTGATCAAATATTTCTATTGCGGAGAAGATTCCATTGATAGTACTTTTCACTTGTTCTTTATTTTATTTATTTTATTTTATTTTTTCCCAAGGAGCTGGTCACACACAGAGAGAACCAAACTTTTAATTTGTAGAGGAGCATTGCCATCTGGATGAAAGATTACATTCTGAAGGCTCAATAAGTGAGTTTTATTTCCAAGCTTTGTTTATTACTCACTCTCTAAGATGCCTTTTCTACATCTGTAAAATGGAACAATTAATCACTTGCATCACAGTTGTGTTATGAAAATGAGTTACAAAATGCTTGCAGTATGCTTTTGAGTTTTTATTTTTTTGAGAAACAAACTATTACTATTGTGTGAAATGATAAAGCTTCGTACATAACTGTAAATTTTTAGAGCACTAGAACATGATAAAGGGAAATGAAATTGACAAACTTTGATTATAATATATATATTGACATGGATTCTCTGGATTGTAAGATAGTCTCCCAAAAGGAAATTTCAAAAATCAAAAAATTCAAAAAAATTCAAAAAAAATATTCAAAAAATGTATATATATATATATACATTTTTAATTTTTGGAATTTAATTCCAAAAATTTGGAATTTAAATATATGTGTGTATATATATATATGGCATTTAAAAATTCTTAGATCTCGGGGTGCATGAGTGGCACAGTCGGTTAGGATTGATGATAAATTAAAAGATACTCAATGAATTATATGTTCATTAGTCAAATAAGTTTACAAAATACTATGTTAAACAATTAGGTTAAATGCTAGGTTCAATAGCTCTCTTTCTGTGCATTGTGCTTCTCCAAAAGAAGGAAATGGTTTGTAACATTTTTGAACCACTTTGGGGAACTTAGTTTAGAAAAAATTGTTATGGACTAAAACCAAATTTAAATTACCTTATATTTAAAACAACTGCTCAGCTTTTGGTTGCTTAAGTGTTGTTGGTATTTAGTAAAACTGGGATAAATTACTTGCTACTTTTGTGTACTTGCTAAGATAATTTAAAAATAATACAGGAATATCCTTTCTGTGGGATTTTAACAACCTGCCCGTTACATTACATATGTAAGTATACTGAATATATAATATATAATTCTTTTCTTATCTACATGAATACACACACACACACACACACACACACACACACACACAGTATAATCCTCCTATTTGAGTTGTTTTCTGGGCCTTTTTCCTGCCTACATCTGAATTCTGCCTTCCTTTTTTCTATGTGTTTGTAAACTATACAGAAATGGAAAATGAATGATTTTAGAAGAAGAAGCAATACATGTTAGTAACGGGTACCTCATGAGTTATGCAGGTTATGTGGGTTTTCTTAGTTGTGAAGTGTTAAAAGAATCACTTTTTGTTCCTTGAAAATAAAAAAAAATGTAAAAACTTTAACAATGAAGGTTGTTTTAAAGAAAAAGAAGAAATATGTCAAGGAATGTCAGAGTCCTAAAATATTCTATCAAAAGGAGTTTGACAAGGGTTATTAAAGTTTTGGCTAGAGAAGAACTTTTGGGGCCTGGATCCTCGGAGACGTGCTGGTTGAATTAGTTGTGACATTTAATAGTGACCCCTGGAGGCTAGAGTGCGGAGTGTCATGGGCAAAATGCTAATGTTTTAACTTTGAGTTAAAGCAAGTGTTTGGGTATCTCTTTGCCATAGGCCTTGTGGTACAGTCCCCAGTTATTTGCTGCAGCTTGAAGTCCTATCATTTGTCTTTCTGCTGTGTCTTCTCAGGGAACCAGGGACACCACCGAAATGGTTCCATTTGATGACTGTTGCTTGACTCTCTTGGGCTGGGTAGTGATCGTTTTGAAGGGGATGGGAAAACTCCCTCTTTTGAAGGAACATGGCTTTTCTAATGAGAAAGTGATTAATATTTAAAATCTCTCTTGGGGAAGGAACTGGGAAGAAAACATTTTTTTCTCTGGAGTTTTCTGACTTATCTACCAGTAAGCTACCCTGATATGAAGTGTGGGAGACATTCATAGTACTCCAAAAGCTATGTTTGAAGTCCTTATTTTAAAGAGATTATCTTCTACCTCTCAGTTTTGGACTACTCCTTCGTTTTCATTTCAAGGTATGAGACGGGAAATGGTTTGCATGAGAACCACTGCTGCGTACCCCACACAGAGCCCTTAATGAAAATGAATCCTGTTTTTGGACTCTCTTTTCAAAGGAGATAAATTATTTCTGTCCAAACATAGTATGTATCTATTAAAGCCAAGCATCATATAGTCTAGGAAAAAAGTGAAGGAAAAGGCAATCAAGGTTTTAAACTTAAACGATTTTTATTATTAGTTTGGGAGTTGTATCTTTATAATGGCTGCCTTCTTCTCAGAGTGTAATAGGCAAGATGCATGGGGTCCTTGCCTGGCTTTGTCACTTATAATCTGGTAACCTTGAAGAAATAAATGTGCTTTCTGTGATCTGTGAAATGGGGTAAAAATATCTGTCCAAATTGCATTACACAATTCCCATATTGTTAAAAAAAAAAAAAAAACCAGCAGGGTAAATCATATGTATTTGGAATATCGTAAGGCGCTAAGCTGCTCTGAGGTTATATTGCTGTTATTTTTCTCATGCTTTGTGTGGCGTGGAAATCAGCTTGTTTTCTAGTGTCTTTGGCAACAACAGTAAGTAGCACATTGAAAGAGGAGGGTTTGTACTTTTGGAGATGAGCATGCAGGCAATTTGGAGCTGTGGCACAGAGTAAATTGCCCTTGCTGATGGAGGGAGAATTTGCATCTGTCAAGAGAGAAGTACTGGGGGACTATAGGAATATTTTTAAGACCCTTCTGACCACTTGCTAGAGGGTGGCACCTTGTCTGAGAGGTGCAGAGGGACAGTGTGAAGAATTAAATCCAAATAGCCATTGCTGAGAGAGGACAGGAGGACATCATGGGGCTCATCATGTTAGGTGTCCACATAGCAAGTTCATGGCAGGTCGGGCATTAGGCTCTGTGAGAAGCATGCCTGTAGAGTTGGTCTCTCCTCTCTCCTTTCCCTCCCAAGTACCAGACTGCAAGGGACCAAAACCTGTCTCTATGTAAACAGTTGTCCTTTCCAGAGTGCAAAGCATCTTTGGACTTACAGAGAAAGTAAACGAAAGGAGATTTTAAAAAATAGCAACAAGCCACTAGATTTCATTGTCTATACTGAATATCTAGTGATGCTGCCCAAATGAGACAGTTCTTAGCTGTTGGCTAAGCAGGAATTCAATTCAAGTCATTGAGAGATGGGCAGTTAAACAGTAGCTCATTCTTTCCTTTCCTGGCTCCTGGAATTGTGCTACTGGAATTGTGCAGAGGTTGGCCCGGGCTTTGGTACATATTAAACACCCAATACATGCTCATCATCAGTATTATGATAGGTATTCATTGTCATTAGTGGTGCATGTAATTCCAAGTGGAAAGGGCAGGGTGGAGCTGACCATAGGAACTATTGGATCCAGCCCATGAAACACCATCTCTCTTGTTTCTGCCTCTTTTCCAGCAAGCCTCATTCTCTCTCACCAGCTGTTTCTCCGCTCAGCTGGGGACATGACAGTAGGCAGGTCTGTCCTCCCACTTTTGTAACTTGTGACCAGAGAGATGAAGACACATTTCTTCACAGCTCAAATGAAAAAAAATCCTCAGAGAAGGGCCTTGATTAGTCTGGTGCAACTCATGTGCCCACATTTTGGACCAGTTACCGATCAGTTTTCATTAAATGAGATAAGTGATACAACATTTTTGAAATTGTAAAGACATATGGAAATACATGGTATTATTATTATTATTATTTTAAAATATTTTATTTATTTATTTGTCAGAGAGAGAGAGAGAGAGAGAACACAGTAGGCAGAGTGGCAGACAGAGGTAGAGAGAGAAGCAGGCTCCCCGCCGAGCAAGGAGCCAGATGTGGGACTCGATCCCAGGACCCTGGGATCATGACCTGAGCCAAAGGCAGTGGCTTAACCAACTGAGCCACCCAGGCATCCCTGGTATTATAATTATAAATGTAATTATGTTTTCATCAATTTCTTTCTCCCTTCTTTATCTGGCTCACTTCTACTTGCTCTTCAAAATTTGGTAGAGGCCTCCTTTGACCCCTCTGGGTTGGGTTATATATCCCTTGTTTGTGTTCCATAGTCGACTTGTTCCATAGCCAACCTTGTGCCGTCCCTTGTCCCTGCACTTCCTGAGCTAAATTCACTGCTAGCTACAAGCTCTTTGAGAGAAGCCATAGTCCATGTCTCTGTCTTCTACACGCGATGGGTACTTAATAAATATTTGTTGCATTAGTTATTAATCATAGCTGAAGAAGCATTGAACTTAATGCATACTGAACCCAGGATATTACTTAGAAGTTATTATTTAAAATAAATCAATGAGGGCGCCTGGGTGGCTCAGTGGTTCAAGCCTCTGCCTTCGGCTCAGGTCATGATCTCAGGGTCCTGGGATCGAGCCCCATATCGGGCTCTCTGCTCAGCAGGGAGCCTGCCTACTCCTCCTCTCTCTCTGCCTGCCTCTCTGCCTACTTGTGACCTGTCTGTCAAATAAATTAAAAAAAAAATAAAATAAATCAATGAACAGGGGAGCCTTTTTGGCTCAGCTGGTTAAGTGTCTCACTCTTGATCTCAGCTCAGGTCTTGATCTGAGGGTTGTGAGATTGAGCTCTCTGTTGGGCTCTGGGCTGGGCATGGAACCTACTTAAAAAATCCATGAACAGGGTTTGTGGTCTGTGATTTGTCTCTGCCAATTTTATGACTATATATTAACTGCATTGAAGTAAAATTAAAAAGTTAACTTTTGTTGAGCACTCACTATGTGTCTGACACTGTTCTAAATGTTTTGTATTGTATTAACTTGCATAATCTTCACAGGCATCTTACTGTTATTATTACTATTTTAGAGATAAGGATACTGAGACACAGAGAATTAAGGTAATATGCTTAAGGTCATGCAGCTAAAAATTAGGTGGTGGGAATGATTTCAAATGTAGATAGTCTGACTCAAGAGCCTGTATTCTGAATTATACATAACTAGTTTGTAGCTCATGCTTAAATGAGTTTTAATCATACACACACACACACACACACACACACACACACACACACATATATGCACACACTGTGTTTCTGCAAATACACTCTTTTGTTGGTACAAAGGGAACAAATTTTCCCAAACTCTTTTGCTTCTCTACTCCATTCCAATTGCTATCAGTCTCCTGCAAGAACACTGCCACCAACAGTATCAAAAAGTATCTACTGAGTCAGCCCATCATATGCAAGATACAGTGCTAGGTGTGGGGACACAAAGGTGTCACACAGCCTTTGTCTTCAAATATCTTAAAACCCAGTTATAAATATATCTCATACACTTAGGAAGAGAACTATCATCCCAGATAATCTGTGCTAAGTCTCAAACAAATGATACAGACAACAAGTGCTTTAGGTAGTTATGGTATTTTAGAAGTGGCTAAAAAATTTGGATTTGGAACCCAGGAGACGAAGCACACCCAAACAGACTGTCAGTTCCTTGAGGGTGGGGCAGCGTCTCAGTGATCTTGGATAACTGCAGTGCTGGCACAGGGTAGACCCTTGTCTGTGTTGTGAAGTGGCTTGGATCTTAGCTCTGTTCACTTACAGCCTAGATGTGGGCACATCAGCTACTCATCTGGTCCCCAGTTTACTCATCTTCCTACCTTTGCCGTGTTGCTTGAGAAAGGTAATGGAATGACCTGGAGAAAGCCGGAAGTGAGTTCCTAGCACCGGGAAGGGGAGGGAGGTAGCTATACCACTGGTTCAGATGGCTCTGTGAGTAATCAGTTGCCACTTAGAGGAGCACACTCTTTAGGACTTTGCTTTGGAAGCCAAAGTACAGCTTAATTGTGTGTGATGTCTCCAGTGACGAACTTCTCCATGGAAGCTGTCTCAGCTGGGTATCGGAGGGCTCTGGAGATGTAAACTGTGGGGTGAACCCAGACTGAAACTCAAAACAAGCCATCCCAAGTCAGCTGCCAGTTCTTCACACTTCTCCAGACTGAGCGAAGCATTTCGCTGCAAAGTTGGCCCACAGAAAATTTCTGATGAATTCCAACTGGTTCATAATTTGTATATGTGACTGAAACCAAGAACATTCCAGGTTCTCTTACATTCTGTTCCCCAGGCTTCTGCAGATCTGTTTTCCTTTTTCTCGTGTTGTTGAAGTTACGACACCCACCTCTTTTTACTGCCTGAAATCCTATTCCCATAGCGTCCCTGGGAGTCTGCAGTCATGATGAGTGACAGAAAACAGACTCACCACATCTTTCACTTTCTTGCCACTCACTGCAAAGGCAGTGGGAGAGAGGAATGCTTTCTCTTTGTGGGCTGGAGCCCCCAAGTGATAATTCCAGCACCATGAACCTTAACCTCCTACTGCATTTGATGTTCAGGTTCACAGGATCTGGAGTAGTCTGTCCTGGCATATTTGGAAAATGAAGCAAACCAGAGGACCTTAACCCTTATGTTTCTACTGAAACTCACAACCTCATTTCTGAAATTTCTATTCCATGTTTGGCAGACTTGCTATCTTTTCTGCCTCCTCTGTTGTTTGGGTTGCAGATAAGAGATAAGAATGGATGGGAAAATGAATCAGTTTTGAATCTTGGCTACTACCAGTTTGCATCTAGCCGCTACAGGTTTTGTCTTCTGGGAAGCACTGTTGTGTAATGGGCACACGCTAGCACTGTAGAGCCTGAGAAGTGTGGGTTTACCTCCTACCTCCACTTGTCAGCAGTGCTTCTGTGCCTCAGTTTCCTTGTATATAAAATGGGGATAGTAATACTATGTAGCTGGTAACTTTAGTAAGAATTATACGATCCAAGCATTTAAAGAATTCATAAGGGGTCTGGCATGTAGTGGAGCATTGGCTCTATTACCTGGTGATGGTACTAAGCCAATAAAATTTAGTCAGAAGGTGGTAAATGGATCTTAGTGTTCTTGTATCTCTCTTAGAATGGTCTGAGCAGACTGATAAAGATGTAGGAGAATCCCCCTTTGGGGTGTTCCCTTTGACCTTTCTTGGTCTATTTCTTCGGCCCAGATCACCATTCTACTTCTGTCCTTCTTGCAAGGACACACCTGGAGCCTCATCAAGATGACAGTTTCCTGTAAGAAAGTCATCAGATGTAGGGAGGGGTTTGCTGACAACCTCTGGAGCCCTGCAACCAGCTTCTGCCTCCTTCCTCTTGAAATACTGAAATATTAAAAAGAGAAAAGAAATATTTTAATGACATTTCGAAGAAAAGGTATTCTGAGTGTGTGCACTGCAGTCTCCTACAAGGATGGAGAGTGTTGGGGCCCTATTTGTAGAATGGTTGGCACGTGTTGCAGGTAGACAGTGTGATGATGATGGATTAGATTGGTTTGGCCTCACCTGTGTCCACAGCCTTTCCAATGTCAGCCTGGATCAAGGCATACATTGGCCTGACTCACACGCTTCTGATGAATAGACAAAAGCTTCTCCTTCTCCTGCTGTCATTCTGGGATTAACACCAGTCAGGGAGACCTCTGTGGGTTGCAGACAGTAACACAAATCGCAATCATGGCACATCTTTGTAGCTTCTAGCACTTACCAGTTGGAATAGGAATGGAATGATAGCTGACCGAGTAAGTGAAATGTGTAAATAATGAGGTCATAGTCAACTTCCTGAGAAGACATGGGTTTTTGCAGTGGGTGCCTAACCTATATGTAGAAGCATTTATAATCTGAATCAGACTAGATTGAAATCTCAGATTTTGAAAAATGCCATTTTTAGGTATCTGACAGCATTGTGGATCAGGTCCCTGGGTTTGAGTAGTGGGCTCTTTCCTTAGCTCTCCCACATTTCTTCATTTTTAATACCCGGTGTTTTAAGGTTGAAAATTAGAGAGAGAAGAAGAGGGGTTAGTAGCAAAGGGGAAATAGTTTTCCCTTTGTTCTTGTGTTCTAGAGAAAATATGAGGGCCTAATCCTGAGAATTGGAGAACTCCTTGCCAATGTGGAATTGCTTTGCTC
The DNA here is from genome assembly GCF_010015895.1 of Lontra canadensis. Taxonomy (NCBI): domain Eukaryota; kingdom Metazoa; phylum Chordata; class Mammalia; order Carnivora; family Mustelidae; genus Lontra; species Lontra canadensis. Next base: position 24,516,085 of record NW_022631011.1, read on the forward strand.
TCTCTGGTCCTGAGGTCTGTCCTAAAATCCAGACCAAGAGCTACATGTTCTGAATACATGGTTAGTCACTTTATCACTATGTGAAATAAAGTGACCACAAACTTCTTGAGGGGCTAGGGAGGCAGAAAGAGAAACTGTTGCATTCTTTCTCTTCTGTCCTTGTCTCAGTGAGTAAGAGAAGGCCAGTGGATTGGTTGAGTCTGGATGTTTTTCTTGTTCCAGTTCACCAAATACTTGTTTAGCAACTACTATGTGACTCAGGGGAGACAAAGATAAGTGGTACTTGGCTTTCATGAGTTTATATTGCAGGAGAGCGAGGGAAAAGGGGAAAGGAGGGGACAGGAGGGACCAAGAATGGTTCCTTCCTCAAGGACATGGGATGAAATAACCACCTTTGCCTGCATGTGGCAGTCTACAGGGCTTTTATTACTTCATCATTTGTCTGTAGAATAATGGCTTTTCAGGATCCTTCTAATTACAAAAGAAGCATTGCATCTTGTCAGTATAATAATCCCTCAGAAACATTTCAATAACTATAGTTTTCCTTCAACGTATGGCTTCAGCTCTGCCATTTGTAATATATGTATGATTAATGCAAGTTATTTAACAGTGTTTCTAAGCTTAGTTTCCTCATCTGTGAAATGGGAATAATACCTAATGGTTTTTGTAATGTATAAAATATTCTTATCACAGGGTTGGCACTTAAACCATTTGTAGTTATTTTTCTTTTATGTTCCTTGAGAGCATCTCAAGAAACATAAAAGAAAAATAACTACAAATGGTTTAAGATGCTCTCACGTAGAGGCAATTTTCTTGTACTTGATCAATTGTGGGGTTGGCCAGGAGGGTAGATGTCTTCATTCCACCCTCACGATACTTTTAGACCATAACTACCCCCTCCTTTTATAAAAACTCTTGAATTCAAACCAGTCTGCTGTACCTCATTCTCCCTCTTTTTCTTCATTGTAATTTGCTTACTCTTTAGTGAGTAAATCTCTTTGATAGTTACTCTCTCTTGATAAAGACTTTAGAACCATGGCTCAGACTTTCTGTCCACTTTAACTTCTGTCTTCTCCGGTAACTTAAATAGCCATGGTTAAATTTGTTCAACATCCCAAATTTCAGTTTTGGAGCACTTCATCTACAATGGCTTTCTCCTCTTTCCTTTAAGTCAACCCTCTTCCATGGCTTACATGCTGATGCTGTCATCACCAGAGACTTTCACCTCTGCAGAATATCTAAATTGCACATCTTGCACCCTGAGACCTGCAGTTTGTATCTTCCCTGCTTTCTTGCTGACATGTCCCCTGCATCTCCAGTCCACTGGCCCTTTCACTTTTTCTCTCCCCATTAGCCCTTCTTGTCCTCCATTGCTCATCACAACCATTCCTTTGTTTGAATACCCTCATTTTTTTTTTTTTCTCTTTCTGTCCCACCCACCTGCTAAAACTCCAGCTTGGGAGAAATCCAGCCATCGAACTGCTCCAGGTCCATCCCTGAAGGGCGTGGCATTGTTGGAGAATATCACACAACCTGGCAGATGGTAACACTGTGTACTCCCCATAACCGAACTTCTTAATTGGTTTCTCCCAGTATATGACAAATCCAGCACTGCTTTGTCTAGTAAGCTCCATCCTGCTTTCCACAACGACTGTTTCATTTCTTTTCCATTCTGCTTAAAACTTCCGGTTCTTCCTCAGTCTCAGAAGGTGACCTTGCCTCATATTTAAAAGAGAAACTTTCAGATGGAAACTCCCCAAGTTCCCTTCACATGATCTCCACCGTAGCCCGTGTCTGTGCCCTGTATTCACACGTTGTGACAGAGGACACACCCCTCCTCTTATCCAAGGATACTTGCTCCAGGTGCGATTTGAATTCCACTCCCTCTAGCTTTTATTTGATTGGTATTAATGTATGTTGTAGTATTTCCTACCAGGAAGTATAATGACGGCAACAACAAAGATGACAAATGACTACCACTACCACCCTTCTTTGACCCCAGTCTCTCTCCCATCTCCGTGCTTCCACTGCCACAAGCCTTGTCTGCCCACGGCCTTGCATTTCCCCACTTCTGATTTCTTTCTTTCCTTTTCTTTTTTTCAAGATTGATTTTATTTATTTATTTATTTATTTATTTATTTATTTATTTATTTATTTAAAAGAGAGTGCAGGAGAGAAAACACAAGTGGGAAGAGGGGCAGAGGAAGAGGGGGAAGCAGACTCCTCATTCAGCAGAGAGCCCCAAAATGTGGGGCTCCATCCCAGAATCGAGCTAAAGGCAGCCACTTAACTGTCTGAGCCACCCAGGGGCCTCCTCACATATGACTTTCCAACCCACTCCAGCCTGGCTTCTGCCCCACAATTCCATTGTATTAGGACTTCCTAAGGTTACTTGCATGTGTTAAATCCAACTGACTCATTTTAATTCTCATTTTACTTTATTTGCAGCAACATTCAACTTTCCTTATTGAAATGCTTTCTTCTCTTACCAGCCCCCTGCCCCACCCCCAGCATCCTTATTTTCATCCCATTCCATGGCTTCTCCTTCCCAGTCTTCTTGACCTACCTTGAAATGTTAAACTCTCTTCTCTTCCTCCTTTGTACTTTCTGCTGGCAATTGCAGCCACTCCTATGATTTTATTTATTGTTTGTATATGACTGTGACTTCCCAATTTATATCTTCTGCTTTGACTTCTTTTTTGAGCTCTGTAATCTGGGTACAACTGCATTCTAGACACATCCACTTTTTGGTGGCTGCCGACATTTCAACTTGAATTGTCCAGAATTAAGTTCTTGATCTTTTCCCATTGCTCCCGCTCCCCAATCTGCTCTTCTGGAATATTCCATTTAGTGAGTAGTACCACTATCTGTCCTGTTGCCAGGCCACTGCTAATTGAATTTCAGGTTTAATAATTCTACTTCAAAAATGCATATTAAATTCATCTCCACATTCTAGTGTAAGCCTATGTCATCTCTTGTTAGGGTGACTGCAATAGCTTTTTAATAGTATTCGCACATTTTATATTTTTTATATATTCACACTTTTTATATTTCTGATTTGTTTAGTACACTGTAGTCAGAATAATTTTTTAAAAAGCAAAAATTTGATCAAGTCATTATTTCCCATTATACTTAGAATAAACTACGAAGCCAGTGAGACTGCTGGGTTTGTTTTCTGCCAACTCTTTTTTTTTTTTAAAGATTAAAAAAATTATTTATTTGAGAGAGTGAGCAAGAAAGAGAGCATGGGGGATGGGGGAAGGGCAGAGGGAGAGAGAGAGAAGCAGACTCCCCAGTGAGTAGGAAGCTATGATCCCAGAAGTCCGGGATCATAATCTGAGCCAAATGCAGATGCTTAACTGACTGAGTCACCCGGGTGCCCCAGTATTTGCCAACTCTTGCCAGTCTTCCCTTTGCTTATGATATTCCAGCCATTAAAGCCTGTTCTCAAAATGCCCCAAGCTCTTTTCTGCCTCAGGACTTCCCACATTCTGTTCCCCCTGCCTAGAACTCTACACATTTCTTACTTAGCTGATTCCTACACATACCTCAGGTCTCAGACATTAGGTTCCTAAGGTATAAGAATGCTTCCATAGTATTCGGTAATTTTCCATCATAGTACTTACCAAAATTTTTATCTTTATGCAAATATTCATCTGTCTCCATACTAGACTATGAACTCTAGGAAGGCATGTATCTTCCCACTCTTGTATCCTCAGTGCCTAGCACATTATTTGGCACATGGTATGGGTCCAATAATATATGCTGAATCAATAAATGGTGATCATAAAGAAATCCTGGATTAGTTGGAGGTGATTGATTTTGTCAGAATGTGTGTATTCTTTTGTTCTTTTTTTCATTCATTCACTTAACAAACCTAGCTAGGTATTTTTGAATCCAAGCGTGGAAATCATTTCCTTCAACTTTACTTTGACTCTTTCATATCTTAATACTTAGCAAATTTCATCTAGCTCCCCAGGGATCCAATCCCTGGCAGTGACCATTGTCATATTTCCCCAACTCACTGGATATATCAAGTTCTAGGAAAGCATATTTCTCTCTTTACATCTGCGTTGCTCTATTCCTAAACGTTCTGACTGTTCTTAATTTTGTCACAAATAATACGAATTCATCAGTCAAAGGTGCAATCAGGTATACCTAGAGGGTCAGTTATATCATCTGTGTAGTTTTTTAAACATTTATTGGACATCAACTATGTATCAGATTTTCACAGACTTTTTCTTATCTAATTCTTATAACAACATTGTACCATGGATTTTATTATTCCTAATTCATAAGTGAAAAAATTCAGGCTCAATGAATTAAAGTGCTCCAAATCAGGGATAAGGATTCTTTCTTTTTGTTCTGGTATGATGTATGCATTTTAAAAAATCATGAATTCGTATTTACAATGAGCATAGCCAAATGTTGAATTATGCCTGGTAATTTGTTCAGAGGACTTAAACACAACATTTTAAGGGATTCTATTTTATGAGAGTAAAATGCTAGTGACCCAGAGATTCTGCACATTGTCCAGAATGTAGCTGTGTGTGTGCTTGGGGGTGGGAGGAGAATGTGCTTGATTCACTCTGAACCAAGTCAGGCAGAAATATGGTACCACCCTTCTAGACAGACATCTGTTCAAATATAAATTTCCTGTTTATTGAGGCTTCTGTTCCATTGAAGTAAAGGTCTCGATACGGCTGAACAAGTCAATCATTATAAACCTTGTTAGTGTGACAGCCCTTGTGTATTGTTTAACTGGAAATGAAACACAAATATACCAGCCCCCTGCAGTATCCGCTTCACGGTGCATAAATCTACGGTGCATCATGTCATTTGAAATTTGATGGCAATCTACCAAATGGCAGAAAAGACTTCATCCTCGGAGGGCTATGCAAATGAGTCCAGGCTCTGAACAATCAGGTGAAAGGACACAGCCCGTCCTTTGCTCCCCTCCCCCATGTCCTTCCCAGAAAGCCTTCCCCAGGGTAATTTCTTAGTGGCAACTGGTGAATTATCCAAATACAAACGACTAGTGTTCATTCAGTTCCACATGCAGATCTGGCTTTAGATGTTCTAAATAGGATTGAAACATTCTTCCTGTCTTCCACTAGCCAATCTGTATTATTGCTTGCAGCAAAACCTTCTCAGACCCTTATTAAGCCCTCTTAATTGCTTTCCTCAGCTTTCTTTCTCTTTTATTCAAACCTCAGAGGTGAGGGATAGTCTCCTCTTAGGCTAAAATGGAGATGCTCATCTCACTACCCCCGTGATTGGACCCCCTCCTCTAATTTATCACACATCTATGCCGTAGAAAAGCCTGTAGTTTTGAAAGGACTAAACCAGTCTGCTAGTCTGCAGCTGATAATAGGTCTGGACTGAGGTCAAATTATTTTACCACCAGTCATATTTTCTCTGTCCATGTTTTAAATGGATAGGACATTTCTCTGTCTGGCTCTACTGGGGGGATTGATCCATGAATTGTTAGAATATTTATTCAAAAGCCTCAAGTCTCAAGGTATCACCTGATACAGCTGCTAGTCTTGAGCAGATTAAATCATTCAAAACAAGCAGTTGGCTGTCAGAATCGGCCCTTCTGGGCCTTGCCAAACCTTGTCAGGGCTGTCCCCGAAGGCAGGGCCCAGGTGGAGAGAGGCCGGGACAAGCCAGTTGGGTCCATTAGCAGTTCATGGGAGTCTGGAGAGGTTGGGTCCTTGGAGAGTACATAAATGGGCATGCCAACCTGAGCCCACAGAGCAGCAGAAGGCTGGAGAGTAAAGCGAAGAATGGTGGCCAGATTATGGAGAGTCTACTCCCCATCGAGCCATTGTCTGTATCATTAATTCTTTTAGGAGCATCTAAGGGAAACTGTGAGTCTCTTGAAGGGCTGAACGTGTGTGACAATTTCTTCTATATTCGATGGCTTTCTTGGAAACATTAAAAGGTCTTTTTATCCCTTGTCAACTCCAACCTCCCTTTTATCATTAAATACCTTATTTTTGAGAAAAGGAAGAATTTATTGAATTTTATAACAATTTATTTTTATTCTTCCCCAAGAACACATCATTGTAACTTTCTTATTTCAAAAGATTTATTTATTTTAGAGAGAGAGCGTGAGCTAGTGTGGTGTACGGGAGGGACAGAGTGAGAGGGAAAAAGAGCCCTAAGCAGACTCCAAATGCTGAGTGGGGAGCCAGATGCAGGGCTTGATCTCATGACCCTAAGATCACGACCTGAGTCACACACTTAACCATCTGTGCTGCCCAGATGTCCCTCAGTGTAACTTTTGATAAAGCACAGAAAACCATATTCCATATAATATTTGATTTTATTTTAAATACATTCTTATGATAAGCCCTTGAAAATAGCCAAGAAATGTATGAAGACATTCTTGAACAGGTTTAGGTTAGAGGTACCTTCTGAGTTAAAAGCAGTAAACTCTCTCTCTTGTTGACGAAGGGAGAAAATAATCTCTTTTTGGAAGGCAAATGGTTTGTGTCCTGGAGAACATTTGGTTCCTTAGGAAAGCTGACGATTCCTCAGAAGAAACAGTTTATTTCCTCTTCTCAGAGTGAGGATATTATTTGAAAAATATTTCATGTGATTCAGGAACAGGCCAATCTCTGTGGGTCTCGTAACTGAGGTTATTATATAGGAACATATACATGCTATGCGAATTTACATAATACCAATGTATTCTATAGACTCAATCTTTTCTTTGCTTCTGGGGCCTGAGCATATATTGGTTCTGGTTAGACTGGTTTACTCTAGAGAGAGAGTGAGGAGCAAAACTAAGTTTTCTGTTTGGGGACTAGAGCAAGACACCCAATCACAGTAACACTTGCTTCCAAGTCTTTCCTTAACTGTTACCCCATTAATTCTTCCTGAGCAGCATCATAACACATCATTCTCAACTATGTAATTTTCTGGCCCATTATAGGTGGTCTAGGACACTGGTGTGGGAATGCAGGCAACCATCATTATGCTACAAACAGTTGGAGGATATTAAAAGAAAAAGAAAAAAAGAAAAAGAAAAAGAAAATGTTGTTTCTGCTTCTAGCTGGAAAGGCAGAACAGATGCTCCTGAAGGACATTTAAAGGCAAATCTACAAAGATGATGTGTTCATCAGCATTTACACATTAGCATATAATAATTATAATTGTTGTTTTCAAGTGATTACTATGTACTAGAAATGCTACAAAACATTCTGTAGGACATACTATTTCTATTTCACAGTGAAGAAGCTGAGGCTCAGAAAGGTCATATGACTTCTCCAGGATCACCCCGCTAATAAGTAACTGACTCAGGGTTGAAGTCTAGGTGAGTCTGACTCTCATGTCTGATCTCTTGCCCATCACTGTGTCTCCATGGGCAGCAACAGTGTCTGTCACCTTTACTACCTTACTTAGCTCTTTGCACAATGTTTGGCACATAGTAGGTCCTCAGGAATGATTTACAGATGAACCCCTGCTAAAGCACGCCAAGGAATTATCTTGTTCTAAAGCTGGAGACTTGTCATCAACCTAAATTTGTTTTGTCTGAAATATCCTTCATAGCATTGCATCTTAAGACTTTTTTCCGCCACAGGGTGAAGAGTTCTGCTTTCTCTGTTTAGTTTCTTCATCAAACTGTAAGGCTGACTTTGGGCTTAGGGAGGGTCGTGTTTGTTGATATTGGCTGGAGCACCCCCATTCCCCAAACTCTACAGACATACCAATCTTGACTCTGCAGCCAGGAAGTGTGGTGGCAGCTGGGGTAGGGGTGCCATTCTCTAGACAGCTCACCTCCTCAGAGGCTCTAGCATAGAGAGAGAGAGAGAGAGGGCAGACGGGCCCTTTGCTCTAGGCTAGAGCGTTTGCTCTGCTCGTGGCTTCCTCAGAGCAGGCTGGGAAATGTGACTTATTATCCCTCATTAGAAGATCACTCTAATTTACAGACCTTAGAATGAAGTTATGTGCATGATGCACTTTTGAACTCATTACTGAGTATATTAAATCATAACAAAATGCGACTCCTGCAGCAGGTGTACTGGTGACTGGGAGCTCAGACAGGGCTTTGGGTATGAAATGTCAGTCTGGCAACATTATTCCCTCTTTTCCATTGTCACATTCTTTGCACAGTTTGGAACATCTGTTCATATTTGTTTATTGAGTCCTTGGGCCTCACTTATTCAAAATCATGTTTAACTTCATGAAATTGCCATTTTAAGAATAGTTTTTCTTTCTTTTTGTTTTTGTTTTTGTTTTGTTTTGCCACTCTGCTAAAGATGAATGATATATAATAAAAATGAATAGGGGTGGAGTGGATCATGATTTTTTTTTTAAAGATTTTATTTATTTATTTGACAGAGAGAGAGATCACAAGTAGGCAGAGAGTCAGGCAGAGAGAGAGAGAGAGAGAGAAGCAGGCTCCCCGCTGAGCAAAGAGCCTGATGCGGGGCTCGATTCCAGGACACTGAGAACATGACCTGAGCCGAAGGCAGCAGCTTAATCCACTGAGCCACCCAGGCGCCCCTGGATCATGATATTTTAGTCCCTTTTGTTTGCTGCAGAGGCCTAGAGGACACAGACCATCCTCATAGAGGGAAAATGGTCTTGGACACTTACGAGCTTGCATGTTCCCGGACTGGCTGGAGTTTTCAGTGTTGGTTTTAAAGTTTGCTCCTAGCATGTGGAAGTCAGGACAAGAAATGACAAGGATAGCAAGGTGGAAGGTGCTGCTGCTGGCAGATGGTGGGTTGGATCGGTTAGCTAGGGCTACTGTGACCACAGACTGGCTGGTTTAAATGCCAGAAGTTGATTATCTCCCAGTTCCGGAGACCAGAAATCCAAGATCAAAAGTGTCAGCAAGACTGCTTCTCTGTGGCCTGTGGTGGAGAATTGTTCATGCCTGCTTCCTAGTTTCTTGCTAGGTGACTTGCTGGCTGATCATTGGTGTTAGTTGACTTCTGTTGTATCACACGTGTTTTCCCTGTGTATGTGTGTGTCTGTGTCCAAAAGAACACCAGTCATATTGGATTAGGGGGCACTTTCATAACCTTATTTTAACTTGATTACCTCTATAGAAATTTATCTCCAAATAAGGTCACATTCTGGCACGTGGGGATTAAGACTTCAACATATCTTTTTGGGAGGGCTGCAAATCACCCTGTAACACACAGGTAGGGGAATGCAAAAAACCTTTTTGGAGAGAAAGAGGGAAAAAAATTTATAAAAGCATATTAAAAATTTACATATAAAACAAGTGTTACTCTTTTCCCAGTACTGGGCTCAGTACTGTAAATGTTGGAATGAAGTTCCCCCATGGACTTTGTGGACATTTTTATTTATTATTTGATGTCAGGGAATGCTGTTCTTCTGATAATGTCTCTTGTTTTCCCAGGATTTGAAAACTAACACAGATCCCTAGTTTCCTCCTCTATGAGAGCTGCACATTCTCCACTGGTGGTGTGTGTGAATGGTGTTGGCCAGCAGTATTTATATTCACTCAGCTGGACAGTTAGAGTTTACCAGCCATTATTGGTTTTCTTCTAAATAACTTCTCCAGCAGCTGATAAAACCCAACATAGAATATGTTCACCTCTCTGCCTATCAGGGACAGGTTGGCTTCCATCCATAGTAAGCTTTCAATGAAAAAGTTGGCATTTGCTGATTAGTACAGCATCATGTGCAGATATGCTTAATAAATGCTTTATGAGGGTTTGTTAACTTATTCACCAGGCATTTGTTGACATTTATTTATTTATAATTGAGTTCCTGCTTTGCATAGGGCACTAGGGAGTACCTAACGTGGTAGGGAATTTGTAAGGAGTCCAGTCTCAAGTGTAATGTAGGAATTCCTGTTATAGCACTCCTGATAAGCTTATCTTCTTTTTCTTATTTTGTATTTTATTTTATTTGATTTTTTTCTATTGAAGTAGAATTAACATAGAGTAGTATATTAATTTCAGGTGTACAACTTAGTGATTTGACAATTCTATGCATTACACAGTGCCCACCATGTTAGGCATACTCTGTATCTGTCCCCATACCACGTTACTTCAATATTATTGACTCTATTCCTTATGCTGTACTTTTCATCTTTGTGACTTATTTTATAACTGGAAGTTTGTACCTCTTAATCCTCTTTATTGATTTCACCCGTCTCCCTATATACCTCTTCTTTGGCAACCACCAGTTTAGTCTCTGTATTTAGGAGTCTGTTTTTTGTTTTTTTGTTCATTTGTTTTGTTTTGTTTTGTTTTGATTCCACATGTAGGTAAAATCATGTGGTATTTGTCTTTCTTTGTCTGACTTATCTCACTTAGCGTAAGACCATCTGGGTCCATTCATATTGTCACAAATGGCAGGATCTCATTCTGTTTTTATGGCTGGGTAATATTCCACTGTATGTATGTGTGTGTACATGTATAAATCACATTTTCTTTGTATATTCACATCTGGATGGACACTTGGGTTGCTTCCATATCTTGATGTTGTAAATTGTAATTATTGTAAATAATATTGTAATTTTGTAATATTTATAAATTTGTAATATTGTAAAAATATTATAAATAATGCTGCAGTAAACCTAAGGGTATATCTGACGAGCTTATTTTATATAGTCCCTGAGATAGGCAGCTCATTACCTGAAGGAAGAATTTATTTCCATAGGTGGGGATGTCTATTTGTAAAAGTAGAAAGCACTTCTAAAAGAATTGACCAAAATCTGCTCTGTAGTAATGTAATATCCATCTGATCATCCTAATTATTATTATTATTTTAAAAAGATTTTACTTATTTATTTGACACAGAGAGAGAGAGATCACAAGTAGGCACAGAGGCAGGCAGAGAGAGTGGGGGAAGCGGGCTCCCTGCTGAGCAGAGAGCCTGACGGGACTCCATCCCAGGACCCTGAGATCATGACCCAAGCTGAAGGCAGAGGCTTAACCCACTGAGCCACCCAGGCACCCCCATCCTAATTATGTTTAGGGGCACTTAAAAATTGAGATATATAGGGGTGCCTGGGTGACAATAAGACACACATTTATGTGCCAGGCATGTGCTGTACACTATGGATCTCTGCCTTCGGCTCGGGTCGTGATCCCAGGGTCCTGGGATCGAGCCCCATGTCGGGCTCTCTGCTCAGCAGGGAGCCTGCTTCCTCCTCCTCTCTCTCTCTCTCTCTCTCTGCCTGCCTCTCTGCCTACTTGTGATCACTTTCTGTCAAATAAATAAATAAAATCTTTAAAAAAAAGATATGTAATCTTAAAAAAATTGAGATATATATGAAAAATTTGAAGTAAAATTTGTATACTATAAAATTCACTTTTGAAGAGGATACAATTCAGTGTTTTTTGGTATCTCCACAAAGTTGTACAACCATTGCTACTATTTACCTATTAATTATTAATCTATTATTTGTGCATTTTATAATATCATGATATTTAATATTATGTAACTATATAATTTTATAATATATAATATTACATATAATATAGTTAACCATCTATGATATATAACATTATATATTAAAATTATATATTAATTATCTATTAATATTAATAATAACTACCATTTAACTATTAATTAATCACCCCTGAAAGAAACTCTGGACCCATTAATAGTTGCTTCCCATTCTTCCCCCTTTCAGCTTCTGAAAACTACTACTTTCTGATGGATTTGCCTGTTCTGAACACTTTGTATGAATAGAATCATACAATATAAGGCCTTTTTAAAAAAAAATATTTTATTTACTTATTTGACAGGGAGAGAGATCACAAGTAGGCAGAGAGGCAGGCAGAGAGAGAGGGGGGGAAGCAGGCTCCCCACTGAGCAAAGAGCCCATTGAAGGGCTCGATCCCAGGACCCTGAGATCATGATCTGAGCTGGAGGCAGAGGCTTAACCCACTGACCCACCCAGGCACCCCAATATAAGGCTTTTTGTGTCTGACTTCTTAGCAAGGGATTTCAGGGCTCATCTATGTTATAGCATGTAGCAGTACTTCATTTCTTTTTATGACTGAATAATATTTCATTGCGTGGAGCATACTGTATTTTGTTTATCTATTCATTAGTGGATATTTGGATTGTTTCTACTTTTGCACTATTATGAATAATGCCATTATGAACATTAGGGTAGTGTAAGTTTTTGTGTGAATGTATGTTTTCAGTTCCCTTGGGTATATATCTAGGAGCAGAATTGCTGGGTTATATGGTAGTTCTGTTTAACTTTCTGAGGAACTGCCAAACTGTTTTCCCGGTAAGATGTGGTACCATTTTACATTCCCATGAGTAGCACATGAGGGCTCCAGTTTCCCTGTAGCCTTGCCAATACTTGCTGTTGCCTTTCTTTTTAATCACAGTTACCCTAGTGAAGTAGTTTCTCACTGTGGTTTTGGTGTTCATTTCTCTAATGATTCATGATGTTGACAATCTTTTCATGTGCTTATTGCCATTTGTATAACTTATTTTGAGAAATCAGCCATCTTAATTTTTCATTTTGGAAAATATTTTCTTATTCATTCATTTAGTAAATGCTGTTGGGCACACATTTATGTGCCAGGCATGTGCTGTACACTATGGACTCAAAGAGGCATGGAAGAAGTTTCAGGTTGAAAAGTGAAATTGTCTGGTGTCTATTTGCATGAGACAATTCTTTCTTTCTTTCTTTCTTTTTTTTTTTTTTAAGATTTTATTTATTTACTAGAGAGAGAGCACACAGAAGAACATGGCTCAGTCCTAGGACCCTGAGACCATGACCTGAGCTGAAGGCAGATGCCTAACCAACTGAACCAGCCAGGTGCCCTTGCATGGGGGAATTCTAAAGGCAGATCATTAAGGCCTGTGGAGCCTCAGGTGAGAAAGGCTATTCTGAGGAAAGAAGAGTTGTCTGAGACTCATTTGGCTTCTCTTTTAACCTCCATGTATTTGGGTTCTCACACAGTTCAGGGAGCCACAAATAAGACTTGGAGTCCTTTTACCAAAATTTCAGTAATGAGCTTATAGAAATATTGCCTCTGTAAAGAGAATGACAATGAGTAGTTCACTTCTCTTTACTTTTGGAGGTCAGTGGATAAAGCCCAGAGCAAAAGCTGAGGCTTGAGCAGCGTGGTGGACCAGCAGGAAGCTATAAGCAGAGTGATGCAAGGGCAAGGACAAAGACATTGATGTCTCCGGTGGATTTTAGTGGTATGTGGTAGCTTCACTGAGCAGCACTGGTGCTGTCAACAGCTTCAGTGGAGGAACTAGCAGTCACAGAAGGCACCATTCCCTATGCTAGGTCAGGATCAAAAAAGAAAGAAAATGGTGGAGAGCACATGGTGATTAATAGGACTGTTAGTCCTATTAGCTGAGTGACCCGAGGGGATTCTTGAATTAGGAGGAATTTGAAGGGATTTGGAGGATCCCCGAAGGGTGTGTAAGGACAGAGACAAAAATAAAAGCTTTGACTGTTAATTTCACCCTACTTTTTTAGTCCTACACTGGTGTGGCTTGGGGAAGTATTGGTTACAGATAAATAAGACAAGTTCTCTTCCTTAGACAAGCATATATAACAGAGAGGGAGACAAATAGTAATACGTGGTTTCAGCATAATGAGGTAGTTACCACAGAGGAACTAATAAAATGTGCATTAGTTGCTGCTGCTTTGAATGTCACCTCTTTTTTCTACATGTGCCCATCTAGCCTGTAGTCACCCCCCATATTGGCTCGGTTAATCCTGGATTCTGCTCCTACTCTTCATTTCAGATACTGACAATCTCCTGGTCTCTCCCATTCCTATCCTATTAGTTTTTACCTGAATTCTCCTTTTCTGTCTGATTTCATGGCAGTGAAGTTTCATTTACATAGAATTTATCTAACTTCTTGACTCTGGCTTCTGTAGCCCATGAAGCTTTTCTCTACTGCAGCTGGTGCTGTCCTTGCTCTCCTGCCTGACCCAGGCTATTGCAACACTTAAATGTATCATTAGTATGCCTGTGTCCTTCAGTCTTTGCTGTCCAGGGAAGGAGAGCTTTAGGAACTCCAGGGATAGAGGAGAATTTTGAGCAGAATTTTGAAGCGACTGTTTTGTGTTTGTGTGTGTGTGTGTGTGTGTGTTTCTCCCATGGATATTGAAGAAGCAAAGAGACACAGAAGTTTGAAACCATCTGACATGCTTTAGAGAGCTTGCAAGTATTTTGGTATGTGCATGGGGTAATTGGAGGGAAAGTAATGAGACAAGAATATAAATAATGGGCATGAGACAAATTATGAAGGGCTGAGAATACTGATGTCTCTTAAATTATATGGTATTTGTCCTTCTCTGACTTATTTTGCTTAGCGTTATACTCTCTAGCTCCACCCATGTTGTCGCAAATGACAAGATTTCATTCTTTTTCATGGCTGATTAATACTCTTTTATATGCAAATGCCACTTCTTCTTTATTCATTTATCAACCATTGGACCCTTGGCTATTGTAAATAATGTTGCTATAAACATAGAGGGTGCATGTATTCATTTGAATTAGTGTTTTTTTGTATTCTTTGGGTAAATATACCTAGTAGTGCAGTTGCTGGATTATAGGGTACTTCTATTTTTAATTTTTAAGGAACTGTTAGAGAGCCCAGATATGGACCCTCAACTCTATGGTCAAATAATCTTTGACAAAGCAGGAAAAAATATACAGTGGAAAAAAGACAGTCTCTTCAATAAATGGTGCTGGAAAAATTGGACAGCTATATATAGAAAAATGAAACTTGACCATTCTCTTACACCGTACACAAAGATAAACTCGAAATGGATAAAAGACCTCAACATGAGACAGGAATCCATCAGAATCCTAGAGGAGAACATAGGCAGTAACCTCTTCGATATCAGCCACAGCAACTTCTTTCAAAATAGGTCTCCAAAGGCAAAGGAAACAAAAGCAAAAATGAACTTTTGGGACTTCATCAAGATCAAAAGCTTCTGCACAGCAAAGGAAACAGTCAACAAAACAAAGAGGCACCCCACGGAATGGGAGAAGATATTTGCAAACGACAGTACAGACAAAAGGTTGATATCCAGGATCTGTGAAGAACTCCTCAAACTCAACACACACAAAACAGATAATCATATCAAAAAATGGGCAGAAGACATGAACAGATACTTCTCCAATGAAGACATACAAATGGCTGTCAGACACATGAAAAAATGTTCATCATCACTAGCCATCAGTGTTTTCATACTGTTTTTACAGTGGCTGCACCCGTTTGCATTCCCACTAACAGTGCACGAGGGTTTCTTTTTTTCCACATCCTTGCCAACACCTTTTTCTTGTGTTGTTGATTATAACCATTCTGACAGGTGTGAGGTGATATCTCATTGTGGTTTTGATTTGCATTTCCCTGACAGTAAATGATAATGAATATCCTTTCATGTGTCTGTTGGCCATCTGGATATCTTCTTTGGAGAAATGTCCATGTCTTCTACCCATTTTTAAATTGGACTATTTGATTATTGGGTGTTGAGTTTTATAAGTTCTTTATATATTTTGGATACTAACCCTTTATCAGATATGTCATTTGCAATTATTGTCTCTCATTCTGTGGCTTGCCTTTTAGTTGATTGTTTCCTTCACTGTGCAGAAGCTTTTTTTGATGTAGTCCCAATGGTTTATTTTTGCTTCTGTTTCCTTTGCCTCGGGAGACCTATCTAGAAAAAAAAAGTTGCTATAGCCAATGTCCAAGAAACAAAACAAACAAGCAGACAGAAAAGAGAGCGAGAGAGAGAGGGAAATTAAGAAACAGACTCTTAACTATTGAAAACAAACTGACGGTTATCAGAGGGGTGGGGGTGGAGGATGGATTTAATCAGTGATAGGGTTTAAGGAGTGCACTTGTGATGAGCACCAGGTGATGTATGGAATTGTTGACTTATTATATTATACAACTGGAACTAATAAAACAGTGTGTTAAAAAATATTAATGTTATTTTGAAGGCAGGTAGAGAACACTGAAGGATTTCAAGTAGGGGAGCAATCTGGTCAATTTTTTTTTTTTTTTTTTTTTTTTTTTTTTTAAGAAAGCTCATTTTGGAAGCTGTCCTTAAGGAGGAGTGAGACCAGAGAGAAGACGACCTATTAGCAGGTTACTTCTGTGGTCCAAGTGAGAGAAAATGGTGGTCAACACTGGATGTGACATTGGATATGGAGAGAATTAGAGGAATTTGAGAGACCCTAATAAGGTGGAGCCAGAAATTTTTGTAATTTACTGGATATGGGGGTTTTGTAGGGGGAGGGAGGAGTTAAAAAATGACTCAATTTTCTGACACTGACAATTGGATGAATGGTGTAATTATAGGGAATATAGAAGGAGGAATTTTGTGGCAAGGTAGGGCAGAATATTTTGTCCATGTGTCCATACTGCATCAAAAATGTACAGATGCTTGAATTATCCATCATGATTCCTTTGTCTTTTATTACACAACCTAAAAGTCATTCAACTGTTTATTTAAGATTTATGTTTATGGTCTTCATCATTTTAATTGCTACTTATATTTGACTTTTCTATTATTCCTCCTAAAATATAATACTGTGACCTGGAAAAAACTTACTAAGTAAGGTTCAACCAAGAGACTACAGATTGTTACTACTATTCTCCATGATACCCTAGTGATACATACTTACCTGATCATAAATATGTATATCCAAGACATTTTTCACCAGTTTTAAAAGCTTCATAAAACTTTTTTTTTTCCAACTGAAAATTCTTAGGTCATTTCCTTATTTCTTTAGTGTTTAAAAATACATCAGGATGTCCTCAGCTAGTAGTGACTCAAACCATAAGGAGATTTGTTGTTTACTTAATAAAAGCCTGAAGGAATATGATCTCAGGCTTGTTTGACGGGTAAATGATGCCATTGATGATCTGGTTTCTTTTCTTCTTTTTCCTGTATTGTTGGAGAATTAGTTTCACCTTCATGTATGTGACCTCATGGTTTCAAAATGGCTGCTACAGGTCTAAGCATCAGATTTTCACATAAAAATATCCATAACAAGAATGAAGAAGCAAAGAAGAACATTCATCATTCACATCTTTCTTCTTTCAAGGAGAAAAGTCTTTCTCAGAAGTACACAACAGGCTTCTTTTTATTTCTTTTAGCCACTTGCTGGGCCAAACGGATTGCAATTGATATGCTTGGTATAGACCAATCAAAATTCATTCCCTGGAAAATAAGTTATTACCACCTAAACAAAATCATTGTTTTGTTACCAAGGAAAATGGGGACATGGTTGTGGAATGAGTAATCAACAATGTCTGCCCATAGGAAACCAAATAAATGTTTGATCAAATATAGGAGCAGAAAGGATCAGTTTGGAGTGGTCTTAAATCTTTATCTATTGGGGTGCCTGGGTGGCTCAGTGGGTTAAAGCTTTTGCCTTTGGCTCAGGGTCCTGGGATCAAGCCACGTATCGGGCTCCCTGCTCAGCGGGGAGCCTGCTTCCCCCTCTCTTTCTCTGCCAACCTCTCTGCCTACTTGTGCTCTGTCAAATAAATAAGTAAAATCTTAAAAAATGTATTTATCTATTATATATCTATCATCTCTCTCTCTATCATCTATCTATCATCTAATCTATTATTTATCTATTTAATTAGAGCAGAGACCTGATTTTCACTCTACTAGTTTAAATCATTTTAATTCTATTATCATCTAACTTGAAACATTATGCTTTATTAAGAAAGAAAATGAGAATAACTTGCCATAATATTTTAGTGACCTGGCAATTCTTTTCTCCAAGTTTTCCTGAGATATAATTGATATACATCACTGTATAAGTTTAAGGTGTATAGCATAGTGGTTTGACTTACATTTACTGTGAAATGATTACCAGAGTAAATTTGCATCCATCATCTCATGTAGATACAATAAAAAGAAAAAGGCAAAGAAGGAAATAAAAATTTTCTTGTGATATGAACGCACAGGATCTATGCTCTTACCAGCTTTCCTACATATCATGCACCAGTGTGACTATTGTTATTATGTGGTACATTACAGCCCTTACTTATTTATCTTATAACTGCAAGTTTGTACCTTGTGACTAACTTCCTGTAATTCCCTTCCTCCCACCTTTGCTAACCACAAATCTAATCACTTTCTCTATGAGTTTGGTTTCTTTTTTTAAGATTCCACATATAAGTGAGATCATACAGTATTTGTCTTTCTCTGACTTTCACTTAGCCTGATGCTCTCAAAGCTCATCTATGTTGTTGCAAATGACAGGATTTCCTTTTTTTTTTTTTTTAAATTTCAGACAGTACAGAAGTATATCCACTTTTTTTCAGATTTTTATTGATTTGACAGAGAGAGAGAGATCACAAGTGGGCAGAGCAGCCCGCAGAGTGAGAGGGGGAAGCAGGCTCCCTGCTGAGCAGAAAGCCTGATGCGGTGCTCCATCCCAGGATCCTGAGATCATGACCTGAGCTGAAGGCAGAGGCTTAACCCACTGAGCCACCCAGGCGCCCCTGGATTTCCCCCTTTTTTAATGGCTGAATAATATTCCAACTTCTTTATCCATTCATCTCTTGATGGACACTTAGGTTGTTTCCATATGTTGGTCATTGTAAAGCTGCCATGAATATGGGAATGCAGATATCAAGTTAATGTTTTAATTTCCTTTGGATATATAATCCTAGAAATGGAATTGCTGGACTATATGGTACTTCTATTTTTAATATTTTGAGGATCCTCCATACTATTTTCCATAGTGACTGTATCAGTTTACAATCTCACCAACATTATACAAACTTTCCCTTTTCTCCATATCCAGGCCGGTATTTGTAATTTCTTACCTTCAATGATGACCATTCTAACAGGTGTAAAGTGATGTTTCATTGTGGTTTTGATTTGCATTTCCCTAATGACTAGTGATGTTGAGCATCTTTTCATGTGTCTTTTGGCATGTATTTTTTGGAACAATGTCTATTCAGGTTCTCTGCCCATTTTTTTTTTTAAAGATTTTATTTATTTATTTGACAGACATGGAGAGGCAGGCAGAGAGAGGAGGAAGCAGGCTCCCTGCTGAGCAGAGAGCCCGATGCGGTGCTGACCCCAGGACCCTGGGACAATGACCCGACCTGAAGGCAGAGGCCCCGCCCCACTGAGCCACCCAGGTGCCCCTCTCTGCCCATTTTTTTTTTTTTAATTTTTTTTTTTAAGATTTTATTTATTTACTTGACAGGGAGAGATCACAAGTAGACAGAGAGGCAGGCAGAGAGAGAGAGAGAGGGAAGCAGGCTCCCTGCTGAGCAGAGAGCCCGATGCGGGACTCGATCCCAGGACCCTGAGATCATGACCTGAGCCGAAGGCAGCGGCTTAAGCCACTGAGCCACCCAGGCGCCCTCTCTGCCCATTTTTTAATGGGATTATTATTGTTATTATCTGTGTTGAGTTGTAGAAGTTCTTTATATGTTTTGGATATTAATCCCTTATTGGATATATCATTTGCAAATATCATCTTCCATTCAGTAGGTTGTTTTGCTCTTTTGTTGATGTTTTCCTCCACTATATAAAAACTTTTTAGTTTGATGTAGTCCCAGTTGTTCATCTTTGTTTGTATATAGACAGGCTGGAAATATTTGCCTTGGTTTTCATTTTAAATTATTATTGAGTCTGTTTTTATTAGTGAAATTTTGAATAATAATTGCTGTCACACTCTAAAGTTTTGTGTAAGGCAAACCTCTGTTCATGCTAACTTAAAGAAATGACACTGTCATGCTTATTTTTTTTTTCTTTTCAGCGTAACAGTATTCATTGTTTTTGCACCACACCCAGTGCTCCATGCAATACGTGCCCTCCCTAATACCCACCACCTGGTTCCCCCAACCTCCCACCCCCCACCCCTTCAAAACCCTCAGGTTGTTTTTCAGAGTCCATAGTCTCTCATGGTTCACCTCCCCTTCCAATTTCCCTCAACTCCCTTCTCCTCTCCATCTCCCCATGTCCTCCATGTTATTTGTTATGCACCACAAATAAGTGAAACCATATGATAATTGACTCTCTCTGCTTGGCTTATTTCACTCAGCATAATCTCTTCCAGTCCCATCCATGTTGCTACAAAAGTTGGGTATTCATCCTTTCTGATGGAGGCATAATACTCCATAGTGTATATGGACCACATCTTCCTTATCCATTTGTCCGTTGAAAGGCATCTTGGTTCTTTCCACAGTTTAGCGACTGTGGCCATTGCTGCTATAAACATTGGGGTACAGATGGCCCTTCTTTTCACTACATCTGTATCTTTGGGGTAAATACCCAGTAGTGCAATTGCAGGGTCATAGGGAAGCTCTATTTTTAATTTCTTGAGGAATCTCCACACTGTTCTCCAAAGTGGCTACACCAACTTGCATTCCCACCAACAGTGTAAGAGGGTTCCACTTCCTCCACATCCTCTCCAACACATGTTGTTTCCTGTCTTGCGAATTTTGGCCATTCTAACTGGTGAAAGGTGGTATCTCAGTGTGGTTTAAATTTGAATCTCCCTGATGGCTAGTGATGAACATTTTTTCATGTGTCTGATAGCCATTTGTGTATCTTCATTGGAGAACTGTCTGTTCATATTTTCTGCCCATTTTTTGATATGATTATCTGTTTTGTGTGTGTTGAGTTTGAGGAGTTCTTCATAGATCCTGGATATCAACCTTTTATCTGTACTGTCGTTTGCAAATATCTTCTCCCATTCCGTGGGGTGCCTCTTTGTTTTGTTGACTGTTTCCTTTGCTGTGCAGAAGCTTTTGATCTTGATGAAGTCCCAAAAGTTCATTTTTGCTTTTGTTTCCTTTGCCTTTGGAGACCTATTTTGAAAGAAGTTGCTGTGGCTGATATCGAAGAGGTTACTGCCTATGTTCTCCTCTAGGATTCTGATGGATTCCTGTCTCATGTTGAGGTCTTTTATCCATTTCGAGTTTATCTTTGCTTATTTTTATTTCAAAGCCCCTGACTTTATCTTAAAGTGATTACTTTATAGACTCCAGACTCAGGATAGTGCTTATCTCTGGGTAGGGTGAGAGTGGGGATAAGGGAGGAGGGTACAAGCAAATTTCTAGTTTTATCAGTAATGTTTTGTTTCTTAAGAAAGGTGGCACCCTAATGTTCATTGTGCTAGTCCTTATACATTTTTGTGTATATTTAATATTGCATGATTA
Source organism: Lontra canadensis (assembly GCF_010015895.1). NCBI lineage: Eukaryota > Metazoa > Chordata > Mammalia > Carnivora > Mustelidae > Lontra > Lontra canadensis. Next base: position 24,537,232 of record NW_022631011.1, read on the forward strand.
AAAATGGTTATGTCTAGGGGCACCTGGATGACTCAATTGTTAAGTGTCTGCCTTTGGCTCAGGTCATGATCCCAGGGTCCTGGGATTGAGCCCTGGACCAGGTTCCCTGCTCAGTGGGAAGCCTGGTTCTCCCTCTCCCACTCCCTCTGCTTGTGTTCCCTCTCTTGCTGTCTCTCTCTGTCAAATAAATAATAAAATCTTTTAAAAAAATGATTATGTCTATAAACAGAAAAACATTTAAAATAAAAGGAATAAATTGGTTGACCAACCTTAATCATTATGTTAAGAACAAAAGGGTTTTTTTTTTAAAAAGATTTATTTATTCATTTTTAGAGAGAGAGTATGCACATGTGTGTGCGAGAGTGGGACGAAGGGTAGAGGGAGAGAATCTTCAAGCAGACTTCCCATTGAGAGGGGAGCCTGACCATACTCCATCTCACAACCCATGAATTCATGACCTGAACCAAAACCAAGAGTTGGATGCTTAACCGACTGAGCCACCCAGACGCCCCTAAAAATGTAAAGTTTTAATCAGCTAATCTTGACAGATTTTTGCATTCTTTTATTTACCTATTCATTCAACAAACACTTACTGAGCACCTATTTTGCTGTGCAGTGGAGCTATAAAGCTGAAAAATGTGGCTCCAGCAGATCTCTTAGTACAGTGGAGATTTATTGTAAACAAATAATTATGTATCACTGTGTCCAGTGATACAACAGAGATACCAAAAAAATGTGCTATCACAGCTGAAGCAATGTGTGTGTCTGTTTGCATGCATGTGCACGTGTAGCTAAGTGTGTCAGGGCAGTCATGGATGGCTTTACAAAAAGGAAACTCTAAACCTCTCTTCTTGATTATATCAAAATTATGCACCTTGTGAGTCTCATTCTCTTCTTTGGGAGGTTATGGGAACTATTTATCCTGAGGCCCCCGGAGTTAATGGCAGAGATCTTAAACAGCACCGGTGGCTGGTCTTGTTTTCAGGTGCCTGGCTGCGTGCCTCTGAAGCTTTTTTGTTGTTGTTGTTGTGTCCTTTGTAAATTTCTCTCCAGTCCAGGACCAACTGATGCTTTATCTTAAGGATGAGTGCTTTATTCAAGTCACATTGGAAGAAGAGGGAATGCGGACCTCAGTGATTGATTCCTGCCTTGTCCTGTTTCTATTTCTTTTTTTCCTCTTAAAAGAAAGCAGTAGAGGGTAGAGGGAAGGGGAAATCAGTTTAGAGATTCAGTCAAACATGTCACACGATTTGGGCATGACTTGCCTCCGAAATATTGTCTGGCGCATTTTCACTGAGAGAGGTAACACTTGCGTTTTTATAAATTGAATTTGGTGCTGATGAAAGACCTGGCTGAGAATCTTGGTGTCAGTTTGTTCTCTAGAGGCAGAGCTGGCCGAAGGGCCACAGTGAAGGGATAAATCAAACATGATGAGTGCCCTGGGCCCGAGGTCCCAAGGATTTAGTGAATGTCCTACCTATCTTTGTATCTTCATAGTTGGGGGTGGCATTACAAAATTCATTTCCAAGGAGAGAGGGATAGGGAGGTAAGCTGATCAGAGACTGAATCAGAAAATATCCATCCCTCTTCCCTCTCTCTCTGCTATTCATATGTTTTCTCTGGTTTTTATTAGACTGGTGTACTTGTCTATCTATGTACCACCAGAAACACTCCTCATTTCTTTTCCAATGGTCTCCAGGTTAGAGAGTGGTTTGGGGACCTCATTAGGTGTCTAAGATTGAAGTGTGTGAGACACTTGACTAGAATAGTTATGGTGAAGTAAAGCTGGAAGTAATTCAAATCTTTTCCACTGCATAATACTCAGGGCTGATAAGTCATTCCTGGAGAGTGTTACAAATATTTATAAGCTTCTATTTTTCTTGACCTACTGATAATTTTCCCAGAAGGATTATCAGGACTCAATTTTACTTGACATCTTTTAATTGTTATGGAAATAACAAATAATCATTCTTAACAATTTAATTTGATGAGTAGATACCTTTTCTCCTCTAAAATTGATGAAATTTGAGCAGCAGTCCCAAATTATATCTTCATAGTCAAAGTGCGGTAAAGTTAAGAGAAAAACTAGGTATTTGAGCAAAAACAATAAGAAAAATGCCTTATTACTTTTCTTTGCTTTTGTTCATTCATTCATTCATTCATTCATTCACTCATCCAGTCAGTAAAGAAATACTTCTTGAGTGCCTATTATGTGCTAATCTCTGAGTGAGGTATTGGAGTAACATGAATAACAAACAAGTCTTAGCCCTATAAAATTTACCTGGTAGGAAAGACAGATATGGAATAAATAGCCCCCTACATTCATCATTTACAAACTAGACTGACTAAGTGCTATAAAGAAAATATATGAGGTACTATGAGAAGTTGTAACAAAAAAATCTAGTTTAAACTGTGTGCCAGAGAAGGGTTCCCTGAGGAAGTGGTTTTTGAATGGAGATACAAGGGAAAGTAAGAGTAAGTAGGCAGAGAAAAAGGAGTGTGTCTTAGGCACCTCAAGCTGTTGTAACAAATACCACAGACTAGGTGGCTTACATGACAAACATTTATTCTCACAGTTTGGGAGGTTGGGAAGTCCAAGATCAAGGTGCTGTCAGATTTGGGTCTGGTGAGGGGCTGCTTCCAGGTTTGCAGATGGCTGTCTTCTTGCTGTGTCCTCACAGGACAGAGAGGAGAAAGAGGGAGAGAGAGAACGAGTGAGTAAACTCTCATGTTTCTTCTTAGAAGGGCACTAATTGTATTCATGAAGGTTCCACCTTCATGACCCAATCACGTTATAATGGCCCCTCCTCCTAACATCATTACATTTGGAGCTAGGATTTCAACATATGACTTTTGGTAGGGACATAGGAATATTCATTTCATAACAGAGTTCTGCAGCTCTGGGGGAATGTGTGCAAAGGTACACATTAGTGTACCTTTATTAAACTTAAAGAGGCTGTTGTGGCTGGAGCTCCAAAAGAGGAGTGGAGGTCAACACTGTGAAGCTGGTGAGATAGGCAGGGGCCAGATTATCTGGGGCCTTATAGTAAAAGGTAAGGATTTTGTGATGGTAAGAGAATAGGGGAATCATTTGAGGGTTTTAGGAGGGGAACAGCATGATGATATTTTCATTTTGAAACATCACTAATTGTAGTGTGGAGAAGGATATGGGGCAAGTAAAGATTTGGAGGGCAAGAGGGTAAACTGTTGCCTAGTGCCGGTTAGAAGTCATCATAGCTTAGATTACATGGTCTGTGTGGAGATGAATACCAGTGGATGGTCTTAGTTATTTAGTGATAAATTGATAGGAATTGATTGATTGGAAATAGAAGGTGAAGGAGGTGGGAGGTATCAAGTCTTATTCTAGTTACCGTGTTCATTATACTTATTAGGTGATGGTGCTTGTCACTGTGATAAAGATCACTGGGGGAGAATCAGATTTGGGGCAAAAAGTCATGAAACTTGTTTGAGGGAAGCATTTGAGTGCTTTTGAGATTTCCAAATGGATATATGGAGCAGACAGTTGTATACAAGTCTGGTGCTCAGAGGAGGAGTAGGACTCAGAGAAGTAAATTTGGAAGTTGTAGGCATGCAGGTTGTTACTGTAGCCAGATTTTGAGTGACATATGGGCTGGGAATGATGAATTACAGCAGTGTAGCTCATAAAATTTTAGCCTTGGATGGAAACTTAGAAATTACCTTTAAAGTTTATTTTTCAAAGAGTAAAATAATTTTTATTATTTCCACTATTAAGTAATACATGTTTATTACAAAATGTTTTTTGGGAAAGCTAGCCCTCACTCTCCCTGCCCCATTTGTGTAAACAGAAGATGAAGAGGAGACCTCAGGAGAGGAAGGTGACTCATCTTTAGCAGGAGGTCTGGGCCAAGAACCTTCGACTCCTCATTTATGGTTAATTAATTAATTAATCTATTTACTTATTTGAGAGAGAGAGAGAGAGACCATGAGCATGGAGGGGAGAGGCAGAGGGAGAGAGAGAATCCTGACAAGCTCCATGCCTAGTGCAGAGCCTGATGTTGGGGTTGATCCCACAACCCTGAGATCATGACCTGAGCTGAAGTAAGAGTTGAACACCCAATGAACTGAGCCTCCCAGGTACCCCAGTTATTGTTATTTTATATCACCATCATAAATTGTTTTTAATCTAGCCTCTTTATTGATATGGAGGGGTAAGATTTTAGGAAACAGACAAGACATCTGTTATCATTTTGATTTTGAGTAGAACCATTTCTTAACAAAGGGTCTTCAACAACAGGGTGTTTTTAGGTCTTGGGTGACATAAGTAGTATAGAGCACAGAGCCAGCCTTTAATTTTCCCATTTCTTCTCCTCTAAAGTTGCTTAGTTATTTAGTTCCCCAGATACCATTTTGATATGGAGAGGGCCAGGCCACACTTAGAACTTTCTTTTATTTTGTATAGATTTGTAGCTTCATGTCTACTTGAATTATGGGTTTTTCCATCTGCAGTTAATTGGCTTGCATAAATTTGTGTAATTCTGGGGTTGGGAAGAGAGCAGTATTTTCCCCTTCAGTACCATTTAAAGGGAACAGGAAAGAGAAGATTAATGATAAGAGTTTTTTTGTCTTTCTCTAGAAATTAAAGGTGAGCTGCTGACTGACCCAGGCAATAGAAGAGTATCTGGCAGAAAAAAATGAACTGAGGAAGTGAGAGAGAGCTCTTTATGACTTTTGTTGTCCTAGGATGGCCAAGATGAGGGATCTTAAAGCAAGGGACTTCAAGAAATCACAAACAAGGATCTGATTCCAAGTACTGCTGCTGAAGACCCTAGAGCAACCTGGTAATGGGAAGAGCTAGCCCACCGGACATTTAATTAGTCTTTTTGGCTGTGACTTACTTCCAAAACAAGAATGAATTGGGTTTTATCTGATTGGTAGTGAATCATATTTGAAGAAAAAGTCTAATCAAACTGGACATCTGGGGTCATCTTGGATGACAGGATTCTGACCCCTTCCATTAGATAGTATCTCATCAATATTTATATTTAATAAAAATAAATTGTGATCAAGTCAATTATACTTTTGCTTGTTTATAGTAGATAATTATGCAGGCAAGTTGGATGATAAATGTATGGGTATTTATCACATACCATTCAGAGGAGAAAACTTACCTGGCAGACATATGTATCTTTGGTGCCTCTATTTTGGTGCATATCTCAGGTCAAGTTCCCTGGGATGAAGACTGAGATGAAGATAAAAATTCAGCGGTTTAGTAGGACATACCCTTGAGGTCAATATCTGTAGAAGGGAAGGCAGCAGGATTGGGCTGTGGTACATTCTCAGCAGAGGCCTCAGCTGACTCTCTGGGGTTTTCTGAACCTGAGATGACCCTTCAGAGTTGTGTTGAGCTGAGCCAGGCACTGGGCCATGGCATGCCATGTCAATCAGTCAATAGATTCTGGCCATCCTAGGAAGGAGGTGTGATCTTGGGTGAAGTGTTTCTCTTTAGTAGAGGTGTTGTACGTAGGGGGCTCATAGCTGAGAGCTCCTGCTTTTAGCACTTCCAGAAGCTGGGGTTCCAGGTAGTGCAGTCAATCCTTTGAGTCATTTTGATCCAATGATTTGTATAAAATTTGGAAGCAACTCCTCTCTAGGATTACATAGAGTCTTTCTTTGTCTGAGGCACACTTAGAATAGGAAGGTAATTTGATAATTCTAACCCCTGCATTCCCACAGTTACCCTCCTCTGCTCTTTGTCCCATATTCTCATTACCTTTTAAAACAACTCTGCTGATATTACTGGATCACTTGTTGGTGTGACCTAGAACCTCATTGCTGCGTGGTCTAAGCCTTTGGTGTGAAGAGCCTATAGTGCCCATGTAGAAGCTATGGCTGTTCAGAGAGATTCTTGGTGTGTCCCCCAGGGGAAGCATTCTCTTTTTGGGTACCAGGACTTGTAAAGCCACAGAGCCCCAAGTTGCAGGGCCAGGAAGTGCAAACTTTGCAAATGGGGCTCTGGGGATAATGGTATATGGAACCACTCTTCCTTCCATTCCTTGATTGTCAGACCCATTTATTCTACTGGCTTGGGAAGTAGCACTTGTATAAACATCAGTGATTTAAAATGTGCACTGCATCCTGAAGGATGGCTCCCTCCCCCATCCTTGCAGTATTTCTGAGTTGGAATTTCAGCTGTGCTTTCAACAGACTACCAGCTATCAGCTTCTTGGTATTATAGTACATCATATGAGAATAGGTTCCATGGTCACTGCCCTGTCCTATAGCTTTTTTGCTGTAATATGTGTTCCTTGGTTGATGCAGTATTATGTGGAATTCTTTGCCAGTGGATCAAACATTCTCTAAGCCTTTGGACAGTAATGCTGGCTGAGACCCTATGGTAGGAATGGCAAACCTTTCCCAGAATATATTAACCAGAATATATGTCTGTTCCTATGAAAATGAGTAACTTCATTCTGTGCAAGAAGGGGTCCAGTGTAATCAACTTGTCACCTGTGGGTGGTTGGCCCCTTGAAGGATGGTGCCGTACTGGGAGCTCAGCATTAGTTTTTGCTGTTCGTAGGCTAGACAATCAGAAGTCACAGTAGTTGGATCACCCTTGGTAGGTGAAAGGTCATTCTTTGAACCTGTGCTTAACCTCCATCAGTGCCACCATAACTAATCCTTTAATCTAGTAGTAGTTAGTAATGTAAATTCCATTGTGTCTGCCATGGGATGGCTACTGACAGAAGCTGGCTGACATCAACTGGCTGAGTCATTATGTCTATGTAGTTGTTTAGTGCCTGTTCTGTAATGGATTATTTCTGATGGAGATTGACATATTGTATGAAGATCTTCAGACCTTGTCCCTATTCCTATATGTCTATCCACATGGCTCTATCTGAGACCTTCTTGGTTCTGATCTTACATTTTTCTTCCAGGTTCTTGACTGAGTCAGGCAAGCCTTTTACCTAGGAGTTCATGTACAGTCTATGCTTAGCCCATTTCTCTTTTCATAAAGTGGTCACTGCCCAGTGCTCTGCTTGTTGGAATTCCTTGTCATTCAAAATTCACTGTAGTTCAAAACCAATCCTGAATAAGGTTGTATTGTAGCCAGCATTCATTTTTGTCTTTCTTTTTTTTTTTTATAACTTTTAATAGTCATTTTATTTTTTTTAAATTTCTTCTCAGCGTAATAGTATTCATTGTTTTTGCACCACACTCAGTGCTCCATGCAATACGTGCCCTCCCTAATACCCACCATTTTTGTCTTTCATCAACATACTGAGCTGACCACATATGAGCCAAATCCAGGTTTTCTCTTATTCCATCACCATCTGGTCAAAAGGGGGCACTCAGGTGATCAGAGGTGTACACTGAGGAAGAGGCTCTGGGTAGCAGGGGTGGGTCAAAGCTTCTTCCTTGTGCAGCTTGCTTGTGCTCTCTGTTCCTGTTTGTGTTCAACCTCACATGTGCCATTTCCAGCTTACAGCTGGACCTGTCCAACCTATGACTTGGTGGTTCTGATATGTCCAGTTCGTCAGGGGCAGTTCTGAGTTGGTGTCCCATAATCAGACATTTCATCTCTAACGGGGCTCAGTAACATGCCAGGAACCATTTCCCAAAAGGTGTGTGATTCTTTGTTACAGCTGGCATGCCCCAGAATCCAGTGGCTGAGTGGTATACTTCTTCTAAAGGTAATTGCCATAAATTGTACATGGCGTCTTTTCTCACCACTGAAACTTCTATTATCACAGGAACCACATATCACATATATCTTGAGATATATGGTCCAAAAGGCAGGGGGTTGCTTGAACTGCAGCCCACATCTGCTGCTTAGCTCTTTGCTTCTCTGATTCCAATGAAAAAAAAAAAGCTGATGACTTTTCATGGTCTGGACCTACACAAAAAGCTGGAAATTTGGCATGTGTGTTGAAACAACATTCTTGGGTATGGAACATGCTGTCTTCATAACTCAAGGAAGCCTACTAGGTTTTGCATTTCCTTCTTCATGGTGAGAAACACAAATTATAGTATTTGTCCTTTACTTTGCAGGGGACCTCCTGGTTCATCCCAGTCCATTAGACATTTAAATTTGATAAGGGTATGTAAAAAATTTACTAATATGGTCCTGAATTTTCAGAGGGTATATCTCCCATATCCTGGAGTTCATATGTTTATCTAAACCTCTAATCTACAAGTCACATCTTCCTTCTCTCCTCTGATTGGCACAGTGTCATCAATAGAGTGGGCCAGTGGGCCAGTGTAGTGCTGTCTGAGATGTCCAGTAAGTCTCTTGCTGAATTGTGACAGAGGGTGAGAGAATTAACATAGCCCTTGGGTAAGACTATTAATGTTTACTGTTGTTCATTTCAGGTGAATACAAACTGTTTCTGATCTTTTATGGAAGGATGGAAGAGAATGCCTATGCCAGATCAGTGCCACTAACCATACACTCAGAGCTGCTCTAGCCAACATTTCACATGTGGCACAGCAGCTGCAAGTGGGGTTATACCAATTGGTTGAATTTGTGGTAATCCATGTCTATGCTGGAAGACTTCCAGTTTTTGCAGGGACCAGGATAGTAATTAAATGAATAGAATCTGTTTCTTTAAATATGGTACTAAGCTTAGCCACTGTCCTTGGGAGGCAGTATTATTCTTGATTTTCTGTCTTAGTGTTGGTGGGCACTTTGCAGTTTCAGAGGTTACCACTTTGTCTTCCATACTACTCTCATTCTTACCCCATAGGCCGAGGAACCAGTGCATGGGTTCTGGCAACTAGCAGGTATGTGCATCCCAAATATACATTTGGGGATGGGGAAATGACCACCAGGTAGGTCTGTGGACCTATGGCACTCAGTGTGAACTGGACATGGGCCGGGACTCTCTTTGCTATTTGGCCCCCCAAATCTTTACTGGTGACTTACTGATGAAGGGCATGATGATACTTCAGTTTTCTGGGTTTCTGTATCGAGTGTGGGAGTGGACCTTTATACCTTATAGGATGCTCCAGGAAGGAGGTGTGTTACTTGGATGAGCAGCATGCCCCTTGCTGTATTCCTAACGGCTGGGGAGAAAGTTCTTTCCTGAAGAGATGTCTGAGGAGTGCCTTGCAGTCCTCACCATGGCGCCCCCCTCCTACTACGCCTGCTCTGTTCCATCTCTACCATCAATCCTATATGCTGCCAGAGGCACACGGACTGAAGCTACTGAAGCATAACCTTTGTGTCCACTCATTTCCATGGGCCCCTTCCAAGACTCTCCAACTGATTTTGTATTATTTTTCTGGGGAAGAGTCTCCCAAATACAGAAACTTCACGAAACCATTCTTACTCTGATTCTGCTTTAGTTGCTCTGAGTTGGGGAAGGAAAAAAGAAAGGAAATTGACATTTGAGCACCTAGTCTATCCCAAGCATCACACCCAATGTTTTGTATGTGTAATATCATTTCAGTTTGGGAACATGATTTGCATATTTCTCTGGTGTTCACAGGCTTTGAGCTCACAATATCTTCTTTGCGTATGCTTGTCCTTTTGACTGGAAGGTCCTTCCTCACTTTATTTGTCCATGAAAGACTTTCTCACCTTTTTTGATTTAACCCAAATATTGGTTTCTCTTGGAGTCCTTCTTGACTGGGCTGGGTATTTCTCATATGACTTTGTGGGTGTCTCTTACTAAACTCTGTTCACAGATCAGGTCACAACTGCTATTTATGCTGGTTCTTTCTTGTCCTCTGTGAGTTCTGAAATGGCAGATTCTGTGCTGTTCACCTTGGTATCCTTAGGGTCTAACACGGTCTGTGTCATAGAGAAGGAATGGATTAAATAATAATTGAGGATTTTCTAGTCCAAAAAAAAAGTCTCAAGAGCATGACATTTCCTTTCTTTTGAGGATTGAGCTCATGAAGCAACTTCTTCTTTGAAAGGAGTGTGTTCCAGAGCAGGGGTGTGTTGGGGGAGGGGCTGAGGGATAGAGAAGATCTCAAGCAGGCTTCATGCTCAGCATTGAGCTGGACGTGGGGCTCAATCTCGTTACCTTGAGACCCTGACCTGAGCTGAAATCAAGAGTGGGGCAACTAACTGAGCCACACAGGGGCCCCCCTTCCACCCTATGAAGCAACTTCTGATAAAGAATCTTGATTTTGTAGTTTCTTAATAACCGGGTGAAGGTGTTCTTAAAGAAAAGAAATAGGCATTTTTAGTATTAACATTTCACTACGTATTTTTCACTGCAAAAGAATAAACCAGCATTGTAGTTTTTCATTCGGACTCGAGAATATTTTTTCAGAGTCAGTCTTTCAGATCTTGAGTCCTTCTAAGTTAATGGGTAAAATTGAATTTTAGAAGCTGTAATAAAAGGTGGAGAATCTGGACTCAACATGGTGAATCACCAATCTGTATATTTACCAGATATTTTGTTACAGAAATGAGCTCATCTTGTGTATCCTGGTTTGTAAATTCCATATCAATTAGCAAATAAACATTTATAGCATTATTCTTGATTTGTGAACAGTATTTCATTAAACAAATGTGCCAGAATTTATTTAACCTAATTTGCCTAAAAATATTTTTTAGGTTGTTTCTAAATTTTTTTTTGCCAGCGTAAGCAAAATGTCAGTGAACATCTTTTTTTGTTTTTAAATATTTTATTTTTAAATAGTTTCTACACCCAACATGGGATGTGAATTCACCACCCCAAGATCAGGAGTCACATACTTTACCAACTGAGACACAGCCAGGTGCCCTCAGTGAATATCTTGATGCATGTATCTGTTTATTTACTTTAGATAAAATTTAAAAAAAGGAATTGCTTGGACGAAGAGTATGACTTTTAAAAATTTATGTATGTATCCATTTGTGTGTGTGTATGCATATATATATAAATATATATAAAAATATATATCTATATGTACACATATATAGATATATACAGACATATAGATATATCTATATAGATATATACAGATATATATATAGATAGATATATACAGATGTATCTATATATCTGTGTGTATGTACACTTTGTATATTTATGTATTTATTTAGCTTTCTTGGCAGAGACTGTCTCATGACCTCCATCCACAGTGGAGATTCACTGCTGGGTAACAGCCCATGGGCCTAATTCTCATCCATGAACTCTGAGCAGAACTAATGTGTGTCACCTTCTGGTGTCCCTTCTCTCTGGTTTCCCTCTTCTCCCACCTTTCATCTGAGTACTGATGACTGAGTGACCCTGAAAGCCAACTGATGATGGTGGAGGCTCTGTCAATCAGGCTCTGTCATTTTCCCTGTCAGTGAGGGGATGAGAGACCTCTGCCACCAATCAGGATTACCCCTTTGGACTCTAGATAAGTAAGAACTACGCATCATGGGGTACCTGGGTAGCTCAGTGGGTTAAAGCCTCTGCCTTCAGCTCAGGTCCTGATCTCAGGGTCTTGGGATCGAGCCCCACATCCAGCTCTCTGCTCAGCAGGAAGCCTGCTTCCTCCTCTCTCTCTGCCTGCCTCCTACTTGTGATCTTTGTCTGTCAAGTAAATAAGTAAAATCTTAAAAAAAAAAAAAAAAAAAGAACTACTCATCATGTGGAGCCACTGGACAGTAGGGGTTTATCTGTTAGCATCTAGTACTTTCTTAGCTAACATAGCCAGCTGGTCCTCCAGAAAAGTTGTTCCTCCACCAACAGTGCATGAGAGTGCCCTTTCTTGTTCCCTTCAGTCTTACCAACACTTCTTTAGTGCTTAAAATGGCCAATGTCATAGCTATTAAGTGGTAGGTAGGTAGGTAGGTAGGTAGCTATTAAGTGGTAGGTAGGTATTGCTTTTACAGTTCTTTGAGTCCTAGTAAATTTGACGTGCTGATTGACTACTGGTATTTCTCCTTAGCCTAGAGATTTGTGACTTCAAAAATTCCTGGAAGGCCAAAAAGAAAAAAAAAAATCCAAGTTTAAAAAGTTCTCTTACATGCATATTTATGAACACTTGGAGATACCATCTTTAAGCCAAAAAAAAAAAAAAAAAACCTAGGTTGAATTAACAGAAATATGAGAGTAACTTCAATATCACTTATTTGGAGCTGCCAGCAGCTTCTCAGTGGGGCTGTGAGCCAATCTGATGGAGTGTGTATGAGTAGAGGGAAAAAAAAAACCTCAATGGAAGTTGTTTGATTGCTTTAATGAGTTTTGAATCCAGTGGACTAAGTGAAAATTCATCTGATTTAATTGAGTGACACTAATTGGTGAAGAGAAAATAGTCAAATAGGCTGTGCAGTGTACTTATTCAAAGTTCAAATTTTTTCTAATTTACCTCTGATAGTTTACTCTTTTTCCTTTGTGGGCAGATTATAAAAATAGTGTTTATTAAAATGTACCACAACAGATTAGAGAATGCTCTGTGTGCCTGAGTTTGCTTTATGTTTTTAAACTAAGGGTTAAGATATTTTGTTCTTTGTGTTGGATCACTAAACACAGAAATGACCTGTGATGCATCATCATGTTTGTTGCTAAAAACCTAAGTCCATAAGGGGATGAGATGGTTTGCAAAGGTAATAGAGAGAGGAGAAGATTTAGAGGAAGAATCAGGATGGTTTGGAAGAAGAAGGAGGAATATGTAGTTTTCTACTAGACAGAAGTCATCATTCTCCCAGCTGTGGGAGAAGCACTGAGGACCCAGACCTGTCTTCAGGGTAGTAATTGGTGAGGCAGCAAGATGCCAAAGAGAATGGCAGCATGGTGCATGCATAGGGGAAGGTCTTACTTCAGGCTTGGGGGTCCCAACCTTATATATCTTTCTACCCTTGGCAGAGCAACAGAAGCCATAAGAAGTTTCTGCATCTGAAGAAACTATGTGATTCAGAACAGGGGGTACCTTAGCAATAATTTATCAAGGCAGATGACCTCAGCATGACCCTGAAGAGAGGGGTATCCCTCCTCAACCTGTGGGATGGGGACTGAGCCAGAAATTAAGTTTATTTATTAAAAAATTGATTATTTCGCACACCTGAGTCAGTGGACAGAGATTAATGTCCACTCTATCTACATTTCCTGGGGCCAAACATCTAAGATCATTACATGCGTATGAGGAGCCATAGTTTTATTTAATTGCATTTGTTCATTTACTATAATTTGATAATATTTCCTATGAGCACACATTTAAATAATTATTCAACTAAAACAATGTTTTCAGAGTTGGCCTGGCAAAGGGGCTTTGAAATGAGAAGATTCCAGTAATACACGATTCCTCAGCAGGAGGCTTAGATTTGAATTTCATCATGACTTAGCAGAAATCAGAGCAGGTTTATTGTGTATATTTAACTGTGGGTAGAGTTATGTGCAGAAAATGCTTCTTAAAATAATGGAAAGTAGTATAAAGCATTATTGTGCTCTGGCCATGGAACACCCAATCTGCAATTTTAGAAGTAAACCCCACAGTTTCCCTCTGTATTTATATCTTTGCTTAGGAGTATTTGAGATTTTAGTCACTGTATTGCACTTTGGGGTTAACTTGAAGAGAGGAAGTTAGAGGGATGTTTCTGGGATAAGGACTGTGGTTGGCCCCAGCCTTAGGGCCAAAGCCTTTGTTTTGGAAGAATGGACTCCTTATCATCTGAGAATTGATGTTCCCACCAAGTCATGCAATCTCTTGGTTAGATGTGAGACCTGGAGCCCTGCTAGTGATGCCTGGGCTCCTATTCTGGGCTCTAAGTTGCTGCCTGCTTTCCCAGGTAGTTATGTTTAGGTTTGTATTTGGGAATCAGTTTTCCTAATGCTTATCACATTGCAGGACAGGACAAAGCAATCCCTAGTCTGTTCCCCATCAACAGTCTGCAATATTTCAGAGTCATGGTTGGGATTGATGTCTGAGAGTGGCTAAAACACCAGTGTGATTTCCGTCCATTGAGACTTGCAGCTGCTGGCAAGCCTACCTCGACCAAGGTCCTCCTTCCCTGCCTCTTGGGACACCTTTTCGTGAGACTGCTGCTTTTGCTATTTCTGGAAGGTCACAGTTATGTTGAGGAGCTTGAAGCCCTACTTCAGTATTTTTTCCCTGCTTGTGTGAACCATGGTTCCTTCACTTAGGTGATTACACAGCGACCGCAGGGGCATCACCCACCTGCTTGGCAGGGCTTCTTGTAGCGCAGAAGGTCGTCTTGTTGGTATAGCTTTGAACGGAGGTCACCATGTTTAACATCTATTTTCTGGGTCTTGTATAGACCACTTCTAGGGTGGCATGAGTTTGGGAGTTCACCTCTGTGCACAGAAGCAGTGGGAATTCCGTTGATCATCAGTGTGAACAGAGGCTTTGCTGATACTGTCTTCATCTTGTATTTGCCTTTGCTATGAAATTAAGAATTTTGACCAGACCTAGCAACCTGCGCATGTGGGCTGATCTGGAACAGCCTTGAGTCTCTACGCTGATACTTGAATTATGCAATTTTTAAAAGACACTCTTGTTTTAGACCCCTAAATCCAGAGTCATAATGTTGTGACTTCACAGAGACCTCTGTCTCTTTTACATTATATATTTTTAAGTTAAAATAGGTGTTCACTCTTAATTTGTTCAATGATATCTTGGTAGGTAACATCACAAGGCAGGTGATCCAACAATAGTCTAGGTCCCACTTTTTAAAAAGGATTTTGGGGGGTGGGGTTATGGACATTGGGGAGGGTATATGCTATGGTGAGTGCTGTGAAGTGTGTAAACCTGGAGATTCACAGACCTGTATCCCTGGGATAAAGACATATTATATATTTATAAAAAATAAAAAAAAATTAAAATTAAAATAAAAAAGGATTTTGGGGGGCGCCTGGGTGGCTCAGTGGGTAAATCCTCTGCCTTCGGCTCAGGTCATTGTCCAGGGTCCTGGGATCGAGTCCCGAATCAGGATCTCTGCTCAGTGGGGAGCCTGCTTCCTCCTCTCTCTCTACCTGCCTCTCTGCCTACTTGTGATCTCTGTCTGTCTAATAAATAAAATAAAAAAAAATAAAAAGGATTTTGGAGGGATCTGGCCAATGAGAATAAAGCCTCTATTTCTGATTTAACAGTCTTGGTGAGATGCATGGCTAGGAGCAATCCCTTTTCTGATAGTTAGGAGCAGGGAGTCGTAGGTGTGGGAAGAGGAGGAGATGAGTCAAGATAGTCTAACTAACGCTCTAGTAACAAATTAACATTGCAATCTCAGTGGCTCAAGGCAGTGAAGAATTATTTCTTGAGCTTGCATTGTGTATTGCATATATCCTGATGCTCTGTAGGGCAGCCCTGTTTCAAGCAGTGACTTAGGAATCCCTCTGTTTCTAACGTTTCGGAATATTAGCACCTAGATTTCAGTTCATAGTGACAGGGGAGACAGATCTGGAGGGCTGTGCAGGAGCTTTTCCTAGAAGGGACACAAGGTACCTCTGTATAGAGCTCATTGGCCATAATTAGTCACCCAACTCGCCTAACTGTAAAGAAGCTGGGAAGAGTGGTCTCCTCCTAGGTATGAGAGTAGACTGTGCTGTTTGTGACCGATAATAATGCTTACCCAGTGGGCCATCCACAATAAAAGGGCCAAGGCTCCCTTTACGAGGTGGGGGCTGCTGTGGCTGGCGTTTTCCTGTAGTTTTCCCGTCTCTATCCCCAGCAGGAACCATGCTGTCGATTTAGCACTGCCAACACTTGCCGTCCGCCTTGCATGCATGGTCAGCTGCATCTCTGCCTGAGAGTTTATGCCGCTGGGCTCATGTTGACAGAGTGAGGAGCAGAGGGAGATGGTGCAATTCTTCATTTGTCTCCTGCACTCAATCAGGTCTTTTCCTAAGACTCGTTAAAAGTACTCAATTTGCTTAGACCACGTGGGTGGATATGTAGGATTTTGAAAATATGCTGCTGATTCCTCTAGCTAATTTCAGAGCCATCTGGAAGAGGCCTTAGGGCCAAGGTGGACATGCTGTTTCCCCAGCCTCTGAGAGCTGTCCCTAAGGAGCAAATACACACACACACACACACACACACACACACACACAATAAATCACTTCTCTCATTGGTGCTAAATTAACTGTTAAGCCTTCTAAACTCCTGAACAGCTGATAGCAGGATCCTGGGTGGCAGATTGCTGAGCCCTGTGCTCAGCATTGATTAGAAATAAACTGTATTTGTTTCGAGACTTAATGCATGCATCAGCAGAGGTAGCGGTGCTTCCCCAGATCTGGTCTGTGGACTGGCTGAATCAGAATCATGCAGACATAGCTGAAATACACATGGCCAGGCCTCAGCCCAGACCCACTGAATGGCACCACCAGGATGAGGATCTGGAGTCTTCATCTGAATAAACTCTTTAGATCACATAGATGCGTAGCCGCTTTGGGAGTTCCTGCTGATGTGGGAATAGCAATGGAAGTTTGAAGGTCTGCTGGCTGGGTTCTAGTCATGCTCTGATGCTGTGTGGGCTTTAGAAGTCATTTAGCCTTTCTGGTCTGTTTTTCCAGCTGCATCACAGTGGGACTGAACCTAGTTTTTGAGTGAAATGTTACCCAGAGCCCCAGTAGGTAAAGCAGATAATAGTAGGGTGGTTCTGGTGGAGGCAGTGGTCAAGTTTTCCTTTGATTCCCAAAATGGCCCTCAGGGTTGCCAAAGAATTCTAGGGATTTTTGGGACACAGTTTGAAACACCTCTGGGTGAGTGGTCATTAAGGTTCTTTGCAGTCCTAGAAATCTTTGAATCTTAGCCATGGAGGGTGGGGTGGGCATGAAAATCAATGAAAAATAATCATTTAGAGAATATTCATTCTTTCTCTGTCCCTGTCTCTCTTTGTTCTGTTTTTTTTTTTTTTCTTCTCTCTGTTTCTCTTTTTTTCCCTTTCCTAGAACAAATGAAAGTCCAAGATATGTATTTCTTTCCACGTTCTCAGGTGAAATGTGGTGGGAATTTGAAGGGAGAATATCTGAAACTCATTTGAAGGTGCAAAGTTGTTCTTGTCTGTAGATTTATTTTTTAACTTTAGTGGAATTTTCAGGTTCAGGTCACAATTTTTTGAAGTTGAATCTGTCGGCTTACAGGTTTTAATATTTCCTGAGACATTTGACCAAAGTCCTGGCAGGCAAATCAGGCAAATATTCAATAAAAATGTATGATGAGTAGTATAGTCCCTGTGAGAAGGCTTTGGTTCTATTATTGCATCTAACCACTCAGACACCCTCTGGAATCCTGTTTTTGTTTTTGGGATGTCAGGTATTTATTATATTAGAATTATATGAGCTTAGGCATGACAGAACTCCTTTAGGAGTTAGAACATTAATTAGGTTCCAAAATTGTCTTGGTTTAGCATAGCACTACATCCTATAAAATCTGAATTTAGCACAGCATTTAATAGTTTTATTTTAAAAACAAAGTCATTTCCAATATAAAAAATAATGACAACTACCATGTGACTTCAAGGTTTCTTAATATTTCACTCTTAATTACTTTAGCATAGTTCCTAAGAGCAAGAACATTCTAACATATATTTACATAACATTCTGACATATAACAATAATAAAATTTAGAAAAGTCAACCTTAGTATAATACTGTTGTCAAATATTCAATCCATATTCAAATGTTACCAGTTGCCATTCATTTTTTGGTAATGATATCAATATGAATTTTCATATTCATTTTCAAATGAGTGTGATAGCCATATAATACCTATGAATCAAATGCTATAGGACAATTTATATATTCATTCATTTAACATTATTAAGTAACAATATTTAGGAATATAGAAAAAGTAATTTCTGGGGCTATCTATCTATCTATCTATATGTATCTATATATATCTATCTAACAAAACATTCCCTGCCTTGAAGATCTCATAGTCCGGGGGTGCCCATGAAAACAGGCAGAAAATCTCAAATGGCAGAACATGTTATGCTAGAGAAACTACAGGGTAATATGGAATGAATAGGCACCATTGACAGAAGCTTGGATATCAGAAGAAGGAGATGATGTGTGGATGCTGCAGAATGTGTTTTGGAAATATATGATACAGATTGAGGAGACTTCCTGTGGATACTTGGACTTGTAGATCTGTACAGAGATTAAGATTAAGATTACAGCCATAGCTTGGGAAGTGTCATAGAGAGAAGAAAGAGATATATATATATATATATATATATATATATATATATATCTCCTCTCCAAAGATTCAACTTTCTTCTCTCTCTCTCTCTATCTATCTATATATATATATATTTGACAGAGAGAGAGGGAACACAACCAGGGGGAGTGGGAGAGGGAGAAGCAGCCTTCCCTCGGAGCCAGGAGCCCAGTGCAGGGCTTGATCCCAGGATCCTGGGATCATGACCTGAGCCTAAGGCAGACGCTTAATGACTGAGTCATCCAGGCGCCCTGAGGATACATATTTTAAGGAGAGAATATAAAAAATTGAGGACAGAAAATTGAAAGGTGATAAAGATCCAGAAAGCCCCAGCATATAGTCTCATATAAGAACTACTTTTCTCATCAAATGTTTTCGTCAGGTTACTTATTTATTAGAGGGTTACGTCATTGTAATTCATATTTTGGTATGCCTTAAAACTCTGTGATCTGTCTTCTGCCTTAGATTAGAGGATTTTAAGGAAACAGGCCACATACAAGTCTAAATAGGAAGTTAAAAATTCAAATTAGCTCTTTTCTGTTGAAATTATGATATAAATCACTATTATTAGAGAAGCTTTTTGCCTAAAATAGGTAACATCCTGTAGATTTGCCTCTAACTATTCTATTAATTGAATTGCTGGCATGTTTATGTTTTTAGACCTATTCTAGAACTGTTAGATTCATCAGATGAAAAACACAAAGACCAGTTCAACCTAGGAGATAATCAATTTTTCATGCTCATTATCATTTAGATGAGTCTCTTATAAGGGGAGGGTTGTAGCGTGACACATTTTAATGCTGAGTAACACCTCATTCCTCTAGATAACTAAGTGAAAATGTAAAGATCTTAAATTTCAACATAAAAGAGAAAATCAAAGGAAATTTGGGAAAGTGAGAGCCAGAGAACCAATAAGACTTACTGCCAGACAACTTCAGTTTCATCAATATTTTTATAGTTTTGCCTAACCATCATTCTTTGTGTGCCTTCTGACTGTCCTGAAGGAAAAAGAAAAGCCTTCACAGCTTAAGTATCTTATTAAATCTTTTATATTTTGACACTATTTTGGAACCATTTTAATATTTCACATTGAAAGAAAAATATACCTCATGTCTTTCTGAAAAATTAAAATGAAAGCAGATACCCAGTTACACTTTAGCATCTTGTCTAAATGTTGAGCATTTGACAGTCTCACAACACAGGCCTTTACCTATGTAACCTGTGAGTGACCTCAGAGACTTGGGAGGGGAGAATCCTATGATTCTGGATTTTTGTCAATTTACTCACATTTCCTAGATCTTACATTTAAAATGGGAATATTCCACATGTTTCCTTCTTTTCTTCCGATATATTTAAGAAAGGTGTTAACACTGCATGGGCCTTCCTCTGAAAGAGTAAGATTTACAAAGCTACTCCATAGTTCTGCTTTATTCTTATTTTTAAAACGGCTTTTGGCCTTTGGCTCTGGTTACCAAGCCTACAAGCTTAAACTCATTCTGCCTCCATTGAACCTATGCTGCCCCTTCCCCCACAGGATTACCAAGAGACGTGTGTGTGTGTGTGTGTGTGTGTGTGTGATGCAGAGACACACGTACATATCAGATATATATGCCCATGCAAGTGAGTATGTGACAGAGGAAATGATCATTTAGAAATCTGAGGACTAAAATGGGGCAACCAAGAAACATTGTCATCTTCCCTTAATATCGGATTGCATTTTTTTTAAAGTAAAGAAACTCATAAAGTTTAATAAAGAATAAGTTTTCACCATAAAAGCTTCTGGCAGTGATGAGGGTGATTTCCACGACTGTGCATAGCACCAGAAGAGCCCCCACTAATGTGCGGCTTCAATTTCAGCGTAGTTCATTAGAACAACAATGCAAACCAGCTGTCCCCTGGTGTTTGGAGAAGAAAGATCCAATTAACTGGCAGTCATCCACCTGGTTCCAGATTTTGCTGTCTCCTTATGAGCTTGTAAGAGCAGCCAGTTTGCATGAATTCTGGTCATTAATGCAAGCCAGGGGTGAGGGGAGATGGGGAGAATGGGTTTTCTGAACTGCTGTAGGAGGAAAAGGCGAAAGGCCATCTAGTGCTTGGATAGCTAAAAAGGCAGCAATGAATTAATTTAGCAGGGTATTGAATTTAAAGCTTTCTTTTTTGTGTATGTTGATGTGAAGGCTAGAAATATATTATGTTTCTATGAGTGCAAATATAGAATGATTTTGTAAAGTATTTGTTTGGATTTTTCATTTTAACAGTAGTGACATTTAAAGTGGGAACCACACATCTATATTGTAATGAACCATCTACCAATATTGGAATATTTAAATTTCACTGGAACTCTTCATTAGGGTTTTCCTTTGTAGCTTTATCAAAATATCATGATTAACTCAGAAATAAAGCAATGACTGGAGCCCTCAAGTCATTATTATTTTATCTTTTGGAGTAGAGCACATAATTGGTATCTGACCATTTAGTCCCTAAAATAAAACATCTAATGATACGGCTTCTGGAAATGTTACAGGTCTACATCTTTCTGGAGTGATACCACATTTGCAATAGAGCCGTCAATAAAACAATCATTTCTCAGCACTGAAGACTGGAAAACCTGTTGTATTACACTTTCCAATCTCTTCAAAATCACATTTTAAAAATCCATTTTGTTGCAAGATGACCAATCTCATCTGATTTATAAGCCATGGCCTCGGAGGAAATATGGGATGCTTGGAGTTGAAACCGCAGAACAAATGTGCCAGGCTGGAAGCAGACACTTCCTGCATTTCGAGCAGTTTCCAGGGCGTGCTGTAGAATGTGTCACTTGGCAGTTTTTAAGTCATGTGGCAGATGGTCACTTACCTGGCTGCCTGAGCACAATGTCTATATTTTATTGAAGGCTTATATTTTGGATTCACACGGGTTTGCCCTTTGAATCTTGTCAAGAAAGCATATGTGTACGTGATTATTTTCTAGAAAATTCTTTCCTTACTATTTCATACTTTAAAAGAATTTCATTAATTTTTACTTCTCAAACTGTCAGATGATATTAAAACAGTTTCATTTCCCATGGGTTTTTCATTTTCATCTCTTTCCTCATTCTTAATAATGTTGCAATACATTTTAGAAAAATATCAAGATTCCTTTGATCTACAAGGTGCAGCCTGTAGTGCTTAAGAGATAGAATTCTTTGACTAAACCGAGTAGAATTTCTTTAGGGCACTTGAGGATTGTGTATTTTAATTCCTATATAAAGTTAGATATTTGCATCCTACCCTTGACCAAAAACAAATAACTTGCTGATCTTGGATGTCAAATGACTTTAAATAAGAAGTTGAATAAAGGTTGGGACACCTGGGTAGCTCAGTCAATTAAGCATCTGTCTTCAGCTCAGGTCATGATCCCTGTGTCCCGAGACTGAGTCCTGCATTGGACTCCTTGCTTGGCGAGGAACCTGCTTTTCCCTCTGCCTGCTGCTCCCCCTGCTAATGTTCTCTCTCTCTCTCTGACAAATACATAAATAAAATCTTAAAAAAAAAAAAGAAGCTGAATAAAGGAAATAAAGCTCCCCAAACTATAGCCACTGCCTTTTTATATGTTAACATTAACATTTATCCATAAAGGGGGGGATTATTTGCCCTTGTGAATTGATAGGCTAGCACTTGATTTGTAAAGGTCTGATCAACATCTTAAATACTTTTTCATTTTAATTACTTTAGCTTTATAGTATAGCTTGGAATCTGGCAGTATGATACCTCCGGCTTTGTTCAACCTTCTCAAGATTGCTTTGGCTATTTGGGGTCTTCTGTGGTTCCATACATATTTTAGGATTATTTGTTCTAGTTTTGTGAAAAATGCTATTGGCATTTTGATGAAAATTGCATTGAATCTGTAGATTGCTTTGGATAGTTTGGGCATTTTATCAGTATTCATTCTTCTAATCCATGATCACCATATATTTTTCCATTTATTTGTATCATTTACCTACTCCTTCAGACCTAATTTGTTTCCGTGGTGGCCCTAATCTCATGGCTAGCCATTACAATGAAATCATCATCAGACTCTTACAATTCCTCCGCTCGTTTTATTGTCTTTCTGTGTCCTTTGCTGCTTGCCAAAAATTGCTAGAGAAAGTTAGGATGTTACTTTGAGGAAATCCATATTAGGAGATGGATATTAATATTAATATATGAATAGTAATCATATTAGGAGAAAGATCCAAATCCCTGATAAGTTCCACAAGATGCTTTGTAAGCTGGCCCAATGTAGTGTCCATCTCTTCTTTGTTTTCTGTTCCATGCTGGCCTTCTTGTAGTTCCTCAAACACATCACTCTTCCCCTTAACTTGGGGTCTTAGAGCAGTACCCCTTTGATTTTCTTGTTAACACTTAACCAGCCATTAGACATCAATTTAAATATCACTTTCTCAGGGGAAATGATAATTTACATTAAGCTTCCTCATCCTCATGTATCATAGACCATGTACCTGTAATGCAGTTAAAATTTTACATTTATTTTTGTGATAATACATTTGTTATCACTTTGATGAACACATGATCTAGAAGTGTTTCTGCTTTTCCCTATATACTCAGCAACTGTATTGTGTTCAATAAATAACGTCTGTGGAGTTAGCATACTAAATATCTCATAAATGACACTTTTATTAGTAGTAACTCCTAAAGCAAATGATATTTAGACTATTAGAAGTATTCTCTTTATATTGACGTAAAATCTCCTTTCCTAATTTTATTTGCTGGGGTAATACAAATAAATTAATTTCCAGTGTGGTTCAGCTTTGCTCTGGAGTAAGATTTAGTTGAAGCTACCACATCTGGGGGCTTACTGTGTGCTTGGCACCATGCTCGTCTGTAAAGTGGGAATGATAGTAATTGCTTTACTCAGTTCAGTTTAAAAAGCATTTGTTCAACACCTATTGTATTCTATACAGTTATTAATATTTGGGATAAAATATGAGTAATACATCTGCTATACTGGAGGAATTTACAGTTTGTTGAGAAGGGTAAGAAAATATATCAAGTGGACATTTTGCTAGGAATATAGTTTAATGAGGAATTGACTTGCTTTTTTCCATTCTTACAGTAAAAATAAATACTCAGGAATATATTGGGAATCAGATTATTTCTAGTTGCCTGCCCGAGGTGAAGAGACACATATTTCACCAGCACTTCCAGAATAGTTGTAATCCAAGAATGCATAAATATTCCCTGAGAATGGCATAGATGGGTGGAATTCTCGGAAGAACCTCAAGTTGTATTATTGGCTGCTGGGGCCTTTGTTGGAGACTCATGGCTATGGAAATCTGCCTGCCTTTTCCTCACTGTGTTCCTCTACTATGTGGTCTTCTATGTATAGATGATTATTTTCCTTCATATAAACAGACAAATTTTTATACTTTGCCTGTGTTTGACAGTGTCTTCTCATCATTCTCTTCATCCTTATATCAGCCAGCTAAGGAGATACACATGTATGTTGATCATCTAGATATACAAGGCAAGTGATGTAATTGGGAACTCTCATGTGCCAGAGTGAGAGTAAAAATTCGAACGACCTTTTTTGAAAACTGGCATTACTTACAAAAGTTAAGGATGTGACATTATTTTCATACCTAGCTGTATACCCAAGAAAAGTGTGTCTATAGGTTCACCAAAAGATATATACCAGGATATTCACAGTCACACTATTATAATCCCCAATTGGAAAATATCCAAATGCCCATCAATAATAGATAAATGATAAATTTTGATAAATTTGTATTCATACACTGGAATACTATATAAAAATGAGAATGATCAATCTATTACAATAAACTACAATATGGATGACTCAATTGCATAAAATATAGATCAGGCAAAACAGACCTAGATGTTAAAAGTTGGGATGACAAGGATTACCCTTGTTAGGACCAGTTCTTAGAACACAGGGTGGCATTCCTGAGGGTGATGATAGTCTGTTTTTGATTTGGGGTGCTAGGTAGTTTGTGAACTTCATACTGATGACCTGTGCACGCACTTGTATATAAGTTTATATTTCAGTGTAAAGTTTAGAAAGAGTTGGTTCTATTGGTTCTATTTTTCCTTCATATTGAATTCAGATCTCCTAAAATGGCTTGGATTATAAGAGTAAAAAATGGAAAATTACCATCTAAGAAAGGAGCTGTCCTGTTACACATTTCGAATTGGCACTTGATCTGAAAAGCAATCATCAAGCTGGTAGGGGGCGCCTTTGAACTGATGTTCCATAGATGATAATAATTGTCTCAGTAATTGCAGAGCCCTTGAGATGAACTGACTTGGAATCTACTTCCCTATTTAACTGGGGTTACAGTTGTTATTTTTCTTCTATAATGAATCTTACAGTCTTAAATATTAAATATTTTCACTTTTATTTTATAATGTGCTTTTTAAAAAAGGACAGGTTAGCCACACAATAGGTATTCCTGAAGAAAATTGCTAGCTGCTCCTTGGAAATCCTATAAAATAAAACACTGGAAAATGAGTTAAAGTTAAAAAAAAAAATTTAAAGAGTTTATTTGAGAAAAATTGATTTAAATCAGGTAGGACCAAACCAGAAGTATTGATTTAGTTTCCTTTCAGTTTTATTGAGATATAATTGACATACAAAGATGTGTAAGTTTAAGGTGTGCATCATAATGGCTTGATCCATATATATGTTGCAAAATAAGTACAAAAGTAAATTGCTTCATATGGTTGCAATTTTTTTTCCTTGTGGTGAGAACTTTTAAATATACCATATAGCATTATTAACTACAGTCATCATGTTGTACCTTACATCCCCAATACTTATTTATTTTATAACTGGACATTTGTACCTTTTGAACACCTTCACCCAATTACCCCATACTCATGCCTCTGGAAACCATAAATCTGATCTTTTGTTCTATGAGGTTTGTTTTTTTTTTTTTTTTTAAGATTGTACATCTAAGTGATAACATACAGTATTTGTCTCTCTCTATCTGACTTATTTTACTCAGTTAACTTTTAACATTTAGAGTTATATATTAGTATCTGAAGGGGCACATGCACCCAAATGTTTATAGCAGCAATGTCCACAATAGCCAAACTATGGAAAGAACCTAGATGTCCATCAACACATGAATGGATAAAGAAAAGTTGGTATATATATACAATGGAACACTATGCAGCCATCAAAAGAAATGAAATCTTGCCATTTGCGACGACGTGGATGGAACTAGAGGGCATTATGCTTAGCGAAATGAGTCAATCAGAGAAAGACAACTCTCATATGATCTCCCTGATATGAGGAAGTGGAGATACAACGTGGGGGGTTTGGTGGGTAGGAAAGGAATAAATGAAACAAGATGGGCTCGGGAGGGAGACAAATCATAAGAGACTCTTAATGTCACAAAACAAACTGAGGGTGGTTAGGGGTAGGGGGCTAGGGAGAGGGTGGTGGGGTTATGGACATTGGAGAGGGTATGTGCTATGGTGAGTGCTGTGAAGTGTGTAAACCTGGCGATTCACAGACCTGTACCCCTGGGGCTAATAATACATTATATGTTTATTTAAAAAAATTAAAAATAAATAAATAAATAAATAAATAAAATGGGGAAAAAAGTTATATATTAAACTCTAAAGTTGTGGTGCTCTCACATTTTTAGGAGATGGAATGTTTACAAGATCCATGTAAAATTAGAAAATAACAGATATTGAAGACCGCTTTTAAAAACAAATGCACTGATTTTGTCACACGTTTGTCTACTGACCTACAGCAATTTCTTAAAATCTTGTCCTAATGACCATCTCCAGCAGCCTTCACAGGGCATTGGATTAAAACAGTGAAATGAGCATGAAATACAACCTATAGAGTCTTAGAGAGGTTCAATATTTCAGTGTTTTTCAGCATTTCATTTAATTTGAAAATGATCTATATAGTCAACAAATATCCATTATTTAATTTATTTCAGTATGACTGTAAGGTTTCAAGTTACCAAAAAGATTTTTTAAGATTTTTAAGTAGAAATACCATAAAGCATAATTATAGTAGAGAGAGAGAGAGAGAGAGAGAGAGATGAGGAGGGACAGAGGGAGAGAGAGAGAATCTTAAATAGGTTCTACCTTCTGCGAAGAGCCCGATGTGTGGATATGATACTGTGGAACTCACTAATTTATGAAAGAACAATGGGATTCAGATTGTGTTTTGGCAGATGGAATAAGTTTAAGATTATCTGCTCAGATGTCTAACGCTTTTTACTAATATTTGTGGAATAGACTTAGATTTTTTTAATGATCTTTTTTTTTCTTCTTCTGATAAGAATTACCTTGGGTTCTAGAGACAACAAGTAGAATATTTATATTTTAAAAGGCACAGAGGAAAAAAAATGCAAGTTTTATCAAGTGACTTTTTCACTAAGTCCATATTTTTTACATTATCTGCAAGTCTGTTGAATAGGAACGTTTTGGGATTGTTAAAAATGATGGTGTGCTTTGAGTTGTTTCTAGAGCTGCATTTCTGTTTGTGAAGTCTCAGTTTGCAAGACCAATACAGTTGTTTTTAATTCCTCAAAGAAATGGATTGCAACCAGAAAGATATCAAGAGCCAGATCCACCCATCGAAGTATAATTTCTCCAGTTTGCTTCTTTGTATCAGGGAGAAAATCTTAACTAAGATGGAAATCAAAAGATTCCTATGTTCTAGATTTAGAGCTGTGTGTCTTCAGAATATTTTAGTATATCTTTCTACAAAGCCTTCAGAATGTTTTTCTTTCCCTCTGGGTATGTAGTTTCATTTTAGCTTAGAGGAGAAGGCCTTAAAAAAAATTCCTATTAAGCTCTGAATATCAGCTTGACAAACTTCTGACAATAGAGTTACTTAAAAAAAGAAATTCCTTCAAATATCTTGTCGGGTTTCAACAGGGACAAACAGTAAATATTCCTAGCAGTATGAACAACTCCATGGAC
Organism: Lontra canadensis; assembly: GCF_010015895.1. Lineage (NCBI taxonomy): Eukaryota > Metazoa > Chordata > Mammalia > Carnivora > Mustelidae > Lontra > Lontra canadensis. The sequence continues at coordinate 24,564,272 of NW_022631011.1, forward strand.
ATAGGATGTGTCTCCAAAGGGGGTGCAAAAGATATTAGCCTCCCCAAATCCAGAGCCACTCCCAAAGATAACCAAAAGAGGCTTAGATAATTCCTCTCAAAGTTGGCAGGACCCTACTTTCCAAAGGAGTGCAACCCACATTTCTTTCCCACAGTGTCTAGCCACACATGGAGTGCAACATACATTTCTTTTATCTTAAAAAAAAAAAACTTTATGTATTTTTTACAGTATTTATTTATTTTTATTTGAGAGTGAGAGAAAGCCAAGCAGGGGGAGGGGCAGAGGGAGAGAGAAGCAGACTCCCAGCTGAGCGGGGAGGCTGATGCAGAGCTCAATGCCAGGACCCTGAGATCATGACCTGAGCTGAAATCAAGATCAGATGCTTAAATGACCGAGCCACCCAAGTACCCCTTGATGCACAGTTCTGTCTGGCCATATTTTTGTGGACCAGTAATTGCTAAGCCCATTTCGCAGGATGCAAAAAGATAAACAAGAAGGCAGTAGTTATCCCTGGGAGAGAAGGGTTGATAACCAGTGGGTACCTAAAAGCAAATTCATGAGTCATAGTTCAAAGGTATAATTCTTTTTTTTTTAAAGATTTTATTTATTTATTTGACAGAGATCACAAGTAGGCAGAGAGGCAGGCAGAGAGAGAGAGGGGGAAGCAGGCTCCCTGCTGAGCAGAGAGCCTGATGTGGGGCTTGATCCCAGGACCCTGGGATCATGACCTGAGCTGAAGGCAGAGGCTTAACCTACTGAGCCACCCAGGCGCCCCCAAAGGTATAATTCTTACAAATATTTTTTATCTGCCAATCTGAGTTTAGAAAGGAAGGGATAATGTGAAATTTTACATTCCTCTCTCAACTAGGCACCATGGATAGGGATCTGGGAGAGCTTGGAGAGCTTAGTTTGGTAAGAATTCTCACACTTTGCTGGTTTCTACCAGTTTACCCAGAATCCCGACTATAATTCTGGAGTGAGTTGGGTCTCATCCTGGTCCCCAGAAATTAGAGGGGGAAAATATTTTTCCCTGTACTCTTTATGGTGGGTGTTTGACTGAAACCCCTTTTTCTTTAGGGCATCTCATAGTTGGATAAGCTTATCTAGGTTAAAAGTTCTCAGCTATGGCCAGTGTATTTAAATACTCTCTTCAGTAAGGTTTACCTGCTTGCTCCATCTTAAAACAAAATTTTATTCACTTGAGGCCTCACACTGGACCCAGTCCAGCTAAACTTGACCCAGTCTAACCCTTGATTCAACTCAGTTTCTAAGTTGGAACCATTCTGACTTCAGACCCATGCTAGTTTTTAAGTCAGTCTAATCTGACTCTGGCTGGTTTCCAGACCCAGTCTAGAAAAAGAAATGCTCAAATAAAGTCTAAAAGCTCACAAGGCAAAAAGTGCAGAGGAAGGAAGCAAGAAAGTGGCAAGTTCAGGGGCTTGATGGATCTATGCCTGTTACTCATTGCTCCTGGGGTCCATTGGGGATCTCCTTCAGTTCCCTCTTCTGACACTAAAACTTTTAAAAGATAAACTGAGGCATATTCAAAATTTTAAAAATTTATTTGAGTAAAAATTTATTAGAACCAGGCAGCATCCAATCTAGCACATATAAAGGAGATCCAAGGACCTGTGTAAAATCAAAGACTTTTCTGGCAGAAGGGATAAGTGACAAAGAAATTATACTAGGCAAAAATGTGGGTTGGTTATTGCAACCTGCCCTTTAGGGAATGGCTAGGGTCTTATCAGGTAGGTCTGTTACCTAACTGGTATTGATTGAACCATTCCTGATTGGTTAAAAATTCCATTTCTGCAAGAGCAAAAAGTATAGTTGAGTCTATGTTTGGTGATGTGAGTCTTAGCATAAGTGACTCATTTTGGACCTCTTCTCTTGTTTTTAACATACTCTTGTCCTGGACCTGACTCATGAACTAAAGGAGAAACACTTCCAAAATCCACACTCAGCTGTGAATTTTCACAACAAATGTCTATCCTGTCTTAATAATTAGGTAATTTTAATGATTCTAAATGTGTAACTGTGTAGAACTGGTCAGTTGAGGCTGCAGTCTTTGACCGTACAATTAACTAGCCTACTATGTACATAATCAGTCTTTGTGACCTAATTGGGAAATGTTAAATAGAACCATTGGGCCAGCTAGTTCTGGTGAAACAGAGCTAACTTCTGGAAACATATCTTCATTGGGATAAGATTACACAGAACGTCATACCAAAGACTTCAAGTTAGAGCTGGAAGGCTCTGTCACTCACTGATTTCATTTCAATCATGTGATCATTATTCAAAAATAATATTGAATGCCTCCTCCACAGTGGGCATTAAAAGCTGGTCATGAACAGGACCTCTGGCCTCAGAATGCTCACAGTTAATGGGAGAGGTTGTCTAGTAAAAAATGTGCTGATTGCTCTGACAAGGATAGGTGCATCAGGCCAGTTACTAATTGCTGTGTGATATTTATGCTTCCAAATATTCTGTTCTGAATGTTATGTTCACAAGACTGAGGACACAATATAATTTTCTGTTCCAACTATTTGTTAGAGCAGCAGTTTTAAAGTCTACATTCTGTTTCTTTGTTTGGGAACTTCTTGTTTCATACCAGTTAGGCTTTTAGTTTGGTTCTTACTCTCCATTTCACCAAAAGTGATGTTGATAACATAATGTTGGGTAAATGCATCTCTTTCTGCACTAATTTGACCTTGTGGTTAAGATGCTTGCATGGTCAGAACAAGTGGATTGCCTCTTTCAGTCTTCAGTGCTTAAATGAATTTCTTAGTTTGGAATAATAATACAGCATGACTTACCTAACACAAATGTGCCTTGCCAAGGGAAGAACTTGGGTAAATTCAGAAGGTATATGAAAAATAATTTGTATTTCCAGGTTTAAAAATATCATAATGTTACACCCTGACAGTTCCCACATTTTTTTTCTTTGATTGTTCTTTATTTTCTGTGGAGAAGGACTGAACAGGCACAGTCTGCTTTTCATGAATTCAAACCTTTCTCATGGTCACTAAGTTGTGATAGTTCTCCACTCATGTCCTCTGAGCAAAGGATTGGTGATTTGAGATGAGTGAATTCTGTGTTTGAAAAGAGATTGGAGGGTGTTGCATTCCATCCTTTACCCACCTTGACTGGAGGATACTAGTATATACATTCCACTATGCTAGAGGAGCCTGTCACAAGTAGGAAAGAGGGTAGCAAGGCAGCTGGCCATTACCACTCTCTCAGATGTAAGAATTAATTGTCCATATTTGACTTGATCCAAAGTTGTTTTCAGGGTGAAGTCTAATGAAACTCAGTGATCACTTGTGCCATGAGTTTTACCAAAATATGTGAATTTGGGCTGGATACTGCATAGGAAAATCTGCTGATAGTCTTATGGGGCTTCTCTTATATGTAACTTCTCTTTTTACTCTTGCTGCTTTTAAAATTCCTTGTATCTGACTTTTGACATTTTAATTATATTGTGTTTCAACATAGCCGTGTTTGGGTTCAATCTATTTGAGATCCTTTGGGCCACATAGATCTATGTGGGTTCATCTCTCTCCCCAGTTTTGGGACATTTTCAGCCATAGTCTCTTTCTTTTTCTCTTCTTCTGAAATTCTTGTAATGCGAGTATTGTCTCTTCTTATTGTACACATAATTCCCATAGGCTTTCTTTAGTCTCTTTATTTTTTTTTTTTTTTTTTTCCCCGCCTACTCTGACTGGGTGATTTCTGATTCCCTATTCTCCAGGTCATTGATTTTTCCTTCTGCATGGTTGAGTCTACTTTTGAAACTCTCCATAGATTTCTTCAGTGCAGTGCATTTCATTTTTAGCTGTAGGATTTTATGTTTGTTTTGCTGGCTGGTTTTTCCTTTTCCAGTGTCTCATTTTGTTCATTCATTATTTTCCCAACTTCATTTAGTTGTGCATCCTTGTTTTCTTGTAGTTCACCAAACTTCCATAAGAGGATTAATCTGAATTCTTTGTCTGACGGGTTCATAGATCTCCATTTCTTTAGGGTCAGTTACTGGGGCTTAATTTATTAGGTTCCTTTGGTGGTGTTTTATTTACCTGATTTTTTTGTGATCTTGTGATCTTTGATTCCTTTTGTTGTATCTTCACATTTGAGTAATTGGAGTCTTCTTTCAGAATTTAGAGTTTATTTTATAGAATTTATAGAATATTTTGTAGAATTTATAGAATTTTTGGCAGAGACAGTTCTTCACCAGTCAGCTCAGTCTGGGTTTCTGGGTGTTTCTGCTGTAAAGTCTTTGGGCAGGTGCAACCTGCTATTTTATGATGTATTTGTGGGTGAGGCAACTGTCTGAGCTCAAAGGATGAGAATGGGGAAGTTGTACCACTTCCCCATTCTCATGAGAGAATAGTTGGACAGGATTGCTTGACTTGGTGCCCTATCAAGTGAGGCTATAGGATGGTGTCTCTGGTTGCCTGGATTCTCTGGTCAGACTTACTAGATGGTTGGGACTGGGTACCCTATTTAGTAGTAGATGGGGTGATGAATTAGCTTCCCTACCCTGACAAGACAGCAGGACAGGACCCAGAGCCTATATAGTTCATTGTTTGGGGACCTGAGTCAGGCCATAGTGTGCACTGGATTCCCTGGTCAGGTGAGTTCATTGATTTGCTCTCCAGATGCTTACAAGCCATGTAGATACCTTCCTTTGTCAAGTGGCTGTTTAAGTCTTCTGGTCATTTTTTTCTGTTGGCTTGTCTACCTTTTATTTATTAACTTGTAGAAGTTCTTTGTGTATTCCGAATGTGAGTCTTGTGGCAGTGACTTGTGATGACTTGTGAATATCTTCATCTGTAGATTTTGTTTCACTCTTAATGGTGCTTTTTCTCATGAATAGGAATGATCAATTTTAATGTACTTTTAAGGTGCTTTCTCTATCTTTTTAAAGAAATTTCTCCCTCCAAAGTATGATGATTAATGTTTCCTTTAAATGTTTATTTTTTTGCCTTTTATATTAAATTTGCCTTTTTTTTCATATTTTGAATCAACATTTTGCTGGCATTCTAAAGATACCAAGAATATCTGTTTCTAAATATAATACAAAGATAATTTTTCCATTTTTTTGGAAGAGTTTTTGCTAAATTGGTCTTTAGTTCCTAGAATGGTTGGAAAAATTCACCAGTAAAACCGTTTGGGCTTAGGTATTATGTGTTTGTGTGTGTGTATGTGAAAGTTTAAATAGTGGATAAAGTTTTGTTAATGAATATCACACTCTTAAGATTTTTCCTTCTTTTTTGGATAGCTTTTATAAATTATATTTTTTGAGGATTTTTTCTTTTACCCAAATTGTAAAATTTATTTACCTGAGGGTTTTAATAAACTAATTTTTTATTAGCTTTCATGATTGTTTTATCATTTCATGTCTATAGAAACTGCAATGCAACTCCCTTTTTATTTCTGATATCAGTAATTTATGTTTTCTTATTTTCTTCCTTGATCACTCTTAGGGGTATCCAATATTATCAATGTTTTCAAAGAACTAACTTTTGGCTTTGATGATTGTTTATCTTACACATTTGCTTTGAATTATTTTCAAATTAATTTCATTGATTTCTACTCTTTATTATTTCTTCCCTTCTACTTTCGTAGGTTTTGTTTGCTGTGAGATTATATATTTTTGAGGCAAGTTTTATATCCTTATGAAAACATTTGAAATATAAATGTATAAAGATATTTATAAATAAATATATTACATATATGAGTATATATGTATGTATATATATTACATATGTAAGCGCGCGCGTGTGTGTGTGTGTGTGTGTGTGTATACACAATCTTAATGACAGTGAATTTCTTTCACAACCTAAAGGTAAGATGGAGATGAACAAAATGGAATATTTTTGAAAGTCATCACTGAGGAATCCAGCTCCTGCCCCAGAACCACTGGGTGATCTTTCAGGCTTGACCATTGACAATTTTTGTAATTGTAATAACATGTCAGGCTTCGTGGAGGAACATTGCCCTCCCCAAGGCAGACTTGGTGCATTGCGGTCTATGAAAGAAGTTCTTTTCAAGGACTCAGGCCCCCTGCTCAGCCATGCTCTTACACATAGCTGCTTTCCTAGCCCAAGTGCCTCCAAGTGGAGGCCTTCTTATTTTGGGACTTCTGCAGAAGTGTCCTTATGGTGCAGGAAGGGAAGCATTTAAAGACATTTTCCTCCACTCTGACTCGGTACTTAGTACTTTTCCACTCCTCTCACTTCTCCTCCCTTACCTTATCCCCAGGGTCTATAATATTGCAGGAACCTTTTGTTTGTGGCTCCTTTGGCAGTGAAATGACCCTGTCTGTGCTGATTCACCTGACCATCAACTAGTGATTGGTGACTGACCATGTTCCATGGGGAAAATAGAGCAGAGGGAATTGGTTTAGTCTCTTGCTTATACTATTGCAGTAAGTGATTAGAGGCTTGACTGTTATTTTCATTTTGGTTTGTTGTCTTAATCAGTTCCTAGGACATCTGACAGTTCAGCTCTCTCTAGCTCAGGTTGGGCCTTAAGAACCACAGTGATCATTTTGGAATTTTTGGGAACTTTTCATACCAGACAATCTGAGATCATACTTTGCATTTGAAAGGTAAGAAACTGAATAAAGCAGAATTTGGTAGAGATTGACAATATTCATCTTGCTCCTTTGATACAAATATTAAATTTCCCTCCAGAGGATTATCCCCCTCAAATAAAAGTATTTCCAGAATCTTTTAGCATTTACACAGAGAATTAAGAATTTTCATTAACTTCTCTCTTCCCCTAAGGAATGGTAAAGTTAAAAAAAAAAAAAAAAGTCCTGCATATTGATTTGGAGTTTTGCTTTAAATGGAAACATGTTTTGGTTCTCAAACTGCTTAAAATTTAGGTTAAAGAAGTTTGAAGTTACACAGAGTTCTATAGACATCAAGAGAAATATTCACTTGATCTCCTTAATAGCATTTGGGCATTTACACAGTATTTACATGGTTTAAATGTTTTATGTAGTATAACTGGGCTTAGATTTTCAAGATACCTATCTCTAAGTTGGTTGTTAAGAATATTATGTAAACTTTTCTGCCACCCTTAGGTTCTCACCTTAGTTTTATCATCAAGAAATCTCAGACTGATAAATGGGTCAGTAAAAAAATGATCTGATTGGCTGATTGTTCAGGATTTTACATAGAATCACTATAGTTTTTAGATAAAGAATACTGATGGAAAAGGGTGCATCTTTTCTGCCACTCACCTCTGCAGCTTTGCTTCATTGCTCAGAGACTCACCTTATGAAACAGTGTTGTTTCAGCCAGTTCTATCCAACTTTACTAAGGGAGTTGCTGGGGGAAGTATTAAGGTGAAAAATGGAGGAAACATCAACACTGCTTTTCTCTTTGCATAAAGGTAAACAAAGAGTAACACAGGAAGAATAGTCAACAAGCAAAATTGTGATTGTGGCTGGTACTTTTCCCTTTTTTCCTCCTGTATTTAGACTTTCCAAATTGGGTTACCTTTAGCTTTGGAGAAATCTTTATTTTAGAGAGCTAAGAGGAGAAAAAATTGGATTGTTGTTTTGAAAAAAGTTTCAGGTCTCAAGAGAGGCAGATCAGCAGCCTTTCAGGTTCACTTGTGGTCACTTAGGCTAGGCTATCAGGGTAGAAAAAGAAATTCTGGGCAGAAACTGTAGGAATTAGGATTATATGTATGGTTAAGTGGTTCTTTGCTACAGAGTGCGAGTTAATTCCACATGAATAATACTGAGTTGTTGAAAGTAATATAGCAAACTCATATGACTACTTTTCCCTAGTAAATATTTAAAAGCATTTTTTAAAAAAAATTGAGGTATACTATAGTAAACTGTACAGGTCAGTGAATTCTTATCTATCTGTTTATCTATTTATCAATTATATTATGTCTGGGTATTGAGAAACAGAACAAGAAATAAATCAAGGCACAGAACATTTCCAACACTGCAGAAAGCTTTCTCATAACATTTCCCAATCACTATTTTCCCACCCTAAGATTTCCATTATTCCAACTTTTCTCCCCATAGATTATTTCACTATTCTTGACCTTTATGTAATTGGAGTCATAAAAATGTATTCTTGCTGTTTGACTTATTTCACTTATTATTATATCTGTGGGATTCATCCAGATTTTCCTCTAGTATATCCTTTTCCTCCATTATTTTAAAAAATTTCAAACATATGGAGACATTGAAAGAGTTGTGCAGTGAGCAACACATACATAACACCCAGATTCAACATTGCTGTCACTTTGCTACAAAATCTATCCATCCATCAATCTAGTTTTTGGTGCATTTCAAACTACATGGATGACATTAGTGTTCTTCATCCCAGCCCGTTTCAATATGCATGTTTTTCCCTTTGTATACTCTTGATTTCTGAAAAGTTTAGTAGATGACCATGTTAGGAAAATCTGTGTGTATTTCTGAGAGACAAGGTGAAAATAATTGGAACATAGTGCTTGAATTTGGCATTCTCTGTTCTAACATTTCACAGTCCGGGCTTCAACATTTTTGCCTGTAGAATAGGGGTCAAGGAGGAAGGAGTCTTGACTTGTAGCTTGTGTTTTCTTTTGTGGTTGGGAGAATAAGGGGGACTCTGTAGATCCCCCAGGGAGGAAGTGGGAGAGATTCAGAATTCAGAAACAAGGATGAGATGTAGCTATGTAGGCAGAAAGAAATGGGGCCTGAGTTATAGTTTCTGATCTCAAAAGAAAAAATAGGGGGCTGATTCTTTCATTTATCCCTTTAACTTTGCTCAGTCTAAGTGCATGTTATTTAGAGGAAATTGCTGAAAATAGCAGATATTGGTCAAAGCGTAACAAATGTGTATAGAGAGTTCTTGAGAGTGGAATACTTTTCTCCCCCAATTTTTGCTTTTAAGGTAAGTAGGCAAAGTCGTGGATAACATCTTAGGGGAGGAGAATACCCCATGTATTTCTAAAATGAAGGATGGATTGAAAGGGACTTTTGAGGTCAGCTAGTCTTAATTCAAATTAGAATGCCTCAGGGAGCTTTTAAAAAGCCACCACAGAGGTTCAGATCTAATCGATCTAGGTAGGTGAGGTCTGGACATTCGTAGTTTAAAGGAGCTGCCCAGGTGATTCTAATGTGCTGTCAATTTGAGAACTCTGGATGCAGTTCATACTTTTGGTATCTACCTTTTGCTGATACTTTTAAAGTTCAGGTGTAGGAAGATGAAAGGACATTTCTTGGCTAACCAATGCAGAGTTAAGATCAAGCACAAAGTCAAAAATATTAGTCACAAATTACCACCTGAAGTGGAATCTTTCCACAAATATCTGCGCTTAGTGGAGTTCCTTCTATAAATGGTTTGTTTTCTGATGTCAGCAAACATGACCAATTTGGACTCCTTTTCCACATGAACTGAAATGACCATATATAGACTCCATGGGGGTGGATTAGACAGAATCCAATAATAGCTGGAGAGGTCCATGTTCTCATATTTGTTCAAGCTGCCGTCTGTGGTGATATGCTGATATCTTGGCATTAGACAAAAACAACACTCTATGGAGGGGACAGTTGACATATATTTAGTGCCTGCTTTGAGAGCTTTCACTCCACAAAATCTTTATGCAGTCAGTCACATGGATCATCTCATGATCCTTGTGAATCTGTTCTGTAAGAAAGGTGATAACTAACGAGCACATTTTTAAATGTTTGCATTTAAATTATCAAATCAGTTGTATATGTGTTTTATGAACTAGGTTGGCTCGACATCTGTTTATATGAAAAAGATTTGAATTGACCAGCTAATAGAAGTCAAAAGTACGGTGATCTGTCTAGCTCATTCCATACTGAACAACGTGCGGGAGCAGGAAGTCATGCTATATAAGGGTAATAAAAATGGGATGATTCTGACAAACTCTGTTGTTATGTAAGGGTTAAACTGTTTTTCCAGAAAGCCAAACTAAAATGAATGAAAAGGTACCAGCTAGAAAGAACCTAATTTTACTCTTTGCAATAATTCTAATTAATATTTATTTATTATTCATTATTTATTGAACACTTGGTATTTGCCAAAATAGGGTAAATATTTTATTTGATTTCCTTACATTCTAAAAATAACTCTATGATAGATATTTTCATCTACTTTGTAAATAAATGGGGAGACTGAGGCTTAGAGAAAATATCCCTGGGGTCACACATGCATAGAGATGAGATCCAGACCTCATTTTGATTCCAGAACTTGAACTTCTCACCACTGCCTCCCAAGGAAAAGCCTCCCACCATATTTTGTTAGCTGCCTCTCTCTCCTGTCGGAGGAGCTTGTACCAAAGAAACTTTAAGAACTCTTCTCATTGTAAGATCCAAAGCTGAAATGGATCTAGAAATGGGCCCTGGTAGGTCAACTTATGAGTAGAGAATTGTGGTAGAAAGAGTATGGATTTTAGAATCAGAAAATTCAGCTTAATTCCCAGCTTTATTCTCTCCTGGCATTCTAGTCTTGGACAACTTACTGGCTTTTCAAGTTTCTCTCCTTCCATTTATGAAATAGAGATACAAATTTCTACCTTTCATTATTATAGGTATTAATAATTCTTATGAAGTACAGTTCAACAAATAATATCATCATTAATTTTCCTAATTTTGTACTTGTCTGGGCAGGGATGACCACCACAGGTCTGGTTGTTGTGATTTGGTGGAGGGAGAGTAAGGAAGAAAGAATCTGACTTTTCATTAGCTGTTGCTAAACTAGGCTATGAATGAAATTTTACTAGGTTTTTACATCCCTAAGAGAATATGAATAGTTGTTTTGGATTGGGAAAACTGATTAATAAAAAAATCAATGTAATCACTTTGAAAGCTGCTTTTACTTTTCTCAAGGAGAGTAAGTACAGTACACATTATCTGTAATCAGAGGTCTTACCTTCTCAGAAAGGGAGCCCATTAGTCTGCAGATGTCATGCTTAAAATTTAGTCAGGAAGCTTGTTCATAAATGCACACCATTTTGGTCACTTTAAGAAAAATAAAAATCTAATGTGTCCCTTATGTTAGTTTCTAATTATCTGTTAACTTAAAAAATCTATATATAGACAGGGGAGGTCTCTTGCTTTGTAGGTATAAATGAGGAGCTTCCTAACGATCTCAGGGAAAAGAGGCTATTTATAGTCTATAAGCTTTAGATGCAGTATATGCTGTATTTTTTTACCTTTTAAAGTGAATTTTCAGTAAGAAGTTTGGATAAATTAGATAATTTTTCTTCATGCCATATGGCTATATAAAATAACAGAATTGCTAGTACTTCTGCCAAAGTTGATGTATTTCTTTCAAAGGAATTTTTTTTTTTTTTTGGTCTCCATTGAGTATTCCTGATTCTTGGCAGGGTGTTGGGGGGGCGGGGGGACAATGAAAAAGCCTTAAATAAAAGAAAGCAATTTTGCTAGGGTTTCAAAAAGAGACCAGGGGACAAGAGAAGCAGAAAGAAAGAGTTGAAAAAATGGAGGGAGTATGTTTGGCTTAGAAGTGGGTGTATGTGTGACTATTACATTCCATCATGAGTGAACATTTTAGTTTGGGGAACTGTTATCCTTATAACTGGAATAATCAAATTTATTTCTGTGGGAGGAGGAACTACATCCCTCCAGACCTATAATTAAGGTCCTAGCATGCAAGTTCACACCACTGATGAATTCATAATCTGTTAAAGACAAAAACTAAAGTCAACCTCACAGCTGGCCCTCTGCTGTCTTTTCCGTGATTGGCCCCATCTTCTTCTCTTTCACCTAGGCATTCATTGGTGCTCTTTTTGTCTTGCTCAATAATGCCTATGCAATATGGTTTTCACCACCTGGATATATTTCATATCTATCCACTTCTCACCATTGTCATTGCTACTGCTCTAGACATCATATGTTGCCTGGGAGGTTACTGTAATCGCATCCTATCAGGTCCTATTCAGATGCATAAGTCCTTCTCCAGGTATCTCCCCTCACTTACTTCTAGAGTAGTCCCTTCAAAGCACAAATATAATTCATAACCTCCTTTGCTAAGAAAGCTCTAATGGGCTCCATTGCTTTTAGGATAAAGACTATGGCCTACTATGTTGTCTCCTTATCTCATTGCCTGTTTAGCTTCATCTCCTACCATGCTCCCCTTCACTCTTCCTCTCTAGCTTTTTCCCAGGCTCTCTTAAGCATCCTTGTCCCAGCGCATTTGCACATACTCTTCTCTCTTCCTGGAATGCTCTTCTTTCTCCTCTCTTTACCTCTTCAGTTTCTGCTAATGGTTCTTAACTCTGTTCAAGATTCTGTGCCTCATAGAAACCTTTCTTAGCAACTGTCCCTACCAGCTCACATATCCTGCTTCAGTGTTTTCCTAGCACTGGGTAGCTTTCCTTCGTTTCAAATTACTGGTGCAATATTACATTTTTAGAGTTTGAATAAGACCTACCTCCCCACTAGGTTGTAAGATCCATGAGGGTAGGTACTTTGTACTTGCTTACCCTTGGATTTCTAGCACCTTACACAGTGCCTGACACAAAGCAGATCCTCAAATAATAGTTGAATGAATAGAAGCTGTCCTATCTTGATATCATACTTATTTCAAGGAGGTCTGTCTAACAGAACTTGTGACTGAATCACCGACTTGTAACCTGCTCTCTGTAACCAAGTTTGCCTTTAGTCTCTGTGCTAAAATCCTTGTCTTTGCTCTCTGCCCGGTATCCCTAGTCCATTCTTGATTTTCCATCTGGTCGTTTCAAGGTCTTGAATCTTGCATCTTGAAACCCAGTTCCAGTGTTTGCCCACTATCTTCTGTATATTCAAAGGGTTAGCTATTAATATTTTCTCCATTCAATTCCATATGGTCTATCTAGCTCCCAAGTTCCCACAGCCTTTGTTGTGACATTTATTCCCTTTTTAAAAAACAAATCCTTAAAGCTATGATTAAATATGTGTAAATAACTTTCGTTCACTGTTTTTCAATTAAAAAAAAACATTTGTAACTTTACTAGTCAAATATAAAAACTGTGACTCAAAGTGAATCAAAACATAGAAGAATACTGTCCACAACTGGGAGTCCAGACGTCTGCTGGGGCATAGTCATGATAAAGCTGTGGTCTGGGTGATGGTGCTAACATCCAGGGTTCTTTGTGTCTGTTTTCTGCCATTCTCACAGTTTTTTTTTTTTTTTTTTTTTTTTTACCTTAAGCCTATACCCTTTGTGATTGCAAGACGGCCACCAGTGTCAGTCAAAGCCATATATTTCCTGGTTCATGTCTTTTTCCCCCCCTTTAAGCATAGAATGAAAGTCTTTTTCTTCAGTCTGATTGTACCAACTTCTATTACATTCCCACCCCAGACCAGTAATAGTTGTCAGAGGCATACAATGCGTTGAATGGCTTAAAAATTAATCCTGATTACCTCTGGAGTTACCCAAAGAAAGTCAGGATTCTGATAGGGTGGAAGAAGGACAGAGTGGCTGTTGGGTGGGTCATGAACAGTGTCTACTACAATTAACTACTGTGGGCAAAAGACTGGGCCTGACACCAAGCAGAACAGACAAACAGAACTATAAGTTTGGGAAGAAAGATAAGGAAACAAGTACAGTAAAAAGTCATGATTGTAAAAAAAAAAATGTAAATAACTACTGAATGATACAGGTAATTTTCCCAAGACATACCGAGTGGGGGACAAAGTCAGCTCTAGCAACATCATTCCCTTGCATTCTACACGATGAGGCCCCACTGTGTAAACCTTGAGCGCTGTCCCCTATGGAAGCTCCCCTGTTCCCTAGCTCTTCCTCCACTTTCAGTCTCTCTTTAACTTGTTCCCTGTAGGTGTCCTCAGTGCCCTTCTGTTCTCCTGGGTATACCTTGAGATAGTCCATGCTTTCCCCCTCAATCCTCTCAAATATTTGAATCTCAAAAAAAAAAAAAAATTTTTTTTTTTTTGGGAATCTCAGTCCACATCTTCTCTCCTTGTGTTTTGCTGATTTCATTGCCTCCAGTGTCTTGTGGATGACAGGACATTATCCTCTGCTCAGCTGTATTGGCCTTGCAGAGGGAAGAGGTGAGGGCCAGTACAGCATAGGGGTGAGGAGAGAAACCACAAGGGGTTTTTGCTCTGTTTGGAAGCTGGCTTTCTCTCTGAGCTTGAAATTGGTGCCTCTCTATCAGAGAATTGATTTTTTTCTTCCTCATTAAATGAGGAATTAATATTTTAATGTTAATTAAATTATTTAAAACATTTCTTCCTAATATTTCTCAGGAGTGACTTAGCTTTATTATGCTAAGGCAGCATCCTCTTCTCTGGCTTATTTTCTAAAGCACCCTTACTATAAACTCTTTGATGAATGGGATAATTCCTAAATTACTTCTGTTGAATCTCGAGGTTTAGTCCATGACCAGTGAGGGGAAATACAAAAGTGGAAACTAGAAAGAATGACCTGTGGTATGGTGATACAGAATTTTTCCAGGAAGGCGGTGGCATTTGAACTGGTCTTCTTAGAAATGAAATGTGTGGTTAATAAGAATAGAGGTGAGGAAGGGGAGTTCTGGGGCTGAGGGACAAGTTGGATATAAAGCATGGAGGCCTATCATTTTATATCCTGTGCAAGAAGAGTTATCCGTGAAACAGTGAAGTTGTATTTAGGCAATTTGGTAATTGTATCCTTGATTCTTTCCTTTTTAATCCCATAGAAAATACTTCCTTGTGAACATAGTTTTAACTGGGTCTAGTAAGGCAGTGTTCTCCCAGGCTTATTTTTATTCCTTGACTTGATTCTGTAGATAGGACCGATAAATGAAATTGGGTTTAATTACATTAATCCCAGTTTAAAAATAAAGGTGGGTGATGACATCATATTGTGAATCAAAATCATAGAGTGGAGATAGGAATTGGTGGGTGGGAGTACAAAGTAATTTTTCCTGAGGAGAATTATGGCTAATAAAGGATATTTGATTTTATTATGTCCTAATTCTTCATGTGCCAAATTAAAGTTCCAGGCTAAGAAATTAATTTCATATCCCGATGATTTTCCCAAAGTATCAATCATTATGTAGTTATTCTCTTAAAGTCTGGGAATATGAAACTACAAGTCATCCAAATACTACATATTAAAATCTGATTGTGTTCCCTTACTCTCTTTTATTGCTTCCCATCCTTCTCTCCTAAATGAAATGAAAGGAACTAATAGACACCTTGATTTTCCATTTCAATGAAAGATCGATTAAAATACCTATGGAAAATTTGTTATGACCCTTGGTTAGGTTTGAAGATAGTTGAAAATGGTGTTCTTTTGGTCTGCTTTTTCATGATAATAAAACATTGGAAAGAAATGCACCTAAAATAAAAGCGGACACTTCCTTAGCTCAGAATAGTTTCTTGGTTCCACATTTTGTGCCTGAAGCATCTAGTTGGAGGAGATGCTCAAAATAATGTGAAGCCTGTAGGTGGTTGCAGTCAAAGACTGTCAAGTATGGCCTTAATATTCTCTGAGATCTTCAAAGGAAATTTCATCAAATTATGACAGGGGTCATTTGTTATTCTCCTGACCTTCTAGCTTAAATCTTGAAAAAATAAGTTTTTATCCTAGCTTTATTGCCAATTACATTAAATGCCCAATCCATTGAATATTAAATTTGGAAGGGATCTCAGACATCATTTAGTCTTTTTTGTTTTACTCATGGGACAGGCTTAGAGTGAATTCTGATTGCATTTTGAGGAATGGATTTAAAAGTTAGGAAAGAAAATTATTTTAAGTTGCTTTTGGTTAAAGCACAGTTCTCTTCCAGACAAGCTTAGATTTGATGTCAAAAGAGCAATAAGTAGACTTACAAACTAAGAAAGTCTAAAGGAATATCACTAAGCTAAATTTCAACTTAGGACATGGCTTCAGAAGTGACAGGTTAGGTAGTGGCTCTTCCAATATGGATGGCTCCATGGGTGGGTGGGAGAAAATGGCCAACCATAGTAAATGGGATAAGGGTAAATGTTTTCAGAAATATTTTTTCCCTATTAATATGCTCCAATACTGAAATTCAAGAATACTCAATTTTTAAAAAAGATGGCCATATTCAGGTGTGATTTTCTTTCCCTCCCAAATTGCTTGTAAAACAAATTTCAGGTTGTGGAATTATTTTCACCATGACTGCTGTAATGTATTGGAAATATTTTCTCAGGGTAATTTTTTGGTCTCAGCATGAAATGCAAAACAAAACAAAACTGTATACATAAAATATTTGATAGACTTTTGGAAACTTATATTACGTAGAACTAAAATCATGTGAAATGTTAACGACTTTGAGTCTCAAAATGCAAATACGCTGTTAGAAATTCTATTCTAAAGGGATTGAAGTTATCTGAAGGAAATTCTCCCTCAAAAGACCCTGCCTGGAAAGGCAGTATAAAGGAATGTTGCTGCATGACAAATATAAGTGTAATGACTTAAAACACTATCTGTCCCTTATCTCACAGTTCTGTGGCTAGAAGTGGGATGAGCTTTCCTGCTCAGGGTCTCAGAAGATCAAAGTGTTGGTAGTGCTGGGCTTTTATCTGGAGGCTCTGGGGAAGAATGTGCTTCTAATTTAATTCAGATTTTTGGCAGGATCCAGTTCCTGTAGGTCTGAGGTCCTTGCTGGCTGTCAGCCATGGGCCACTTCCTGTTCTTAGAGACCATTTGGGTTCTGTCTCACCTGGTCCTCTCTATCTCCAAAGCCACGAGGGTATATCAAGTCCTTCTCACACTTGGACTTTTTCTAATTTCATGTTCTGTCATCGTCTGGAGAAAACTGTCCACTTTTAAAGGACTCATGTGACTAGATTGGGTCCACCAGGTTAATTTCCCTTTTGCTTTATAAAGTAACATAATCAGGAGTGATATCTTACTATATTGGTTCCACCCATGCTCAAAGGAGGGGAGATGACACAATGATGTGGGTCATTAGAGGCCATTCTTAGAGTTCTATCCACCCCAAGGGATAAGCTTCAATCTCTGTAACCCAAATAAATATTTTCCTTTAAAATCCTAAAGCATGAACTAAGACTTGGACAAAAGTTAGTTTCCGTATTGTTTTTCAGATAAGGCATTTTCAGTAGATCCAACTTAAAAGAGTTTTAAGTTGGGATACCTGGGTGGCTCAGCCCTCAGTCAGGTTGTGTCTGCCTTCTGCTCAGGTCATGTTCCCAGGGTCCTAGGATCTAGTCCGGAATCAGGAATTTTTGCTCAGCAGGGAGCCGCCTTCTCCTTCTGCTTCCCACTCCCCCTGCTTGTGCTCTCTTTCCCCCTGACAAATAAATAAATAAAGTCTTAAAGAGTTTGAAGCTTTTAAATTTTGGGCTCAATTTAAATTTTAGTTTAATATGTATTGCTTTCTGATTATGAGTAGCCTATAATCATATGTAATATATATACATAGAAACATAATACATAAGAAACATAAATGACTACTGTTAATGTTTTTGCTGTATTTTAAGTTTTTTCTGTGTACATGTATGTATCATAAATTTAATTTTCACTTGTATTTGTGGTCATACTGTTTTTTAATATCATAACCATTCCTCATACCATTTAGCATTATTCATAGACATACTACTTAACTAATAGTTGCATAGTAATTGCTCCCTGTTAATCTGCTTTATTTGTCCTTTTCATGATCTAGAGCAATACAGACTTTTCATAAAATGGAAAATATCCACTATATTTTAATAATTAATGTTTCTTAATCCTTATTTATCAGCAGTGAATTTTTGCATTGTAAGTTTTCTTTGAGTGGATCTTCACAACTTTTGTCAATCACATATGTGTACAGAAGATAAGAAATTCTCTAATAAAGATTTAAACTTTTTCCTTTCATATTTGTGAAATTTTTTTCTTTAAAATGTTGTGGTTAGAAATTTAGTCAATCTTTGATCTGTCCTTGAATGAAACAGATCATCCAATAATAGCACATTGAAATATGTGGCCTAATCTCTACTTTTATTGCAAACAGAAAAGAAAGAGTCTCTAGAAACAAAATTAATTGCTCTATATCAAGTTGCATTACCATTTATTTATTTTTAAATTTATTTTAATTAATTATTAATTAATAATTAATCAACCAATTAATTTTTAAATTTAAATTTATTTTTGTATTTATTATGAGTGTATTATCCAGTATTTGAAAATTTCAGGTATATTTCAGTTTCTGCATTGTGGAGTTTCTGTTGTCAAGCTGACTATTGTTGGATCTTAAAATTATTAACCTTGAATGACTGCATGTTGGTGAAAAAGACTTATTCCTTAATATATCCATGGGTTTTAGTTTTTTAAAATTGATTTCTTATGTCCTACATTTAATATTGAAAATACTTTAAGAAGTGGCAAATGTTATTGATTATTTTATTAAACTCTAAGTGTTCCAAATGTGGTAGTTTAAACATTGTGAAACTTATAGTTGATTCAGAGAATTTTGTAGAATCATAATTTTGATTGGACTGCCTGCTTTTACGAATTAACTTCAGATTCCACTTCCTCTAATCTTAAACTATGTAAATCAGTAGATTAAGAGAACACAAATATCCAATACCCAATGACCTCACTTCCCAGTACTGATTTGCAACTATGAAGGAGAATGCTGTTGTTTCTTTTATATCTATCACCAAATTGCTTTTAGCTTCTGCAAAGGTTCTGTTTTGTCCAGGTGGTTATTTTGAAGCATACTGTGCTTTCAGAATCTCTTGAAAAATTTACAGATGAGTCTGCAGTCAAAACATTCAATAAACAGCACCTGCAGAACTCAGACTTTGTCTAAATTTGGTCAGAGCTGAAGACTGGTGGTTTGGCTAGGTCTAGGGAATATAACTTTTGAAAGAGAATTTCAGAAATTGGACATAAAAGCTTGAATTGTATATACAACCTCCTTGCTGGGTTTCTTTTTAACAAACGTATTTTGTTATTTTATTATAGTTAAAATTGGAAGGGGAGGTGAACCATGAGAGACTATGGACTCTGAAAAACAATCTGAGGGGTTTGAAGCGGCGGGGGTGGGAGGCTGGGGGAACCAGGTGGCAGGTATTAGAGAGGGCACCGATTGCATGGAGCACTGGGTGTGGTGCAAAAACAATGAATACTGTTATGCTGAAAATAAATAAATAAATTAAAAAAAACTTTTTAAAAACTTAACATGTCAGATTACCAATCTTTTTGGTAATTAAGAGATTTTTGTAAATGTTGCAAATGTTGCCTTTAAGTTAACATGGGGCTGAAAGTAAGGTTCCCTTGTATTTATTACCTAGAAGGGCCTTTCTTTGTCTCTGCTCTCATCATCCACCCAGCAGTGTGCTGGTAAATGTTCAACAATTAGCTCACCAAAAACAAAAAAAATAAAAGACCTGATTTTTTAAAAAAGATTTTTATTTATTTATTTGACAGACAGAGATCACAAGCAGGCAGAGAGGCAGGCAGAGAGAGAAGAAGGGGAAACAGGCTCCCTGCTGAGCAGAGAGCCTGATGCGGGGCTGATCCCAAGACTCTGGGATCATGACCTGAGCTTAAGGCAGAGGCTTTAACCCACTGAGCCACCCAGGTGCCCCAAAAGCCCTGATTTTTAACATTTGCTGATTTCCATGTAAATACTTCCTCAATGGCCAATTTCAAGGTACCACAGATTTAACTGCCAGCTTGCAAAATTTCTGAAAATTTAATAATCAGACGATGAGCTGGTATAACAAGCTAGTATAATCATGAGCTAGTGTAAGTTTGCTATAGTACACCACTGCCTGAATCTCTATTACCTCCTGACATGCACTTACCTGTCTCAGACATTCACAACTCAAGACTTTCATCTTTGTTTAAATCTTCGTATTTTTTCCATATATATATATATATTTGGTGTTAGATTCGTGGAAAAGCTGGCAGTTTAAGAAGATTTTCACTCTTCTAATTTTCATGCACCAGCATTGCCAATAGTAGCTCTGCAAAGATGTTAGAATGGTTCCTTTGCATTGAGAGCAAGGCCTATTTATAGGGAGAAAATTAAGTTCATTATTCATTTGCTACTCCCCAACCCTGAAAAAGTAATGTGTGTGTGAGAGAGAGGAAAGGGAAAAGGAATTTTAAAGTAATGATAGAAATTTGTCTAATAGTATTTGTTTCTCGTTATAGCATTTATATGAATGAAATGAACTCTTTCCTTGAAGAGTAGTTTTTCAAAAAAGTTTGCTGGAGGAATGAGAAGGCTGCTTGCTTACCCTACAGTTGGAGAGTCAGCTTGGGCTCTGCAGAAGTTACAGGAGCTTTCTGAGGATGTTTTACTGAGAGGTCTTAAGACAGTGAAGCAGAATAAGAGAAGGGAAATACTGTGAAAAATGGCTTTATTTTCCCCTTACTCACCACTCTTGTGGTAAAATAGACCTCACGTTTTGGGGCTTTTGTCCTCAACTGCAGTTCATTAGACCACATCAGGAGAAGAGGTGGTACATTTTGAGCTTTTTGGTCAATACTGCTTAGGTGAACTAGCAAGAGAGAATGAAGACTACCCAAGTTTCCATTCTCTTGACTTTATCAACATGTTATTAATTAATTAATTAATTAATTAATTAATATCTGGGTGATTGCCATTTAATTCCCCCGGGCTCCAAGAGGCACTTGATAGTATTGCAAGGACCTCTTCAGGAACACTGAGGGATCTCAGTGACTATCAAAGCCACCACTAATGTTTAGGACAGTGAAAATACTAGCCCCTTTATATTCTCTTGGAAAGATAAAAAAGTTATTCTCGGAGTACGTTAACTCTGATGCTTGCTTAACTTGTGTTTTCACTGTGATTATCTCATTTCTTTTGACCAGCTAAAATTCAAAGTGGATTTTTTGAGAGTATTCAGTATAATTGGGGAAACTTGAAGTCATGCTGGCATGAAAAATTTTTGAGATTTTGTTTCCTTATTTCCAGAAACAGTTGCATATAACATCAGAATTGGATGATTCTTGGTAATTGAAACATGAAATACTCTATGTTAATTTCTCTATTCTTTAGGTATGATTATAGAGTCATCCATTTAAGGCAAGGCAAAGGTATTCTAATTAAATCTGGGGGAATAATTAGGTTCAATTGGGATTGAGTTAGTTAATGTTGGAAACAGATGGAGTTTGAATAGAAACCAAATTAAATCATATGGGAGATTGAAGTTGTCAGTGTGTATGTGATATTCTTTTTTTTTATTAATCTTTGAGTCAATTCTTTTATTATTATTATTATTATTTTTTTTAATTTTATTTTTTATAAACATATATTTTTTTTTCCCCCAGGGGTACAGGTGGGTGAATCTCCAGGTTTACACACTTCACAGCACTCACCATAGCACATCCCCTACCCAATGTCCATAACCCCACCCCCCCTCTCCCAACCCCCCTCCCCCCAGCAACCCTCAGTTTGTTTTGTGAGATTAAGAGTCACTTATGGTTTGTCTCCCTCCCAATCCCAACTTGTTTCATTTACTCTTCTACTACCCCATTAACCCCCGATGTTGCATCTCCTCTCCCTCATATCAGGGAGATCATATGATAGTTGTCTTTCTCTGACTGACTTATTTCGCTAAGCATGATACCCTCTAGTTCCATCCACGTTGTCGCAAATGGCAAGATTTCATTTCTTTTGATGGCTGCATAGTATTCCATTGTATATATATACCACATCTTCTTTATCCATTCGTCTGTTGATGGACATCTAGGTTCTTTCCATAGTTTGGCTATTGTAGACATTGCTGCTATAAACATTCGGGTGCACGTGCCCCTTCGGATCACTACGTTTGTATCTTTAGGGTAAATACCCAGCAGTGCAATTGCTGGGTCATAGGGTAGTTCTATTTTCAACATTTTGAGGAACCTCCATGCTGTTTTCCAGAGTGGTTGCACCAGCTTGCATTCCCACCAACAGTGTAGGAGGGTTCCCCT